>NC_070621.1:11603459-12203459 GCF_027172205.1 Podarcis raffonei | reverse complement strand
GCAATGTTGTCCTGGGAGATAGTTTTCTCTGTGATGTCTGAGAGTAAGTTGGATACTGAGCTGACACAAGAGTTGCCAAGAAGAAGGAGATTCCTGCACCAGCATAAAAAAGCCTCACAGGCCCAGCACACAACAGGAGCAGAGATGCCTGTTGTGGGCTGTGCTAAGACTTGTGCCCACCCCACTCTTCAGAAGGAAGAGGCAAGGGGCTGTAGCTTGCTGGGCTGTTGCCTCAGCTTACTCTTATCCATGTTATTCACCTGTCATGTCTTATCTACGTACCTCAAACCCAAGCTTGAGTTATTCATTCATCAGCAAGAGCCAGGATGTGATGGGTACATATCAGTCTGAAAAGGACTTCTTGATGTTAGAAAGAATAAAGCCACCATTGTAGGGAACATGACAAGACAGATGCCATTGGACCCCCCCCCCCCAAGAAGCATAACCCATTGCAGAATATTTTCACAAAATAAGCTGCCTTGTCATTGGCAGAGGTATATTGGGTCGGCCTCCAGCCATGTTTGTCCAAATGATGGGCAACCTTCTGCTAATTGCCTGTGACTAAATATGCTAATTAGCTGCAGCCATCCAGCTGTTGAGTTCACCCAAGGTGCGAGTCAAATTTTTGACCCCTGGAAGTTTGGGACAAGGGCACAATATATGACTCAGCAGGGAATGAAATAATGGGTGGCAGGTGACAATAATTAGTCTGTAGTTTTGCTCCCCCATGAACCCCAACACTTGAAACCCTGTCAATCCACTGTGTGCAGAGCACCATTTGCAAACAGAATTTTTGGGACAATTGCTGACTGGTTATTGGTTCTTAGGTATATTTGAGAGGAGTGGAGCTCACCTGAGAAAGTCACAAGTCCAATTTATGTGGTTGTCGTCGACAGTGGACACAGAGCACAGCAACCATGGCTAGAAGCCATTGATAATCTTCTCTTCCATGCGTCATTCTCCATTCAACGTAGTATGGGATGAATTATTATAAACAGGAGAATAGCCTGATGGTTTGGGCCAATGGTCCATCTAGTCTAGCATCCTGTTTTCACAGTGGCCAACTAGATGCTGCAGTGGGAAGCCTGAAATCAGGACTTGAGCACAAGAGCCCTTTCCCCTCTTGTGGTTCCCAGCAACTGGTATTCAGAAGCATCACTGCCTCTGGCCGTGGGGGCTGAGCATAGCCATTGTGGCTAGCAGTCATTGAGAGCCTTTCTTCCCCATGAACTTGCCTAATCCTCTTTTAAAGCCATCCTTGTTGGAGCCTATCACTGCCTCCTGTGGGAGTGAGTGTCATAGTTTAATTATGCACTGCATGAAGGAATACATTCTTTTATCTGTCCTGAATCTCACAACATTCAGCTTCACTGGACATCCATTAATTCTAGTGTTATGAGAGAGGGAGAAAAACTTTTCTCTATACACTTTCCCCATGCCATGCATAATTTTATAAACTTCTAGCATGTCACCTTTTACTTGTCTTTTCTGTAAAATAAAATTCCTGAACGCCACTATCTTTCCTCATAGGGGAGTCTCTCCACCCCTTGATCATTTTGGTTGCCAACAAGGTGTTGCTCTATCCAGATGGGCTGATGGGCTGTTCCAGGAAAGCTCTACTTTGTAAACGTGGCCAGTCCCAAGTTCCTTAAGTAGCAGAAGTGATCCCACAGAAGGGGACCCTCCAGGAGGTGTGGTCGGTGTGCCGTTAAAGATTAAAGCCCAGCCGTCAGCTTTAATGCATGAGAGTCCTTTGTGATTCCCTGGCGATGTCCCATTCATCCCTTCGTATTTGAAAAATGCATTTAAATGTCAGAACTAAAGTACCCAAACAATGGTTCCTTAGCACAAGAAACTGTTAATGCACCGCTTAGCCAAATGCCTTTCTGAAAGACATATGGGATCAGCTCTATCCATAAAACATACTGCAAGTAATACACCGAGTCCCCCGAGGAAATAACTGCAGCAGTACTGGCATTTCCTGACCTGATTTTATGCATTTCAGAGCCTCCTGTGTAGGCGACACCCACTGCAAAAGTTGCACAAAGCAACTCAAAAGGCTTCACCCCATCATTTGCTTTTGCGGAGGGTGTGGCAGGGTTCTAATGATGCAAAAACAAAACAACCACCGGTAAGAATATAAAGAGGTTTGTAACACTTTCTTATCACTTGTAGGGGAAGAATGATATGGGGTGAGAGAGTGAGATGAACAAAGTTTCAAGAACTGCAAGTAGGACCTGGTTTGTGGCGTGCTCCTGTTCAGGATGCTGGCCAGTGATGGCCTTTTCCATGTTCCTCTACTCTATTTCATTCCACTTCATTCCTTTCTATTATACTGATGGTCACCAACCTGGATAGCTTTGATGATGATGATGATTTATTTATTTATACCCCGCCCATCTGGCTGAGTTTCCCCAGCCACTCTGGGCAGCTTCCAATCGAGTGTTAAAAACAATACAGCATTAAATATTAAAAACTTCCCTAAACAGGGCTGCCTTCAGATGTCTTTTAAAGAGAAGTTAGCTGCTTATTTCCTTCACATCTGAAGGGAGGGTTTCCACAGGGTGGGCGCCACTACCGAGAAGGCCCTCTGTCTGGTTCCCTGTAACCTCGCAATGAGGGAACCGCCAGAAGGCCCTCAGAGGAGGACCTCAGTGTCCGGGCTGAATGATGGGGGTGGAGACACTCCTTCAGGTCTACTGGACCGAGGCCGTTTAGGGCTTTAAAGGTCAGCACCAACACTTTGATTTGTGCTCGGAAACGTACTGGGATCTCTCAGATGCAGATCTCTCAGGACCGGTGTTATGTGGTCCCGGCGGCCACTCTCAGTCACCAGTCTAGCTGCCGCATTCTGGATTAGTTGTAGTTTCTGGGTCACCTTCAAAGGTAGCCCCACGTAGAGCGCATTGCAGTAGTCCAAGTGGGAGATAACTAGAACATGCACCACTCTGGCAAGACAGTCCGCAGGCAGATAAGGTCTTGAAAAGAAGGTTGCAAAAATTCAAAGAGGACAAGGCTCTCCATGGTTTCTAGCCACAATGGCTGTTCTCTGCCTCCATGGTAAGGACAGTAATGCCTCTGAATACCAGTTGATGGGAACCACTGACATCTCACTTGGACTACTGCAGTGCAATCTCATGGGGATGCCCCTGAAAAACTACCCAGAAACTTCAACTGCTGTAGTTGCTACTGCTAAAATCATGACTGAGGACAAGAGCTAGGATTGTGCAATTCCCTTTCTTGGAAGAGCTGCAATGGCTGCCAGCTCATTTCTGAATGCAATTCAATGTGCTAAGCTGCCTTTCAGGGATTTATTTTTTTGGGGGGGGCAAGTGGGATATAAATGTTTGTCTAAACAAATGTCTAATGCTCCAAGAAGTAGATTCAAATATCTTTGTTGTTCCCTGGAACTCTCTGCCGCTTGGAGATGCACAAAAAAAACCCCTCCCCTGCAAGACCTTCGTATTCTGTTGCCGCTTGACTAGAATGTCCCTGCTGTACTTAGATGCAGTGCCAAGCTGGATGTGACAGTCCCATCTCAAGGCTTTTGTCTCTCTCCAAATGGAGCTGCTCAGATCAATGAGCTCGTTAATTTACTCTGGAGGCCGCTAATGAGAGCAAAAGCGAGTGAGAGAGGGGAAACTTTGCAAAATGCAAATTACCTTCGAACCCAGAGACCCGAGTAATGGAAATTTAAATGGAAGGCAAGAATGGAAGGATGGACCTGGAGGAACCAGAAAGAGGATTGCTCTTGTAGTGAGGAGCTACTGTTTCCAGATCTTGCCTGCTCTGCTCTGCTGGTATCTTCTTGCCTTGCTTCTTCTTCTTACGCCGCCACTACCATCATAAGAATGTAAGAAGAGCCTGGCTGAGGGATCAGGCTAGTGCCCCATGTAGTGAAGCATCGTGTTCTGACAGTGGCCAACCAGATGCCACAGTGGGAAACCCCCAAGCAGGATGTGGGTGCAACAGCACTCTCCCCTCCAGTGGTTCCAGCAACTGGTATGGAGTTAGATAGAATGAAGCCATCAGGCCTGGAAGCCTTTACTACAATGAATTTGTCCAATCCTCTTTAAAAAGCCATCACATGTTGTGGCCATCTCTGCTTCTGGTGGGAACGAATTCCATAGTTTAGCTATGTGCTGCATAAAGAAGTACATTTTTTAAAATCTGTCATGGATCTTACAACATTCCGCTTCATTGGATCTCTGTGAGTTCGTGTTATGAGAGAGGAAGATTCCTCCCTCCTCCTTTATCTACTTTCTTCATGTCAGGTATAATTCCATACACCTCTATCATGTCACCTCTTACCTTTTATCTCAACTAAATAGCACCAAATGTTGTAGCCTTTCCTCACAGGGGAGTCACTCCACACCTTTGATCATTTTGCTTTCTCTTTTCTGAAAGTTGAGGTTCAAGGATAACCTGACATCTTCCGGCAAGAGTGGAGAACCTGTGGCCCTCCAGATATTGTTGGACCGTGACTCCCATCACCCCTGACTATTGGGTGTGATGACTGGGGCTTCAGAGTCCAACAACATCTAAAGGGCCACGTTAATGACAGTGGGTTAGCATGCAACTGACCTGACACCATCATGGACACCCAGGAATGCACAGTTTATAAATCCTCTGTAGGTGTTATCACAGAAAGGGTATGTTCTGAGGAGGCATGGCGGGGCAGAAAGATGGGGAGGAAGGCACCTTCTTAGAATCATGGAATCGTAGAGCTGGAAGGGACCCTGAGGGTCATCTAGAGCAACCCTCTGCAATATAGGAATGAGGAGACTCTTGAGAGACCCATGGACTGCAAGAAGATCAAACCTCTCCATTCTTAAGGAAATCGGCCCTGAGTGCTCACTGGAAGGACAGATCCTGAAGCTGAGGCTCCAAGACTTTGGCCACCTCATGAGAAGAGACGACTCCCTGGAAAAGACCCTGATGTTGGGAAAGATGGACAGAGGACGAGATGGTTGGACAGTGTTCTCGAAGCTACCAGCATGAGTTTGACCAAACTGTGGGAGGCAGTGGAAGACAGGAGTGCCTGGCGTGCACTGGTCCATGGGGTCATGAAGAGTCGGACACGACTAAACGACTAAACAACAACACAACAACAGGAATCTCAGCTGAAGCATCCATGACAGATGGCACTTTGAATTCTGTTGGGCGGTGTTGCAAGATGGGGTTAATGCCTCCCCCAGATCTGGCAGTCATGCTGGAAGCAAGGGGTTTTCCCAGCTTTGGATGAACCCTTTTCAGCTTCACCCAGGCCCGCGAAGTGGATCGCAGCCTGCCTGCCTATTTGGACAATTGCAGACTGAGCCGCTTAAAGAAGGTAGATTTCTGGGAGGGACTGGGTAAATTTTTTTTCCTGAAAAGGGGGTGATAGGCCAAATAAGTTTGGGAACCTCTCCTGTAGATGAAATGGGTTGGTAATGCCAGATTTCACCAGCCAATGCCATATGTATATGGAAAGGGGCCAACCTGGCTTACATCTTCATCAAAGATGAAAGGAAATTGATTCTTCTTAAGGAAGATCAGTTAGGTCTCCATGATGGCCTGGAACTTTCCTGGAATAATAATTTCCTCCCCCTCCCCACGACATGATGGTGGTGGAATTTCAATTAGGCAGAATTGTAAAATGGATTCCCCACCCCCTTCCATGGGAAGTTATATACATTGCATATTCAAGCACTATAAAATATTTGTAACAGGCAGGTACTTTCTAAATTGCGCCTGACAGTACGACGTAGTGACTGGAATATTTATGCAAAAGGTGTCCAGGTAATGAGACAAAGCAGAAGGAGAGGAATAATGGGGGAAACAAGTGAGGATATAGGGCCAGGTTAGTGTTGTGAGCAGCAGAAGAGCGCATAGCTTAGTGGCAGAGCATCTGCTGTGCATGTGGAAGATCCCATGTCCAGTACCCAGCATCTCTAGGTCAGTAGTGCTTGAAACACTAGGGAGCCATTACCAATCAGTAGACAATCCCAAACTAGATGGACCACTATGGTCTGATTCGGTATAATGCAACTTCCTATATTCAGGAGGGAGTGTTCTCCAACACACTGTCTTTGAGCTGATTGGCTGAATGTGTGGTGCAGCAGGCAGAACTCCCTGTTCCATTGCACCATGCAAGGGCAGTAAGCTTCAACTGTTAGACCTGGTCAATCCTGAGGCTTCATTTAACCTGTTAATTACAGGAGCCGCTTTTGTATACTGCAATTTTCATCTGCAAGAACACTAAGCTAGGTCTTGACCTCAACCCATGAGATTTACGGTTCAGGTTCCAAAGTGTCTGCCACAAACCACATTGCATGTGCAAGAAACTCAACACATCCATCTTTTGAGGACATTAGCCGCATTAGTACATGTGAAAAGGATCTAGGGGTCTTAATAAACCACAAGCTTAATGTAAGTTAACAGTGTAATGCAGAAGAAGAAAAAGGAAAAAAGAAGAAACTAATGCTATTCCAGGCTGTATGAACAAAAGTACAGTGACCTGATCAAGGGAAGTAATAGTACCACTCTATTATGCCTTGGTCAGACCACACCTGGAATACTGTGTCCAGTTCTTGGCACCACAATACAGTGGTACCTTGGGTTAAGAACTTAATTCGTTCCGGAGGTCCGTTCTTAACCTGAACCTGTTCTTAACCTGAGGTACCACTTTAGCTAATGGGGCCTCCTGTTGCCGCCGTGTCGCCATCGTGCGCTTTCTGTTCTCATCCTGAAGTAAAGTTCTTAACCCGAGGTACTATTTCTGGGTTAGCGGAGTCTGTAACCTGAAGCGTCTGTAACCTGAAGCATCTGTAACCCAAGGTACCACTGTTTAAGAAGGATATTGACAAGCTGGAACATGTGCAGTGGAGGGCAGCCAAGATGCCCAAGGGTCTGGAAATCAAGCCATTGAGGGAGTTGGGTATGTTTAGCCTGGCAAAGAGGAGACTGAGGGGAGATAAATCGCCATGGAGGATGGAGCAAGCTTGTTTTCTCCTGCTCCAGACTCAAACCATTGGATTCAAGTTACAAGAAAGGAGATTCCAACTAAACATCTGGAAGAACTTTATGACAGTAAGAGTTGTTTGACAGTAGGACTCCTTCAGGAGATGGTGGACCCTGGAGGTTTTTAAACAGAGGATGGATGGCCGTCCACCATGGATGCTTTAGTTGATACCCTGCATTGCAGGGGGTTGGTTTAGATGACCCTTAGGGTCCCTTCCAACTCTATATGGTTATATGTCATTTTTCCCCCCCACCACCACTTTTAGGGAATGGGCTAATCCATTAGGAGTCAGCAAACGTTTTCAGCAGGGGGCCAGTCCAGTATCCCTCAGACCTTGTGGGGGACTGGACTATATTTTGAGAAAAAAAGAATGAATTCCTGTGCCCCACAAATAACCCAGAGATGCATTTTAAATAAAAGGGCACATTCTACTCATGTAAAAACATGCTGATTCCCAGACCATCCAAGGGCCAGATTTAGAAGGCAATTGGGTTGGATCCAGCACCCGGGCCTTAGTTTGCCTACCCATGGGCTAATCTGTCAATTTCGGTTTCTCTTAGTTTTTCCTTTTTGCAATCCTTTCCATGTTTCCACATAAGTTTCTGATGCAAATTTCTCCTAATGTTCTTGTTTTCATATGTGATTTCCCCTAGTGTCCCCATTTTTGCAAACAATTCCCCCTAATATTTAATATGATGCCAGTGTAGTCTTGTATTTAGAATGTCAGACTAAGACCTGGGAGACCAGGGTTCTAGTCCCATGAAGCTCACTGGGTGACCTTGGGCCATTCACAGCCTCTCAGCTTAGCTTACCTCACAGGGTTCTTGCAAGCATAAAATGTTGAGAGGTGGGGGAGAACACTGTCCACTACCTTGGGTTATTTGGAGGAAAGGTGGAATATATGTGTAATAATAAATAAATAAATTTTGTATGATACTTCCATTGATATTTACATTTCAGTCTATTGCTACACTTGCAGCTGCATTTCCAGTTGGAGAAACAGAGAACTCATTTCTATGCAGGGCCTTTTTTCAGCCGGAGTTCTCTAGAATTGAGTTCCGGCACCTCTCGTGTGGGCACCATTGCCCTTTTAAGAGAATGAGGGAGGTGTTCATGGTGAGTTCCAGCACCTCTTTTCCTAGAAAAATAGCACTGTTCATATGTAATAATAAACCATTGTTACTACAATAAGAATGTACCTAGCCTGCCCCTGAGACTGCACTCTTCGCTTCACCTGTTTCCTCAATGTGGTTGGGAGTAGTAGTTCAGAAATGTTAGCTTCCGTTTTAGAATAACTGCAACTTGAGATGGTATCTGAACCCTGAGAAACTGTGGTTGGTCTTAACTCTGGTTGGAAGAAGCCAGCTTCAAAGCATTATAAAGCTGGCTTGTCTCAAGGAACTATGGTTAAGGTTGATCACAGTTTCGAGTCTGGATGTAATGCTAAATTGTGCTTAACTGAAACTAGAAGTTAGAGCTTCTCATGTCATTGCTGCCACGCCAGACCAGGAAAGTGAAAGAGGAGAGCACATAAGACTTAGGCTTGTCTATGTTCCAGTTAATGAACCATTGTTTCTTGTTACATCTGAACTAGGGCCAGAAAAGAGTGTCTCCAACAAATCTTAATGCACGTGCAGAATCCATGTATTCTGTCATTTGCATAAAAATGGTAGCCACACTAAGATTTCACCTGGAATTCTTTCTCCCTATGGAGCAACTCATGGGATGCTTTGGCTCTCGTGTTATGCCATTATAAGGAGTGCAGAGATGTGGGAGACTCATATATAATTATGGAGGAAACAGATCTATGGAGTTGTTGCCTCATCACCCTCAACTGTCACCTGGGCACAGCCATCCTATCAGATGGTCTCAGTGAAAGAAATGTGATGCAGGGATCATTCCATCAGCCTTGCTCTAAGATTGGCTCCAACACGTGCCTCCTACCCCTGAATTATGCCAGCTGATCATTATAAGAACAAGTGTTGATTAATTGATGCCTGGGTTTGATTTTTTTACTCCTCCCTCCATGACCCTTTCCCTTTGTGTGCTATGATTTCTTTTTCTTTTTTAGAATGTAAGCCTGCAGACAGAGGACACCTTGTTTTAATTGATTGTATGTGGCGCTGTGGGTTAAACCACAGAGCCTAGGACTTGCTGATCAGAAGGTCGGCGGTTTGAATCCCCGCGACGGGGTGAGCTCCTGTTGCTCTGTCCCAGCTCCTGCCAACCTAGCAGTTCAAAAGCACGTCAAAGTGCAAGTAGAGCAATAGGTACCTCTCTGGCGGGAAGGTAAACGGCATTTCCATGCGCTGCTCTGGTTCGCCAGAAGCAGCTTAGTCATGCTGGCCACATGACCTGGAAGCTGTACGCCGGCTCCCACGGCCAGTAAAGCGAGATGAGCGCCGCAACCCCAGAGTCGGCCACGACTGGACCTAATGGTCAGAGGTCCCTTTACCTTTACTTAAGCCTCTCTGGGGGCTTCTTTGGCAAAAGATCAGGGTACAAATGCTCAAAGTAAATATATAAATAAATTTCATTCAAAGCAGGCCCATTGAAATGAAGGGATCTAAATTAGCCATGCCCATTATCTTCAATGGGTCTACTCTGAGTAGCACACATCATTGGCTACAACCCACTACACGCATCCCAAATGTGGAAACCAGAGGTTGTGCCTCTCCTACCCATTTTTCTGTCTCTGATTTCCCACCCATTCATTCAGCTGGAGGGCTTTCTCCGTTTCCTCTGGAGGCCCATCATTTGACTGACTAATTTTACTGTAACGTTTTTTGACAATCACAGTTGGTGACTCAGTCTTTTAGCCCTCTTTTAACAATTAAAATATGGTATTGATACAAATAAGGTCTGGCAGCTGCTTCAAAAGGTTTTTAATTGAATGATTATTGTATTAAATAACTGTTTTTAATGGAGCATGAACTTTTCAAATCATGACTGGGGGAGCTATTGAGGGTCTGGCGAGTTTAGCAGGTATTAACAAGCCTTGAAAATTATAAAATCATTATAAGCATTATTATTTGAAACTTTGCCCAGTAGGGTTTGCTGGCAGCCGGATTAGACACCGTCGAGAGCACAAGAACATGGACTGCGGTTTAAGAATTCTGTGTACCATTTGGCATCTGTGAAGCACATGGATAATAATCCTAATAGTAATAATAACTAAAACCATTTGCAATGCAATAGTAAGATCTCCTCATCTTTCTATATGGATACGATCCAATTTATTAACTGCCTCACAATGGGTTGGACCAGGCTGAGGTAACTACACTAGAATCCCACCCCACTGATTTCATGCAGTTCAGTGTTGCAAATGACTACTCAGAGGTAAGTTCTGTTGCAAACCCTTTTTCAGGAGGACAACCACATTGGTTCTAGGGGCCGCGTATCAAAGTGGCTGTGGTTGAAGCCCAAAAGTGGTGTGTCTGAAGCACAAAACTGGGATGTGGCAGAGCTCAGGATTTCTGGACCCTGTTAATTATCCCTGCTCATTCCCACCTCTTCATCCCTTAAAAGGTAAAGGGACCCCTGACCATTAGGTCCAGTCGTGGCCAACTCTGGGGTTGCGGTGCTCATCTCGCTTTATTGGCCAAGGGAGCCGGCATACAGCTTCTGGGTCATGTGGCCAGCACGACTAAGCCACTTCTGGCAAACCAGAGCAGCACACAGAAACGCCATTTACCTTCCCACCGGAGTGGTACCTATTTATCTACTTGTACTTTGACGTGCTTTCGAACTACTAGGTGGGCAGGAGCAGGGACCGAGCAACGGGAGCTCACCCCACTGCGGGGATTCGAACCGCCGACCTTCTGATCGGCAAGTCCTAGGCTCTGTGGTTTAACCCACAGTGCCACCCGCGTCCCATATTACTTGTTAAATCCCCCCTTTTCTTACTTACTTCCACCCAACCCCCTTATCCCTTTTCAGTTTCCACTGTTTACTCCATTATTACCTTGATCCAGAGTCCAATTACTCAAGGATGTGTGAAACTTTCCCTATTCTTCCTGCGCCAGCACCTACCCAGCCCTCAGAAGCATAAGCTTTCACAAGAGGAGAATTTTCCAATGGCTTAGTTTGCATATTTACAAGTATGTATATTTCCCATTCAAAGTAGCAAGGAGTGAATTAATTAAGAACATAAGATCAGGTCAATGGCCTCACCCCATCGCAGGGATTCGAACCGCCGACCTTCTGATTGGCAAGTCCTAGGCTCCGTGGTTTAACCCACAGCGCCACCTGCGTCCCTTGACTATACCACACTTGTTCCTATGAAAATGCTTATATTAGAAGTGTACATGAAAGTGAAGAGAGCAGTGAAAGTAACATTATGCATTTTGTTAGGGAGAGTTGCTTTCAAAAATGGATACATTGGTCAAAATGGTACATCAAAATGGGTTTATTAGGATAACTTTGCAGAATTTTCATGAGTTGTTTTTTTTTAATGCAGATTGCTACAGAAATGGGGACACCATAATGGTTGGAAAAATTAGAAACTGAGAACGCTGAAATTGACAGACTCTTCCATCCCTAATAGGTGGAGATCCTGATGGGGTTAGGCTTTTCCCCTCATGTGAAAGAGTGATAACTAACCAGGTTCTACTGAGAGCCAACTCACTGAAATCAATTGGTCTACTCTGAGCAGGACTTGTATTGGTTTTTACCTTATGTGCACATTTCAGCTCCAACTTTAGTCTGTGGAAAGATAATCCATTCAACTGAGGTATTAATTTTAAAATCTGTCTTGCAGTATTTATTCTTTACACCAACCACCAATTACTCCATTTACAATGCTAACCTTTGCATGTCTAAGTTCAATGCAACTTACAACTGAAGTAAGTGTGCTAAAGGTTAGATCTATCCCCGTAAATGTTTTTGGGAGAAATGGAGAGAAGACTTGGAGAAAAAGAGAAAGAGAGAATGGAGAAGAACAGAAATAAGCAGTAAAATATAACTACAGACCCCACATTTCAGGCTGGGGTTAAAGGTGAATCCCAATCTAAACGGATTAGGGATCCCCTTAATGTTCCCTGATGTGCTTCTGTAACTTAAGGGCCTACTCTGTGGCTTCCAATCATCCTTCTTTCTCCCCAAAGAGAAGAAGTATTTCAACAGCATGGATTGTTTTAATGAATTGTCATGTCTTTTTATTTTTATGATGAGAAACAGTAAATTTTATCCAGAGCTGGTTGGGTTTGAGGTTGGGGGGAGGTTGGGGAGGAAGGGAAGAAGGGTGGGCTTTTTGAAAGACTGGAAGTAATAATGGTTTATTGATCTGTTTGTTAAGTTATTGAAGCCTTAATGGAGGTAATAAACCAATGGGCTACAGCGTGGCAGGGTGACAACCCGCTCTGGAAGACTAATTAAACAAGAATTTCTCCAAGGACACAACCAGGGGGAGAAAGCTTCTCTATCTGTGCATTTGGAGATCCCATGACACAAAAGTATACATTTTTTTTCTTGTTGCAAAAATGTCCATGAGAGTGAAAATCCATTCCAAATGTGGGGGGGGGGGGGGAGAGAGAATGGATGGATGGACGGACCAAATGGGGTTGGTGCACTTTTCTGAATGTCTGTATGATATAGTGTCACATCTGGCCTCTGGAGACACCACTGGGCTGAAGGACCCTTCAGACCATAAGGCTGTGTGCTTTAAGACCAAAAAGGTATCCCACTGTGACAAGGTTTTTCTGTAGGGCATAAGAACTCTCTGATACATTACATGTAGATCTTAGAAAGCTCATTTTTTAAAAGGTGCTAGTTCTAGCTCAAGCTCAACATATTAATCCAGAATGCGTCAGCAAGACTGGTGGCTGGGAGTAGCCACTGGGACCATATCACACCAGGATCTTTACTGGCTCCCAGTAAGTTTCTGAGTATTGGTGCTGACCTTTAAAGTCCTAAACAGCCTTAGCCCAGTATACCTGAAGGAGTGTCTCCACCCCCATTGTTTAGCCCAGACACTAAGATCCTCCTCCGAGGGTCTTCTGGCAGTTCCCTCACTGCGAGAAGCGAAGTTACAGGGAACCAGGCAGAAGGTCTTCTTGGTAGTGGCACCCGTCCTGTGGAATGCCCTCCCACCAGATGTCAAGGAGATTCAGAACTACATAACTTTTAGAAGACATCTGAAGCCAGCCCTGTATTGGGAAGGTTTAATGTCTGATGCTTTATTATGTTTTATATATTCTGTAAGCTACCCAAAGTGGCTGGGAAAACTCAGCCAGATGTGTGGGCTATAAATAAAACAAAAATGTGTGGGTTTTTTTAAAGGAACTAGCTCTATTTTATGTTCATCCCTTTACAAAATGAACCAGTTCAGTTCTTGATCAGTTTGCAGTTCAATTCATGTTCTGCCAAATGATCCTGAGCAATTTTTTTCCAGCGTTCAGGGTACTGCAAACTGCTTTGATAAAGTGCTGTATAAAAATAGACTTAAGAAGACGAAGTCAGAATAGAGACACAGCGGAATGTGAATTGTTTAACTGATTTATCCCCAACAATTATGACCTTTGAGCTTAAAGGCTTAAAGAGTAAAATCCCCAAAGCTTACACCTTCTTTATGGGGTGGGTGGGGGTGGGGGTGGGATGGCTGCGATGCAGAGAGAATAGAGAAAGTTTCAAGCATCCTTGAGCTAAATATGTAGGACTCTAGTAATAACGTTACTTCCATACATTCAGAAACTTCAATTAAGAGTCCCCCGCCCTGGAAGAATAAATAAATAAATGACATTACCTAAAGAGGTTTTGTGAGCCTGCAAGGGGTATTGATTGACTGCATGAGCATGTTAGACTCCTGTAGGAGAGCTGTTTGCAATAATAGTCTTTTAACAACAAAGAAAGTTGCCTAGGAATGCAGCAATTTAGTACTGTAAAGGGAGAGAGGGGGGGAAATCAAATGACAAACAAATAATTTCAAGCAAACTAAGAAAAGGAATAGAAGTGACTTTTAATTATATAATCTCTCTCTTTGTTATGAATTTATTTCTGACAGTTTCATACGATGACAGGAGAGCACATTTTATATGCAAAGGGGAAAAAACAGGGGGGAAAGCTAACCATTATTCATTCTTGACTGTTAAGGCATAAGAATTGGCAAATGATTTTTAATACAGTTTTAAAGTCTTATGTTTTTTGGGTGGGGGGGGGGAGAAGCCCCACAGCAATTATTGAGTCACATGGTCTGTAAATCTTTATGTTTCTTTCTTTTTGACAGGAATAACAATAAAACATATTTCTGTCCAACTTTTTTTCTGTACAAATTGAAGAGGTTTGAAGAGACAGCTGTTTTCTGCATTCTGAAACTTTGCAAATTTGCAGGAGGGGGGAATCAACAAACGTTGAAGCTAATGACTCACTTGTCTTTTGACTTGAACAGCCAATTATGTTTGTATAACTGTTTCTAAGTTAGTCCTTTGAAAGGAGCAACATGTATATTATTATAACTATAGATGCCTGGTCAGTCTACCTCAGAATAGCTACTAAGAGGAAGGATAATAGGAGAAATTCAGTTTGCATTGAAGGGCAAATCTATGTAAATTGCACTTTCTGAAATGATATAGGACCTGAAACAAAGCCAGCCTTTGAAATATGCACTTTTCCTAATGTTGCAATGCAGTTCTCAAGCATATACTCCGGGCAAAAATACATGAATTGGTGAAAAAAACATATAAAATGCATTGCATTAGAGGAAGTTGCTCTGCAAAAATGTGGTAACTTCAGAGTGATTTGTCTGTGGCACCCCAGCCATTACAAAACATGGGAATAATAGAAACACCTGCAATCACAAATTGGAAGCAAATCTAAACTCCTGCCAGGACAACCATCAGAGAAGCAGAGACAAAACATATGCAAGAATGTATATATAAAAACAAACTGTATGCAAAAATATGTAAGGAGAAATTTGCACTAAAATGCTGGTGAAATTTCATGAGGGATTAAAAGAAAGGCAGAAATGTAGAGAACCAAACTTAAGAATTCTTTTAAAATCAGAAAATGTAAGAAGCTGAAATTGACAGATTCATTCAGCCATAATGGAGAGGTAAGAAAATGTGCCGAAAAGGGCAACCAGAATGTTCAGGAGAACTTCCTGAGGAGGAAAAGCTGGCTAAGAACCACCTCTCTCCATATGAGCCTACCCAGACCCATTGATCCTCACCTGAGGCCCTTCTTTGTGTGCCTCCTCCATGGGAGTTTCAGAGAGTGGCAATGCGAGAATTGGCCTTTTCTTTGGTGGCTCTGTTTGTGGAATGCTCTCCCCAGGGAGATTTACCTGGCGCTTTTGTTATACACCTTTTGATGCCAGATGATAACATTCTTCTTAAACCAGGCCTTTGGCTGAATGACATCCAACACCTAATTAAATGTTTTGTGGGGGGGGGGAGATTATTGGTTTGTTTTTGTTTTTATTATTCAATTTGGGGGTTTTTGTTTTGTAATTTTATGTTGCCCTGAGATCTATGGCTGAAGGGCAGTATACAAATTTAATAACTAACAATAATAGGGAAAAGGTGACTAAGTGTGTAACTTATGCTTGATTTCCGCTGCACCTGCACCGTGCATTTAAAGCAGTACCACAGCGCCTTAAACTAGCATGGCTTCCCCATAAGCATCCTGGGAACTGTAGTTTGTTAAGGATGCTGAGAGTTTTTAGAAGACCCCTATTTCCCTCCCTACCATTCCCAGAGTGTTTAACAATCAATCCCTCTTCCCAGGAAAATCTTGTCAGGTCCCCCCTACATGTCTATTCTGAAAATGATGTGCCACAGTTAAATATGTTTCCTTTAATATGTTGCCTGTACTCACATGTTGGTAAAAGTGCTGAGGGTGCCAGCACAAAATGGCTGCCATGGGAATGAAAAAAAGAAGTATCCGCCCGAGGGGCTATAATGGTGGCAGGGGAAACTTCAGGCCTGGAGGCAACATGAGGCCCTCCAGAACACCAGTTTCCTGTGAAGAAAGACTGATAGTTAACCTGCTGAGGAAATTGTAACTCTGTAGATAGCTTAGGGGTCTCCTGGTGACAATCAGGTCACTCAATGAACTATAGCTCCCAGGATTCTTTGAGAGAAGCTATGACTGTTTAAATGAAGAGTGCAGATGAGGTGAAAAGTCACTAGGATGTACGACTGTGTGGGGGGGAAGGGAGGGAGGGGAAGTGTGAACCCTCTTTTCAGGACAGCCTCTGTCCATCCCTGTGCATATTATGCAGAGGATGCACAGTGTTCAGTGTTGGAGATACAATTTATTTCCACTACCGAATGGATTGGCCATATTTCATGACAAGCACAGCCTGGAGTGGGGATGAAGGTCAGCCCATCAGAGGTGGAAATAAATCGTATCAGATTACAGCCTCCCATTACGGGAACTATTTATAGCTTCCTTCCTTGAAAACTATCTGGGAATTTGTTTTGCTTGGGACTCCTCTCTCTCTTAAAAATTACAGCTGAAAAGTCACTATGGAGGAAACATCTGAGACAGGTGAATCAGAGAACAACTACAGACCTCTAACCAAGCTATGATCACATTGCAAAACAATCAACTCACCACAAGGCCCTAGAAGGAGCATTCCAGAGGATACAAAACTGGTGGCCAGGCTACCAGCTTAACGGCAGTAAAAGCTACCACTTTTAATAGCAAGCCCTGCCTCCCTACTGCCACTGGTTAGCTCTGTCAGTTTGTTCCAGATCTGCAACCAACAAATAAAAGTGGAGATTTTTTGGAGCGTATTTCTGCACATCCCATTCTGTTCCAATCTTACATTGTTACACATTCCAAGTGCCTATGCACTTGGACAGTTACCTGATTTTAATACTGGGTTGTATCCAATGCTATTCCTATTCAGATTTGACCCATTGAAATTTATGGCCATGACTAGCTTAGGTTCATCCATTTCTATGAGTCTACTTTGAAACTTGTATGAAACTATTTATGGCTACTAACCCTGATGACTGTATTCTATCTCCACTATCAAAGGGTTCAGTATGCTTCTGAATGCCAGTTCCAGTAGAAATGTTTTTTCTTAAGATTACCATGCATATTTTGGGATGAAATGCCTAAAAAGCTGATTTTGTAAAACAATATGTGAAAATATAATGCATTTCTTTTGCATTTTTAAAATCATAGTTTGATGCAGAAGCAGTACAGTCTTGTGGCTGAAGAGATGTGAAACTGACACAGCCCACAAATAGACTGAGTTGTCCACCTGTAATCCCTTGGGCCAAAGGTGCTTTCACGCTGCTAGACCTCAGGAACAGCCTCAAGAGTCACTTGCCATTCCCCCTGCCCCCTTGCAATGGAGGGCAAGCACATCATAGATGGAGGCAGTCAAAACATTGTCATTTCCCCTCTCTGTCAGGAGTGCTCTGCACCTGAGATTTCTATTATTTGCCTATTCATTGCTAGTTGCCAACGGTCCTTAGAAATATTTGCAAATACTGTTTAGTTGTGATGGAAGACTCCCTCTTTGTTATTGAAAACCCATGAAATATTAAATACAGTATAAATATCACCTTCCCATTTTTATTTTAAAATAGCCTTTGTTCAATGCCAAGACTGGAGGGTGAGATAAGCCCACACCTCTCTCCGCTTACTTATTTATTCCCAGAATATTTATTTGCCAATACTTTACCCTGGGTGCGTGTCTTTCTTTAACATATCCTTAGCTGTGTATGGTTTATTTGGTTTTTAAAAATTTTCTGCGTTTCTCAGCACACCACTGCTGAATCTAATTGAAACCATTCACAAGCCAAGGCTCCCTAATCTTTCTTTTTGCCCCTTCCAATTTTTAATATGTAGCCCTCATGCCCGTTACCCAAACTCCAATGCATCTTTCAAAGTTAGCAGCTAATTATATTTTCCCAAGTTATATATCTGGAGTTCTTCAAAGGTTGTGAAGGCAATTACTCCCTCCCCCCCCCCCGCACTCCCTCCCATTCTCATTTAGCCTAACAGTCTCCAAAAGCTATGTATTGAAATCGCATGGCAAGTCATTCTGTAGATCAGAATCGATGGGGGACGGGGATGCACAGCTGAGGGGTGCTGAGTCAGCTACTCTAAGCTCCCTCCTTTGTTCATATTCTCTTCTCCAAGAAGGCTTTCTTCCTTTACCTTACTCTTTGCAGAATAACCACCCATTTTAGTTCACTGATGCCCAGGATGTCAATATTAATTCTTGCCATCTCATTTTTGACCACCTCCAGTTTACCCAGGTTCATGGTTCTTACATTCCAGGTTCCTATGCAATATTTTTCTTTACAGCATTGGACTTTCCTTTCGCTTCCAGGCATATCCGCAACTGAGCATCCTTTCGGTTTTGGCCCAGCCACTTCATCAGCTCTGAATCTACTTGTACTTGTCCTCCGCTCTTCCTCAGTAGCATGTTGGACGCCTTCCGACCTGAGGGGCTCATCTTCCAGCTTCATAACTTTTATATGCCTGTTGTCTTTGTCCATGGAGTTTTTTTGGCAGATATACTGGAATGGCTTGCCGGTTCCTGCTCCAGGTGGATCACGTTTGGCCAAAACCCTCCACTATGACCTGTCCATCTTGGGTGGTCCTGCACGGCATAGCTCATAGCTTCTCTGAGTTATTCAAGCCCCTTCACCACGGCAAGGCAGTGATCCATGAAGGGGACACTGCTCTTACTAGGTTTGAATTCCTATATAACAGCAGGAAGGACCCTCAGACCTGATTGTGGCCCTCCAGCCTTCTCTCTCTGGCCCTTGGAATACTCCCCAAGCCACACCCCTTCTCCTCAGACCACACCCCTCACCAGCCCTGCTTTGCACACAAGTGGAATATTTTTTGCCTGGCTGGAATGTGTCCTTGAACTCTGATCATGCCTCTTGCTTGCCTGGACAGAGCTCAGAGAAGAGTATGTGTGAATATGCAAAGAAAACAACCTACTATGCGAATTTAAAATTTACATTCATTGCTCCACCCATTATTGCCTCTTGCCCCACCCCAAGCTGTTACATGGATGTCAGAAGGTTACCAATCTGCTTACTATTGTTTACACAAAACAAGCAAGCAAAATCCAGCGCTTGGTTGCAGCTGAGGGTTTGACCCATCACTTCATGCACAGAAGTCACATACATCTGAATGCCATTGGCCAGGGACAGACAGAGGGCTTGTTCCTTCTTGCCTTGCTTATGGGCTTTCTGAAGACATCTAGTGGAAATTGTAGAAGCCTAGACTAGAAGGGTCTGGTCTTGGGTAAATGTCACAGCTCAGTGATAAAGCATCTGCTTTGCATGTAGAAGGTCCCAGGTTCAATCCCCAATGCAACTCTAGGTAGGGCTGAGAAAGACTTCCCGGCCTAAAACCTTGGTCTATGTGGGCTGCCTTGGTATAAGACAGCTTCCTATGTTCCTAGATGGACCTTTGTGCTTCATGGGTTCTTAGGGGAAGAGAGAGGTTGGACTACAACTACCATATCAGAACTACAATGAAGAACCATTTTCTTTCTTTCTTCCTGGGAGTCCGGATGAAGGTCAGCCTGGTATGATGGTTTACAAAAACAATAGTGTAACATGTTTTATGGTCTCTAAGGATGTCAGAGAATTCCACCAAAAACAAGAAGGGGAGCAGAGATTGTTTGTTGTTCTTCTTGCATCCAGAACAGAAATACACCAAATGAATAGGATCAGCATTTGCTGTTGTTGTGGCTTTCAGTCCGCAAGTGATACATAATTGATCTCACACACACACCTCCCATTTGCACTGCATTTCCTTTGCACCAAAAGGAATGAGGTGGAATAGCAATGTAAATCACATAATTAATTATGTAAGTTGCGTATATTATGTAATGTGGGTTTTGGTGGAAGATGAACTGAAGCAGAACAGAAACAGTGCTGCATGTGGCAAATGCAGGGCAGAATAGAAAACAATGCCTTCTTACATCTCTAATGGTCAATGTCCCCTTTTCCCAGCAGTAAAAGAGAAAGAAAGAAAAGCTTACCACAGCTCTGATTACCTCATAGCAACCAAGGAACTGTGTCCCTGGATTTTGTAAATCACGGGCTCCAGAGATCCAGAAAATCCCTCTCTCCTTGCTCTCTGCTCTGCCCATCTTAGCTTGCTCCCACCCCAGCCTCCCCCTGTTCCCCCCATGTAATTGTGAGAGGGAATGATGGCAGACTCTCACCCCTAGTGGGTCAGAGCTGTCAATGATCACGCAGGCACAGGGGCTGCAACCACAGAGATTATTCGTTGCCAGAAGAACCTGGAAGAAATTAAATTCTCCACTTGGCTGGTCCGGGTGACTCGGCTGTGCTCCACCAACTTGTTTCTTCATTATATTTTTGGCCGATAACTGACTGCAAAGCTTGTCTTGTCTGTTTAATGCCAGTTCGACGGCTCCATGAGAGGGACCAGGGTTGTCTGTCTCAGCGAAGGCGCGCACCGGATGACTATCCCCACCTCATTTATTTTACAGACAGGTGGGTGTGCGGGGGATTGCCTCAAGTTGCTCCGTCTCTCAATAAGGGTTTTGTTGTTGTTATTGCTGTTGCTGTTGTGCTTTGCTGGGTTTTCCCTCAGGACTCTTTGAGATGAATTTTGGGCTCAACGGCCAAGAACATAAGAATATAAGAAGAGCCTGATAGATCAGGCTAGTGGTCCATCTAGTCCAGCATCCTGTTCTCATAGCGGCCAACTAAATGAGCTCTAGATCAGTCTCCCCTCCTGCTGTTTCCAACAATGGGAATTCAGAAGCATTTCTGCCTCTGACCGGGGCCAAGCCTTCTGGCAGTTCCCTCGCTGCAAGAAGTGAGGTTACAGGGAACCAGGCAGAGGGCCTTCTCGGTAGTGGCACCTGCCCTGTGGAACGCCCTCCCAGCAGATGTCAAGGCAATAAACAACTTTTAAAAGACAACTAAAGGCGGCCCTGTTTAGGGAAGTTTTTAATGTCTGATGCTGTATTGTTTTTAATATTTGGTTGAAAGCCACCCAGAGTGGCTGGGGAAACACAGCCAGATGGGCGGGGTATAAATAAATTATTATTATTATTATTATTAAGATGATGATGATGATGATGATGATGATGATGATGATGATGACTTTGGTGTTTTTCCAATGAGCATATTCAAGTGGCAGACACAAAGAACAGAGCATCTTTCCCTGAGTTTCTTTGTATTGTTTTTTATTTGCTCATGGCTTGGGCCTAGTACTCACAAACAGAAAGTGAGGAGGGCAACCTATGTTAAATTGGTATTGTGGTACAGCAGGACTTGAATGCTCCTTAGTCCAAACAAACAAACAAACAAACCCTTCCACACATAAAGTTTAGGTGTCAGGGAGAAGAGCTCCAATCTAGCCTTTCCCCTGACCTGTTATATTTCTATGTGCAGGGTTTATTTACATTTGTTTTTTATGAGGAACTGTTCCATTACCAGGCATAGCTGTCAACGTTTCCCTTTTTTAAAGGGAAATTCCCTTATTCCGAATAGGATTCCTCACAAGAAAAGGGAAAAGATGACAGCTATGTTATCACGGTCTGCACCTATAATGCTTCACCTTCACTTTGGGTGAGGATTTGGGCACTAACAGAATTTAGAGCTGTGTCCTTTAACCTTGGGTCCCCAGATGTTGTTGAACTACAACTCTCACCATCCCAAGACAGCCTAACCAATAGTCAATGATTATGAGAGCTGTAGTCCAGTAATGTCTGGGGACCGAAGGTTGAAGAGCAGTGGCTTAGAGCAAACAAGATAAGAGGCATAATGACGTAGAGAAAATTCATATTCCAAACCAGGCAGTTCTGAGGTTCAGCAACCACTACACAGTGGCTTAACAGAGGGGCTTAATAATCAATCCCTCTTCCCAGGGAAATCTGTGAATTGTAGTTCTGTGAGCTCAGCACCTTTAACAAACTACACTTCCCAGGATGCTTTTGGGAAAGCCATGACTGCTTAAAGTGGTAAAATACTGCTCAAAATGTAGAATGCAATTGGGGCCTTGGTTTCATTCCCCAAGTAGGAATGTCTCTTATTCAGTCAGTAGATCCTGAGTATAGAATTGCACCCTTAGTCACTCTCCCCCCCCCCCAGACCAGATTAGCCTCTTCAGGTCATTGTCCTCAACATTTCGGTTGCCATTTCTGCAAGTTTTCTAGCTTTAAATTAGGGATGAGTTAATCTGTCAGCTTTGGTTTCTTTCAGGGTCTCTTTTCCCTAGTGCTGAATTCAGTTCCCCACATTTCTGTAACAGCTTGCTTGAAAAAAAAGGGGAGCTTGTGACAATTCTGTTTTAAATGAATAGTGCATGTGGGGCCTTAATTCTGGCAATTGGTCAGGAGGGTAACTTTATAGTCAAGCCAGCAAAATCCTGACTGGGTGGGGGGTGACGCTGTTCTGTCCATTGCCTTGTGCAAACTGCTTTTCAGCAGGCTGTCCACACATTAAGCTGCCAGTTCATCAGCTACAATCAAGTGACATTAAGCTGCCAGTTCATCAGCTACAATCAAGTGACAGCCACCATTTGTGAACCCTCCTAAAGTTCAAGAAACCCTTGTTTGTTTGTTTGTTTGTTTGCTTGCTTGCTTGTTTTTGTTTAATTAAGAACAAGAAGAAAGAAGCTCTTAAGAGGCTGGAGATTCTCTTTCTCCACCCAATGATAAATTAACCTCCTCTTTGTTAAGGGAGACAGGCAAACAACCCAAGATCAATGAACCCATTGCTGTCAGTGTGGCTGCTCATTTGGAGAATAGAAAGAAGAAATTCTGGTGGGGTGGGGAATTAGAAACATCAGGCCCCTACCATGGATCTTGCTGGTAAGCAGGAGTGTGTGTTGGTAATGACTATGAACAGAAGTTATCATGAGCCAGATTTGAATACTTGTGAGGAGGGGTCATAGCTCAGTGGTGGAACATCTGCCTTGCAGCAGAAAGTCCAAAGTTCAGCCCTCAGCACCAGGGACAGCCCAGCCCATTTTGCCTCATTTGGCAAAATGGGAATGGGCCACTTCCTGCCCCCCCCTCTGCCCCCCCCTGCCCTCCCCACCGTTGCTGGTGCCAATGGAATCACCCCCGGACCTGCCGGACCTGGTAGTTTTTTCCTGTGCCAGCTCTATCTTCCCTTTATCATTTGCCATAACACTCTCATGTAAAACCCAAGGTCAGTCTCACGCCTGGTAGATTTGTTTTGAAGAGGAATTTTCCAAGGCTTGGTTGCTTAGTGGCTTAATTGTTATTGCAACATAGTCTCCTCTAGGGGGACACATTTCCCACTTCACTTTGCAACTTTTAAAACTTTTAAAACAAATATGGTCCTTATGAGTCCCCCATATCCCTTAAAAGCCACAGTTTCAATGTCCTTAAAAGTTACTTTACAGTCAAAAGCAGTTCTAAAAACACTGTATCTTTCGCAGAGTTATTTCAGGATTCTTTACTCTTGACGTGCTGACAGTCTTCCCACTGATCAGCTTTCCCTGTCACAGGCAGTCCGTTCCCAGGTTTTAGAGGCAGCGGATATATCTTTACTTCCCCCTTTTCTTGCAGGTAAATAATGCTTAAACTTCTCCCCCTCCGCTCCTGCAAACAGGAGGGGAACCGCTTTTTTTGATGTTGGATTTTAAGCCTTTAGGTAACGTCTTTCAAAGTTACAGCTTTACAGTCTCTTTGCTTTGATCTATTTACAAGCCGGAAAGGCAGACTTCCTGTTTGTACCTTTCCCGTTTCGGTGCCAAAATCATTCAAAATTTTCTCCAATTAATTTGCTTAAACCTAGTCACGGGTAGTTGCTTTAGAGTCCAATTGTCCAGAAAGAAATCAGCGCTCTCCGACCATGGCCGTGCGGCTTCACTCCGCGGAAAGGGTAGTCGACTCTCAGCCCCGCGCCGCTCACCCCGTCCCGTTCCGAAGCCTTTAAAAAGGCTCCTTCGCAGCTTGGGGGGGCGCAAATGGTGCCCGCCAAGTCTCCGAGTTCACAGGCTTCACCGCCTGTGATTTTTTAGGGTCCCCGCTTCGCCGCAGCGGCAAGACCCAGTCCCGCGGAGCCGATTCCCTCCGGAGCTCAGAGGGAATCCGCCATTAGTCGCTGGCGCTGACCGGAAGTCAGACCTGGCTCCTCTGAGCAGGCCTTGCTTCTGCTAATAAAGAGTTAACTTCACATATTCAGTATGATTTACTGCTGGCTGGTCCCCTGTCACATTCAAAGGTTTTCTTAGGGTAGGACTTTGGGTAGGACTCAGATATCTAGGGCTCTACTCAACAGGAAGAGTATTGAGGGGGGTTGCTGTCAGCCTGCCCACCACATTTTGAGGTAAGTAGAGTAATACACATTATCTTCTAAAGCAAGGATAAAGCACCTGTGACCCTCCAGATGTTGCTGGACTCAGGAGTGCCAAAATGGCCCCACAACCATGGGTGCCTAGGGCCGTGGGTGCCATGCATGGCCCTGGCACCAAAAATTTGTGGGTTCCCAGCCCCTTCATGGAGAATTTTGTAGGTACTCGGGCCCCCGGGCCCCCAGGGACTTGGCACCTATGACTGGACTACAATTCCCATCATGCCTGACCATTAACCAGCTAATAGGAATTGTAGTTCAGCAACATTTGAAGGGTCCTGGTCTAAAGACTCTTGGAAAGATAATTCATCAGACTGATGCTATTCTCTAGAGAGCAAGTTGTGTGTGTTTGTGCTGTAAGATTATTAAGTCCATATTCTAAAAATACCTAACACAACAATGGGTCACAGGAGCAGAGCCATAAGAGAAAGAGAGGAGAGGAGGAGGAGGAGGAGGAGGAGGAGGAGGAGGAGGAGGAGGAGAAGAAGAAGAAGAAGAAGAAGAAGAAGAAGAAGAAGAAGAAGAAGAAGAAGAATTACGCTTTATATAGAGCCAGACCGTTGGTCCATCTAGTTCAGTACTTCCAGCAGCTCTCTAGGATTTCAGACAGGGAGTCTCTCCTTGGAGGTGCCAGAGATTGAACCTGGAGCTTTCTGCAAACAAAGAGGATGCTCTGCCTCTGATTTATGGCCTTTCCCCAATATAATGGCTGGGGTTCAGAGTTAAGAACACATGAAGATGCCTTATAATGAGTCATGACGTGACTTCCGGGTTAGCGCCATCGCCTAATGGCGGATTCCCTCCGAGCTCCGGAGGGAATCGGCTCAGCAGGGGTTGGGTCCTGCCGCGGCGGCGACGCGGGGACCCTCATAAACCACAGGCGTTGAAGCCTGTGGACCTGGTGACTTGGCGGGCACCATTTGCGCCCCCCCGACCCGTAAAGGAGCCTTTTTAAAGGCTCCGGAACGGGGGACGGAGAGCGGTGCGGTGCTGTGAGTCGACTGCTTCCCCTGCTGAGTGAAGCCGCATGCCATGGACGGAGAGCGCTGACTACTTTCTCTGAACATTTGGACTAAAAGTAACAACCCGTGAGTAATACGGAAATTGGACTTAAAAGGGAAATTTTCTTTGGGAATTAGGCACGACCGGGTGAGGTGTAAAGAGGAAGTCCGCCCACCCGCCTTGTAAACATCGTAAAGCAAGGATTTTATTACTAAGGTTGTGAGAATACCTTTCTTCTTTGCGGATTAAAGCAATTAACTCTACGTTTTGGCAATTTAAGTGACTGTGCTGGAGGATAAGAGCTAACATTGAGAACGGAATTCACCCCTCCCCCAAGACCCGGGAGCGATCGGTGGGAGAGCCTGCGGAAGAGACATAAAGACTTTGACAGCTGTCAAACTAGCTGTCAAAGTTGGGAAAAAAGGAGAACTTTGTTTCTGCTGTCTTTGCTGGTTATATTCGCTACAATTTGGTAACAAATTGTTAAAAATAAAGAGAAAAGGCTAATTTGACTTTTGGGTTGGAACTGGAAGATAATAAGAAACTAGAATCCCTCTAGAGGGGGTTTAGGACATTACAAAAATGGCTGTAAGTGGAAAAATACTGGCTGAACTGGAGAGGACTTTTTTTCTCTTGGGAAAGTTACAGGAACAGAGTGATGTTTTGACTATAAACGTTACAATACTGAAGGGAACAGTAAATAAAGTTGCTGAGCCTGGGAGGGACTTGACTCAAGTTTTTGCAGATGAACAGGAAAGTTTTGCAGTTGACCTAAAAATTTCTGCAGCCGAACAAGAAAAGAAATTTGAGAAATCTGAGAATGTGATGAAAGAGGAATATGATGATTTGAAGGAAAAAGAAGGAGGAGCTATAATGCCACAGATGGTTGAGGAGAGCCAGAGGCCGGTTAAGATGGATATAAAGGAAAATAAGATCAGGATGATGGAAATTTGGTTTGAATTGAAGAATGGAAAATGGAGAGATCTCCCTATGTGGAGATCTGAAGACATATGGAATACAAACCTGGCTAAAGTGGAAACTGGAGCTGTTGGGACATTTGGACTTAAGAGAAGTAAGAAACAAGATCTTGGCTCCATTTTTAAATATGGAAGCCAAGCTGGAAGAAACATGGACCTTATTGGGACAGAGCTCCTTCGAGATTCGGAGTTTAATATAAAGGACTATCAAAAAAACCGGCAGAGAGGAATTGAGAGAGAATTGAGAGCCTCGGACGTGAGGTCGCCAGGCTGACTGCAGATGGACTTTTTGTTGGGGTTCGAAACCGGGAAAAGGGGGTGGTGGGGCCTTGGGAATCCAAAGGGTGTATAACTATATTCTGTTTTAATTAATTTGGTTTTGCCACTAACATAAAAATGGGGATTTCGGGGAAGGGAATTGGGGCCGACCTTAGAAAAAGACTTTTAAGAATAAGTATTGACGTATAAAGATTGAGGTTTTTAAGTTAAAATTGGTTAATTAAATTGATGGGGTGAACCTAGAAAAAGATTTTTAAGAATAAGTATTGATGTATAAAGATTGAGGTTTATAAGTTAAAATTGGTTAACTAAAATGAATTAGAGAAAATAAGGTAAAGTTTGGGGACAAGAACTTGCTGAGCTAAAAATTGGAACTGGAATACAAGAAGGGGAGGTGTGGGGAAGTCAAGGAAATTGGTCATTGACAGTAAGAAATGTAAACTTTATGTGTTTTTAATTGTTTTTTTATGTTTTTTCTTTATTTTTTGAAAATTCCAATAAATATGTTTAAAAACATATATATATATATAAAATGAGTCATGACATTGACTCATCTAGCTCAATATTGTCTACCCTGACTGGCAGCAGTTCTCAAAGGAGAAGTTTAGCATAACCTGTTGCCCAATCCTTTTTAGCTCAGGGATGAAGAACCTGTAGCCGTTGAAATATTGTTAAGCTCTCAGCCTGGATAGCTCAGTTGGTTAGCTCAGTGCTGATAATGCCAAAGCTGCAAGTTTGATCCCTATATGGGACAGCTGCATATTCCTGCATTGCAGGGGGTTGGACTAGATGATCCTTGGGATCCCTTCAAACTCTACAATCCTGTGATTTCTATGTGCTCTGCCACCGAGCTATAGTCACTTCCCAGATGGTTCTGTGGTCTGCAATAGAAATATATTGACAAAGTGTGACATGTCCAGAGGAAGAGGCTGAGGTGCCTTAAAGTGAAGTTCTTTGAGGAAAGGAAATGTGGTGGTTAAGAGGTCAGGGTAGCTATCTTCAGATGAGAAGAAATGGAACTTAGCTGAAACATTAGGAAAACCTCTGGATAACACATACTGTTGGACAATGGAACATAATAGCCTTGGAAAGTAGTCGGCTGTCATTTATTAGAGGTTTTTAAGTAGAAGCTGGGTAGTGATCTGTGAGGGATGCTGCAGTGGGTGGATTTGTACCATCACTGATGGGATGGAGTAGATGATCTCTTAGGATACCTGCCTCATAACACTAGCGGTGTTCTGTTTGGCTCAGGCTGTGAGTCTGCAAAAATTGGACCTGGAACAGAAGCTATGGGAATCAGAAATGAAACAAGAGGAAACAAGCAAGAGACAAAGAAGTTTACCACCTTTCAGGACCTGGGAGAGCTCCTTTGGGTGGCAGTTGTTGCTCCAACAAAGATTAGGATGGTGTTCAACTATGTTTTTACTCAGAGCAGATCCACTGAAATGAATGCACATGACTAACATGGGTTATTAATTTCAGTAGGTCTACTCTAAGTAAAACTTAGCTGGATAAACAACACATTGTGAATATATTCTACCCCCCCCATGCCAACTGATACTTTCTTTCCCTTTCTTTCAACCCTTGTTTTGTTTAAAATGCATTTCTTCCCTCTCTCACTTTATGCAGCAATTGTGACCTTTCCGCCAGCCCCCTTTGGAGGCAGGCTTGGAGTCGTGCATAAAAGTCACATCAAATGGGCCACTAAAACCCACTTTGGCCTGATTAGAATGAATTGCTCTTGGATGCCTGGAACATTTCCCTTTCCTTGCTCGCTTTCTTGTGCTTGATGGAGTTTCCCTAGCGATCAAAATGTGGGGCGGGGTGGAGAAAATGTGAGAGAAATTCCTCTACAGGTACGGCCGTCTGCCTTGGCGGGTGCTAATTGCACTCAGCAGAAGGATTGATTTGTAAAATGTATTCTGCTTGCCTCAAGGACAAACATTTGTGCAAATCATATTATTGTATGCGGGGAAATTGGTAACACTTGGCGTTACAGCTCTTTTTATAAATACCCTATTATTTATGAAATTAAATTAAACAGCACTTGATAGCAATCCCTTTCCCCCCCTCCTCCCCCTCCCAAATGTTGGCAGGCCAGTGTGCCGTTTTTTAAATGCTACCCTCACATTACAAAATAATCTATTAGCTCTTGGGAGTCCATCAACTGGTGGAGGAATTTATTGTCCGTGCATTTTGTAACACGCTGAGTGTTAACGGTAGGAAACAAATAGGCAATTCCCCAGATAATGCAACACAGCCTCTCTCGCTCGTTATTGTAGTTCTTTGAAACAGCATTGTTATTATATACAAAACTCATTCACAGGATTCTGCCACATTCCTGTGCACCCAAGTGGAGGCGTGCAATGAAAAGGGTGTGGCCATTCAAGTAGAAGCAGATGCTCACTGTCTGGGTCACTGAGGGCAAGAGGAAAGGTAGTTCCCACACTGGTGACATTGCCTTCACTTTCATCCAGACATTGGCCTCAGTTGTCTTCACTTTCAGTTAGGGACGAACAAATCCAGTTTCTCTCAGTTTTCCAATGTTAAGTTCGGTTCCTCTCATTTCCACATCAGTTTGTAGATTTTACATTTAAAAAACAATGTTCACATGTAAATCCATCAGCATTTTAGTGCAAATTTTCCCTAATGAATACATTAGTTGTATGCAATTTCCCCTGATAAGTAAATTTTAAAAGCTATTTCCCCTCATACAACATGCCACTTGCAGTTGGAAAAAGGCACTTTTAGCCACTGAGGCTGCTGGGTCTCCAGTGAAAGAGCTGGATTCAGAAGCACCCGCAAACTGTGCAACTTCAGAGGGACATGGGAACCATTCCATCACAGTGCCTCTGCCTCGACAGGATTCAAGAAGAAGAAAAAGAAGAGTTTGGATTTGATATCCCACTTTATCGCTACCCGAAGGAGTCTCAAAGCAGCTAACATTCTCCTTTCCCTTCCTCCCCCACAACAAACACCCTATGAGGTGAGTGGGGCTGAGAGACTTCAGAGAAGTGTGACTAGCCCAAGGTCACCCAGCAGCTGCATGTGGAGGAGCGGGGAAGCGAACCCGGTTCACCAGATTACAAGTCTACTGCTCTTAACCACTACACCACACTGGCTCTCAAGCTTTTAGATGCCCCACCAACCTCAGCTTACTGTAAGCCAGTGCCCCTCCCCCTCACACCCTACCTGCCTATTTACAACCGATTCTGGGAAAGTCACTGGCTATCAGCTTCCTCCTCTTGTGGTGCTATTGTTGGCTTTCTAGATCTCAGCAGGAAGAGGGCAAAATGAGGATTAGTTGACTCTGCCTGTCATTGGCTCTTGCTCCACCTCCCCTTGGTCTCTCCCTGCCTCCCACAATACCAATCACAATGAGTACCAGCCACTACTGCTCCTTTACTTCATGAGTGAGTAAAGTGAATTGTGAATGAACAGTTATTAACATGGAGATTTCCCTCTGGGTTAAGAGAAAGTGATTTTCTTGGGGGAACAGAGTGCTGCTCTCTCTCCTACGGCTTCCCTTCCCACCCAGCCTCCCATCTTCTTCTGCTGCTCAAGTACCCATATCTGTGGGATTTGGCAAGATGTAGGTGCCCTCTGAAGCTCCACGCATGTGAAGGGACACCTGGGCATTCTGAAATCACCAAGTTGGTCACCATGTGGATTTTATGTCACTGACCTTCCACACAGGGTCAGCAAGTGGCCCATTCAATCAACTTCAATTCTTCAACTGCATTTGCATCCATGCCCAACACTCTGGCCACACTGTACCACACTCTATATTTCTCAGTCCATTTTTTCCTTTACACAATCCCTGCCAGTAAGGTCAGAAAAGCCAATAAAGGAAGGACAAAAACACGGCCTGCTGGGACAACTTCTGGCACTGCCTCCCTCCTTCACAAGAAGGCACTGACCTTGCCTTTTGAAATTCTCACCGCCTCTGGAAAACAGGCAGACAAGACATCTTTACCGAGGTAGAAATTTCTCTTGAACATACCCCCTTTAATTTATGTCTGCTTGCAATCCATCGCCTGCGGGCAGAAGCCATTAATGGTGGCTGCTTGTGACACAAGCAAAGGCACCCCTAATGGGCAGTAGCGCCGCGAGTCAAAAATCTGCCTTGCTGCAAAGGATTTTTGCTAGCATTGCAATGCTCCCACCTCTCCCCTGTTCGCCTCACCACCCCACCCACAATGCTATATTTCCCAGACCCTGGAGAGCAATCCTTACTTAAGTTCTTCGCTACTAACCCAGGCCATTAATTTTCTCCTTCCCCCTTATCCTGGTCATCACCTGACTCAATCCTTTGGGAGCAGCACAAGCAGCACTCCATAACCCCCCCATTAGATGCCTTAAAGGTAAGACAAGCTACATGTCATGAAACTTTTAAAAGTTCCATATGTGTGTTTCTGAGGGGGAGGGGATACTTTATGTGGCTTTTGAGATGATGCTCAAATTGCACATCAGAAAAGATAATGCATCTTTATGCTGTTACAATGACTTCTAAATTTTTCATTTAATGTCAGCAGAGTTGGGAGGGAGAGCGGTGTGTGTCGTTTTCTGTGTGTGTGTGTGTGGTGGAAAGGGACCCTCCATTGGCTGTGATACGCTCCCAAGATGGCCCCCCTCCCCATGATTCCATAAAATGTCTGTAGTGGATTTGAACAGTAGGAAATCCAAGGGTGATAAATAGCTATTTCTAAGTAAATTTCATGCAATTGCCCTTTGGTTAAAGTCTCTCCTCTCAGCACTTTTCCTGAGCCCGCCGCATGGCTAATAACATTCAAGAGCGAGTACTCTGCAGTGTGACAACTGATTGCACTTTGAAGGAGTAAATGGCTGATTTCATAATTGGTATAATTTTTCACAAGTACCTGAATGTCATATACAGAAAGAATAAGCAACCTGGACTTAATATGAGAGCTTTTTCAATTCGCTGGCGAAAATCAATAATGTATTAAATCCCCTCCAACTGATTATAATAATGGGGGCTTTGACGAAGGTTTTGGTGAGGAGGCAGTGTGCTTTGAAGGGGGTGGTTGGGGGCAAGGGGGGAGATTTATGGCCAAAGGGTTAAAATGCAGGGCTACTTTAGCGATGGGAGTCAGTTTTCCTAATTAAACTTTTAGCGAGGTTCCTCCTGCCCACCCACCCTGTTGGAGCACTCTACTTATGTAGAGAGACGCTCCTTTCTGAAAATTATTATTGCTGCTCAGAGTGGCTGTTGCAGAATTAGTAAGCGCTCAACATGAGAAAGAGGGAGAAAGTGATGGCGATTATAATGAAAAGAAATATGGACTCCATTCTGGAAATTACATGCCAGCTCGAGAGGATTTTTCAGGGCTCTAATGGGAAAAGGCACTAGGGCTGGATGGTGGGGTCCCCCCCCCTTTCTCCAGAAGCAATCAGTTTGTGTGCTGGTGATTCATAGTATGTTCTTTGTCCTCTTTCCCATAAGTTGTTTGCAGCCAGTTGCTCGTATGGACCGGTGGAGTGCTTCATGGATACTCCTTCCGGGCTCTTTTTCTCAAGGCAGGGGGTTGCCATGGCAATTATCTCACCAGGCAACTTTCCTGCCTCCAGGCACCTTTGCGAAAGTTCAATTAGCATCAGTAATAATATGAATATTATCATCGTCCAAGTTATAAAAGGGAGAAGAGGAAGAAGAAAAATAAAGGGGGAGGTTGGTGGAGTGGGAGGAAAGGGTTTTTCCCCCCCTCCACAAAGAGAATTTAAAAATTGGGGACTATCCTCAAAGCAGAGATGGGCAGCCTGTGGAGATAGTGTGGTGTAGTGGTTAGAGTGTTGGACGTGGAAGGCCAGGGTTCAAATCCCCACTCAGCCATGGAGCTCACTGAGTTATCTCAGGCCATCTACTGCCTCTCTGCATAATCTACTTCACAGGGTTGTTGTGAGGGAGGGTGGAGGGGAGAACCTTGCTTGTACACTAATTTGAGCTTCTTTGAGGAATTGTGGAACGTAACTATAAAGAGTAAGGTGATTTGGGGAAAGGAAAATCAGAGTCCAGGTCCATTTTGCTTAGCTGGCCCTGCTTGATTGTGCAGAATGTCTTGTCCATCTCTATAATCAGATTTTCAATGGTAGATCACAGGAACATAGGAAACTGCCTTATAACGAGGCAGATCATTGGCTCATCTAGCTCGGTATTGCTTATTTTCAGAGCAAGTGGCTCACTTAGAGCTCTCCAAGGTCCTGAAACCCAGTCTTGCTTGCTGGCCCAATGTTGTCCTGTGAGCTTCTGGCTGATGTCATGACACAAATGGCATCTGGTTGATCTCAGTACAAAACAGGATGCAGATTTGATGAACCATTATTCTGATTCAGTAGGGCTCCTGTTATGTTCTTCTGTGCAATCATAAATAAACATATTTTGTCTACCCCTCATTTGATATTCCTTCATTTCCTTAAAAAAAGACGAAGTCTGCTTTGCAATTTCCTGCCACGCAAAACACAGTGGAATCCCACTTAGGAAAACATTACCCCATATTAGGAATGGGGAACCTGTAGCCCTCCTGATGTTGCTATACTACAACTCCAGTCATGCCTGACCACTGACCATACTTACTGGGGCTAATGGGAATTAAAGTATGCTAGCTTCTGGAGGTTAACAGGTCCCCCACCCTGGTCTACACCACATCAGGTCCCTAAGCAGAGTTTCTGTGGGTATTGCACTCTCCACTTACTCATTTCAAAACTCCTTAACCTGGCCTATGCTGTTATCTGCCCTGATGTGCAGAATACAGATTTGGAGCTGACAAATCTATCTACCCTTCACATCACCAAATCTAACTCCACCCCCTTGAGCATGGGTATTATTCATGTTTGTGTCTATAGTTTCAAACTCATTTCCTATTTTCCAGTTGAGGGGACTCTGCCAGGAACGCTCTGTGCCAAAGATTAAAACAATTTAGGGAGCAGACAATCCAATTTCTTCCTTTGAAGACACAAGCAAATTGGATATCTGCAAGAGGCACGCAAATTTTATTATCAACACATAGTTTGCTACTTAACTATCCTTAAGAATCACCAAGTGTTCATGGAGTCTAATTAAGAGGCCATAGTGGAGCTGTAAGAATTTCCCAAGTAACTTTGTAGCTTGCAAGACCAAGGGTTCCTAAAAACATGCCACAGTGTTAAGGGTTACTCAGAACACCTCATGATCATCCAATTTGCTTAATGAGGGTAACGGCTTCTATTAAAAGGAGCAGAAGTATAAGCCACAGTCTGTCATGCTGTCAACCACAGCCCTCTTCTTCTGGCCCAGCTCTACAGAGTATATTCATGGGGGGGGGGTGTCTAGGTGACAGATCACCAGTTCCACAGACCCTCCCACCCCACCCAGTTTCCTGACAACCTCTTTCCTTGTTACAATGGTGCAACAATCCAAGAAGAGTATTGCAGAATCATAGGTTTGCATGCTCACAGACCTTCTGGCTGCCATTTTTTATGACACTGCTGGATCTTGTATCCTGGCCAGTTGTTTCAGCACAGTTGAGGCAGAGCCACCAGGTGGAGGACAGGATCCTAGGGGGTCATGCCATATGTCCAAGCCAAAGGTTCTGAATCAGAAATCAAGGGCCAGGGAAAATGATAAATCACTGAGACACACACACAGTCTGAACAGCAATCCTTTATAGCTCTCCCCATTGAAGAGAGACAATGGCATGCGACCCACAGGAGGGGGGTGGCAGGATCTTGGACAGCTGGTGCAGAGATTAGGGATTTGGAGCTTGGCCACCCAGGAAAGGGCCTGAGAGGGATGAGGGAGTGCAAGAATGATCAGAGCTAGTGGAGTGGGTGCTGTGACGAGGAGGCTCAGGAGTCTGATCCTGGGGAAGGTTCAAGCTGGGGGTTGGAGAGGTGCTCAGCCCCTGTGATATCAGACAACTCAAGTCAGGCCCCTCTTGAAAGGCCACCCCTGCCAGCCCCTCCTGTCACTCTTGCTGGCAAGAAGTTTCTTCCAGAGGAGGCATCTGAAAGGCCACCTTATACCAAGCTGACACTTCCATCGCCAAGGATGGGGAGACGCCAGTGTCAGCAGAAACAAACTGCAAGGCCCTCCCCACCCCAGCCCACTCACATGCATGCCCGCTTGTGTGCTGAGAGTAAAAATGTCTTCAGAAGGGAAAGACGGGGTGTGGAGCTTGGTGTGTCAATGTCTCAGCCATGAGATACACCAGCTGTGCTTCTAGCCCCTTGCTTTGCCTTCTGTATTGCTCAGATCTATGCATTGAAGAGGCTGGCAGAAAAGTAGAAACCAGAGTTCAAATTCTTGATTCGGCAGCTAGGGTAAGGGCAGACAATAGCCTGCCTGGATATACATTTAGGTAATAATTTTAACAGCAGCAGCAAATAGAAGGTAATAAATGAGTCACTGTTAATTAAATTATTTCTGATTTATAAAAATATGCAGTGCTTTTTCCTGGGGGGATGCAGGGGTATGCGTACCCCTAAACGATTTCTGTTGCCCCAACCAACCAATGGACGGACTGACATGCCAGCTGTCTCCACAGTAGCGGTGCAGACTGGAGCTCGATCATTCTCCCCTCCGGTGCCCGAGGAGGGGAGTTTGGGGTGGCCGCGGAAGAGGCAACGGCACTCCTCCTCCTCCTCCTCTTGCTGGGCTAGAGGCAGCCAGCGAGTGCTTGCCTCTCCTCACTTAAGCCGACTTTGCCGCTGCCGTGGACCTTCCCGTCCTCTCAGCGCCACCTCCTTGAATCCCTCGTCTGGGGGTTGGGAGGGGGCGAGGGGGGAGGGGGAGCAGCCAAAATGAGAGTACCCCTTAAAAAAAAATTAAGAAAAAAAGCACTGAAAATATGTATTTGTATGCTGCTGTGTCATAAGGCAGTTTACAGCAATAAAAACATAAAACCAAATAATAAAAATGCTTCAAAAAGTTAAAAACAGACATCAGTTAACCATTGTGGAAGGATGTGTTCTTAATTGCCTGTACAGGCCTGGCGGAAAAGAAATGTTTTTAACAACCTTTTAAAAGTTGACACAGAAGAAATAATAATAATAATAATAATAATAATAATAATAATAATAATAATACACACTGTGAGCTTGAAAAAGGGTCCTGGAAGGGTCAGAAGCATGGCAACTCTTCTCTACAGTAGCTGGCTTCGTAAGAATCCCTTCTCATCTGCTTTGCGTCTCCTCTTAGAGCTGTCAGCCCCTGACTTGCCCCATTGATTCGCTTAATATGCTGGGGACAAGAAAGCCTAGTGTGTGTCAAATGTTGCTGGCAATAGATGGCTTAGGAGTCATTTTCCTTCTTTTTATTGCCTTTACATTATTTTTAAATTGCCCCTCACAGCACTTACAAATGGCCTCTCCCCATCCAGCTGAACTCCGACTGGGGAGCTAGGGAGTTAGAGAGGCCCAGGCCACGTTGTCATTTGAAATAATTGTCTGGTGATTCTCCTCTGCATAGGAGCGATGGCAAGGAGTCACCTGTTGCAAGGCTTGCAAGAGCAACAATGGGAACAAAAATCCCCTATAACCTTTCTGAAATAATAGCTGGGATCACTGTCATCAGTGATCAAGGTGCCAAGTCTTTGGAATGGAATGCTGTTAGTGTAATTAGGGCCATAGCTCAGTATTAGAGCATCTGCTTTTCAGGCAGAAGGTCTCAGGTTCAATGCCCACCATTTTCAGGCAGGGCTGGGAGAGAACCCCTGCCCGAAACCCCAAAGAGCCACTGCCAGTCATTCTATATATCATTGAGCTGGATGGACCATTCAGAATGCTTCCTTAAAGCCTAATTTCAGAGGGGGAGGAGGACCCTGTAGATACCAGCTGTTGCCGTTAGTGCTGGACTAGGAACTGGGAGACCAGAGTTCAAATCCTCACTCAGCCATGAAACTCAGTGAATGGCCTTGGTCCAATTACTGCCTTTCAGCCTAACCTACTTCACAGGGTCATTGCTGGAATCGTTGCTTTCCCCTCACAGAGTTGTTGTGAGGATAAAATTGTGGGGATGGGGAGAACCATGTACACTTGGAGGGAAGGTGAGATAAATGTAATAATGATTGTAATGATATGCACCTATAGATGCTGGGTTGTAGACCCTTGAATTACACCATTCCCACCTCAGAAAAGTCATGTTGTTGCATTAAAACCCTCATAGGATTCAAATGACATGAGGGGAAGTGGAGACACTCTAGAGCTCAGGGGAACTAGAACAGGGAGCCAGAGACCTTTGTCATTTCCAGCAACTGGAAGACTCAAGAGGGAGAACTTATGTACTCTGGCCTCCTAGACCACAGCCTTAACCCCATCTGCTGCTATTAAAGGACCTCAAGGAATTGCTTATTCACTGGTAGACCTTGTGAGCTGTTCCGAGTCAGTAGATGCATGCTGTGTTGTCATCCATCGGCTTGGGCCTTCTGGCACCAGCACTCTTGAGAACTGAGGAATGGTTCTACTACCTCTTCTTCTGATAGCTCCATGCATTCTTCAGCAAGTATTTCCTGTGAGTGGACCACTCAAGAGGGATCTTCAGCCCTAGTTCCAGCAGACCCCACCTGTTCCTCCAGGTCTTTGACTTGAGGGATATTTGCCCTCTGAGGAATCAGTGTCTGGCAGCAGGTTTGGGCAAGATATGACACATCACTACTGCCCAGGCCAGGTCCACTGCCCTCCATGTTTTGTATACCTGTCAACTGTCCTGGGATAACCCACTTTTTCCTGTGAGATTATAGCGACCATTTTTGCACTGTGACCTCACCCTGAAAAAAGCCCTTTTGCCGGGGCCATGATCTTGCACTGGTCATTTGACTTGCACGGGAGTACAGCCCTAGAAGATGGTAACCCAGCTGTTTGTTGCAACATGTTGCAGGGTATGTTTTTGGAGGCCTGCACTGGGAAACTGAGATGAGTACAGCAGGCTCCCTACTGTAGACCAGGGGTAGGCAACCTAAGGCCTGTGGGCTGGATGCGGGCCAATCGCCTTCTCAATCGGGCCCACGGACAGTCCGGGAATCTGGGTGTTTTTACATGAGTAGAATGTGTCCTTTTATTTAAAATGCATCTCTGGGTTATTTGTGGGGCATAGGAATTCATTCATTATTTTCTTCCAAAATATAGTCCGGCCCACCACATGGTCTGAGGGATGGTGGACCAGCCCATGGCTGAAAAAGGTTGCTGACCCCTGCTGTAGACTATTTGTTCTCAGATGCACGGCAACGTGATAAAGTGAAAGGGATGCGATGGATTCAACACATCTTCTTTCTCTCTCTTCCTCATCATACAAGCCTTTAACACCTCATAAATGGCTAATGGCTACACTAAGGTCTTTCCCACAATAGCTGTTTTGGTCAAACTTCCTAATAGCTTGCTTCATAAACGGGTACACTGAGGTATTTTCACATTAGCTACACAGTTTCCGTCTCAAAATAGTTTGCCTCATAAACAGCTGCACTAAGGTATTTTCACATTAGCTACACACTTCCTACCTCATAACAGTTTACCTCATAAATGGGTACACTAAGGTATTTTTCAAATTAGTTAGAATGGTGAAGCCTCATAACCATTTACTTCATAAATGGGTACACTGAGGTATTTTTTATATTGGAAAGGAGAAACCTCATAATAGTTGATAAGTTAGTACCTCATGTGGTATTTGGTTTTCCACAAAGCAGAGTTTACCACATAGCAACTGCAGCACATAGTGAGACAAATGGTGCCAGAGGCAACTTTGGATATTTGGGAGTTCACTGACCATTCACAGATCTGACTCAGGCTTGGATCAGGGCCATGAGAGATCTGCAATGGCAGGTGGGAATATGTATTGGTATTGCTGAATGCTACCTGTTTAGTGGGGTGCCTGATACGTTCATTGGGTTGCATTTAACTAAGCTCTCCTCAGAGTAGACCTGTTGAAATTAATGAACCTAAGTTAGTAATGCCCATTATTTTCAATTGATTTATGCTGAGCAGAACTAGTAGATGCACACTGATCAGGTGTACTGCTTCAGGTCCCCCTTCAGGTCGAAAAATAGAATATTTAAGCCTACAATACCATGCAAAACTAACAAGAAAGACCTGACAGTCAAGGCCTAGCCACTGTACATTTTGGAGCTGGGATGCCAACTCCTGGGGCCCCCTTAATATTTTGGGGGTTGGGGCTGCCCCTCCATGATCCGAAAGTGCAAAGTATAGAGGCAAGCATAGCATGGCTACAGCGGCTGGCTCCTCCTCCTCTTCCTGCCAGGGAAGGGAGGGATGGTTGAAGCAGCTTCTCCCTGGTCACGGCACCAGGAGGAAGAGGTCCTGATCCCACTAGCACGATGCCAGGATATTGCATACGTGTGATATCACTTGCACATTGTTGGCCTCCACAATACCCTTGCACCTGTTTTGGAGTATCCCAGGAAACAAGGCCTGCACTTGGAAGGCTTTTGCTCCTCTAGGGACACATCTGCACAATACATTTAAATGGCTCTTACACCACTTTGAACTGTCATGGGTTTCCCCAAAGAATCCTGAGAACCATAGTTTGTTAAGGGTGCTGACAGTTATTAGGAAACCCCTCATAGACATGCCATTCGACAGTCAACAACTCTTCCCAATGAACTCCCCATCCCATTTTTTAAAATTGCACATTAACAGCTTTCCAACAACAGAATTGTTTTTCCTCGTCCACCACTCTAATTGCACTCTAAAGAAACAAACCAGCATTGGTGTATATGTGTGCATCCTAGAATCCACTACAACATTCTGTGTTGCTTTTGATCTAGGAAAGGGACCCTGAATTTGGAAAGTTTGAAAATTGCCAATCTAAGACGGAAAGAAAATCATATAATATTTTTTAAAACACAAGAGATTAAACACATAAAAAGATGAGGATAAAGCACAAGCACACTGGCAAAACACACACACACAACACAACCAACAAAGTCATTCATCAGGGCTGTTTTAGTTCTTGACCACATAGTGAATGATTTATTAAATCTTAATATATTCCATAAAGAGTCCCATATTTCCATAAATATGTCACATCTACCTAATACTTGTTAATCAACTCACTCTGAGGACAGATAAATAAGCATGCCATGCCAATGTTTATCAAAGAGAAACATGCCAATATGGGGTTCTTCAAAGTATCATTCTTCAGAGACAAGTGAATCAGTTTCTAAGGCGTCTCTTCAGTGACAATCCTTAGTGGATCTGTATGTGCTTCTCTGGGAGTGGAAGGGAAAAAGCTCTACCTGTGCTTCTGTGCCATTTTTATTCTTGCTTATGAATTCAGTTCTCTTTTTTATGCTTCTCATATGGCTGATACTAGCCAATCAGGGATTATGCAGTGAATCCGATAGTGTCATGACTTGACATAGGCATTCAGTTTGGCTATGTGTTGATGTCACTAGAAACAAATGAAGTTAGTTCAGAGTAAAGGGAACATTTCCTAAACAGGGCAATGCTCTCAGAAAAGAACTTTTTTCATTTAAATAATAAATGAAAACTCCAATCAATGAGTTGCGCTTCATTCAGACTTTAGCCTGTGAAGCCTAAAGTTAAGATATGCCTTAGCTCTGATTGAGAACAACAACAACAACAACAACAACAACAACAACAACAACAACAACAACAACAACAGTAAAGGTGATCTTTCCATTGATTAATGCATAATAGGAGCAAAAAGGTAAAGAGACCTCTGACTGTTAGGTTCAGTCGCGGACGACTCTGGGGTTGCGGTGCTCATCTCGCTTTATTGGCCAAGGGAGCCAGTGTTTGTCCACAGACAGCTTCCGAGTCATGTGGCAAGCATGTCTAAGCCGCTTCTGGCGAACCAGAGCAGTGCACAGAAACGCCGTTTACCTTCCCGCCGAAGCGGTACCTATTTATCTACTCGCACTTCGTGCTTTCGAACTGCTAGGTTGGAAGCAGCAGGGACCGAGCAACAGGAGCTCACCCCATCATGGGGATTCGAACTGCCAACCTTCTGATTGGCAAGCCCTGGGCTCTGTGGTTTAGACCACAGTGCCACCCGCGTCCCATAATCGGAGTATTTGCTTATTAAATTATAAGCTAACTCACACTTCCTTCAGGACCTCAAAAAAGCCCAAAGCCCCTCTATTTATGGTTGGGTGATATGCAAATTACACCAAGAGGCACGTGAATAGCTAACTAAGTTTATGAATACAGGGAGGCCCCATGCTGAAAATATCAGCACTGGGGTGGAGTTCAGTTCTTTTCTTTCAAAAGGGTTTAGCAAATTACTGGAAAGTAGTTCCATCAGTGGCTACTAGGTAGAACCTCCATGTTCAGAGGCACACTAGCAGATGTTGGGACAAGCAAGGAATACTTCCCCTTTCATTTTTGAGAGCATTCAGAAGCATGTGCTTAGCAGCTCTCAAACAAAACATCAGGCTAGCTGGACCTTTTGGCCTGATCTAGCAAGGCGCAGGTTTTGAGTGCAGAATCAACAGTTTCATCGGCAGTATCAAGTCCCAGCGAGCATCTGTTGAGCATCCCGTGGGCTGGTGCATCTTTCATTGCTGTCACCCCAGAGGCTGTGAGTGGCTTAATAAGACTGCCATTGTCTCTCCCCGCCACAACAATCACTTCCCCTTAGCAACACAGTGCGGCATTCTGGGACACTCCAGCGGCCTTAGGGCTGCCAGTTGCCGTGGCTCATCTCAGCAGTCTTTCAGCTGACAGGCTGCATTTTCTTTGGGGTGGTGAATCTTGTCAGCAGCTGGGATGACACTCATTACTCTCTGGCTCAAACATGGTGCCGTTGAGTGACATTCAGAAACCTCCCTGACACTTCTGAGGGCTTCCCCTTCCCACTTTTTGCTTTCATTGGTGGTGGTGTTCTCAACTGGGAATCACCTCTTTGACCCTGAAAGTTGGAAGGAGGCTCAGAAGGTGAAAACCTATGTTATGCTTCCTTTGTGAATAGGGAGAAGCAGAAGCCCAAGTCGGCTTGGGACCCACATGTTTGGGTTGTTTACAGAGTGGGGAAACCAGCAAACATGGAGTATGTGTTGAACTTCGTGTTTTGTATTTCATGTTAAGTATAGCATTCCCACTTTGCCTTTGTCTCAAGCAAATTTCATATATGGTACTCCCAATTTGCTTTTGTCTCAGGCAAAGATGTAGTGGTCCAGGGTCACAGGGGGTCAAAGACCTGTTACAATTTATGCAGCAGGGTTCCTGTCCCCAATGTCCTGGAGCCACCCAGTCAGTATGAAAGGGGAGCCTCTTAGGCACCGAAAAGAAGTCTTGCCACTCTTTGTGCTGATTGCAGCCAACCAGAGTGAAAGAGGGTACATTACCCACTGAGGATTGGCTCCTAGGGTCACTCAGAGTTGTTTTGTAGGATCCAAAGCTAAGCATTTACGATCTCTGAAAATCCAAGGTCCTTCAGTTTCAAAAGAATGGTGGGCAAGTTCTGTTATATACAATGGAAGTTCAAGGAAAACACAGAGTCACACCAAAAGAAGATGCTGGAGCACTCCAAATCATTTGCCCATGTGCAGCTAGACTGGTGACTGGGGACGGCCGCCTAGACCACATAACACCAGTCTTGAAAGACCTACATTGGCTCGCAGTACGTTTCCGAGCACAATTCAAAGTGTTGGTGTTGTCCTTTAAAGCCCTAAACGGCCTCGGCCCAGTATACCTGAAGGAGCGTCTCCACCCACATCGTTCTGCCCGGACACTGAGGTCCAGTGCCGAGGGCCTTCTGGCAGTTCCCTTGCTGCGAGAAGCCAAGTTACAGGGAACCAGGCAGAGGGCCTTCTCGGTAGTGGCGCCTGCCCTGTGTAACGCCCTCCCATCAGATGTCAAGGAGATAAACAACTACCTAACAGTTAGAAGACATCTGAAGGCAGCCCTGTTCAGGGAAGTTTTTAATGTGTGACATTTTAATGTATTTTTAATCTTTGTTGGAAGCCGCCCAGAGTGGCTGGGGAAACCCAGCCAGATGGGCGGGGTACAAATAAATTATTATTATTATTATTATTATTATTATTATTATTATTATTATTATTATTTACATAAAATAGTAGATCTAAATGAAAGGCAGCAAATGGAGATCTGCACTGATCATCGTAATACACCTTTTTTTTAAAAAAAAGCCTTATATCTCTAACTATTTGGATTGCATAATTATAAGGTTATTGTATAATCTTAAAAGGCACATGGGTATGAGGAGGGATGGCTGTGACTATCATGAAAGTACTTTGCACTTCTGAATTTGCCACCACAGTACACTATTGCTTATAATTCCTGGCTTTGCCTCACATTGCTGTGCTGGACTGGGAGAAGGGCTTCCATTCCTCCTAGCTCAGCCCTGCAATTGTGAAACCACTGCCTTTGCTCTTCAGAAAATACCCATTTTTTTCTTGCTCTATAAGACGCACCAGACCACAAGATGCACCTAGTTTTTGGAGGAGGAAAACAAGAAAAAAAATATTCTGAATCTCAGAAGCCAGAAGCAAGAGGGATCGCTGCGCAGTGAAAGCAGCAATCCCTCCTGCTGGCTTCTGGGATAGCTGTGCAGCCTGCATTCACTCCATAAGACGCACACACATTTCCCCTTACTTTTTAGAGCAAAAAATACGGTACTTCAGAGAGATCGGCTTACCTCTCCATTGCAGCACTGGGCTGGGAGGAGAGAGACATCATAGCACCTCCCTTGCTCCTTGGTGATTGACTATAGAGTTTGTGTGTGATACATGGGAAGGGCTGTAGCTCAGTGGCAGAGCATCTGCTCTGCATGCAGATGGTCACAGATTCAGTTCCTGGCATCTCCAGTTAGGGGCTGGGAGAGCTCCCTGTCTGAAATGCTGAAGAATCACTGCCAGTCAGTGTAGGCAACACTGAGCAAGATAGTTACTTCAATGAGAAGCTGCCACCTGCAGTTCAGAGGTACACCACATGGGGAGCTGCAATCAAACCCAGCATTTCCTCATACCAAGATCCACCAGTCATTTGCTATATTGTTTTGGGCCAATTTGCCTATGTCCAGCTACCTAGTTCTGTGGATGTGCAGTACCCATGGCAAAGCTGGCATTGTCTGGATGAGACTCTTTCCTTTGTCAGGTTAATCAGCACAACCCCTTTTATCGCATTGGGAGTGGCAAGCTCAAGCAGGACCCTTCTCTGCCCCCCACCCAGGAGCTGCTTCTACTCTTGGAGAATATGCCCTATGTAGCTGGGTATTGTTTCCTGACTGCTAGTGGGGGCCCGGTCCCTTTTATCTTCCTTCTCTCCAGCTCTTCATCCTGTTTCCCGGACAATGCTTCCTACAAGCTGTTTCCCCCTGATTTAACTGCCTTTGGCTCCTTCTGAACTTCCCAGCAGGCAGAAGGCATGTGGGTTGGCTGGAGAAAGAGCTCCCAGCCCCAGTATCTCGCTTTCTTTCTCTCGGCCCTTGCACTCACCTCTTCAGAGACGAGCTTGCTGCTCTTTCTTTTTCTACCATGCTTCTCCCTTGGGAAAGGGCCATAGAGCTTTGCCAGCTGCGCCTGTCACAATATGGTAAAGAGACTCAGCTCCTGAGACCATCGTCTTGAGTTTGGCGCCAAGGCTCCACTCATTTCGGCTTGTTTGGGGGATGCCAACCTCATTGTGCGTTCTCTTGGCACAGGGATGGCTGGCACTTCCTCCAGTGCCAGCTGTACAGAGCTCTATACTAGATCATATATCTTCCTGACAGTTGAATACCTGGGACTGATGCCTTGGTTCTCTTCCTTGGCATGGGATTGTGGGTTTGTCTCTCCTCTCATGTGCTGGAGTCCCATCAATATAGGCTCAGCGCTAGAGCCCTTGGTCAGGACAGCCAAGAAAAGTTCCTGAAGTCTCTGAAGCAGTGTGACTCTCAAGTGCTGATGTGCTCTGTGCTCCCCACCCATAATGCTTCGAGGGGCACATAGCCTCAATGTGGAAGATAGTACCAGTGTCACATAAGCTTCAACAAACAGAATGTTTCATCTTCAGAGTCTCATAGCTGCTACCTTGGCAACCGCATCCTTTCGTTTCTGTCATGGCAGCTGAAAAAGGTGGAATGTTTTGCCGCATTAATAAAATATCAGCTTTTGTTAATCTTGATTAGAACTAACTGGGAGTTGGAAAACTATTTATGGAGAGAGATTTGAATGGGGTGTTTTGGAAAACTGACCAGAACGTTCAACAGCAGACTGGGGAACCCTTTTCAACCTTGAAGCCCACATTCCTTTTCAAAAGCCCTCTGAGGGCTATGTTCCAGTGCTGGCTAAGGCCAGAGGCAGAAGTCAGTGGAGCAATGAATGTAAATGTTACCTGTTGCACAGTGGGCAATTTACACACACACACACACACACACACACACACACACACACACACCACCACCCCTCCTGAGAGGTCAGGAGGGTCGCATTTGGCCACCAAGCTTGAGATTTCTCACCTCTGCTGAACATAAACACTCCACCTTGCAAAATCTTGAATCAGGTCTGGTTTCCAAAGTCACACAGAGGGGAAGATTATACTATGAAGATTACAGAATCCCTGCCACCAACTGGGGGGGGGGATCCTTCTCAATCTCATGAGATTTCAGCAGGCATTGCTCGCACACTAGAAACTTTTTTCCCCTTAAGAAAGTGGAAGGTGAAATACTCAGAAAATTGAATTCTAATACTACATTATCTGCTTATCTTTCCCCCCTTGTTTTCTAGTGTTCAGTAAGGTTAATTGAAAACCTTGTGGATGTGTTTTAGTGCTGTTTAATACCATGATGACAATTATCGTAAAATGTGAGTACACTGGATATTTTTCAGGATTCATTGTTTTCTTTGACTGTTGACATCAACATGTTATTTTTAGGTGTGACATATTACAATACCTGTTTCTTTGCATTAGTGGCTCTGGACTCGTGTTATAGTTCATTATATAGGGTCTCTATTCTTTAGGTTAAAAAAGATGTGAAAATCATGGGTCCCACAAATTTCATTGAATGAAAACATAAAAGATTATGCTTGCTTCCCTCGCCCTTGCCAACCACCCCCCACCCCGTGGATCGTTCTTTAAAGCTAAGTGCAAACAGCTTCTCAAAATTCTACACATGAGCAGAGAAATGGGAATAGGGATCATGTTATGTACTGAAGTTCTCACCCTGGGCCAGCAGGGGGATACCGTAGATAGTTCAGGTCCACATATGCAAATAAGGGATTGAAAGTGATGTTCAGTGATTGGATAGTTACAGAAAATGGTTACTGTTGCGTTGTAGTTGAGCTCTATATAAGCAGGATGGCTGAACCCTTTAGTTCTGTTCTGGTCTGTGAATAAACAAGAGCTGTTTGAAGAATCGCTGTGTCGTCTGATATGTTCACCCACAACTTAACAGATCATATCACCAAATTGCTCCAGTGAGAGGAGACATTCCCCAATAGCAACCAGCAGTGTCAGTTTTGGCGATTTCCCTTAAAATAGCCCCAAAACTTCATTTTTTTGCAAATTTGCCAAAAAAAGCAAACAAGCAAACAAACGAAAAAACACTTTTATGCCTGGATTTTCACTGTTTGAAATATGGCAACCCTAGATGGATGAGAAATTCAATTCAGTTCACACTTAAAGGTGAACCTACTTAATTTGCAGTTATCCTTCGAAATTCACACTCCTCTGATTTTTGCAATGCAGTTGCAAATAATGTATCCAAAATGCATATATTAGGGTAAAGAGTGCACTGAAATGCATATACTGAAAGTAATATACAGACATGCATTATAAAAAGGGGAATGGCTTTGCAAAACAGTGTCTGTTAGGTAACATTCAATGAATGTGCCTCACTTGAAAGCTGATGAATTTTAATGAGGACTTTTTTTAAAAAAACACAACAACTTGCAAACTGATGCAGAAATGGGGAGAACTGAACTTAAGAAAGTGAAAATGAAAAATGAATGGAATGAAAAATGGAAAAATAAGATGAATGCAAAATGAAATGAAAATGAAAAATGAGAAACTGAGAGAAACTGAAATTGACTGATTCATCAATTTCCCTACTTACTGGTGGGGCTCACCTTTAGCAGGAAAACAGTTACTTTCTTTTTTGCTAAGAGTTTTGGGGTAGGGTTTATTTTTTGCTGCTGCAAGTATTAACAAAAGAAATGTGGTGGAAACTTAGCCACCGTTTTACATCCTCCACAATGTCCTGGTCACTAAAAAACAGGGTGGAGGAAATTCTTTTTCTAAGGTTTAGGATGCAAAAAAGGGGTCATCAAGCACCACTGCATACCTGTCACAGTATGTTGAAGGAGAACCTCTTTACCCTGGCCTTTGGCTAGGCAGGGGGAGAAATCCAGTTCAAAGGGAATTATTCACTGTTTCCAAAATGATATTGTTATGTACTGAAGTTCTCACCCTGGGCCAGCAGGGGGATACTGTAGATAGCTTTCACTCAGGTTCACATATGCAAATAGGGGATTGAAAGTGACGTTCAGTGATTGGATAGTTACAGAAAATGGTTACAGTTGCGTTGTACTGGAGCTCTATATAAGCAGGCTGGCTGAAGCCTTCAGTTCATTTCTGGCCTATGAATAAACAAGAGCTGTTTGAAGAATTGCTGTGTTGTCTGATATGTTCACCCACAACTTAACAGATATGTGAACCAGAACACAGAAACCCTTTGAACTTACATATCTCCAAATTTTGCAGTGTGGTTCTCCAGCCAAATAATGCATTAAAATTTGCACATACTAAAGTATGTTGTAAAGACAGGAGTGCCTGGCATGTTCTGGTCCATGGGGTCACGAAGAGTCGGACACGACTAAACGACTAAACAACAACAACAAAGTAAGCTGTACATAGAAATGCATATTTCAGTAAAATAACACCAGGTGAGCTCAAGACCAATCTAAAACCACCAATGGCTGGCGCTCTCTCTCTCTCTCTCTCTCTCTCTCTCTCTCTCCGTATAGCTGCACAGTCCTAGTGCCTAGTGATGACACAGGGCTGTCATGTTCTGGAAATCAATGAAGCTGGATAGTGGGAGATTCAGGCCAGCCAAGAGGAAGGACTTCTTCACACAGTACAGAGTTAAACTATGGGATTTACTTCTACAAAATGTAACAATGGCTGCAAATTTGTGGGAGAGGATTTGAGAAAAGTGCATTATATCAGAAAATGTGTATATTGGCTGAAATTTCATATAAGCATTTAATGAGAAATTCACATGTGAATTGTCTTGAGTACTTGTTAAAAAATAATAATCTGAAAGCTGCTGTGGAAATGTGGAGAACTGAATTTAAGACTGGAAAAATGAGAAACCAGGATAAAGCAAAATTCACAGATTCATCCATCCCTACTTTTGATGGTTAAGATTATTTTCTTTTAGGGGACCCACCTCTTTCCCTGAACTGATGGTGTTCTGTTGCAGCTGGAACAGTTCTACTTGTATTTATAATTGTAACTGTTTCATCTGTTTTTATAGCATTATATAGATGTAATCTACCCTGGGACCTCATAGTGAAGATTAGGTGGGAAATCTTGTAAATCAGTGAAGTGGGGGGGGGCAGAAAAATCGTAGAACTGTTATCAAAAAGGTTTCTGAAAAATGTTGGCTTTGCTCTTTTCCAGCCCCAAATACAGATTATTGCAAAAACCTTGTGCATTTTCTATATCTATCTGGCTATTCATTCACAAACATTCAAGTGTGTATGAACACACACACACACACACACACGAGTGTGTATTGGGTAAAAGTTTGCCATGAAAGGCAGCTGGCAAGCTCTCTGAGCCTGCGAAATGATATTAACATTTAATTTTCTAAGGTGAGCTTTTTAAAACAGAATTTTAAATGTTACCCTGCTGTTTCGGAACACAAAAACCTTTAATTTTATGCAAATGAACAGCGAGGAGCTGAGCGCCTTAATGTAAACGAACACTTTCTTTGAACAAAGAGGTTGGAAGTGAACAAGAGAGAGGGAGAGGGAGAGAAAATATTCCCATAGATTCTTTAATTGCTGTCTGAAATTATGTAAATCCCAGCACTAGGCAGAATGCAATTATCCAGTGCCCCTCTCTGCCACCATTGCTAATGCCTAACAAACTATCAGTAGGTGACATTTAGTGGAGGTAATGCAAATGAGAATTAATTTTTTTCCCTGAGACAAAGGGCAGTGGAAAGAGCACCTCCTTCATATACAGTAAAAGGATACTGAAGTGTGTGTGTGTGTGTGTGTGTGTGTGTGTGTGAGAGAGAGAGAGAGAGAGAGAGAGAGAGAGAGAGAGAGAGAGAGAGAACGAGATGTGGGTGGGAAAGACATTAGCAGAAAAAACCCAGTCACTTGGAATGGAATTTCTGGGATGGGTAAAGTATGTGTGGTAGAACTCAGAGATGGAGATGTCAGACAATCAGAGTGAAAACATAAACAGGAGCAGAAGTAGCCAATGTCTGCTTATTCATCTGATGTCCAGATCAGAATTCGTTCCAGTGAACACAATTGACATCCACTGTTGTTGTTGCTTTCAGTCTGCAAAAGATACACAATTGATTATGTCCCCCTCCTGCACCTTTTCATAGCATTTCCTTTGCATCAAAAATAATGGAATGGAATAAATGTATTAATAACACAGCTTACGAAATCTGTTACATAATTTATATAGCGTATGCCATTTTGCGACAGCTGATAGCAAGACAGATAGCATAGTCTTTGGCAGAAGACGAACTGCAGAGGAACAGAACCAATGCTGTATGCAATGAATACAGGGAGGAATGGAAAATGTTTCCTTCTTACTGATGGTTGCTGCCTCATGTATGACAGAGGGGAGGGCATTTCACAGTACAGGGGCAATTGCAGAAAATGTTCGTTTTGGGGTCTGTAGGGTGTGGTGTCATGAGCAGATTTTCCCCCAGACAATCTAAGTGATATTGCAGGTCTCAACAGGGACAGGCAGCTTTTCATGCTGAGGCAGAGGAAAATTCAGAATCAAGAGAGACACATAACAGAATGGGTCTGGTGAGAGGGACTCATCCCTGTATTGATCTCTCCTTGGATTGGGCCTTGAACATCATGTGCTTCATAGCCGGCTGAATCCATGTTCCCACCTCTGTTTTTTAGGCTGGGAGGAATGAAATGAGAAATAGGCTGAGCAGTCAGTGAATGATGTACGTAGCAAGCGAGCAGCGAGAATCCATGCACATTGTCTCAGAGTGGGATTGGGAAACATCACACGGAGACCATTTTAGAGAGTAATGGGTGGAGAGGAACCTATTTCTCTTATGCACTGACAACAACTTTCCTTCCCTCCCCCAACTCCCCGCTCTTGTGCCTTCTCAATTGCAAGGCTGGCCAACTGCTCCTACAAGAGAGACTGCAGGCTGTGAAGGTGGAGAGTATCTGGTCATTATGCTGCAAAAAAAGTCTACAGTTATCTTATTCTGTTGAGTATCTATGGTGAGGGCAGGCTGCAGACATTTTCCCTGAGGCAAAGGACAAGATGCCCTTGGCCTCTGTTCCATGCAGCCCCGTCAGCTGAACTAGGAGATGAATTCTTCATCAGCCCTGGTGGAAGGACAGCATCTCCCATCACATCAGAGACCAGCAGGTTAGTTTAGGAGCACAGGAAACTGTGTCATATTGAGTTAAACCATTGGTCCACCCAACTTAGTATTGCCTACACTGACTGGCAGCAGCTCTCCAGGGTTTCAGACAGAGAACCTTCCAAAGTCCTACCTGGAGATGGCAGAGATTGAACCTTTGATCTTCTGCATGCAAAGTGAGTGCTCTACCTCTGAGCTGCAGCTTAGACATAAGAACATAGAAAACTGTCTCAGAAGGAGATGGTCCATCTAGTTCTGTATTGTCCACAACAGCTCTCTGGGATTTCTCTCCCAGCCCCACCCAGAAATGCTCTACCACTGAGTTACAGCCCTCTGCTGTCCACTCTCCAGCAACTGATTATTGGCAATGCTGGCCAGAGCCAATAGGAGTTGAAGTCCAATAATATTTGGAGGGCCACTGGTTCCCTTCCTCTTCCTAGGGTGACCACTTACACATCTCACACAAAAGAGGACAAAAGAGAACCTAGATGGGCATACCATTTGCACATGCTAATTTATATGTATAGATGCAAAATATGGAAACAGTGATGATAATCTGAAGATAGCAGCTCAAATGTGCCTTAATCTTGGCTCCAAAGAACGTGCTGGTTGGTATACCACTGAGATTGGTTAGGTTATGAGCCACTAGAGATGGGGATTTTGCATTGGTGACCCCTAATTTATGAAACTCCAGTGTCAGAGTAGACCCAATAAAAATAATAGGCATGGTTAACTTAGATCCATTAATTTCAATGGGTCTGCACTGGGGAGAACTTAGTTCAATGCAATCCTATCTCCCAAGAAATGTGTGGTTGATTTTGTCCGTGCCAGCCTTCCAAATAGCCTGAAAGACCTATCCATTGTAGTTGGCTTTTAATGAAGGTGATTTGTTTTTTAAAGGTTGCTGATGTTTCAGTGTATTGGGTTTCAATCTGCCACTTATCTGGAATTTGGGGTTTTGCTGTTTCTGGGCAATGCATATCTTCGTAGCTTTATTTGCACTATTGTTCTTGCTGACTAGCTGGCATTATCCATGTCATTCATTTAGAATTATGCTTTTAGTTTCTAAAAAGGACCATGATCTTATATAGCTACCTCAAAGCCTCTAAAACAAACAATCCAAGAAATAAAATCTACAGGTGTGCACATAAGGCTGTGTCCAAAGCTGGCCCTAATCTGAATAGAGCTGTTGGACATGACATAGGGTAAAAGCAACCTTGTATGCTCACAGTCAGTAGAGGGCAGAGCTGAGACTAACAAATAGTCAGGGAAAACACACCTTCATGGTTTTTCACTAAGCACCCAAGCTCTGTCCCTTCCTCTTCCTTTTCCTCTGTCTCCTCTCCCTGTCACTTGCATGAGGATGCCATGAAACAAGCTCTAGCCAGGTAGTTTCAGGATCTGAAGCCATCCTTGTGAACATGAAGTAAAGGTAAAGGTAAAGGAACCCCTGACCATTAGGTCCAGTCATGACCGACTCTGGGGTTGCGGAGCTCATCTCGCTTTACTGGCCGAGGGAGCCGGCGCACAGCTTCCGGGTCATGTGGCCAGCATGACTAAGCCGCTTCTGGAGAACCAGAGCAGCGCACAGAAACGCCATTTACCTTCCCGCCGGAGTGGTACCTATTTATCTACTTGCACTTTGACGTGCTTTCGAACTGCTAGGTTGGCAGGAGCAGAGACTGAACAACGGGAGCTCACCCCATCGCGGGGATATGAACCACCGACCTTCTGATCGGCAAGTCCTAGGCTCTGTGGTTTAACCCACAGTGCCACCTGCGTCTCGAACATGAAGTAATTGTAAGTAAATAATATTTTTTCTTCACCAATGGGACTCCCATGAATTTTATTTCCCCATTTTAAGCAATGATAGTAATGTGTGAAAAAGTGAGAGAATGGATAGTGACTGGACTCCAGCTAGCTTGGGCTTTCAAGCATTTCAAGTCCTCTCTCTCCTCATCCACTCTCTCTCACAGACAACACACACACACACACACACACACACAGTATTTATATATTACTGGTACTATTAACAATACTTAATTAATTAAAATTCTATATTACCTTCAACTGAGGATCACAGGGCAGTTAACAATATAAAAACATCTCAGCTCATGCTGAGCCATGCAGTTAACTTGCAGTGCCTTTAAACCTTATCTTGCCTATGTATCACTCAGGTTTATGCATTAGAGAATTTGGAAGATGATGATGATGATGATGATAGATTTATATCCTGCCTATTATGGGCAGTTTCCAGCACATAAGAACATAATAAAAGAAAGAGGGGAATACCCACATTCAATTTCTTCGTGGGGCAGGGAAGGTCAGTGGCAGGTTTTCTTGTTTTTGTTTTTTGTTACTATGTATTTTTGTGCTTTATAATGTAAAGCTCCCTGTGATCCTCAGATGAACAGTGGTAGAGATATTTAATAAATCATCACCACCATCCTGGTTTTTAGGCTACACTTTAAGTCTCACCTATGACTTTAAGTCTCACCTATAAGTCTCACCTATGGGACGCGGGTGGCGCTGTCGGTAAAAGCCTCAGCGCCTAGGGCTTGCCGATCGAAAGGTCGGCGGTTCGAATCCCCGCGGCGGGGTGCGCTCCCGTTGTTCGGTCCCAGCGCCTACCAACCTAGCAGTTCGAAAGCACCCCCGGGCGCAAGTAGATAAATAGGGACCGCTTACTAGCGGGAAGGTAAACGGCATTTCCGTGTGCAGCTCTGGCTCACCAGAGCAGCGATGTCACGCTGGCCACGTGACCCGGAAGTGTCTCCGGACAGCACTGGCCCCCGGCCTCTTGAGTGAGATGGGCGCACAACCCCAGAGTCTGTCAAGACTGGCCCGTACGGGCAGGGATACCTTTACCTTTACCTTTATGAGTAGTACAATGAAAGCTCAGAAACTTATGTCAGGATGTTGCTCAATCTTCATGGCCTCAAGGCATATACTGGGCCCTAATGCAGCCTCAAGGCCACGCCTTGCAAACCCAGATGACTCCATTGAGGATGGTCTGTTTCAGAAACCATCTTGCTTGGGCAGAAATTCCGGCTAGTATTCACAGCCAGCTCAATACATTTTGCTGCCTGAAGGCAAGATGGGGTCATTCCCCATTTCCAGGTGTCCTTGAACACCGACAGACCCTCCAAGTGTCCCTATTTTCCAGAGACGTCCCTGATTTACTGAAGTCATCCCAGTTGATCCTGGAATGTCCTGCTTTTCCTTAGGATGTCCCTATTTTCATTGGAGAAATGTTGGAGGGTATGGAGTTATCTGACACACACACACACACCCCGAGCCATATGAAGGTAATCCTGTAAAGGGAAGGTTTTTAAAAAAACATTTAATGTTTTATTATGTTTTTATATATGTTGGAATCTTCCCAGAGTGCTGGGGTAACCCAGTAAGATGTGTGGGGTATATATAGTAAAATTATCATTATGGAATGGGACGTCCCTATTTTCATTGGAGAAATGTTGGAGGGTATGCACTGATCAGGCCTCTTGTTGGCTGGACAAAGAATAGAAATGTGTGAAACTAGACTACTGTGCAAAGGGAAGATTTACATTAATCATCCCACCTACTTCTGCATCTGGCCCTGCCCACTGCTGGTATGTGCTCTCAGAAAGTTACCCAGATTGGAGCACGGCCTTCAAGCTGAAAATCTCCTCCACCCATGTTCTATAAATCAGCATGTGCAAATGTGATGCAAATCACATCCTTTGAGGGGAAGGTGATGCATTTCCTTGTTTGGTGGCCATTGTAGGTTGTTTCCGCACCAACTGGGTGTTGTTGAGAGACCCTTGAAGCACATCTTGCCCTGAACATTATTTTGTGTGTGTGTTCTGAGAGTCCTCAGAAAGGAACGCACCACAGGAAGAAGGGGAATGAGAAACAGTGAGGCATATAACCAAATGAAAGTCAAGAAGCACAGCACTGTGGCGTTTAAAAATATGCAGGTCGCTGGCTGGGCACCCCCAGGATAACAACATGTGCCTCTAGTCAGGCAGGTCAATTGCTATTTGTCAGAGGGAGCCATGGCCGGGGCCTGCGGCTCAGCACTGATCATGGCATGGCCCCCTCTGAACTGACCCAGCCATTTAGCCTTTTCTGAGAAATATTTACAGAAAGGTCAGCAAATGCTTTGTGACAGGATGTGATCACATCCCCCGGACCTCGCGAGCTCATGCTGCCTACCTCGGCTCTTCTCCTGGCTGCTGAACCTCACAAGAGTGGCAGGCTTGGGTTGCTAAGGGGGAGATGATGAACCAACAGGAATATTCCTTTTGCAGAACTAAAGGATGTGGCAGAAGCTTAGCTGAAGTGCAGAGGAGCTGCAGGAAATTGTACACAGGAATGTGGAAAGCTGCCTTACACCAAGCCAGACCACTGGTCCATCTTGTTGACACACCAACTAGAAGTGGCTCTATCAGGTCTCAGACCAGGAATATTTCCCAGCTATACCTGGAGATGCCAGGACTTGGGACCTTGGGAACATGAGAACATAAGAAGAGCCTGCTGGATCAAGCCAATACCCATCCAGTCCAGCATTCTGTTCTCACAGGGGCCAAGCAGATGCCCCAATAGGAAGCCCTCAGGCAGGACCTTAGGGCAACAGTGTGATTCATGGAAAGTGGTATTCCAAAGCATCATACCTGTCAACCTAACTCACCTCAGCATGTTGTCATGAGGATAAAATGATAATGGAGAGAACACAGTATCCCATGTTCAGCTCCTTTGAGGAAATCTGGGACTGCAGGGGTTGGAGTAGATGACCCGCAGGGTCCCTTTCAACTCTACAATCCTGTGATTCTATGAAATGTAGCAGCAGCAGCAGCAGCAGCAGCAGCCCCAAACTCCCTTGAAGTTTAGACCTGACTTGTAGCAGGATACATATCTGCATACATAAAGTCACAGGCTGAATCTGTGGACATCCCTTGGTAGGGTTGGAAAACAATTCTGTCTGTGGCTCTGGAAAGCTGTTGTGAATCTGAGCAGACAAGACTGTGACAGATGGACCAAGGCTCTGTCTAAGGCAGCTTCCTATGTCCCTGTGTCAAAGGAAGGGATGCAGCTCAGTTGTAGAGCACCTGCTTTGCATGCAAAAGGTCCTAGGTTCAATCCCCAATAGCATCCCCAAGTGCAATACAGAGCTAGAGAGACCAATTGTCTGACTCAGCATAAGGCTATATTCCTGTGTAAGCCTCTGTCCCATGAAACATGCAATTTAAATTTTGGGAGGTGAGACATATGCAGAAAGTCCCAGGTTCAATCCTAGACATTTCCCATTAGGGCTGGGAATGTCCACACTCTGGAACCCTGGAGAACCTGTGGCGATCAGGGTAGACATTACTGAACTAGGTGGGTCAATAGTCTGACCTGGTATAAGTTAAGTTAATGGGCTTTAGAAGAGTACCCACCCCCCTTGATTCCTTTGCACTGTAGACAATGCTATCTTTCCCTGGAATCCCTCCTTCAAAACAAGCAAATCCACACCATGAATACACTGTAAGTTATAGGTACAAAAACAGCACACTAATATTACAGGTTCTGAGCCATCCATTACCGGCTTCCTTGCATGGGCTGATGACCTGATTAATTGATATTTAATTGATTGCCCTGCCAGCATAGGACTTTATCGTGTGCTGATTGTTTTGCAGACTATTACTAAAATGTCTGAGGGACAATTAGTGCAAAATCCATAGGAGTGTCAGCAAGAAACAAAATGAGCAGGAGCCCCAAATGTCTGCTGCAGGCTTGGGTTTTACAGCAGGAAGAATATAGTTATTGGCTAATGAGCATAAGCATCACGCCCCCAACCCCCAGTTCCAGAGCCCTGCAAGAAGACTTGGATGAGGACAAGGTGCAGGTTGCTTCACCCAGTAGTTTCTCACCAGAACTACCCCCATCTTCCTTCATAGAAGTCAATATATACAGAATCAAGCAAGGGCTTTTAGCAACGTCCTGACACAAGCCAGCCTCACCTACCTAAACAATGTGATCCACTCTCTGCTGAGACAGCATCCTTCCATTGGTTGCAATAGGAGAGGGAAGTTTCAAGCTCATTGGGAGCTTTCCATGGTACTGAAACAATCTGCCCCACACCAACCTAAATGCCCTGTGCTGCAGGTCCCTGAACATTACCTGAATGTGACTCTGCTTATTGGACCTGACTCTGCTCATACTGCTTTAACTCATTCTGACTTTCCGACTGCACTTTGCCTTACATGGGCTCGACAGACAAAAATTGCCATAGCAAGTGTTGACTAAAGTAAGTGTCCTGCCCCCATCCGCCCCTGTGAGTCTGGGGTCTCTACACAACAAGATAATAAAAAATGTTTTGTTGAATGGGGGAAACAATCTAGTCCAATCTAGTCTTTCCCACAGTGGCTAATCCAGTGTTTAGAAGAAGTTCACAAGTAGGGTGTGAAAGCAACATTAACCAACCAGGTGCTTTTTGAGGAGCCCCCAAGCAGAGCATGAAGACAACAGCTCTCAGGCACTGTGCCCTCATCATCTGAGACACTTGGGAATACAGCTTCTTAACATGAATGTTCTGTTTAGGGATTTTCTCAGATAACCTATAAGCTTCCCAACCTCTCCTACAAGTCACTGGCGGTGACATTTCCTTAGAGATACCATGCTATTTCCTTTTGAAATCTTTTGTGGGGGGGGGGACTTCTAATTTTGCCAGAGGTTTCAAAGTGGGATCCCATTTCCCATCTCCCACTTCAACTGGTCCTTTGAGTGAAATTTTGACATCAATTCTGAGTGTGAGCTGTGAAATGCATTTGCAGTTCCCCCCTCACCTTAGCCACAAACTTGCTGGAATCTGCTTCAGAGGAATGATATATATTTAATGTATTCAAACTCCACCTTTGTTCCAAGAAGCTCAAGGTAGTATACATAGTTTGTCTCCCCACTTTACCCTCACAATGACCCTGTAAAACAGGCTAGGCTGGGAGTGAGTGAGTGACTGGCCCAAGGTCACTCATGGCTGAGTGGAGATTTGAACCCTGGTCTCCCAGGTCCAAGTCCAACAATCTAACCACTTTACCACCCTGACTCTGACAAGGTCAGGGCTGTATTATAAGTAACACACACTTAACTGTGGAATCTGCTCCCACAAGAGGTAGTGATGGCAACCAGCTTGGATGGCTTTAGAGTAATGGTAATGGGTAATGGGACCCCTGACCATTAGGTCCAGTCGTGGACGACTCTGGGGTTGCGGCACTCATTTCGCTTTATTGGCTGAGGGAGCCGGCATACAGCTTCCGGGTCATGTGGCCAGCATGACTATGCCACTTCTGGCAAAGCAGAGCAGCGCACGGAAATGCCGTTTACCTTCCCGCCGGAGCGGCACCTATTTATCTACTTGCACTTTGTGCTTTCGAACTGCTAGGTTGGCAGGAGCAGGGACCGAGCAACGGGAGCTCACCCCATCGCGGGGATTCAAACTGCCAACCTTCTGATCAGCAAGTCCTAGGCTCTGCGGTTTAACCGGCTTTAGAGTAAGATCAGGCAAATTCAGGGAAGATAAGCTTATCAATGGTTAGCTACCACTATGACTTTGTTACACCTCCACTATCAGAGGCAGACAGTATACCTCTGTGTGCAAGTTTACTGTTCACAAATGAGGAGAGCATTGTTGCACTTGGGTCCTGGTTATAGACTTCCCAGGGGCATCTGGCTGGCCACTGTGAGAACATGGCATGGGGCTAGATGGGCTCTTCTGATGTTCTTAGCCTCAGTCCTCTTGAAACCAGCTCCCCGTCTTCAAAACGGGGATAATAATACTGCCTTACCTGGTGGTAAGGATCACTGACATAATGTATGTTGAAAGCTCTGGACGTGCTCTTTATAAATGCTAAGTATCATTATTATGAGTCTTTTGGACTAGTCTGAGGAGGACCAGCATTGTGTCCCCGCCATATTAGTCTTGCATCCAGTTGAATCAGTAACTGGAAAAGCACTAAGCAGATGATTCTCCCCCCCCCCCACCTCTGAAGTGAGGGAGGGGGCTGTGGTTGCTTCCTGGACCAATCTTGCACTCACTTACAGAAATGCCACTGTTTTCCTGGCTCCTCTCAAAGAAGAGAAAACAATGCACATATTCTCAAAAGCGAGGCCCGGACCTCAATTATTTGCAAGCCACCGTGAGCTGATGGCAGTACAACGGACGGAATTATCACAGCTGTGCGAATGCTACCCCCTTGTGACCAGAACATATGAATCCAATCGAGCTTCCTAATGTGTTCTCTCTTGCAAGGAAGGGAGAAGCAGCCGAAGTGGCAAGTGTAGCTCACTCCAGGGATGCTCAGATGGACAGAGGTGTTCAAAGATCGGGTTGCCATATTTCAAAAAGTGAATAGTTGTTGAGCTTTTTTTGGTGGGGGGGGGGGAGTTGTTCAGTTGCCGTATGCCCAAGTTTTCCCAGTCATTTTAACGATTTTCAGAAATTCTACCTTCTACCTACACACTATTTCTGATGAATGAATCCCGGATATGTCCAGGAAATCCTGGATGGATAGCAACCCTACCTTTCCACTTCAGCAGGGCATTTGCTCAGGATAACCAAATCTGCAGTTTCCCTTTTGAAATGGCAACCCCATTCTTTCCTTTCTTCCTCTTTTTTATTGCAAATATAACATAAGGAGAAAACGGTGCCAGCTCACACCAACAATAAGAATAATCCATAATCCATATACAGTGGTACCTCTGGATGCGAACGGGATCCGTTCTGGAGCCCCATTCACATCCTGAAGCAAATGTAACACACGTCTGCGCATGTGTAGGTCACGTTTCGCCGCTTCCGCGCATGCGTGTGATGTCATTTTGAGCTTCTGTGCATGCGCGAGCGGCGAAACCCGGAAGTAACATGTCCCGTTACTTCCTGGTCGCCGCAGAGTGCAACCCAAAAATGCTCAACCTGAAGCATATTCATCCTGAGGTATGACTGTATACATTAATATAAGCAATCCATGTGCCCTAATACATGTCCAAACAAGATGGATGATTACAAGATATACCAGGATGCACCCATGTTTCCCCAAACATGCCCACACTGACAAGTTTGAGTGGCGTCAGCTGATGAGTGTAGTGGGAGTGATTTAATCCTGCTGGTTGCTGTTTTGCCAGTTGTGTTCCCTGATGAACAAGCCCCTGCAGTAAGCAGGACTGAACTCACTGCTCATAAGCTTCTGAATGGAGAGAGTGCAATCCTGCTGGGGTCTGCTTTGCCAGAATTCTCCTTCTGGGGAACATGCTGGTGGATCAGATCCTTCCTCCTCCTTCTGCAGAAGGGAAAGAGGATTGAAGCAGCCCCCAGCCAGTGGCAGCAGGAGGAGAAGGAGCTGCCAGCCATAGAAACTGCACTGCCTCTGCGCTCGGCTCTGCTCCCTGGCTCCTCTGATGTCCTAAAGCGACATCAGGATGTTGAGTGCATGACGTTGCCCCCCCCATCTCCCTCACAAGTTCTGCATGCAAGGCATATGCTCTGCCACTGAGCTAAGGCCATTTCCCATCTCAAGGCCCTTTCCTGATTTGTGCATGTTCAGATTCTTTTTATTGTGGGTGGTATATGAATACAGTGGTACCTTGGTTTAAGAACAGCTTGGATTAAGAACTCTGCAAACCCGGAAGTAGGTTTTTTGGTTTATGAACTTTGCCTTGGAATAAGGACATGTTCCGCTTCCTGTTGAGTGTGTTCCATTTGTAAACTGAGTTCCCCACTGCTATGGGGAAGCACGCCTTGGTTTAAGAATGCTTTGGTTTAAGAACGGACGTCCAGAACGGATTAAGTTCATAAACTAAGGTACCATTGTATCTTAAATAGACATGCGGCACCATTGTTAAAACAACTGCGCTGGCTGCCCGTCTGCTACCAAGCCAGGTTCAAGGTTCTTGTATTGATTTACACAGCCCAGAGGAACTTGGATCCAGGGCACCTCAAGGATCACCTGAACCCTTATATCTAACTTGATTACTGAGATCATTTGCAGGAGCGTCTCTGGCCTTTTCCTGAGTTGGTGAGGCTCATTTGACAACAATAAGAAACCGAACCGTCAGTGGCATTGGCCCAGTCCTGTGGAACACCCTGCCAATAGAGATTCAGTGGGTGCCTTCTGTGCCAACTTTTAAATGCCTGCTGGAAAAAATTCTGCTTTGCCAGGCCGATGCAGTACATGCCCCACATTTCTTTTTGCTTTTACCTTGGTTTTAATGTTTATTTATTTTAGTCTTTTTTTATTGTTGTAAGCTGCTTTGATATATCATTATGATGCAGCAATTTATGAATACTTTTATAAATAAATAAACGAATGAATAAAAATAAAAACATTCTTCATTGACTTTGGAATGCCTCATGGGAAGAGATTCAGAAATAAAAATGACAAAAAATAAATTTTTTAAAATCTAATTCAATAAAAGTAGTAGTAGTAGTAGCATGGGACATGGGTGGCACTGTGGGTTAAACCACAGAGCCTAGGACTTGCTGATCGGAAGGTCGGCAGTTCGAATCCCCACGACAGGGTGAGCTCCCGTTGCTCGGTCCCTGCTCCTGCCAACCTAGCAGTTCGAAAGCACATAAAAGTGCAAATAGATAAATAGGTACCGCTCCGGCGGGAAGGTAAACAGTGTTTCCATGCACTGCTCTGGTTTGCCAGAAGCAGCTTAGTCATGCTGGCCACATGACCCGGAAGCTGTACGCCGGCTCCCTCGGCCAATAAAGCGAGATGAGCGCCACAACCCCAGAGTCGGCCACGACTGGACCTAATGGTCAGGGGTCCCTTTACCTTTAGTTGTAGTAGTAGTAACAACAACAACACACCGAATTGGAGAAGAACTTTGTGTGGCAAAGGGTGCTCAGTTTGTAATGCCTTCGTATGTGTACCCAGGGGGTTGTTTGGATCTGTAACTGCTGAGACTATGTGAGTGCGGGTGAAGTGTGCAAGGACAGGTCAGTTGAGGTACAGATGTATCAGTCAATGTGGATGCTGAATGTGTATTGGTGCATCACATGAAAGGAACGCTGTGTCCTGGCATTTGATGTTTTATGAATTATAATATTTATGGATTTTGATGAGTTTTCCAAACTGCATTTAATTTTTATTGTTTTGACTTTTTCTCCTTCCTTTTTCTTTGTAAAACCACTTTGTCAACTTTTCCGATGAACTTGGGATAAATATCTGCCGACATGGTAGGTAATAAGTGTATGAGCCTGTGTGGTGTTGAGGTTAAGAGTCTCAGGCTAGAACCTGGGTAACATGGGGTTCAAATCTCCTGCTCAGCTGTGAAACTAGCTGGGTATGGCCTTGGGGACCAGCCAAAGTTTCTCAGCCTAAGCTACCTTGCAGGGTTGTTGTGAGGAAGAAGGGTGGGGTATAAATGAGATAAATGAAAAAGCGATTGAATAAATGACAGACTCCACCTTAGAACACAAAAATCTCAACTGCTCAGATAGAAGGCCATCTTCACACAACTTTGGGGTTTCTTCAAATCGCCTTTCCCTACCTTCAATTTGGAGCGGCTCCCTGCCCAGGAAACCTGAATGCCCCCACCCCATTTCCTTATTTTTGCACCCTGCCACAAACTTGGTATTCTCTGTTTTCTTCCTTCCTTCCTCCTCCTCCTCTTCCTTGCCCTGTTAAATGATTGCAGTTATCAAGTGCTGACAAGTAGCATTAAAATTTATTAGCCGGTATAAAGTTTTATTTTAGGGTGGCTAGAGATTTACTAGGCTTTGAGAGTTCTTTCCTAGGTTGGCTGTGTCACTTTTAATAACTACTTGACACAACAACTCTCTCCCAACAGGGATAACATGCAGGACTGTTTAGGGAGGATGAGTATGGGGAGGGTGCAGGGTGCAAAGGGTCTTTACTTCACAGTGTGTCATGTCCCGTTCCCCACCACCAGCACCACATGAGAGGTTTGCATTCATTTCTCATTTGTTGCAAGCGATCCCAAAGGGAAGTGCCATAGCTCAGTGACAGAGCATCTGCTTTGCATGCAGGAGGTCCCAGGTTCAGTCCCTGGCATCCCCAGGTAAAGCTGGAAATATTTCCTGCCGGAAGAGTCCATGTAGATAGTACTGAGCTAGATGGACCAATTGGTCTGACACAGTATAACTGGGGAAAGGCTTTGCATGCAGAAGGTGCCCGGTTTAATCCTCAAAATCTCCACTGTTGAAGGTAGTATGCTTCTGAATACCAGGTGCTAGGAATCACAAGTGGAAGGAGTGATATTGTGTACAGGTCTTGCTTGCAGGCTTCCCATTGGGGCTTCTGGGTGGCCATTGTAAGAACAGGATGCTGGACTTGATGGGCCACTGTCCTGGTCTAGCAGGGCTCTTCTGATGTCCTTAGAATTTAAAACTGGAGGAACAGACTGCATCAAAAGAAGCTGCACATCATGTATCAACAAAAGTTGGGTGTCATGCTCTGTACACACCCACACCAGAACTAACATCTCTTCTTGGTTCTGCAGTGACGGCTTTCCCCCAGCTTCTCAGCTTCTCCTATTAATATTTATGATGTGAAGAGGAAGTTGCATAAATCTTAATTGCTACATAATTAACCCTCCTTTTAAAAGAAAGAATGAAAGAGAAAGAAAAACACCTCAGCTTCCTTTACTTTTGTGTGTGGGAGAGCTATGCAAATGATTAAAGGTTGTGTGGCAAAGAATGAACTAGAACACGCTGTCAAATTCAAATAAGGATATTAGAAACCAGAGCTTTTTTGGAAGACTTGCCTTTCCTGGGTCCTGGCTCTTGAAGATTCCACTTGTGACTTCTTTGAAGCAGTCTTTATGCCTGGCTATGTTGACAATTCTATTTTGTCTCTTGACATGTCAAAAGCAGCTCCCAGCAGTCTGTCTCTCACACACTAGTCTGGCCTAGAACAGAGCTGGGGGTGTGGCTATGCAGATGAGAGGGTGTGGCTATAGAGACTGGTTTAGTGGTTCTTTTGAGTTCTATGGGGCAAAGTATTGCCTTGTCTGAGGCATTGACATTACCGATGGATGGGTCTGAGGTGGGACAACTGAGAGCAGGCCATACTTCAGTGGTAGAGAAAATGCTTTGCATGAAGAATGTTCTGCTAAAAGGATCTAGTAGCAGGTGACATGTGTAGAAGACCTCTCTCTGATGGAAACCCCAAACAGTCAGAACAGACAACAGTTTACATGCACTGTTGGTCTGACTCAGTATAAGGAACCTTTATATGTTTATATCATGGGCAGCTCCCCCTGCTTTCTCCACTCGCCAACCCCTGCCCACCCACCAGCTCCTTTGCCAACACTCCTTCCTTCACATCTTCTTGCTCGCTCACCTGCCTGCGTGCCTACCATTCTATTGGTAGCATTGAGAACTGAAGCACAATGACAGCCTTACATTTTAATGTATATAGGCATATCTAGTGATGTACCCCAGGGACAGAGAAAGAGACTCATTCCCTTAGGAAGAACACCCACATTCAGAGCAGGACTTCCTGCAAGATCAGTGATTCTCATCAGTAGCTGAGCATTCTCCACTTCTGCTGAAAAGCTTGGTGAGTAGGTGGGGAAACTCATTGGAACAACTTCACCACTCCTGTGCAGTCTTGGAACTTGTGTTCCTGATCTTGGATGCCTGAACCTGGGCCTGATCCTGGACCAGATTATTTGTTCTTCTCCAATTGCACCTGGATTATATTCTGTTCTTTCTTGAGTCTGTACTGCTCAGCTTCTATAATAAACGTCCAGTTCTTTACTTACAAGAAAATGTGCCTATTGTCATTTTGGGGCTAGAACCAGGAGAACAGAAGGGGAAGGACCACACCTCAGTGGTAGAGTGCATGTTGTGCAATCAGGAGGCCCCTGCTCCAGCCCCCAGCATGATACCCTGGAGAGAAGCTGTTGTTCAGAATAGACAATGCAGAATAGACAGTCGGTCAAACTGATACCCTAAGTACTTTGACCCTGTCTAAGGTAGCTTCCTTTATTCCTAGAAGTCATGTGCTGTAAGGCAATTGGAGTCGTGAACTTGTAGCCCTGGTGCCTTCTTCTCTATCTATCCTATCAAGAACACATTTGGAGTTGTTGGACACCACTGCTGGTGGCAAGAGAGTGTTGCTACCACCTTAGCAAGGATCAGGTGACTCAAAGGGCCACTAGGATCCCTGCTGATCCTATGAAGCAGGTCTAGGGAACTTTTCTCAGTCTAAGGTCCACATTCCCTTCTGGGCAATCTTACAGGAACTACATGCCAGCAGTGGGAAGGGCTAGAAGCAAAAGGATGTGAATTTCAGCTTTGCACAGTGGGCTAGTTTCTACAGACGCTCACTTGTATACCTCTTTCTATCATACACAAACAAGAGCAATGACAAGGGTGCGATGACATATTTCAGTCAGGCAAAAACACTAGAGGAGTTGCAAAACAGGGTAGGTGAGGGGGGTGGCCTGGAGTGAGAGGGAGTGGCTGGGAAGCGGGTGTGGTATGGGAAGAGTCCTGAGAGCCAAAGATAGATGCCTCAAAGATAGAGGGTCGAATTTGACTCAGGAGCCTAGGGTTCCCATCCCTGCTATAAAGCTGCAGACCCTACCATGGTTTTTCAGCCTCAACAAGTTATGTGGACTAAGCATCTTTTAGATTTTCTCTCCCTGGGTTTTGGCTTGGCTACTAAGGCTGCCTCCAGACTGTTCTTCCTGACATGCAGAATATGTCAGCCTCTCCCCTCATGCCACATTTTTGTTTTAATCTGCACCTCATGTCCAATCTTTAGCAAGATCCATAAGAAAAACAGTTAACACACAGCTGACATATCTTTGAAACAACAATCATATACGGGAAGCTGCTTGACCCCTGAAGGTTCTCTTGTACCACAAGATTGACACTTCACATTGACATTGCTTCAGGCTTATCAACAAATCTAAGCCAATTTTATTAAAGAGCATGCCAGCAAGAGACAACTTTATAGAGAGAGCACTGAGGAGAAAGCCAAGGTTCATTTGGCTATTTCCCTCCTTCTCTCCCCACCTTTTGATCTGGAATTTTAAGGAAATAGGCTATTTAAAAGAACCAGGACCTTGTTAGTTGGGTTATTCACTTTTCACTCTGCCATATCAGCTGGACTTCAGGAGGGGCACAGAAACCTGGAGGACAAGGCTATCAGTGGCCACTAGCCCTGATGGCTGTACTCTATCACCACTGTGACAGGCAGAATTTCCCCGAGTCGCTGGGAATCACAGGTGGGGAAAGAGTTGCTGCATTCAAGTCCTGCTTGTAGACTTCCAATGGACCAATGAAGCCCATACCAAAAAAATCTTCAACCTCTGGCACCCCCACAACTGACATCTATCAGAATGTAGCAGAAGCCCTGTTGGATCAGTCCAAAGGTCCATCTCGTCCAATGTCCTGTTTCCCATAGTGGCCAACCAGATGAATCCAATAAGCTCACAAGCAGGGCACCAGTCCAATAGCTCTTTACCGCTGTTGCTCCTTAGCATCTGGTAGCCACTGGCATGTTGCTGCCACCGGCATTCACTGAATGCCAAAGGTACATCTTTTGACTCAGGCCTTTGATAGCTGTGATGTGCATTTTCAGGGCCCATTCTATTCCCAATTGTAATCTGTTTTAACTGTTTTTAATTTGGAATTGTTGTAACCTGCTCTGGGACATGCTGGTGAAGGGTGGGTAATCAATCAATCAATCATTTATTCACACATATTGAGAGAGAACATGTTTTTGCTGGGCTCAGTCATCAACTCTCTTACCAAATATATAAGCAAATTTGTTTCTGCACTTCCTAACAGAGCACAGGTGCTTCAGAGGAAGGGTGAGAGTTGGAGGAGGGGAAGCAAAGCATCATGGAAATATCACGAAAATATGACAACCCCAACCCCACTTATTTCGGACCCTACTGTTGTTCCTAGGACTGCAAAGGGCTGTTGCATAGAAGATCTGTGCCTGAAACAGTTGTGTGGCCAGAAAATGTTCAACAGCTGAAAAATTCTGCATGATAGCCTTTCACGTTTTGAAGAGAGCTATGACGCCTTTGCTTAACTTTTTCTTTTCCAGGATAAGCACATACAGAGCCAGTGTGGTGTAGTGGTTAAGAGCGATAGACTCGTAATCTGGGGAACTGGGTTCGCGTCTCCGCTCCTCCACATGCAGCTGCTGGGTGACCTTGGGCCAGTCACACTTCTTTGAAGTCTCTCAGCCCCACTCACCTCACAGAGTGTTTGTTGTGGGGGAGGAAGGGAAAGGAGAATGTGAGCCGCTTTGAGACTCCTGAAGGGGAGTGAAAGGCGGGGTATCAAATCCAAACTACTACTCTTCTTCTTCTTCTTCTTCTTCTTCTTCTTCTTCTTCTTCTCTTTTCCAAACTCTCCTGCTTGGCCTCCTTTGGACATGCTCCAGTTTGTCAGAGTCCTTTTAAAGTATGGCACCCATAACGGATGCAGTTCTCCAGCTGCGTCCTGACCAGCGCTCAGCAGTGACTGGCACCTCTTGTAATTTTTAGGATGAAATACAGGGAGCCCAACAGTAGGTGGTGCTGGAGCCAATGACAAGCAGCACCCACTCATTCTAGCCTTGTCCCCATCCTCCTCCATCCCTGCTGAGTTCTACAAGGGCAGTGCTGAGACTGCAAGAGACAGTGCCACCTCCCTGAACTGGTTGTCAGTAAGAAGGTAGATAAGTAAGCAAGTAGGCAAGCAAGATGAAGACGGACCAAGGTTGGGAGGGAAAAGCCTCATTAGCCCAAATGGATCAGCCTCCATTGCTAGTGCAGGATAATGCAGAGAAAACCAGCATGCAGCCCACATCTGTAAAGTCACACAGAAGGTCTCAGCTTCTATTATCAGTCAGGTTTTTACCACCCACCTCTTTACTTTACCAAAACTTGACATCGCAATGAGAAAAGATTAGGAGTGTTGACAGGACCGCAAAGGTGACAGCTACAAAGAATTATGGTGCAATCAGATTGTCAGAATGCCCATTAGGGGGCTAAAAAACCTTCCTGTTCTCCGACACGATCCAAACTGATTTATTGCTCCGCGCAGTTCATGAACTCATCAGTGGTTTTGCATGGGGAAGAGAGATGGATTTTCTTCCTGATGTTTGGCATGCCTTCAGAACGTCCTTCTGAAATCTTATCGCTTTGAGTCTGTTGGGGAAATGGCTACTTTTCAGGATGGATCAGGGCTTGTGAGAATAGACTCATTAGGACACATAAACTTTTAGATAGGGATGAATGGATCAGTCTCTTTCTCCGGTGTGTCATTTCACATGTGCTGATTCGTAAAACCATGCTGTCACATTTCTGTATTGGTCTGCACAAGATTCCAATGTGGGGGGTGGTATTTCACCCTTAAGTATGCATACATGTTCTACCCTAAAACGTTTGTTGTTATCTGGATTTTGTCCTAGAAATTCCTGTATTTCTTTGCATTTGGGTATTTTGTTTGTGCCAAGAACTATATTGCAGGATGCATCCTGAAATGGTACAGTCTCGTTAAAGCTTTACCACTTGATCCTAGATATTGTATGAACTGGTTCCTTAAGCGGCATACTTTTAGGTTTCAGTTGGAGGGCTTAAGATTTGGACCAAGCATCAGGTGCATGTTGGATATATTCACATTTAAATTGCCATGGTAAGCTGCTTGTTTCATGAGAGAATCCTCTGGATATTTTGGGTACCTCCTAATAACCAGAAATGTTCTGAAAAATAATAATACCGGTATGTGGTCTTTATATGCAGAAATCTCTGTCTGTCTGAGACTCAAAGGGGCTGCTTACGATCAGAACAGACAATTCTGGTTTACAGGTGCTGTTGGTCTGACTCAGTATAAAGGAGCTTCATATAAGGGGGGGGGGTATTCCTCTACTCGGTCCACTCTCCAACCCCACCTACCGTTTTCCAGCTACCCTTCCCCACACTTGACCAACACCACTCCTTTCCCCCAGTATACATTCCTTACTTGAGTCACACCCTGAGTATTCTTCCCTGGTTGGAATGTATTCTTGAATTAATGCCTCTTGCTTGCCTGGATAGAGAATGGAGAGGGGTGTGTGAGAGTTTGTGTGTGAAGCTAGTCTATGGTACAAAGGTAAGATTTATATTCATTGCTCATCCACTTTTGTCTCTGGTCCCACCCACTGCTTACATGTGGCCCCTGGAAGGCGTCTCAGAAAGAAAAGTGGCCCTTGGGCTGTAAAGCATTCCCCACCCTTGCGTACTGCTTGTTCATTTTGATTATGTAAGTGGAATAATAATATTCAGTCCAATATGGTGTGTGTGTGTGTGTGTGTGTGTGTGTGTGTGTCTGTCTGTCTGTCTGTCTGTCTGAGACAAAAGCCTGGGGATCTTGATTTACACATCCTGTGGCTTCTTCTCTGCTTTTAATGGTTTTGAATTGTGTAAACAAAAGGTCTCCTCCAGTCTCTAACCCATCACCCCTCTTCTGCTTCTGCAGATGAAATCATTATGCCCTCTGGGATGGCACAACAGGGTCGTGTCCAGCCTTGAAGCTCCCACGGGAAGGTTGAGCCAAGGGAGACGTCATTATGTTGAGCCACATAAATAATATTGCATTGCTGCTGACGCTGGATTGTCAGAAGGCACCACCTATGACATCTAGTAAGAGAGCATGATAGTTATGAGAATTTACAGGCCATGGCTAGACAATGGCCCCAGCTGGCTGGCATGAGAGCGATGCCGCCATCGCTGTTACTGACTGGATAACAGGATTATGGAGCAAGACTCTGGGGAAGTCCCAGAGGGATTTGCGTCAGAGGCCTAAATTTTCCAAGTTGTTGGAGACCTGCTAGTTATTTCCCTCTGTTCTGTGCCCAGTAGAAATGTAGAGTTGGAAGGGAGACTTGTAGGCCAGTGTTCTTCAACCTGGGCCCCCCAGATATTGTTGGACTAAAAATCCCATCAAGCTTAGCCAATAGTCAGTGATGATGGGAGTTGTAGTCCAACAGCAAATGGGGACCCAAGGTTGAAAAACATTCTTGTAGTCCATCTAGCTCAGCAACCTTCCAGGTATGTTCCAGTGTCTAAGAGCCCTCTGCAAACACAGAAAGAAATAGAGGGGGCGGTGCAACATCAGTAGGCAGTATAAAAGTTTGGTCTGGTCAGGCCCAATATAAATGTTAAATGCTCAGCCTTCTGGCTTTGCCTGATTAACAAAGTTAGGCAGGAACAAGTGTTGTTAGACTACAACTCTCATCATTTACCACCATTGAGCATACATTAGGGTTGATTGGAGTTGTACTCCAGGAACATCCAGAGGGCAACATATTGGTTGTCTCAGATCTAGGCCAACCCCTTATGCAATGCAGGAAACCCAGTGCTGGATCATCTCTGGCATATGGTTGACTGGTCTCTGCTTTAAGACCTCCAACGAAGAACAGTCATTTGCCCTCTAGATAATTTGTTCCATTCCTAAGCCTCTCTTACCATCAAAACGTTTCTCATTGGACTGGACCTCACATCATCTTCGATCACAGGCTACGCTGGCTGGGGCTGATGGAAGCTGTTGCCCAACATCTGGAGGCCATCACATTGGCTACTCTATCTTAGTAGGGCTAGGGATTTGTTGCCGATATTTCATCTAAGCGCCCAAACTTTTTTGCCTCTTTCCAAAAGGAAAGAACTGCAGGAAGGTCAATCAACAGGCCATACCCTCCAATATTTCAGGACAACAAAGCAGGACACCTCCCCCACCCACCTGTCTGAACTCTGCACTCCCCCCCCCCCGCCGCCTGTTCTCCCCTGCCCATGTGCCATGCCAAACCAGGGCACCCTGGGATGAAGGCAGAGCCCACAGTGCCTTCAAAGAAAGTGGGGCTGCACCGCTTAAAACGAGGTGCTTGGCATGTACAACAGGCTACAAGAAGACAGGCAATAATCCCTGAACACCTCAGAAGGTGGTGGATTCTTCTTCACTGGAGGTTTTTTAAACAGAGGTTGAATGGCTATCTTTAGCTGTGATTCCTTCATTGCAGGGGGCTGGTATAGATGTCCCTTTGGGTTCCTTCCAACTCTGCAATTCTATGCTTCTATGATATGGGGATGGGACGCAGGTGGCGCTGTGGGTTAAACCACAGAGCCTAGGACTTGCTGATCAGAAGGTCAGCGGTTCGAATCCCTGTGACAGGGTGAGCTCCTGTTGCTCAGTCCCAGCTCCTGCCAACCTAGCAGTTCGAAAGCACGTCAAAATGCAAGTTGATAAATAGGTACCGCTCCGGCGGGAAGGTAAACGGCGTTTCCGTGCGCTGCTCTGCTTTGCCAGAAGTGGCTTAGTCATGCTGGCCACATGACCCGGAAGCTGTACGCCGGCTCCCTCGGCCCATAGAGCGAGATGAGCACCGCAACCCCAGAGTCGGTCACGACTGGACCTAATGGTCAAGGGTCCCTTTACCTTTATGATATGGGAAAGTTGCAGCTCTCTGGGGCTACCATCTTTGCCACCTCTAGCCTTTGGTCATGCTAGCTGTGGCTAATGGGAGATGGAGTCCAGCACCATCTGGAAGGCCATCCTGGCTCTAAACCCTTACAGGTCAAAATTTACTTCCTTGTTGAGAAGAGCTGTCCTTGTTAATTCTGGGTTGCTCTTGTTCTCAGCTACACCAGAGCAGGGTCTGCTATATCCGGCCGTCATTGCACACCATCCAATGGCTGCCATCGGAAATAATGGATGGCCTACCCGATTGAAGGCCTTAGACAAATCAATTAATATAGCTGCTAGTCTATTGATTCATACCCATAGCTGTAAAAATATCATTGATTACCTTGAGAAGTGCAGAGGTACGTACGTGCCACAGATGGCCAACCTGTCTGCGGACTGATCAATACGGTACATTTTCGGAAACTTTACCCCAGAGTCTCGTTGGATGGGGACGGGTTTGGACAGAGCTTAAAGTACGAAAGCAAATAATTTTGCTAACAACAGCCCATTAGGCAGCTAGTCCATTTGTCCCTCATTTATCCCTGACTGTAGTTTATAGCCACATTGGTAGCAGTCACGTTTTTTATTTTTATTCTCAACTGGAAGGGAAGTGGCTCAGTGGGACCTGTCATTGAATGCTGATGGTGGCAGCTTTTGCTGCGGCTGAGAAAGGATAAATGGAATTCAAACCGGGGGGGGGAGGGGGCAGGGTGACGGAGCAGACTGGCAAAGTGTGTTGGGGGGGCGCTTGGCTGAGGCAGCACAGCGGAAATAAAAATGTTCTTGGGATGCCCCCTACCTGGTCCCCAGTGACTGTTTTCATCCAGAGTACAAGATCCACTTCAAGTTTACAGCCTTTTAAAAAATATTATTTGCTGTCCTGCTTGGTTAGGAGTAGCTCAGCAAGGATGAGCTGATAGATGTGGGCGAATGCTCACTGCTGTGATGAACCAAAAGGACATGAGAAGAACCTGCTAGATCGGGCTAGTCGGGGACCCCTCCAGTCCAGCATTCTGTTCTTGCAGTGGCAACCCAGAAGCCTTTGAAGCAGGAAACCTGCAAGCAGGACCTGCAAACACAAGAGTACTCTCCCCTCCTGTGACTTCCAGGACCCGGTGTTCAGAAGTGTTAATGCCTCTTAACGATGGAAGTAGAACACAACCCAGCCTGGCTAGTAGCCATTGATAGCTTTGTTGTCCATGAATTTGTCCTGCCCTTAATCCAAGTGGGAGGCCCATCACTGCCTCTTGCAGGAGTGAGTTGGGAGAATATTAAGAAACTATGCATGCAGAATCAGAATAGCATTAGTTGCATTAGTCCATTGGCTATAGCAGAAAGCATGCATATGTTTGTATGTGTGTGTGTGTGTGTGTACGTGTACATGTATATGAGCTGCTTAGGTAAAGGTAAAGGGACCCCTAACCATTAGGTCCAGTCGTGTCCGGCTCTAGGGTTGCGGCACTCATCTCACTTTATTGGCCGAGGGAGCCGGTGTACAGCTTCCGGGTCATGTGGCTAGCATGACTAAGCCGCTTCTGGCGAACCAGAGCAGCGCACAGAAACGCCATTTACCTTCCCGCGGGAGCAGTACCTACGGTATTTATCTACTTGCACTTTGACGTGCTTTCGAACTGCTAGGTGGGCAGGAGCAGGGACCAAGCAACGGGAGCTCACCCTGTCACGGGGATTCGAACCACCGACCTTCTGATCGGCAAGTCCTAGGCTCTGTGGTTTAACCCACAGCGCCACCTGCATCCCTTTGTGTGTGTGTGTGTGTGTGTGTGTACATGTACACGTATATGAGCTGCTTAGCAGAGCACAAAAGGAAAACAAAAACAAACTTCCATGGAGTCCTTCCCCCCGCTGCCCCAACTCAGAGTAGAGTAAATTCAAGGCGACTTTGACAAGGTGAAGGGAAAGTGATTATACTGGTCTAGGCTGTCACAGGAATTGATCTGTCCTCTCAGCTATCGATCCATGGTCTCAAGCATTTCAGGATGTCAAGCTGCTTGATCTGAATTTCTATCTGCTGCGCTCTAGATGAAATGATGGAGAACTTCAGCCGAGGCCAAGACTACTCTACCTCAGCTTCGGAATTCCTTGATCAAATGCTGACATTAAGAAAGAGAACCCCATCACTCATCCTGAGCTGTGAGCAGCCAGAGAAATCCAGAACCATTTTTGTTTTCGTTTGAACTAGCCCAAATGCCCACACTTAGTTCTGTCATTTCATAAAAAATAATTTTTATAGCTCAGAGCAGAGGTCCCTCTAAGTCTGCAGAGCCAATATTTGCAGAAGTACCAAAAAAAAAAAAAAATCCTCCACCACCACCATCCTTTTATTTTATATGCCACTTACTTGCCCAAATGGCTACTAGGTGACATACAAATGTAAAACCAATTATGAACAATAGATCAACACACAATTAAAGTAAACAATAAATCAGTTTCATCCAAACATTTTAAACACCCATAATTAAAAAGTAATTATTATTAAACACCCATAATAAACCAAGCTCATTATCAGTATTTAACAGTACAGCAGTTTTAAAAAGCTGTTAATCTTAACAACTCAGGACCTAATGAGATCATCTTGCCCCACATGAGCTCACTCAACTGCTTTCATCAATGGAATTAGACTGCAGGTGCCACACAATAACCATTCCACATTTGTAAGAGCTGTATTGTTTAGCGTGGCAGTATCTTCACTATGGAACTCCCTGCCGATTGTGATCAAGCACTTGCCTTCACTTCATTTTCTTCAGTGCCTACTAAAAGCATTCCTGTTTAGACAAGCCAACTCAGATACTTAGAAAGTTGAGGTAATTTTAATCTATTTTAGTAGTTTAACATTGCATGTTTTTGTGGGATAGCTAGCCACACATAACCAACATGCTTAAGTCTAATTAATGCATGTAGGGGTTAATACCATAGAATAAGCTATTCTGCCAGGCCTAGCTATAACCACAAGCCACTCTTGAGTTCCTACGCCAATAATTTGGGGACTTTCACCACATTCTAAGCAAGCTAAGTTTTACTGCCTGTGGAACTTTTTCAGAATGCTGCGTGGAAAAACACATGAATCTTATTGTTGGAGAGTTTGTAATCAAACCCATGCAAGGGGAAGAGGGAAACTTTAGAAGGAATTTGAAAGGGCATATTTCAAAGGTCTAGCAACTTATATTTCCACACTTTACTTTGCTTCGTGTTTTGCGATTTTAAAAAGAGTACTTTTTAAAAGTAGGGTTGCATTTTTCCTTGATTTTATTGTCTTAATATTTTTGCAAACTGCTTTGATGTTTTTTATAATCAATAAGTGAATAAATTTTAGGAAATAAATAAATAAAATTATTAGCTCAATAGGCTCAGAAGGGAGAAGATCGGGAGAATCAAGGACGTCTTCAAGAGCCAGCAGAATGCCATTACTGATGGGGCCCCTCAAATTTCATGGCAGGGGCAGGGAACCCAACATAGTTCATTTAGTGGACAAGGAAAACTGAGTGTTGGGAAAAGGAAACAGAAAACTAGGGTGGGAGGAATGGAATGGAGTATCTCAGGAAAGGGCATAGAATCATGGAATCATAGAGCTGGAAGAGACCACAAGGGCTGGCTGGAATCCTTGGCCCTTCACACTCTTTCCCCACTATTACATGTACTATTTCTTTTCTACAATGCATAGTTCGGTCCTGTAGTCATGTGAAGGGGTGGAGATGATACTGTGGTGGAGCAGCCATCGTGTCTATGCTATGTGTGCCAGTGTGGTGTAGTGGTTAAGAGCGGTAGTCTCGTAATCTGGGGAACCGGGTTCGCGTCTCCGCTCCTCCACATGCAGCTGCTGGGTGACCTTGGGCTAGTCACACTTCTGTGAAGTCTCTCAGCCCCACTCACCTCACAGAGTGTTTGTTGTGGGGGAGGAAGGGAAAGGAGAATGTTAGCCGCTTTGAGACTCCTTAAAGGGAGTGAAAGGCGGGATATCAAATCCAAACTCTTCTTCTTCTTCTTCTTATGGGCTTGCTGCAGCTAGGAGACAGGTTGCTTAAAATTTTACTACTCTCCCATTGACTCTAATGCATTCCTCTTCTCCCAGGTTTTTGGCTACTTAAGCAATCTGTGGCCTTTAAAACTGGGTGGGTGGGGTATTGTTTTTGTTTGCCATTTTGTTGTATCTTTTTGACTTTTTATATTGTAAACTGCCCTATGATCCTCAGATGAAGGGTGGTCTAGAAATTTAATAAATAGCGATAGTGTTGATGATAATTACAATGTACATTTATTTATATTTGCAAAAATTTCTATACCACCAACCTCAAGCACAGAATATCAGGACAGCGAACAGTATCGAACTCTCCCTCCCTCCCTCTCTCTCTTACAGTCTTAAAACAATTGCAGAATACAGAATACCTGGGTGGTATAGATTTGGAGCAATTTTGTGGGCATGTCAAAGGGATTAGGGAGCTCCGGATCTTGCTGAACCACAAGAGCACAAGAAGATCATGTTTGATCAGGCCAGTGGCCCATCTAGTTCAGCACCCTGTTCTCAACAGTGGCTTCTGACAGTGGAAGCAGAACACTATCAATCAGAGTTAGTAGCCACTGATAGACCTATCCTCTATGAATTTGTCCAAACCTGTTTTAAAGCCATCCAAGCTGCTGGCCGTCCCTGACTGTTGTCATACCACTTCAACAGCCGCGGAAAATTGTAGTTCATTAAGGTGCTGGTAACTGTAGCTCTGTGAGGTCAGCATCCTTAACAAACTACAGTTCTCAGGATTCTCCAGGAGAATTAAAGTACAACAGTGCTTTCAATGGGTGGTGCAGATGTGGCCACGTTTTTGTATGGAGAAGCCATCCCTCATTTCAGCCACAACCTCACTGAGAGCAAGGCCTCTGCATTGCTTTCCTGCTTTCTTTGTTCTCCCACCTCCCCATTCCCAATCCATTAGCAATATCTTCACCCTTTTGGTGACAAGGGCATTCTGACATCACCCAGCACATTGCAACAGGCGTTCTACATTATTTATCTCCATAAACGTCCTCCTCTACTTGTCTTTCATATTGTTTTGAGGTCAGGCAGGGTTTGCAGCTTTAGAAAGTTCTGGTTTCAAGTTCTTGAAAAAATAAAGAAATGATAATGTAGAAATGGGAGCCAAGGAGAGTTGGGAGAAAGGCTTAGAAAGAAACTTCCAAATGCGTAAGTTGAAAGTTGGAGAAGGGCTGTAGTTCAGTGGTAGAGCATCTTCTTTTGCATGCAAAAGGAGGGTCCCGGGTTCAAACCGCTGCAGCATCTCCAAGTAGGGCTGGGAGAGACCCCTGCCTGAGACCCCAGAGGGCTGCTGCCAGAAGCAGACTTTGGTAATGTTTTATAATATATAAATAGGTACTGCTCCGACGGGAAGGTAAACGGCATTTCCGTGCGCTGCTCTGGTTTGCCAGAAGCGGCTTAGTCATGCTGGCCACATGACCTGGAAGCTGTACACCGGCTCCCTCGGCCAATAAAGCGAGATGAGCACCGCAACCCCAAAGTCGGCCACGACTGGACCTAATGGTCAGGGGTCCCTTTACCTTTACCTGTGTGAGGGCCAAATTTGGTGTTCCCAAATAGATCTCAATTATGTATCTTCTCAATTTTGTGCCCTCTCAGCTGGAGCCACTTAAACCGGAGGGCCCCCCCCAATAAAAAAACCCCAAACTCAGGACATTTCCTTTAAAATGTAAATATCCACACAGATGGGTATGTTGGCCCCCCAAAACAGGACATGTCCAGGCTTTCCTGGACGTATCACAACACTATTTCTTCCTGCTTCTTCTTTCTCCTTCCCAGCAGCCCTTGTAGGAAACAACTTCTCCCCTTCTGTCTCCAGCGTCCACTCCACTCCTCCAGTCACGCTGGTAACCTCTGTTTTTCAAGCCCATTGCAAAAGGCACTTTTCCCTGTTGATTCCATTTGGCCAACGGTAATTATTATTTAAAAAAGCCAGACCATTATTAGTTTTTTGCAGTGCTGTTTTTCTAGGGAAAGAGGTGCCAGAACTCACCATGAGTGCCTCCCTTGTTTTCTTATAATGACAATAGTACCCACCTGAGAGGTGCCGGAACTGAGTTCCAGTGAGTTACGGTGGGGGGAGCGCTGGGCTTTTGTTTCTTCAACAACCCATCTCTAGTGAGCCATTGCCAGGCTGGCCTCATGAGGAAGCTATCGGGCATTATTTCCAATCCTAGCTAAATTCATTCATTTATGAGTTATCTCAAATTCTAACTGTTCCCTGAATGTAGCAATTATGGGGATGGGGTCTGCCCCCAACTCATAACATGTTTGTCAGCCACATTTTTGTACTTGCCATTTCCCCCTCCCCTTCCAGTTGTCTGCTTTGTGTAACATCTCACCTGGTGCAGGCCCCCTTCAGAACTCGGAGCTTGACATTTCTGTTGGCCCTAATATGCTGTGGATTTTGGGAGTTTTTACTATCAGCAAGATGGAAGAAAATGCCAATTTGATTTTCATTCCACAATGCAGTAGCACACCAGGATCAAAACAGCTTAGAAGTAAGTGTGTGTGTGTGTTTAACCCACAGACCAGCTGATTAAAATTACCATCTCTGATTAAAATGAATCTGCCTCCCCCACCACGGGTTAATCAATGAATCCTTTAAGACTGCCATTCTCTGCAAACTTACTGCGGAATAATTCTCATTGTGCAAGACACTGCTGTTTGCTGATTTAGCTGCAGATTTCAAAATATCTAAACTTGCAGTCCTGAATGGAACAGATTGCATGGAAATTGCTTAGGGTAACGTCAATCTTTAGGTAGAGGATTGGTAGGCTATAGAAGATACAGATGGAAGTGATTGTCCTGGCCTTCTGTATGAGCCTCCCTGAGATTCTCCTGAAGTCTTTGTCCAGTCCTCTGAAAATCTGGGCCTTCTCAACCAAATTCCTAAAGCAAATGTGAAAAGATACCCCACAAATCACAACAACCTCGCACTAGGATTCCCTCCTCCCAGTTCTCAGCTCTGGATTCAATAATAGTTATCAGGATTATGCTTGAAAGATTGAGTCTCCGACAAGCCAAATAGCTGCCCCCCACATTATTCTTTTGATTCTAAGTAGTTGTTGTTACATCTTATTCATCTGGAAAATAATTTTAAACAGCCCTGAAAATAGCGGATTCCTCTTGGTTAAAATGATCGTGGGCGCCAGGGCGGCTGACATATAGTAACATGATTCACTTGGACAGTTAGTGACTGAACATCCAATTCATTTCTTTTCTGGAGCACCAAGTTATTATCTGAAATGCACAAGGTGTCTGGGGCTAACGTATGATCAGCCAGGGACGCTTCTGACGGCTTGAAGAGCAATCAATAAAAATTGTCTCCAGCAGTTTTGTAGACTATGGAAGTTGGTGGGGAAATGAAGTGATGGAGATTAACTAGTGGAAGTCGATGCCCCGGTGCTGTGAACCCTGCTTTTTAATTAAAGATCCAACACTGCTTTGTACTGGAATGGTGATTCCTCCCCCCGCCCCCTGCTTGCTTCAGTTCCAAGAAATTCTCTGGTAATGGATAATTTCCTTTCACAAAAACACACACACACAACTGTGAATGTTGATAAAGCACTTGCCACAATGCATGCAAGCTGAGGGTCAGTTCACACATGATGCTTTGTAACTGCAGACACTAGATGTTTTAAGTGCAAACCCAAGTATCCAATAGGACTTGGGCTCCAATTTAAGGGCTCCAACTTCAGAGGGGTAATATAGGGCATTGTGTGTGGAAGCAGAGCAGGAACATTGATGCCCTCTGCCAGGGTAACTGACAGATCCTTCGTGCTTTGGCAAGAGAAAGAGGAAATAATGAGACTTTCAATTTTTAACTATTGTTTGTGAGATTCTCATAGATGAGCAGAGAATTGGGAATAAAATCAAGCAGAGGCTGGATACATCTGTCATTTTATTTTATGGTGTTCCTATTTCACACTAGCAGTTTAAAAATGGTAACTTCTTGGCAAGAGGGTTTGCCTTTCTGATTAAAAGCTAAAGGTTACATTCCAGCTGAATAAAGATCTTTTGTTAACCCTTGGGGTGTTTTATAAATTGAACATATGTAATCTGAAGTAAGCACTGCTGTGTTTAATGCAGCTTACATCCACAAAACTATGCATAGGATTTGCAGTCATGCTGATTGAAATAAATGGCATATTATGCCAAGCATCTCGCAACTCCTCCTTCCCTCCTCCTTACACTGTTGCAATCAAGCTGCGAAAAGAAGGGGATCACCAGGCAAAAGAAGGATAAAAAAGAGCTGTAGAGCAAACCAAACCCCAGGGGCGGGGGAAGAGAACTGCTGAAGTGGTTGCCCCAATGTCTTTCAAGAATCAACTTCAGTGCTTTCTGGGGGGGAAGAAGCAGCCCTGCAAGGGAATGCCTTCTCTTCCCCATCACCTAGCAGAAGGTGCTGCAAACTTAAGAAACCCCTAAGGAAATCCCTCAATAGACATATGTTCTTGAAATGTAGCTGTCGGGAGCGGAGTCTGCCCCCTGAATACCAGTCAGTGAGTACTGAATACAGTGGTACCTCTGGCTGTGAATGGGATCCATTCTGGAGGTCCATTCACAACATGAGCAGAACGCAACCCGCATCTGTGCATGCATGGGTCGTGATTCGCCGCTTCTGCGCATGCGCGTGACGTCATTTTGCCCATCTGCGCATGCGCAAGTGGCGAAACCCGGAAGTAACCCTTTCTGGTACTTCCGGGTCACCGCGGGACACAACCTGAAAACGCTCAACCTGAAGCAAACGTAACATGAGGTATGACTGTACTGCGAGTGAGGAGAGTAGCTGTTGCACTCTGGTCCTGCATCCAGGCTTCCTATTGGAGCATCTGGTTGGCTATTGTGAGAACAGGATGCTGGACTAGGTAGTTGATTGGCCTGATCCAGCAGGGCTCTGCCATAGTTTGTGCTGAGGTATATACGGCTTGGTGGGTCATGAGAAGGTGCAGACAAATCTATCTACTTCTCTCTGTTTCTCATTTCCCCAATCATAAGTTCAGCTAATCACATTCCCACATCAGCTAGAAACCCTTTTTAAAAAAAGTGTTCCTAAAAAGCATTTTAATTTACTTTGCTCCTGATATACACATTTTTGCTGCACATTTTTGCCTCACATATACAGTTATGAAGGCATATAATGCAAGTTTTGGATGAGTTCACTTCCCTCTGATGTTATATACAGTGGTACCTAAGGTTAAGTACTTAATTCGTTCCGGAGGTCCATTCTTAACCTGAAACTGTTCTTAACCTGAAGCACCACTTTAGCTAATGGGGCCTCCCGCTGCTGCCACCGCACCACCACCACGTGATTTCTGTTCTCATCCTGAAGCAAAGTTCTTAACCCGAGGTACTATTTCTGGGTTAGCAGAGTCTGTAACCTAAAGCGTCTGTAACCTGAAGCGTATGTAACCCGAGGTACCACTGTACACATGTTATATACACCTTTATTTGGATGGAGAACTGAACCACAAAATCCAAGAAAGCATGAATTTCGAAGGATAGCTAGCTGTGTTTCAATTTGCATATGGTGTCGATTAAGGAGGTTGGCACCCAAACACATGAACCGAACCAAATTTATTCCGCATTCCTGGCCAGCCCATGTGGCCAAGATTTTAAAAGTATGTTGAAGTAGTGAACTGGTCACAGATTGGTTACCTGGAGCCTGAAACATCAAATTTCTAACTGCACAGGTGGTCTGGGGAAATGACTGAATGGGGTTGGAAGGGAGAGAGGGAGGGCCATAGTTCAGTGGGAGTTCATCCCCAGTATCTACAGGTATCTTCGAGGCTGATATCTCTCAATACAAATCTGAGGTTCCAAAATCCTGTCCCCCTAACAAAAATCCTGAATACGTCCTTGCCCCCCATCCTACCAGTAGAAAGGTAGCTATTTAAAGGTTTTCTTTGTAAATAGAACATTTTTTAAATAATTTTTATAATTTATACAAAATACAATTACATAAAATGATAGGAACATAATGAAATATTGTTGAATCAGAAAGAAAACATAGAATTATAGAGCTGGAAGGGACCCAAAGGGTCTTCTTTCTAGTGCAACCCCCTGCAATATTTCCCTCTGTGGCTTCCTAGCCTCATGCTGTGGCCCCCCATTTATGCATTTTTGTGGCCCCCTTGGAATATCCTGCTCCCACCCTCCAGAAGGCCATATGGCCCCCAGCTGGGAAACACTGGCCTAGTGCATAAAGATATGTAATGAAGGCGCCAAGTGAGCCTCCCTGGGGAGGGCATCCCAGTAGTAGGGGACCACTGCGGAAAAGATCCGTTCTCATGTTGCCACCCTCTGGCGCATGAAGAAGGGCCTCAGAGGATTATCACAGGCTCTGGGTCTATTCATATGGGAAGAGGCAGTCCCTGAGGTATTGCAGTCCTGAGCCGTTTACGGCTTTATAGGTCAAAACCAGCACTTTGAATTGGACCCAGAATCTAATTGGCTACCAGTGCGGTCGGGCAAGAATTGGTGCAATATGCTCAAATCACTTGCCCCAGTGAGCAGCACTGAATTCTGCACCAGCTAATTCCCTGAACAGTCTTCAGAGACAGCCCCACATACAACACATTGCAGTAATCTGAATCAGCAGGTAGAGCTGCGATGGACCTCTGTCAATTTGTAAGCCCACGGCTGTGGTGGGATCTAAACCCCAGTGCTTGCACATTAAAAACACATCTCCTTTTCTCTGTGCCAGCCCCTGTTTGCTCACTGGGCATCTTTGGCCTGTCCCACATCTCCCTCTCACATCTTACACACATTCCACTCAAGCGCCATGTGCTGTCATTGCGGGAGACAAGATCCTGAAGTAGACAGAGCATGGGACTGAGCCCATCTGACAATCCCCATGTTCTAATGGAAAAAATCGAGTCGAGTCAGTGAACTGGGGAAGATAGAATGCCGGTGTAGAGCAGGCACCTCACAAATCTCCCCCACTATGTCCCTCACTTGCGAGCAGTCATCTTCTGAGTGAATCACCAAGTCTCCTCGAAGGAAGGCAAGGAAAGCTGTTCAATGGAACATTAACCTCACATTTCACATGCTTGCAATAATCCAGCGGGAAGACGCCTCCTCCTCCTCCTCTTCACCCCTCCTTCTTTTCATATCGTGATCTACCCCACTTGCCTTAATAAGAAATGTCTCCAAATAATAAAAATGGATATTATTATATTTCACACCCCACCCCGAAAGCATCTGTCTCACAATTCCCTGTTAGTCTTGGTATCGTTCTTGTGGGATCATAAGCGCAACACATTAACGGTAATTTAAAGTTGCACTGCGCATTGATTATTTATACCCTTACATAAAAAAGAGGGGGAAAGGCAGGTTTTCAGCAGAGCGCACGAGTCTTGATAAACTGTGCATGTTAAATCAAAATCTTCCAGATATGTGGGCTGAATCTCTAGGTGGATATTGCCAGGGTGTGTGTGTGTGTGTGTGTGTGTGTATGCGCACACACACACACACGCGCGCACACACACACACACAAACAGAAAGAGATTACTGCACCTTGCTAGTGACTGTCTTGATTCAAATACCTCTCTAAATCATGCCGCACATATAAATAATATATAAGGAAAAGAATTGCATCCTTAATATTATTCTTGTGTCTTATTAAACTAATATTTCAAGAAACTTACAGCGTTGGGTGCATTCTCTGCATGTGCATTTGTGTAGCATAAAACAAAAGGCAAGAATCAAAGCGGTAAGAGCAATAAGAATAATAATAAGAAAACAGAGCTCTGTCTGATAAAACCAAAACTGTCCTCATAAAAACAGAAGTATGAATGATTATTCTAATTGCTGAGGGATACCTTTAGAGAGATCGGATAATTAAATGGTACAACGGTTAAGACCTCTGGATAGAGTTTCTCTCCGTGCCTTAACCCCACCCTACATTAGCAGAAGAAGCAAGAAAGGCATTATTTTCTGCAAAGATTATTTCATTCTATTCCACCACCACCACCACCCAGATTTCATAACAAGATGGTTCTCATTCCAGCCCTTGATGTGAAACTCCTCCCTCCTTTCTCACATGTTTCCCATTGGCTCCGGAGCATGGATGGTTTCACTTGGGAATGTGAAACAGACACATTGCTTTCGGGTTGAGGTTATTGGCTTTGAGATAATGCAGTGGCCTTAAGAAAAGAAGCTGTTTTAAGTCAGAACTGTATTTAGACATTAAACGGGCTGGAGATCTTTTTCAGTCTGAAGGCTGCATTCCATTCCGGGCAGCTTTCTGAGGACCACATGCTAGAGCAGGGCAGGACTAGAGGCAAAAGTAGGCAGAACAATGAATGTAAATTATACCCTTGTTCAATGGGATAGTTTCTACACACACTCTCTGACACTGCTCTCTCCGTCCTCCAACCAGACAAGTGAAATGCATGATCACAGTTCAAGGACGCATCCCAGCCATGCAAAAGCTCTTGGGGTGCAAAGTGCCTCTCCGGCTTCCTCCTACAGAGCATAGTTAAACCATGGAACACTTGCTCCCATAGGAGACAGTGATGGCTACCAACCTAGGTGGCTCTAAAGGAGGACTGGACAATTTCATGAAGGAGAACACTATCAATGGCTACTAACTGTGGTGGCTCTGCTCTGCCTCCACTGTCAGAGGCTGTTTCTGAATACCAGTTGCTGGAAACCACAGGAAGGGAGAATGCTCTTGTGCTTGCGTCCTGCTTGCAAGCTGCCCATGGGGCATCTGGTTGGCCACTGCGAGAACAGGATGCTGGTCTAGATGGGCCATTGGCCTGATCCAGCAGGCTCATCGTATGTTCTTGCATTGCCATCAATATCCTGGCAACAGAGAGAAGAGAGCAGACATGGAAGAAATTTACAAACCGAAAAATGATCAACTTTGATCCTTGTCCATGATCATGGCCATGTCTTATTTTTCGGTCTCCAGCTTGCTGTCCATGAAAGAAATGGCGATGGTTCAAAAGAAGGGTTTGCATTCACATGACAGTTTATTCAGTTTCCACGGCATTTCCATAACTGTTAATTTCCACATTATATTTGAGCTTTCATATAAAAGCAATTCCAGAAAATTAATGGAATATAGAGCTTAGGCGTTTAGTGCTCATTTCTCTTTTATTTGATTTGGGGGGGGTGTCCATTTCTACCCTCTTCTTTTTTGGGAAATAACTAGGAAATACCAGTGAATCCTGAAGAGTCAAATGTGTGGGAAATGGCAAAAGAAAAACAGCTGACTGCCTTGATTCAAAAAGTGTGGGGGCTTGACTCACTTTCTACCCAAAAAAAGCCCCCAGCAGTTTAAAACAGAATTCTATGCAGGGTTTGCAAAGTGGGGAATATGGGTTGTTAGATCTTTAAATGTCCCAATATTAAGCACTTACAATTGTTGTTCACCTCCTCTACTCCTCTTGGAGTGAATAGACCACAACCTTAAGTAAGTTTAAATGCTTTACTTACAGTAATCAGAGATCTCACTCATGTATCATTCAAGGCCACAGCAGAACACAGGTAAGGTATTATTGGTTACAAAACAGAGACATTAGTCTCAAGCATGTGGTCTCAGTCTGGAGCCCCAGCCTCAGATGTCTGCTTACTCCCTCGCCAAAGTTGATGGGGCATGATATAGCCAAGCCTTTTCTAGCTGTATACAGCTCTGAGGTCCTTACCTTACTGGAAATTACGCACAGTTATGTTTGACTGCATAAATATCCCACACCCTTAACCTTGGAAATACCGGGGGGTGGGGTGGAGAGAGAGGTTGGCAAAATTTGGGGCAGTATACTGGCATGCAGTTCTTTCCTGCTGTTTTCTTGAGGGAATGGTGGGGAAACAGAAGCACACATGTGCAGAAAGGTGGAAGAGTAGTGTAGTTGTCTGGTCACATTCATTGTTGTGTCACACCACACCCACTGGTGTGATATGCCAGGTTCACCCCTCCCTTAAATTTACACACTATTTGATTGTTTGTTTGTTTGTTTAAAAAAACCCCCTCAAAACAGTATATCAGTCAAAAGGTCACAGTTTCATAATGCAACAGGTGCTACAAGGCAAAAGGAGCATTAGAAAATGGGACTGAAATACTAGCATTATAATCCGGAAAACTAATGCAGTATTCGCTACATGTGAATGCATGCAATGAGTGACTCTTGTTTATTGTATCTCAAGCCAGAGGTGCTGGATTCTATTCAAGGTAGTCCAGCAAACTTCAGGGCCAAGTAGAATTTGAACCCTGGTTTTCCAGGTCCTAATCCAACACACTAATCAGTACCCCACACTGTCTGAGAGTCCTCACTCTCCCTCACATTGGCATTCCCTGATCTGCAGGTATTAACCACACAGAATGATGGCAGAGAGTTGCCATTTTCTGGGAAATCCTAGAGAGAGTGGGGTCCTTGGGCAATTGGGCAGAGCAGTTGGAGGCAGAGATGATCCACATAACACTTGCCTCTGTTGGGTGGTAGCCTTTTGGATTGTGCTTCCAGCTAGGGAACCAGACTGTGGCTGGTCAGCTGTGTCATCCGCAACTGCATCTTCTCACTGAGAAGCTTCTCAATTTTTTGCAAAAAAAGCCCTGGGAGGAAGATCGTAATTACGCCAGTCCAAAACTGCAATAAATGTGATGCATCAAAATTTACTGAGAATTAAAATCTGAAACATCTGTGAGGGCAGCAGATATATGGCTCGTTGGCTTGATCAGAAAGAGATTCCCCTGGCCTATTAAGTCTTGGCTTGAAGACTTGGTGGCCTACCATGGAACACTAGTTTTCAGAATGCAACTCTTGGACATAGTTCTTTCAAGTTCTATTCTGTCACATTCAAGACTTAAACGCAGGACACTTTCAAATGAACCTTTTTGGCAGTGACAACCACTTCTCTTTTCTTTTGGTAGGAGGGGATAATTTTGAAAGTATTCTTCTATTCAGGGAACATGGCCCTCACTCTGAACTGACTTTTCCTCAGTGATGTTGGCACATAGCAACATTTCATGAGCCCTCCAATGAGCTGAGTGTGTGTGGTTGATCCAATGAGTTCACTGCCCTCCCTCGCAATTAGTTTAACCTGCTTTGAGTGAAATTGCCACTTGGCTACCATTAATTACATGGTCCCTGATATTCTCAGGCTACTTGTTTACTGAAGCCCTTGAAATCAGGAGGAGGAATTTGGTTGCAACAGATGAGGGGAAACAACTGCAACCAAGAATGAAAAAAGTGTGCATTCACCCATTGTGGGCATTATGCGGGGAGGTATTTCTGCACCTCAAAATCCCTGAATGTGAACATTCCAGTGTGGGAACATACAATGCAGCCCTGGTCAGATATATTAAAAATAAGAAGCTCTAAGCCAAAAGGATGACTTGTCTGGGATTGGTACTCTTTATTAAACACATTTTTCTTTTGTGCAGGCAATAGGGGAACGCACACACACGAGATAATGGAAGAGTGTCCCTTTGGAGGTGAAGTCAAACCATTGGAGAGTTACAGCACCTGCTGTGGCTGTAGAGGCCAATACAGAAGAGACTTTTTTTGTTGCAGCTGGAGCAGATGAAGGTATTCAGTTGCGCTGATGCAGGAGTACTATGGCGTCTCTTCTTTCTGCACTCCTCCCAGCAGTCATTCTTCCTCTGGTCACTGCTGTGGATACACAACCTGCCTGATTGTCTCCAGGGACTGCAGTGTCTGCAAGGGATTACCACATGGCGGGGTTAATGTTGCAAGCCTTTGTGTCACTTTTACAGACATCTTTGTAACACAGAGTTGGTCTGCCAATGGGCCAGCTCCCCACAGAGCACGTCCTTGGGGAACCTGATTTCTTCCCTGTGGATATGACCAAGCCAGCATGAACATCACTGAGACAGGAGTGAGAACATGCTGGGAATGTGGGCTTGGGAGAGCACATCTTTGTTTGAGACTCTGTCCTGCCATGTGACGCCCAATATCTTCCTGATGCCACACATATGGGAGGCGCCTCTATCACTCTCAGTCAGCAGGACTAACACAGGATACAGCCAAGGTTTATAAGAATTAACAATTTTGTGGTGAGAGCATCCTTTGGGAAGGGCTGTAACTTGGTGGCAGAGCATCTGCTTTGCATGCAAAAGGTTCCAGGTTCAATCCCCAGCATCTCCAGGCTGAGCTGGAAGAGATTCCCTACCTGGAACCCTGAAGAGCCACTGCCAGTCAGTGTAGACAATACTGAGCTAGATGGACCAATGGTCTGATCCAGCATAAGGCAGCTTCCTATGTTCCTATTTCCACAAGGCTAGAACTCAGGGTCGTCCAAAGCAACAGATGTGTAGCATATTCTAAACACACAAATATAAGAAGCTTCATCACACACTGTGAGTGCCTTGTTCACTTATGGAACGCACTGCCCCAGGGTAGCTCAGCTGGTAGAGCATGAGGCTCTTAATCTCAGACTTGTGGGTTTGAGCCCCATGCTGGGTAAAAGATTCCTGATCTGCAGGGAGTTGGACTTGATGACCCTCACAGTCTGTTCCAACTCTACAGTTCTATGATTTGTGGTCCCCACAAAGCAGCCAACACAGGAGTATTATGGGAAATTGCTCAATGGCAGCCACAGAGAAAAGCTCTGCCGCCACCATTGAATATAGGCTCTGTCCCTGTTCCATTTCTTCCCACAACCCCCACCAATTTCCAAGGCACGCACACACACCATATGGTAGGGAAACCCAGCTGTGAAAATGAGGAAGCGCTGTTTGTTGCCTGGCTGGAACCTGTCCTTGATACCATCCTACAAACAGGGCAGCCTGATCTCAGAGGCATGACATATAGCTGAGTTGTAGAGGGCCTATAACTCTATTAGTAGAGGGCCAGCTTTCCATGCATAAAGTCTTCATTTTGATGCCTGGTGCCTCCAGGTGGCAGCTGATCAGAAAGCCCCTTCTCTGAATCCTTCAAGAGCTGCTGCCTGTTAGAGGAGAGCAGGGATGGGAAACATCAGGCCCAAGGACTAAATGTGGCCCTGTCTGGCCCTGAGACACATCACTCCCCGGCCCTGCTTTGCACCCTCCTTGACTAATTTTGCCTGGCTGGAATATGCCATTGAACCCTCATCATGCTTCCTGCTTGACTGGATGAAGGACAGAGAGAGGCCTATTGTACAAAAGTAACATTGACATTTGTGACTTCGCCCACTTTCGCCTCTGGCCCCACCCACCACTGGCATGGGGCTGCAGGAAGGTTGCCCCAAAAGATTCAGCTCTCCAACTGGAAAGGGTTTCCTTCCCCCTAGTTTAGTCCATATGCAAATTCTTACATCTAAGCTTGCAAGCGATCAGCCTGCACAAAGAACGTCAAAGATATTGTCTGAAAATGAGGCTGGATATATGCGCCTTTAGAGAGGTTTAAAGACATAACCCCTTTCCATTACTGGCTTGTCCATTAGCCGATAAATACCTGAAATCACTCCATTAGACACTAATACTCGAACTTGGGTGAATTATTCAAGTGGGATGACCCAACAAACCGGGCAATATGGGAGTATAATTGCCAGCACCTGGCAGTTAAGTTCTGCCAGAGCAAGATAAGGGTGTAAAATGTGCCAGAAAGGTCAATTATTCGATAATCTTAATTCTGTAGGACCCTCTGGCTGTTAGCAAGAGACAGCACCAATTAAAACCCTTTTGTCAATTAGCAAGTGAAAACTTTCAAGATCCTCCACTAAATCTGCTTTTTTCTCTTTTCCTTTTTGGACCCTTCTTAGCAAGGATAGCTTTAAGAGTTTCAGGATGGCTTTGTTATTTATGAGCTTAGATAAACCAGGGCTTTGAAGGATTTATTTCGTTATCATTAAGAATAATTAAAGATCATCTGTATTGCAGTGCTCTTAGGGATTTGGTGGTGGTGAAACCTCTGGCAGTGATTGGCTGAGCTTCCCTGATATCATAGAAGGATGGGGCAGGCAGAAGAGGCTCTGACTCCCATTTGTGGAATTTCTCCCATCCTAGAGCAGCAGTGGAGAGCCTCAGGCCTGTGCCAGGTACAGCCCTCTAGACCTCTCTATATGGCCCTTGGGACTCTCCTCGGGCCAAACCCCTTCTCAAGCTACACCCATTCTCCCCAGATGACACCCATTCACTGGCCCTGCTTCACACCCTCCTTGAGTGTTTCTGCCTGTCCAGAACGTGCCCCTGAACTGATATAACTTGGATAGAGGATGGTGAGGAATGTGTGAATGGGAGCAGAAACCAGCCTCCTGTACAAATTTACATTTATTGCTGCACTCATTTTTGCTTCTGGCTGCTCTAGTGGCCCCTAGAAAGTTGCCCCCAGAAGGGAATATGGCCCTTGAGTTGAAAAATGTTGCTTACCTCCAGGGGTGCCAACTTGAATAAAATATTGGGGGGGGTGAGCTCTGCCCCACATAATCTATCATAAGACATAGCACACACATGTCATTTCAATGGCAATGCCCATCACCTTTGGGAAGGCCAGCCCCCTCAAATATTTTGGGGTGGGGGGCAAAGGCACCTGAGCCCCTAGGAGTTGACTCCTATGCTTATCCCTGTCGTAGAGAGAAGCAGGCAGGGACTTGACAGCAGTTCAAAGGAAGGTTGGGGAAAAGGATCGTGCTGCTGGCTAATTTTGGCTTTTTAAAAGAAACTCTGGCACCTGAAGACATAGGAAGAGTAGAAGAGTTTGGATTTGATATCCCGCTTTATCACTACCCGAAAGAGTCTCAAAACGGCTAACATTCTCCTTTCTCTTCCTCCCCCACAACAAACAGCCTATGAGGTGAGTGGGGCTGAGAGACTTCAGAGAAGTGTGACCAGCCCAAGGTCACCCAACAGCTGCATGTGGAAGAGCAGGGAAGCAAACCTGGTTCACCAGATTACGAGTCTACTGCTCTTAACCACCACACCACACTGGCTGAAGTTAAACAGGGTTTTTATTTTGCAACCAAACTGGTAAAACGAAAGATGTGTGAGGATACAGAATTATTTCATGAAGCAATGGGATGCAGCCTGAGGAAGTATCATCCGCCCTGGGGCTGCCCATAAAAAGCAAGTCTAGAGTAAGAAACCAGGGTGACGTCTGCTGTTTCCAGGATCTCTTCTCACTGTGAGACTTTTGTGGGTGAGTAGAGTTTGTTGGACCCTGGAAGAACCCAGAAGAAAAATGAATTGGTTTGATTTATATATATTAGTGACTTTGCATTGATGTAACATTTTTATACGTAACTGTGCATTATTGTAATATTTTGTTATTGATTCAGTTTTTTTGTACACCACTTAGAAATATTTTAAAGCTGGTAAGTGGTATGGAAATAAATACATCCGGAGTAAATATGCAGGGGGGCCATGTGTTCTCTGGCTTGGCAAGTGTGGAAAACTAGCATACTGGGCTGGGCGGGCCTTTTGGTTTGATACAGCAGGGCTCTTCTGATGCCTACAAAATGAATATAGTTGTTTGTTGCCTGGCTTCAGGAGCCTGGTCCATTAGAATGAATGGGGCACTGCCCCACTAACCTCATTCTGCCCACAGCCAACCCTCACACCTGCCTTCCGGCTTGCTTACAATCAGTCCAGCCCTGGCTATCACCTTCCTCCTACTTAGTCTCAGTGATACCCTTGAAGAGCTCGGCAGGGAGAAGGATGGGGAACAAACTAGAATAAGTTGGCTCCCCCTCTTATTGACTCTGGCCTTACCAGTCATTGGCTCTGGCTCTCCTTGCTGTTGGTCTCTGTGTCTTCTGCCCCACCAGTCCCAATGGGCAAGATCCACCATTTGTTCTATCCTTCTCTGCTTCCTAATGCTCTCATTAAAAGCTCATGCAACAAGAAAGCCCTTCCTGTTGAATCAAAATGAAATCTGTGGTCAGAAGCAGTAATGCTTCTGAATGCCAGCTGCTGGAGACTGCAGGAGAGTAGACTGCTCTTGTGCTCAGGTCCTGCTTGTAGGTTTCCCATAACGAGCATCTGGCTGGCCGCTGTCAGAACAGGATGCTGGACTAGATGGGCCACTAGCCTCATCCAGCAGGCTCGCCTTATGCTCTTACAATCTCAAACATCACTGGTTCCTATGAATGCTTGGACTACCAAATCTCTTGTTCTCTCACCCCCACCCCCACACGCTATCTGTACCAGCACGGTGTTTGCTGTCTCCAACCATGACAGGACTACAATACTTTATGTAAATACCTTCCAAGTGGAGCTCCTCATTATTAATGCAGACAGTTTCCGAAGGCAGAGGCAAACAGCGTTTGGCAGTGAAGCCTTTTTAATGAGGATGTCATTAAGGAATTCAGCTCGCAAACCGCCGTCCGATTCCCCATGCTCCTCCTCTCCCTCTCCTGTTCACATAACATTTTTTAAGCCTATTTATTTTTACAAACCTAGAAATCTGGACATTATCTTCCGAGTCCCCCACCCTTTTTTTTAATTAACCAATTTATTAGTGGGACACATTCAGCCAGCTGGATCATGAGAACGCTGGCTTTTGACCCTCTTCCCCATTTTCCCCGCCGTTGAATGTGCAATAGGACTCATTATTTATCATCTTCGACCTCCAGGGTTGCTATAAATTCAGCCCTCTCCCTTCTGAAATTCTGGCACGCTGGGCAGAGTCGATAGGTGGGATTGGAATGAAAGAGGAGTGCCAGAAGGTTGGCCCTCAAATGAGTGGTCTGGAGGTAGCCTGGAAGCAGAGACACAGAAGGCCACAGTCTACTGCAAACCTTTGTTAGAGCAAATTGCTCAATCTGTGGTCCTCTTTCCCCATGAGTTCTGGCATTGGACCAGGACATGACTCCACCACCATTTCACTAGCCATTTCACGAAAACCAAGGAAGGACCCACACACTCTCAGAGAAGGCCTCCATTACTTGATCTTGAGCAGTTATGGGGAACCTGTGGCCCTCCAGCTTTCACTGGACTCCCATCAGGCCCAGTCCATGGTCAGGGATAATAGGAGCTGTAGTCCAGCAACATCTGGAAGGCCACCAGTTTGCTACCCCTGTTTCCTGAACATCACTATTCATGCTTTGGTTAGAGATGGGTCCCAGGTCTGAAAAAAGTTGAAGACTACTGTTCTGGAGGACAATGGCCATATGAGAGACCCTATTGATATAACTCCCCCAGGTCTGACCTATCTACTGGGCTGCAGCCAAGTCCAGTGGAACAAAATAACTTTTCTGGCTGAGTCAGCAGGGGGAGAGTGGCTTTCTGGATGTGACAAGAAGCCTCCTGCTAACTAGCAAGAAGTACCAGGACCCTAAGAACCAGATTAGAGCTGTGGTGGTTGTGTGTGTGTGTTCAGCTGGCCCTAAGTGCCTTACTCCCTATGACATTGTGGCAGAAGACCACCTGCTTTTCCTCTGTGCTTCTCCCTCAACTGGTCAGGAGGGGTGTTGCAGTTGTCAGGTGACCTGTGTGACCAATAGTCTTTTACTAAGCCTTACAAAGGTTTGAATTGCCTGGACTGGTTTAGATTCAGCACTTGTCTGGATGACACCTGGCCTTCTTGTCTTCCTGACTTGGAGAAAGAAATCTGAGACACTGAGTTATAACCAACTAAATTATGTTCAGAGTAGACCTATTGGAATCAATGGACCCAAGTTAGTTTATTAATGTCCATTAATTTCAGTGGGTCTGCTCCAAGTATAACTACCACTGGGGACACTCCATTGTATTCTGCCACACACAACCATGCATAGCCCATCCTTTGTGCAAGTCTGGCACAGAACGTTTGCAATGTGTAAAGGATCCTAATCTTGTTTATTTATTTACTTTATTACATTTCTATCCCACCTCTCCTCAGAGGCGCTCAAGGTGGTGTACATAGTTCTCCTCCTACTCCACATTTGATCCCCGCAACAACCCTGTGAGGTAGGTCAGGAGAGACTGTGACCAGCCCATGGTCAACCAGAGAGCTTGCCAAGTCTGGATTTGAACCCTGGTCCCCTGCATCCTAGTTTGACACTCTAACCACTACACTACATTGGCTCCTACAATACCTCTCATCAGCTCTTGCTTTTGGATCCTCTATGGCTACTCCCCAAAATGTTTCCTCTCCTCTCCTCCATTAGGAAAACTCCCATCCAGCCACTCAGGCTGTTTGTCCCTCTAGCTCATTTTGCAGATAGCCCTGAATGCAAAGTTTCTGTAATCAATATTGCAGATGAGCAACAAGCAAAATGTCAAGAAGGAATCCTGTCGCTTTGGCATATGGCCAGCTAGCCAACAGAGCAACACCTGAGCAGGTCCATCCATACTCTCCCAGTATTTTCTGTAGAGGCTTTCGGGGATATTGTTGGCAGGGTGCAATTACCCTGCAAGAGTCAGGGGGCAAAGTGAATAATTTTTCAGGACCAGAATCTGCTAGCCTGCCAAAATGAAGCAGGCGCAGGTATATCCAAGGTCCCTTGGGCAGAAGATCACTTGGTGGCCAGTGTGAGAACAGGGTATGAGTATAATGGATACTTTAGGAGAGGAGTGGGGAGCAGTTTCAAGCCTGAGAGCAACATTCCTTTCAGAGCGGCAAATGCCTGTCATGGGGCTAGAGGCAAAAGTGGGTGGAACAACAAATGTAAGAATTACATTTATACAGTAGGCTAGTTTTGGTCACACACTTGCACACCCCTCTCTATCCTCCATCTAGGAAAGCAAAAGACATTATCGGGGTCCAAGGACATATTCTAGCCAGGCAAAAACTCTTAAGGAGGGCCAGTGAGGGGTGCAGCCTATTCAGAGTGGCAGTGCTGTGCACCCTTCCTCTGTTTTGGCTTTGTGATGCCTTTGTGGTCCCTTTATGGCTAGGATTGCTTCAAGAACCTTTCAAAGTATCCTTGTTTTTGTTTTACATGGCAATGGAGATACAAATCAGGGTAAGGGAAGCAGCTGTGAAGAGTCGTTGAATAGCACACACAAAGAAAGTAAGGAGATGGTTAACCTGTCTTCACCACTCTATTGTCACAACTTGAGTATCTATCCAATATTGTCTGTGACTGTCTTTGTTCACTGGAATATAGCTTTCAAATTCTGCCTCGACTTTACACTCTTCCCATTTCCATACCATTTTGTGCGGCTCACCGTTCAACCAGTGCTAGAAAGTTTGCAGGCACCTCGGCTGCTTTTGTAAGGTGTCAACAGCTCCACTGTGTGGTGAAAGGACAATATGCATTTCCAAAACAGGCATCTTCTTGGTCTGTTACAGCCTTCCTAAGCCTATTACTGTCTAGGTGTTTTGGACCACAACTCCCATCAGCCCCCAGCCAGAGCAGTCATAGTGCAAATCACATGGAGGGTTCCAGATGGAAAACGTCTGGTCACTTACCATGGCTTTCTAAACGTGCTTTGGAGAACTTTGGTGGTCCTCAGGAGCTTATTGGGGGATCCTCAATGAGAAAATCAGAAATGGTGGACTCATTTCCCCATGACTTGCCAGTGTGCTATAGTGATTAGAGTGTCAGGCTAGTACTTGGGAGACCAGGGTTCAAATTCCCACTTAGCCATGAAGCTGGGTGGCCTTGGGCCAATCACTGCCTCTCAGTCTGACTTATTTCGCAGGTTGTTGTAAGGATAAAATGAGAAGAGGAGAACCATGTGTGCCATTTTATGAGCTGGTGAGGTGAGATTAAGACCTGCAAGACAAGAGTTCAAATCCCCTTTCAGCTGTGAAGCTCTCTAGTGATCTCTGGCTGGCCAGTTACTCTCAGCTTAACCTGCCTACAGGGTTGCTGTGAGGGTAAAATGGGGAATAGGACTACGTATGTCACCCTGAGCTATTTGGAGGAAAAGTGGGATAGATATGTGATAGAGGAAGGAAGGAAGGAAGGAAGGAAGGAAGGAAGGAAGGAAGGAAAGAAAGAAAGAAAGAAAGAAAGAAAGAAAGAAAGAAAGAAAGAAAGAAAGAGTCTGCCTACTTCCTCTCCTCTCCTCTCTTGCCAAGGAGTCTTAGATGATTTTTATATTAATTTTTGGAAGCACCTGTACACTATTGAACAAAATATTCTCCTAAGTACACTCCCAGAATCCTCTGAGAAATTTGGTGTGTGCTGAAACCAATCAGTGTTTGTAAAGAATGTAAGAGCTATGCAGAAGGACCATCCCATAGCTCAATGAAAGAACATCTTCCTTGTAAGCAGAAGGTCCCAGGTTCAATCCCCAGCATCTCCAGATGCGGCTGGGAAAGGCTGCCTGTCTGAAATTCTGGAGGGATGCTGCCAGACAGTGTAGACAACACTGAGCTAGATGGACTTAATATAAGGCAGATTCCTATGCTCCTTGGAGCTTTGGGGTTAAACAGACCTCCTCCTCAGAGTAAATGCTCAAAATTAAAAAGGAACATTCGATACATCTGTGCAAAAGCATGGCTTTATGTCCTTTAAATTTTGTTTTAATTGTTTTCAAATAATAAAAATTAAAAGTTCATAATAATAATGATGATAGACCTATTACAAAAGATGAATGCCAAAGATTAAATCAAATTAAATCCTGTGGTTCCTGTATTAAGTAAGTCCATCACATTGTCAGGACGTCCATCGGTGCTCACTCCCAGGGGTCTCAATCGATTCCAAAATGGTACAAATAAAGTCCAATTTCCCCGAAAAGTCTCTAATGAGGTAGTTCTTCCCAGCAGTGCTTACAAATACTTATCTTGTTCATTAACATGATATTTCTCATTGTTCCCCCTCCATAGTCCCACAGATGCTAAGTGCTCTGCCTTCAGTGATTTTGCTAACAATAGATGTTCAAATTAAAGGGGGAACGATTGATATGTCTGGGCAAAGAAACAGCTTTAAGTCCTTGGCTATGAATTGTCCCAGTCTTGCAACTACAGATTTCCTGCAGATGGCATTAGGCTGGGGGGAGGGTGGGGAAGGCCAGACCCCGGGGCTGAGAAGAGCCCCCAGCTCCTTGGTCAGGCCACACCCCTCACCAGCCCTGCATTGCATCCTCTTTGAGTGCTTTTGCCTGGCTGGAATGTGTCATTGGACCCTGATAATGCCTCTTCCTTGTCTGGATGGAGAATAGAGAAAAGTGTGTGAGCATGTGTAGAAACTAGCCTACTGTAAAGAGGTATTTGCTCCACCGACTTTTGCCTCTGGCCCCACCCAGGAGGATGCTCCCTCCCCCCCCCATAAGGATGTTCAGAAGGTAATGCAGCCCTCAGGCTGAAAAGGGCTCCCCCACCCTAGATACACATACACACACACACAACCTTTTGAAAGAAACAGCTTGGGGGATGGATGGATGTTAGAAAGAGGCACATTTGTGTATCAAAACCTCTGACTTCTGTGTGGCTGCAATCTAGCCTACTATTCAAAGGTAAAATTTACATTCACCCCCTCAATTCTTTTTTGCCTCTGGCCCCACCCATTATTGGCATGTGGCCCCTGAATAGTTGCCTGCAAAGGAATGAGGCCCTTGGGCTGAAAACGGTTCCTTATCCCTAGCCTAGGGCTTTGTCATGTGCTACAGCTAAGGTCTCAAGTTACTCAGAGGCATGTTGGGGGAAACCAGCAGTGGATCTGTCCCCTTTAATATTTGCTTGCTTGCTTGTTTTGTATACCACCCTTCATGCAAAGATCACAGGGCTGTTCACAACATAAAAATACAAAATGAGAACACAAGATGCATAATAAAACAAAAACCAAACAAACCAATAAAAGGCCATAGAATCAGACAAAGGCCTCGTTAAAGGAAACCGTGTCTGCCTGTGCCTAAAGCAGAAATGGAGCCACAACAGAAACGGCCAACTCTTATGTTGCTGCCCTCCAGACTTCTGCAGAGGAGGCATGCAAAGAAGGGCCTCAGATTATGATCGCAGGGTCTGGGTATGTTCATATGGAGAAAGGCGGTCCTTGAGGTATTGTGATCCTGAGCCATTTCAGGCTTTATAGGTCAAAACTAGCACTTTGAATTAGGACCAGAAACTAATTGGTAGCCAGTGCAGTTGGATCAGGATTGGTATTATATGCTCAAACTATTTTACTCCCAGTGAACAACCTGGCCATTGAATTCTGCACTAGCTGAAGTTTCCAAACCATCTTCAAAGGCAGCACCATGTAAATAACATGTTGCAGTAATCTAACCTAAGGGTTACCAGAGCATAGACAACAGTAGTTAGGATTATTTGGATTAAGCTTCAGTTTCTTGGCTTTCATCCAGTCCATTACCAAGGCAAGGCAACGGTCTAGCACAATCAGTGAATACTTGCAGATAGAAGTAGAGCTATGTGTCATCAGCAGATTACTCACAACATACTCTAGCACTAGGAATAACCCTACTCAGTGATTTCATTTAGATGTTAAGCAGCCTAGAGGATAAAACTGAACCCTGAGGAACCCCACACTTCGGTTCCACAAGGCCAAAAAACACTCCCTTAGTATCACCCTCTGGAAATAACCATCCAAGCACTGGAAAGGTGCTGAAAGCCTAAATCTCAGTTGGTAGTGATCTGACCCTGACAAGAGGCTGGTGTCAACACCCCTCACTTTCAGATCACCCTCTTCCTGCCTAGTTGAGAAAACAAGGTCCAGAATGTGGCCTGCCATATGTGTTAGGTCGGTGACATATTCGGACGGTCCTATGGTCGTCATGGCAGCCATGAAATCCTGAGCCACCCTACAGCCAATTGCCTCAGCATGGATGTTTAAGTCCTACAAAACCAGCAGCCTGGAAGTCTTCAGCACTGCCTCCGAAACCAGCTGCCACCTCAGGCTAGGAGAGTGCTGGGCAGTAAGACAGGTGGTAAACCAGCAGAATCCCTGATCTGTCCCAACTGCCCAATGTCAGGAACACACGCTCTATAGATGGAATCTATAGACCACAGCAACTGCCTTTCCCCGACCCTCAAATCTGCCCTGATGCTGCACAGAGTACCCAGGTGGGCGTAGCTGGGTGAGACCAACTCCACCCTGCTCACCCACCCAGGTCTCAATGATACAGGCTGAATCAGCTTCCTCAACTACAATCAGATCGTGGATGAGGGAGTCTTACTCTAGGCCCACCTGACACTCATCAACAGCATCCGCAGACCCAAAGGCTGGCTGATAGGACAGCTGCAACTCCCCAGGTCAGAGGAGGGGCTGCCACACAGCACAGCCGGCAGCTGCCTGTGCTGTGTGCCCCCTACCTGGCCTGCACCACCTCCCACACATACCTCCCCTTGCACTGAGCCACTGCGATTAGGCCATCCCACTGCTCTCTGCAGTTCTTCTCTTCACAGGCACATATTCCACCCCTTAATTTAAACAAACAAACAAAACTCCAAATTAAAAAAAAACATGTTAAAAAAACAGTTAAAACAAGTTAAAATATTTGCTCATTGAGGATGCAGGGATGGACAAAGACTACCTGAAAATGGAGAAAATTCCCTCCCCCCCAGTACTGAAAAGAATTAAGTCACTGTGAGAGATTTTGAAGGCACTTACGAAACACAGATACACACAGAGAACCAGAAATGAAGTAAACAGCAGTAGTTTATGTTCAGCATCTATAGCATTAATTTACAGATTTCTTGGAAGGCTGTGGTGCGGCAGGCTGATAAAGGAAGCACGACATCAAAGCTCGCATGCATTCTTTTCTTTTAAAGCCATCAGCTGATCCCTAGAAGGCTTCATTGCACCAGCTCTGTTTTCTCAAGATCTATTTAACATTATTTGAAATGCCCCTCCCCTCCTCAAATAATGCATGTTTGAAAAACTGGTGTGATCACCCCCCCCCCGCCACCCCATATCCTCCCTGTGTTTCCAGAACGTTTTCCTCAATCTGCCAGCGTCAACATGAAGATTCTACCCCAAATTAATCGGGATGCTACATTCCCTCTGCAGAATACATCTGATGAACACCTCTGGAGAACAGCCCACTTTCTATTCAAAGAACACCAAAGAGAAGCACACACGATCACCCAATCTTTATTCCTACCCCCACCCCACCCCACTTTCTCGGCAAAGATAATTGCATATTGTCAGGTATGACGGCACCTGAAAAAAATGTATTAATCTCAGAGGCATTGATACTGAGAAAAGTGTGTGTGTGTGTGTCTTTGTTGAAAAGGCTTGCTTTTAATAAAAGCACAGTGAAGGGTCGCTCCTTACTGATAGACCAGCTCATGCATGCACATTCCTCACTTCAAGACTGCAATCCCAGAGACCTTTTCAGACGGCAGTCATGGGAGGCTGATATGAAGTCCTGCCGGGTGTGCAATGGATGACACCCCCCCCAATCCTGCATTGAAAGCTACCAACTCTGATTGCTTATGGTCCCTCCGTTACTGAAGACAGGAATGCCCCTGGATACCTGCTGCTGGAAACCACAGGAGGGGAGACTGCTGTGCTGCTCAGGTCCTGCTTGTGGACTTCCCATTGGGGCATCTGGTTGGCCTCTGTGAAACTAGGATGTTTGACTATCTGGGCCTTTGGCCTGATCTAGCAGGGCTCTTCTTATGTTCTCATGTTTTGCAGCATTCCCAGTCATACAGCAGCAGCAGCAGCAACAACTGCCTGATTCACATCTTCTGATAGAGAGAAGTTCCCACATAACTAAATGCTGGGTGCACACCGCAACAAGCTGGGGAAATCAGTGTTTCACTGGCACCAGACAGGTGTCAACTGAGTGTTCATATAGTCAGGGCTTGGAATGTAGGAAGCTGCTTTGTACTGGGTCGGACCCTCTGGTCCATAGCTCAGTATTGTCTACTCTGATCGGCAGTGGCTCTCTCTCCGCCCTGCCTGGAGATGCCATTGGGACCTTTTGAACCTGGGACCTTTTGCTTACAAGGCACATGCTCTACCACTGAGCTATGGATGACCCTTCCTCATAGCTCTTGTGCTCTGCCACTGTGACTCATCTCCTTGCATCCTAACCCTTCCTGATGGATCAGTGGAGGATCTGATTCACCCAAAGAACTTGGAGAAGGGAGGCCTCATGTGCTCAGTCTCCTGATGGAGTCTTCTGCCTGGGTATACTCACTGGGTGACCTTGGGCCAATCACTCACCCTTAGCCTAACCTACCTCACAGGGTTGTTGTGAGGATAAAATGGGCAGAGATAGAGAACTATGTATACCACTTTGAACTCCTTGGGAGAAAGGTAGAATATAAATTCAACACATAAAAATGAATTAATATTTTTGCTTGTGGATCAGGATGTAAACAGGGGTAGGAAGCCTCTGGCCCATGGGCCTAATTAGGTCTACCAGGCTTCCCTGTTTGGCCCACAAGACCTTTTGACCCAGCCACCCTCACCTGCCCTATACCTGCCATCATATATGACATCAGGGGTGAGGCAGCTAAAGATGGAGCTGGGCCAAAGTCACTTTGCACTTGCAAATTCTTGTGCATGCTGCTTTGTAATCTCCAATGACCTGCATGTGCAAAAGCAGGTCATCTGTTGTCATTGTGACATAAAGTGATAAACAGGTAAATGGACTCATCCACCTGTCAAACTTGGCCTGTGTGGTGTGGGGGAGCTAAGGATCTGACCTGCTGGCTGGGCTTAGTTTCCCCACCTCTTCTGTGCTGTATAGGCACGTGGCAAGATATATTATGTCTGAGGATCTAACAGTGGTGTGTCCTTTACAGCAGCTGTCGTGAACTCCCCAGTAAGGAGCGGGGACCTCCTCTTGCTCCCAAGGTCTACAGATGGCCTCTGCCCCCTCTTCTGAGAAGGTCCCGTCCCATCTGATTCAGGATCTCTGGGAGCTGCCAGGTCCTGACATTTCTTCACCATGAAATATACGTTCCCAAAGGCAGATGAGGATCATCGCCATGCCATTGCAGAAATTACCTGATGGAAATTCTGGTCCAGGGAGATGTGTCGGAGGCCCCACGGCAAATGAGTGCGACCTTCTGAGTACCCCTCCCCTGCTACGAAGGCTTGATGGGGCTAACATGGAATGGCGCTCCCAGGATCTGCCGTGTCCCCGGCGACACCTCTGAATGACAGCCAACAACCGGCGTCTCTGCACGGCAGGAGGCAGAGCGCGGCTTTTGACAAACACTCACAGGGAAATAATAAAGTGGCAAACTAATTTTGCATCGGACACACTTACCAGAGCATAAAGAGCCTCTGAAAAGGAGACATCTTGTGCCATCTATCTTCCTTAAACACCCAAGCTGTGACAAAGTGGAAAGCAAAATTATGATGAATGATGGGACATATTTCCGTCGGTACCTGGGCGCTTTAACCTGGCGGAATGGGTGCTAATGAAAGACAGAACTTCTGCCGGTGTTGCGGGGGGAGATCTACTTGCAACACACACACACATACACACAAGTCTGTATTATAAATTGGTGCTTCGTTTTCATCAAAAGCGCATAATGAAGGAGCATCTCGTGACATAAATTAAAACCGGCAAGTGATGGGTCAGCATTGCGCCATGTTGCGCGAAGACAAATGGCCGCCGATCCCTTGACAGTGGCTGTATCTCATTTACAATATTTTTCTCTCTCCCTGTGTGTGTGAGTGTGCGAGTACATTTCCCGATTGCAAAGGGGAACATGGCGAGGTTTTGTTCGTCAATGGCGTCAGCGTCATTTATTTTACTGCCTCATTTGAATATGATGAATACCAGAGTCCTTTATTTGTTCACAACAACCAAATAATTGTAGATCCACCAGTTTAGCTGCAATTAATCATGAGATGGGTTCTCCCCCTCCTGCCACCCTTCTCCCCCAACAATCCGCTATAAACATGACATTGAACAATAAAAACATTAACCTCTGCTTGCAACAACGGAAATATGTGCATGTGTAAATATATATATATATATTACACACACACACACACACAAATATGCACATGCACCTATGTATAGACACATGTGAGCACGCACACACACCAAAGATCTATCTGGCTGTTCAAACCTCTTGCAAGGTTAGTGGTCCATAGTCAATATATTTCCAGATGTGGCAACTCAAATTTATTATGTAATTAGCTTCAACTCTCTTCCTTTTCCACAAGCTTGTGGGGTGGGGGTGGTTAACAATGGCTAAAAATAAAACCACACAGAATGCAATTCCTATTTTTACCTCTGATAAGGAGCTTGGTGCTGACGAGCTGCTCAGAGCTCAGCCTAGATGGGTGCAAGAAGACCACAGCTCAGTTCTGGGGGGCCTGATTTGAATGTAGAAGCTCCCCAGTTTGATTCCTGCCATCTCCAAAGAAAAGGGATTAGATGGCACAGGGCTTTGTGAACTGGTTTCTTTTCCCCTGCCCCCGCCAGTGCTTTGTATTTTGATAATGTGGATGTTCACTACAAGCCACTTTGGGCACACGGTATATAAACTAAGTCAATTAAATGATCAATAAATCATCCAACCCCCTTCTTTATGTGCCCGCTCTAAGACAGGCCTGGAGACTGACAACAAGGGAGAGAGGGTCTTTTTAGTGGTGGCTCCCCTGCCTGTGGAATGCTCTCCCAGGTAAGGCCTGTTTGGTTAACAACATTGGCATCTTCTCATGAATTTGAGAAGTCTGTAAACCTGATAGTGAGTAGAGCCTGCCCTGTGTTAGACAGCTCAGAAGTCGGGACCAATGAATAACTAAGGCTGCAGGAATTGACCAGAACTCAGGTGCTGAGCAAACCTCAGCTGGAATCTGAAGCCTTTTGGTATACTTTTTCCTGTCCTGTCCAGGAGGATCTAATGACTAGCCTAGCTTCAGTCTGGGACCTTAAGGTACTTCACTGGGCACTTGCCATGGTCAGCAGTATGAGGTGGGCAAACAGGTGGGAACAAGGTGCCACAGGGACCAAGAAGGAAACAAGGACAAAGAAGGAAACAGGAGTCAAGAAAAGACAAAAGCCAAGGCTGATGAATGAATCAGAACTGGTGGCCAAACTAGAAGGAGGAATCAATTAGCTAGCCAGATGTCATGACCAAAGAATAACCAAGGATGCAAGATTGCACAGGAGCTCAAGAATATCTTACTGCTCAAGTGAAGCTCAAGCTGAACAGGAAGCCAATGATACTCTACTCTGAGTGGGTGGGGCCCAGGGCCTGAAGGTCCTTCACTGAGAAGCTGCCACTTGCAGTTCAATGGCTGGTCACATGAGGCAGCTACACATTGACCCAGCAGCTCCTGACCCCCTACCCTATTGTGTGATATGAAGGAGCTGGGCAGGAATCTTTCCCATTTCAATCCCTGGAGAGGCAGCGATTGAAACTGGGATCTTCCGCAGGCAAAGAAAGGGGCTCCACTGCTGAGCTTCACCCCTTCCCCAGGAGCAGGAAAAGGAGCAGCTATCTCCTCCTAGCCTGATCTCTTGGTGTCCTGGTTACAATCAATAAGTATTGAAACAGACTGTTGTGTCTTCAGGGGAAAAAAGCAGTAGGACTACCATCACTTGCTTTTACTTTGCACTGCCCTCATTTGCCCTCAGTGATATCATCATGCAATCCTACCACAGAGTGCTGCCACTCCATTTACTACATGAGGGGAGAAATTCAGTTTGGTTCATGTTTCAAGTTTTCCCAAAACAACATGTGAAACAGAAACACAGCTGTCCTTCAAAATTCACACTTTCAAAACTTGATGTTGTCCAATGACGTTTGTTGTGTCACACACCACATCCACTGGTGTGAATGAAATTTATCAATACATGTTAATTTCTGCATTGTATTTGAGATTTCACATGATGTGAAAGGCACTTCTGGAAAACCAGTGGAATATAGTGCATGTCTGGTGCTCATTTCTGTGTTATTTGATTCCGGGGGGGGGGGGGGCGGCACATTTTAACGCTGAAAATATTGGGAGTAAAGTGATAGAATTTGGAGGGTGGTATGCAAGCACACAGTTATTTCCTGCATGTTTAAATTGGGGGGGGGGGTCACAGGGAATAGAAGCACACATGTGCACAAAGGAAGAGGGAGTAGCAATGTTGTCCAATGACATTTGCTGTTGTGTCATGCCACACAAGCTGGCGTGAATGAAATCCAGTGTGACATGCTTTTAAACTGTGAAAAAGCTGCTGTTCCATAAAACTACAGGTACTGCAGTCTAAGAGGAATATAAGAAAACAGGACAGAAGCACTGGCATTATAACTGGGAAAACTAACCCAATATTCCCCATAGCTGAATGCACACTAAGGGTAACTTAGAGCGGACCTACTGAAATTAATGAACAGTCCAGGGGGTGGCACTGAACATAAATTAGGTCCATTAATTCTAATAGGTCTACTCTGTGTAAAACATAGTTGCCCACAATCCTAGCCTTAATAATTCTCCATGAAGTCTGCTGAAAAGCTCCATATCTGTACACTCAGCTGTCCCTGAGCCCCCTCCCACAATCCCTTGCACCTGCTGCTCCCTGACAGAGTCCCATGGCGCACGTGCAGTGGAGAGTGTTCCTTTTAGCACTCTGATTCCAGCCCGAGGCTCTGGAAAAGGAATGCATCCAAGATGCCCAAATGACAGCGCCTCCGGCAAAAGACACTTTAGCGCTCAGCAGCAGCAAAGTAAAAAGGGAAACAAACTTGCAGGGCATGGGTGACAGCGGGAGATGAATTCCATCGCAGGATCAAATCATTCTGCTTCTGACAGTTAAAGAGGTGGAAGGAACTAACACAGGTTCCTCTTAAGTCAGGCTTGTTCATCTCGGACAGGGTGGGAAACATTCGGCCATCCAGAGGTTGCTGAAGTACAACTCCTGGATGCTGTTGGACTACAGTTCCCATTATCCATGACCACTGGCAAATTGGTAAATAAGAGAGCAGGCAGGCGGCTGGGGAGCTGGCTGAGGTTGGTGGGGCAGTGCCCCATTGCCTCTAATGCAACAGCCGCTACTCATAAGAGCCTTGTTCAGTCAGGCCAAAGGCCCACCTAGTCCATATCCTGGTCTCACAGTGGCCAACCAGACGCCCCAAGGGGAGGTTAGCAAGGAGGACCGGAGAATAACAGAACTTATCTAATTTGTGATCCCCACTTACATTTCCACTTCTTCCCCTCTCTTTCAGAATTCTATGCCACCAGTAGAGGCTGCTCCAATCGAATGAATGGGGAACACTGCTCCACCAACCTCACTCCCCACCTGCCTGACTTCCTTCCTACTTGCAAGTTAGGTGATGATATATGGACTGGGGAAAGAAGTCTTTTGCCACTTGGCAGTGGGATGCAGATGCCTAAGGAACTGCCCCCATGGCAGTTAGATCAACTCTGCTGGCTCTGCGAGGGACACGGGTGGCGCTGTGGGTTAAACCAGAGCCTAGGACTTACTGATCGGAAGGTCGGTGGTTCGAATCCCCACGACGGAGTGAGCTCCCGTTGCTCGGTCCCTGCTCCTGCCAACCTAGCAGTTCGAAAGCATGTCAAAGTGCAAGTAGATAAATAGGTACCACTCCAGCGGGAAGGTAAACGGCATTTCAGTGCGCTGCTCTGGTTCGCCAGAAGCAACTTAGTCATGCTGGCCACATGACCCGGAAGCTGTACGCTGGCTCCCTCGGCCAGTAAAGCGAGCTGAGCGCCACACCCCAGAGTCGGTCACAACTGGACCTAATGGTCAGGGGTCCCTTTACCTTTACCTTTACCTGGCTCTGCAGCAGCACCTACAGTCCAGGGGGTGGCACTGCAAGTAAACCCCCTTCTTAGTCTCACCATCCCTCCTTTAGTAACTCAGCAGGAAGGAGGAAGGGGACAAACCCAAAATTACTCTTACTTTCTTCTTATGTCCCTGCTTATGACTCCTAGCAGCTGGTACTGGGAGCCATACTGCTTCCACAGCGGAGGTATAACATAGCCATCGTGGCTAGTCACCATTTCACAGAATTATAGAATTGCAGAGTTGGAACTTGTGTTAACTGCCACTGCTCAACTAGATCTTCCCCAGCCAACAAAGACCATGCATTCTCTAGCCTGAGTGTGTTCCTCAAACAACTGCACGGAGCCTCATAATGCAGAATTGGCCCCGGCTGACCCAAAGAGGCCGGCAGAGCAGAGCAACAAAGGAATGCAATGCGGGGACATCTTCCCTGCGCGAGGAGTCCTTAGCAGCCTGCAAGAGTTTCCCGTGCGGTGAATGCAGCAAGCACATCTCTCCCCTCCTTCCTCTCCCCCTCCCTCTCCAAATGGATGGTGGCGAAGGCGCACTCCAGCTGCTGGCGCCTCGCTGCCCTTGTGCGGTTCCCTGCCAGTTGTGCGTTGCCGATTGCAATGAGCGCCACCATCTGCCGTGCCACGTGGACATCATAATCTTCCCTTAATTACATTAGCTGTGCAATCAGTTACTGCATTACAAGGCCGACGATGAGCTTTTAAATCTTGGTGGAAATCATAAATAATTGCAATAAGTGCCAGGCGCCAGATGCGAATGCCAACGCCGTGCGCGCTAGATAAATAGTAACCTCACGACGCAGCATTCCGCGGCTGTCCAGCCACCGGGGCCGCTGGGTGCCTTCACTTTCCCCCGGTCTCCCGCGTTTGTGACCTGCTTGTGATCGTACCATTCTTGCATTAAAAGGGAAGAACAGGAGGAAGCAAGGAGAGAATGAAGGGAAAGAAAACTCGACCAGTCAGGCCTTTAAAAAAGAAACTGAGATGTTAGCCTTTAAAAAGAAAAAAAGTCTTCTGGTCTGGTATCACAAACTTTAAGATGCACGTGTGGGGAGGAAATGGGCCATTCAGGGGTCTTTGTTGTGTAAGAGCTGGCACGCTCTCAAAATTACCAGGAATGGTGGGGCAAGAATGGAAACAGACGCTGCGGGGCTGGAAGCCGTTTCTCGCAACGGCAAAGAAAGAAAGAAAGAAAGAAAGAAAGAAAGAAAGAAAGAAAGGTTGTAATTGATAGCCGAAGAGGTTAAGGAAGGATCTCTTTCCTGAATCCAAGCTGCAGGGAGAGATTTTGCAAGCCAAACTAGTCTTCTCTGTCCTGCTCTTATTGGGGTGAGGGAGTAAAAATCATCCATGGGTGTATCATAAATGGTACTTCACACAAACACACACATGGAATGGATGGAGAGGTGAAGTGTGTGTGTTTGGGGGGGGGGTTTCCATTATTTTCACTTTCTGAAAACAAGACATAAACTGAAATGCACTTAGCCTTCAAAATTCACACTTCCCTGAATTGTTCAGTGCAGTGCTCCAACCAAATCATGTTTACAAAAAGTTATACAGTAGGATGAAATGCATACAAAAATGTATACATCATAAGAAATCTGCACTAAAATTCTGCCAGGTTATTTGCACTGACTTTTAAGAAAAAAACAGCAAGGTGGAGAACTGGGCTTAAGACTGGAAAAATAAAAAAGGAAATTGATAGATGCATTTTTCCCAAATGCATCCTATAGATATAAAAATGCATCATATAGATGATGGATAGATAGATAGATAGATAGATAGATAGATAGATAGATAGATAGATGATAGATGATTGATAGATAGATAGATAGATAGATAGATAGATGATAGATAGATATAGATATAGATGATAGATGATAGATGATAGATGATAGATGATAGATGATAGATGATAGATAGATAGATAGATAGATAGATAGATAGATAGATAGATAGATGATATAGATAGATAGATAGATAGATGATAGATGATAGATATCCTTATTATAATTCAAAGGCTCTGATGTGTTAATGGATATTTGGCAACCTCTGGCTGAACAACAGTGATGTTTCTTCATGCACACGTGTGTTACTTCTATAACAGATCAAAAGCATGGGCAGGATTTCTGGATCACCTCAAACACAACACTTTTCGCACATTTGGCTGTCACTTATGACAGCTTAGCTTACGCATGGTTGTGCATCACTTGTCATTCCTACCATCAGCTGCTGGTGCATGGTGTAAGGTCCGGGGGGGGGAGGCCTCTTGAGCACTCTGGGACTCTGGGAGCAGGGCCCCAGGCACCTTACTTCCTCTGCCCACAGGTCTATTCTTGCACTGTCCAAGGAAGCTTCCAACCTATCCGCTGTGCTGAAATGGTCAAGGGCACTATTGCATCTCGTCAGCCCAGCTGCACCAGGTGACTGGAGGAATTAATTGGGGCCTCATTTTATCACCCTCAACCTGAGTATTTGTCTGGAAAGGTGCTGATCAGTTTTACCTTCTTTGGAAACAGGTCACCAATCCAACTTAGTCCATTTGCCGCAATAATTTTCTCTGCCTATTCTAGAGCCTGGCTACCAGCTTGTTTAAACCACTATACCATCTTTCTTTCTTTCTTTCTTTCTTTCTTTCTTTCTTTCTTTCTGTTTGTCTGTCTGTCTGTCTTTCTGTCTGTCTGTCTGTCTTTCATATTTCACCCTACTGGACAGCTGCTGCCAGTCAGTGCAGACAATACTGAGCTAGATGGACCAATGGTTTCTCTCTGTAGATGGCAGCCTCCAGCATTCCTATCTGAGTCAGTCCCTTATTCCTTTAATTTATAGCTTGCCTTTCCTCTCCAATGAGCCCAGGGTGACTAACAAGCACACAATTAAAAAACAAGCAAAATCATTATAAAACTGATGCTAAAAACAATCTCAGGGATGCTAGGGACAGTACTCTTCAGCCACCAAATGCCTGGGTAAAGAGGAATGTTTTCAAATTCCTCCTGAAAGTTAGTAACAATGGAGACAGGAATATTCCATAATTGGGAAACCACCACTGAAAAGGCCCTGTCACAGGTAAGTGCCAACCTGTCCGCCCCGGTGGTGGCACCACCAGCTAGGTCTGAATTGCAAATTGTAAGGTCTGAGGTGCTTAGCACTGGGTCCAAACTACTTGGGTCCAAAGCCATTTAGGCAGGGCTGTCTTAAGCATATGCGGTGCCGGGGTGCAAAAATCTGCCCGGTGTGCCACCCCCCCCCCCCAGACGGAGCTGCTGCAGCCGGAATTCGGTCAGATGCCTGATGTTGGTGACAGGGAGGGGGTTACAAATCAAATCAAATGGCCAGGGACTCCGCTGAGCCGATTTATTTAATAATAATAATAATAATAATAATAATAATAATAATAATAATAATTTTATTATTTGTACCCCGCCCATCTGGCTGGGCTTCCCCAGCCACTCTGGGCGGCTTCCAAAAAAATATTAAAATCCTCTAATACATCAAACATTAAAAGCTTCCCTTTGTCGCCTGTGTTGCCCTCCCTGCTCACATGTCACCCTCCTAAAATAGGCACCTAAAATTTGGGAAGCAGAGAAAGGGAAAGAGGAAAGTTAAGGCCAGCGGCCACTGGGCACCTAAATGGCAAGTCTCTTCAGGCGGCTTGTGAAAGCCTGTCCAGGGGCCCAGAGCGCCTGCTCACTTTGGTCCCACAGCGCCATGGCACCTTAAGACTTTGATGACGACTCCGCCGTCAGACGCTGGGCAGGAGGGCAGAGGGTTGGGGTGGAGAGCCGCCTGCAGCAGAAGAGCCCGCCAGGGTGCTCCGACTGATGGGCGGGCTCTTCCCCTATACAGGATTGCCTTCAGGTGGCTCAGGGGCTCAGATACAGGATTGCCTTCAGGTGGCTCAGGGGCTCAGATAATTCCATACTCTCCAACATTTCTAATGAAAATAGGGACATCCTAAGGAAAAGTGGGACATTCCCGGATCAAATCAGAAACTGCGACAACTTCTGTAAATCAGGGGTGGCCCTGGAAAATAGGAACACTTGGAGGGTCTGTCAAAGTGTTGAGCAACTCTACCTTCAGAATACTTCCATTCACCAGATGCTGGGGACAAACTGTTGAGGATGGCCATTACCACCACAAACCCCAATATTTGTGATGTTCAGGCATTTGGCATCCTTAGGTAGCCAAAACATCAATATCCCATGCAGAGGAAGGATGCCTAGCCAAGTCAGGAGGTTTTCAAAAAGGCACTGGCAGAGGAAGGGGGTGCAGGGGGTACGGCCCACCCTGGGCGTCATCCCTGAGAGGGGTGACATCGCTGCGCTGCCCCCTGGGATGCAATCCCCACCCCCACGAGTGGCTAGCCCCACCCCTGGGTGCACAGCTAGCTCCGCCTCTGCAAAAAGGACAAGATAAATCTACATTGGTACCTCAGGTTACATACGCTTCAGGTTACATACACTTCAGGTTACAGACTCCGCTAACCCAGAAATAGTATCTTGGGTTAAGAACTTTGCTTCAGGATGAGAACAGAAATTGTGCTCCGGTGGCACGGCAGCAGCAGGAGGCCCCATTAGCTAAAGTGGTGCTTCAGGTTAAGAACAGTTTCAGGTTAAGAACAGACCTCCGGAATGAATTAAGTACATAATCCGAGGTACCACTGTATAGGGAAAAGGAAAGCCTAAAAGGGGGCATCTTTAGAATACTGACTAGCTTGGGGTGGGGAGATGGAAAACAAGGATGAAGAATGGAATCAAGAAGTTGGAATCCTAAAAGTTAGCATTTTATAGAATCACAGAATTGTAAAGTTGGAAGAGACCACGAGGGAAATCTAGTCCAAACCCACGTAGCCCAGGAATCTTTTGTCCAACGTGGGGCTTGAACCCACAATCCTGTACATAGAAGTTCCCTTTAGCTATTTTGCTAAAGCAATTAGTCTGTGAAATGGTGTTCCTGTACTTGTTATTTATTAATGGCTTCTAAGCAATTTAGAAGTGTAGAACAAAACACAAGTATGAAATCCATACATTATTAAAACACAAAACAATACTATCAAAACATTAGGATGGAAAAAAACCCCAATGATTAAAATTTACAATAAAACAAGCCAGTTAAAAACTATGCCAACTAAAACTGTTATAACAAGGATTAACACAATCAGAATCTGGAAGTTCAGGTTCAGGGAGAAGCTTGCTAAAACAAGAGCTGGCGGAATGCCAATATGAATGACAGCTCTCATATTTCTGCAGAAGGAGCATTCCAGAACCCAGGTGCTGCCAGTGAAAAAGCCCTCCTCTGTGTTAGCACCAACTGACAATCATCAGGCTGTGGCAAAACTATCATCTATGCTAATATCCATCAACGTATCTTGTGGCAGTGAGTTCCATAAGTGAACAATGGGTAGCATGCAACCTCCAGAGACCATTTTGGTTGTGACTCCTGGAAGACCTGCTCCCTGCCTCGCAGGCGTTTTCCACCTGGCCTAGGAGAATGGGGCCCTGACTGACTCCAGCTACAAAAGCTGAGACTGCTTGGGCTGGGGTGTTACTTAGGGGGTTTTCTTGAGGGAGGAGTTGGTTGGTCCTGTCACTGATATCCATTTTTTGTATCTTTATTTTTAGTTCTATGATTTATGTGCAAATTTTTCTGATGTGTTTTATTGTTTATGACTGCTTTTGTTATGTATCTAAATTGGTAAATGTTTTTTATAAGTCGCCTTGAACACAATTTTAAACTATGGAAAGGCAGCGTACAAATATATTTTATGTTGATGGTGGTGTTGATGAACTCCAAGCACAGGGGTGGGTTGCTTGTGGGCCTCCTAGAAATGTATTCATTCATTCATTCATTCTATTTATATACTGTTCTTCATCAAAAGATCTCAAGGCAGTTCACAAGATAAGAACTGATAAACCAATTAATCAAAAATAAATAAATTCCTAAGCAACATACATTTAAAAACCAATTTATTGTGGCCAGCCTTAGCCCTACTCAGAGCAGACTCATTTAAATCGATGGACATGACTAACTCAGGCCTGTTCATTGCAGAGGGTCTACTCTGAGTAAAACCTACTTGAATAAAACCCAGAATTTGCTTGGCCTTGTTGGAGACAGGTTACTGGGTCTGATGCCCCCTTTCATTTTCCAAATGCAGCCAATTTACACATTCAACCAGATTACAACTCCGAACACAATTTACTCATCGGAGGCTTTGCTGGAATTAAGCAAAATCATGCCACCTGACAACCACTGCCAATAAATAAACTGCGGTGACTCCTGGCCAGCTACAGAGAGGGGGTAATCTGACAATGGTAGAGAGCAGGACAGCGGCTCCCTCTTCAGGTTAGTTATGATACTGCCACACAATTAAAATGTCTGGAAGTTTTTTCCTTGAGACCTCTCAGCTGCGAGTCAGTGAAATGGGCATCCCCAGCTTTCTTCAAATCAGAAAACGTCCCCTAATGAAAGGTTTTCTGCGCAGATGGCATCGTTACCAATTTATGTGCCTTTCTGGATTCAGGCGAGAAGGCAACTTCCTAACTCATAAATGCTTTTGTCTGCTTTGTTCTGCCAAGGCAGGGTAACTTTCCCTTTGATGAGTTAATGAATACATTGCTGTGTTGGAAAAAAACACACGAAATCACCACCATTAATGGGCTGAGAGGAATCTCTAATTTCATTCGCCGTCCCATAAGGGAAGTGAAAAATCTGTCCAAGAGTTTCTCCATTGCTCTTCAAAATAAGTAAAGAGAAATAACAAAACTCCTTAATGACGGAATTTATCACCCCCTCCCCAATTGCCACCAAAATGAAACTAATTTTTCCCCACACTTCCCATCTTCCAGATTTCTGAACAGCTGAGATTAAAAAAATTTCAGCTGTTATATTTGCCAGTGCAACAGAACAACAGAGAGCAAGTGGCTTTGAGAGTCAGTCTTATTCGTGTTCAGTCAGAACACATTGTTGGTGACAAGACCTCTTTTAATGGCAGTTAGTAGGATCACAATAAGGGGGAGTCCATCTGGTTGGCCACTGTGAGAACAGGATGCTGAAGTAGATGGGCATGTTTATACAGTGGTACCTCGGGTTAAGAACTTAATTCATTCTGGAGGTCCGTTCTTAACCTGAAACTGTTCTTAACCTGAAGCACCACTTTAGCTAATGGGGCCTCCCACTGCTGCTGCGCCCCAGTGGCACGATTTCTGTTCTCATCCTGAAGCAAAGTTCTTAACCTGAGGTACTATTTCTTGGTTAGTGGAGTCTGTAACCTGAAGCGTATGTAACCTGAAGCATATGTAACCCGAGGTACCACTGTATACTGAATTTCTATCCTGTCCTTCATCCCAAAGGAGCCCAGATAAAACCAGATAAAACATCTGGTTTTATTTGGCATTTTAAAGGTATACATTTTCGCCATTAAGGTGTCTGTCAGTGCTGTTAAATAAATAAGTAAAATACAACCCAGACATGTAATTTTGTCACGGGTTTTAACATGTAATATGTGTATGAACGTGTGGAGAGAGGGGGGGGGCTGGTTTTAGTTAAACTTTGAAAAATGGTTAGGTCGCTTTTGTTCACTTTAGCACCTGAACAGCGTATTCAGTGTTAGTCCTACTCAGAGTAAACTCTTTGAAAAATGAATACCGTTTATTTTGCATACTAATGAAAAGGGTTTACAAAATACATTTTCAGCTACATTGCTACATATCTGCATGTCATGACTATGTTATACTTGTTGCTACTTTAGTTGGAGGTGATTTTAATGAGGAGGGCTGTTTCCATACATCCCTGATGGAATAAGATGGGAGAATCCTGCCGAAGAATTAAATACAAGAATATTACAGTGGCATGAGTACCTATTGTGCTCAGTCGCCAGCGAGTGAGGTTTTATGTTGTTATTTACATTCATTGTCTATTTATGGGGTGTGTGGGGAGGGGGGTAGTACCTCTGGTGGAGGTCAAGTTCCTTCTGGTGTAGTTTGTCCACCTTTGGCCTTCACTCTGCACTCATCTCACACCTGTGGCTCCTAGAAGCTGTCAGCATGCAACAGTGGCCAGGCCAAGAGGGGTCTTTCTGCGTGGGCAGCCCAAAACCTCCACACACACTACCCAGACTTGCACCCCAGGCAGGTCTCTTTAGTGCTGCTAACACAGATGTTTGACTTCACCCCTGGAGGTGTACTCCATTGTCTCATGAGACAGATGCCAACAATATATTTAAGAAAACTATTAAAAAAATACTCCACATGCCTAGGTTTGATCTGTTAATTTCAGTGGGTCTACTCTGAGTAGAAACCCATAGTGTATATCAGTATCTTTTATGATACGCTTTAAATTGTGTTATACAAACGCCTTAGAGGGCTTGATGATTATATGAACCCCACTAAACAAATGCATAAATAAAATAAAGGAATTACAGTGCGGCAACATCTACACTTTGGAACTCCCTGCCTATTGATAGCTGACAGGCACCTTTGCTGCACTCATTTCAGTGCCTGCTAAAAACATTTTTGTTTTGACAAGCTTAGCCAGAGACCTAATAAAGTTGATGTGAATTTTAATCTGTTTTTAGTTTATCCCCCCCCCCAGTTTTCTTTTAAGTCTCAAATTATTGTTATTAATTCTAGATATTGATAATATTATTTCTTTATCTTTTTTTCAAAACCTCTGAGGGTTGTTTTTTTTAAAAAAATACAATCAGTGTAAAAACTTTATTAAATAAAATAAATAAAATTTTGATGAGGACACTGCATGAAACCTGCATGTGTGAACATCCTCGAATCCATGGCACTCTTTTCCCAGCAAGTCAGGATAGGGCCTGAACCCATTTTTATTTTAGAATTGTCATTGGAAAGTGACTTTGGACTGGTTGAAGCACTTTATTTATATAGAAGACTTATAAGCTGCTTAATCAAAGAAGCTCTGTGAAATGGCGCATGCAACTGTAATTAAAACACAGCTAAAAATCCACAACACTTTACAAAAGATTTAGAAAGCATTATCAGTAACACAAGAGATAAAGTTATATAGGTGACTAAATTATGCATGTTGGTAGGCTTGCTGGCTTTTCCTTTTTTTCAATACAACAACCTGAGCAGTATTCAGCTAAGAGGAGGTGATGGCTAGTGTCCCTTGGGACTGGCAGGATGGAAGGCAGGGAGCCCAGCAGAACCAGAGACAATGACAGGCCACACCCATTCGTTCTGGTTTTGACCCTATCCACCTCTCTGCATGTTATGTACTGAGTTGAATAGGATCCAAAATGCAGCAGTCTGATTGGTCCTAGAACAATGCAGCAGTATGATTGGTCTGCAGGAGCCACCCAATCCGGCTCCAGATGGAAGTGAATCCACAACCTGATTGGCCTACAGGAGAATTCCGGAATTAGCCAATCACGTGCAGCCCATTGTGTAAATAATGTATATAAAGCAGATACTATGAGTTGAATAAAGAGCATGAAATCCACTCTCGACTCTGAGTATATTTCACTGCAGAAATCCACAAGGGCAACATTAAGATTTCAGAAGAGGAAGCTGACTGGGTGTTAAGTAAAAAAGGAGGTGGCAAGAGGGGACAACTGAGAGCAGACTGATGTCGGAGAGGCTGTGCCCCATTTGCCCAAGCAAACCAGTCAGTCTCCACCAGCACAGGCTTGAACACTACCCATAGGCAAAAAGAGGAAGCACATGTTAGTTTTTTGCATGAAAAGTAGCTAGTCCCTATGAAGCAGGGCGAGATGGGTCGGGAGACACACAGCTTGTTGTGGACGATGCCTCCATCCTGAAAAAAATTAAAACCACCACCATATGTTTGCAATATACACAGCAATGTTTCCTGGCTACTAAGTACCAATTAGATGCTTCCTTGGGAAGCCATGGGTGCCCCCTTGCTGCCGGATCTTATTGAAACGCAAGGTTTATAAAAAATATTATTACTCTAAAGATTGTCTCAGTAACAGCAGATCCATGGGGAAGCATTAACACTTCAAAATGTGTGCCAGTTTTTTCAGTTTGAGGAATCTTCTTGCATTTGTTAATGGGGCGTTGGGGGCATCTATTATGTATGGGGCGAATATTCCGCCTGCCAAACAACCCGTTGCTGTCTTAAAATTATTCTCCATTCTAAAGCAAAGCGGGGGGGGGGGGGCGGCAGGCAGCGGCAAGATAGACCATTGTATTTCTGATAGCCTTAAGACCCTGAAATGAAAGGAAGCGCAATATCAAATTCAGAGATCCAAGCTAGATCTGGACATTATGAGCCCTACTTATATTCCATAGCTTCTGGATTGGCTAGGGGAATGGCCATAGCTCTGTGATATATCACGTGCCTTGCATGCAGATAGGTTCAGTCCTTGACATCTCCAGGTACGACTGGGAAAGACAATGAAGTCAATGCTGCACTCAACAGACCAATGGCCTGATTCTGTATACAGTGGTACCTCAGGTTAAGTACTTAATTCATTCCGGGGGTCCGTTCTTAACCTGAAACTGTTCTTAACCTGAGGTACCACTTTAGCTAATGGGGCCTCCTGCTGCCACCGCGCCGCCAGAACACGATTTCTGTTCTCATCCTGAAGCAAAGTTCTTAACCTGAGGTACTATTTCTGGGTTGGAGGATTCTGTAACCTGAAGCGTATGTAACCTGAAGAGTATGTAAACCAAGGTATCACTGTGCAGTCATACCTCAGGTTGAATGCGCTTCGGGTTGAGCGCATTCGAGTTGCGCTCCACGGCAACCCAGAAGTAACGGAGTGCGTTACTTCCAGGTTTCGCCGCTTGCGCATGTGCTCAAAATGACGTCGCGCGCATGCGCAGAAGTGGCGAAAAGTGACGTGTGCGTGGGCAGACGTGCTGTCACTAGTTACGTTTGCTTCTGGATGCGAACGGGGCTCCGTAACGGATCCTGCTTGTATCCAGAGGTACCACTGTATGTGGCTCTCCAGTGTTTCATACAAGGGGTTTCTTTTCTGGCCTTACCTGGAGATGCAGTAATTCAAGGCACCAGGAAGGAAGGCTGGCTTTAAAGGAAGGCAACAATGGAGGATCAAGGAGGGCAATGGAGGGATGGGGTGATTTGCAGAGGAGAACTGGAAAGCATTTGGAACCTGTTCAGCTCCCAGTAAATCACTGGGATTGTGACAGCCTTAAGAATTTTCCATGCCCCAAAATTTGTGGTGGGTAAAAGGAATCACAAATCAAACCAAGAGGCATTGTCTTGTCACTTGGATATTTTCTAGAAAGACAGGATAAACACTGTGATAATAGATAAGTAAAATAAACAAATGAACATTGTTATCTATTTATGGATAAAAAAAGATTTGCAAGCCACCATTCAGCCTTAACAACTTTCTGAGGCAGCTTTTGAATCCTGTGAAAACTGCTAAAGGTTTTTTTGGGGGGAGGGGTCATTCAGAATGATATCTGTGGACCCCCTCCAGGTCTATGATCCCATGAGGTGTCAGGAACTGGAGTCAGGTGTAAGTCAGCAATAAAAAAAACATGGTGTCGGTGAAAACTCTGTATTCAGAGAAGCCAAAACAGTGCAGACCTAGTGATCACAGCAACTCTTCCCAGTCGGTCTTCCCCCAATGAGGCAGTTGTGAGGACTGAATGTCTCTGCCTCCCCACAGCTACCTAAGTCCCCGACTCTCCAGGGTTCCCCCCCCCAAGCAATCGGAAACTGTGTTTGTGCGCAACCAATCTCTTCTCTGCTCTTTTCATTTCTCTGCATGTTCTGAGAGACCAGGGGGGAGTGAAGCTGTTCACAGCAGGAGGGAGAGTCCCTGGCTTCTTCAGCAGCCTGCTTCATCCCTGTCTCTTGGCCCACCTCCTCTTCTGCTTCTGAGCCTGGACTGCTCTCTGCCCAGCTTCTTCCTGCTCACTAAACCCTGTTGCCGCTTCAGCTTCCAGCACCTCCTCCTCCTCTTCTCCTTCTGACCACACATCACCGTCCCACCATCAATCCCCTGGCTCTGGGCCTTCTTCCTTTGGGGGTTCCCAGACCCTCCAGGTGTCCCTATTTTCCAGGGACATCCCTGATTTAGAAAAGCCATCCACATTTCTGACTTGATCCCGGAATGTCTCCCTTTTCCTTAGAATGTCCCTATTTTCATTGGGGAAATGTTGGAGGGTATGGAGTTATCTGACCCCCGAGCCGTCCAAAGGCAATCCTGTATGGGGAAGGTGTTTTTTTAATTGTTTAATGTTTTCTTATCTTTATATAGATATTGCAAGCTGCCCAGAGTAGCTGTGGCAACCCAGTGTAAGATGTGTGGGGTATAAATAGTCAAATTATCGTTATGGAATGGGACGTTCCTATTTACATCAGAGAAATGTTGGAGGGTATGGGTTCCCTAGCTGGTGCCTCCCACCACTCCTCTGAATCCAGCCAGTCCGTTGCCTGAGGTTCAGAATCTAGTCAAGGGGCTGCTAAACTAGTCAGACAAGTCTGTTTATAAGATAATCGCCTTAGCTGGCTGGCCAGGTGCTGCCATTTACATGTCCAAAGATGTTGCCCCATTGCTGTGGAGACAAATAGGTGGGTCTTTCCCCACCTCACCTATTTGGATGCCAGCATCACCCTAGGAAGAAGCACAATAGGCCAAAAGGATGCTGTCCGTGTGTGCGTTTTGGCTGATGCTGGAAGCTGACACCTCTTACAAAACCATATAACATAACAATCAAAAAGGCGACAGGCTAAAAAAATAAATTAAGCAGAGTATGTGACCAGAAGCTGTGTGCAGGTTCTGATTAAAACAGTCATCACATCCAATTACTAAAAATTGCAAGATGAAAAGCTCTGGCAAACAGGACCTGCTTCATCTGATGGCAAGGGGAAGAGATCACAGAACCAGGGAACCACCACTAAGAAGGCTCCTTGCCCATCTTGTGATAGAAAGCTGCTTTAACACATTCTGGCGATTACTGGTTCATCTTATTGCAACAGTGGGGAGTCTCAGACTAGGAAACCCAATACAGCCATCTAGGTATCTCTGTCTGGCCCTTGGGATGCTTCTCTGACCACAGCCCCTATTTTGTCTGTCTCTTACTGCAGACCCAGGTCACTGAGCCTGAGCTTCCACAGCTGCTGTCTGCCATTAACCACCCTTGTGTTGCAAATGGAACAATCTGACAATCCAAAAGCAGCACAGTAGGCTAATAATAAGATTTGACGTTTTCATCCCCCAAAAGTTTTTGATTTGAGTTTCTACTGAAATGAGGCTGCATTTTAATGTTGTACTTTTATCTTGTTTTTAAGTTGCATTTTAATCAATTATTTTATACCTGGTGTTAGCCGCCTTGAGCCCGGTCTTGGCTGGGGAGGGTGGGGTATAAATAAAATTCATTATTATTATTATTATTATTAATACTAATAACAATATACTTACAATACTTTTATATCACTACTGAATTATGTCTTAATTTACAATCAGATAACGAACAATAAATACATGGTGACACCAACTAATGAGAGTTAAGAAAACGTCCTAAAGTGAGGGATTTTAAGGCTAGTATAAGGTCACAAAGAATCACTAAAGTTTGAGGCAACATGCCTTCCAAAGTAAGTGTCTTATGCAGTGTTATGCAGGGAGTGAGCTGAAGGATGTTGCTGCTCTAAACACAGCAACAGGACAGTCCTTCCTGTTATACTAGCCTTAAAATCCCTCACTTTGGGACATTTTCTTAACTCATAGTAGTTGGTATCACCATGTATATATTGTACGTTATCTGATTGCAAATTAAGACATAATTCAGTAGTGATATAAAAGTATTGCAAGTCTATTATTAGCCTACCGTGTTGCTTCTGGATTGTCAGATTAACCACCCTTGGCAGGATTGGCAGCAACAGCAGCAGATATGTTCCACGCTTGTGATAACGTTTTATTCTTTTGCTAATTGTGGTGTTTTAAACGTGCATTATATATTTGACGTCCTTTAGTAACGTTTTCTTTTGAAATCTTTAAGATAATATTTTAGTTTCTTGTTAATCATGTTGCTTTGAAGGTATACTTCATATCTGACTTTCTTCAGTAATGTTTTGCGTATTCTGGATTGTTTTATTTGATGTTTTAAGGGAGGCTGCAAAACACATTTGGGATTTTTTTTATATAAAATAAATAAATAAAGCGGTATAGAAATGAAATTAATAACAGCAGCAGCAACAACAACAATAATAATAAATCATCCAGACTACAGCCAGTGTTCCTGCCCCATGCCCTCCTTGAGAGCTATTTCACTCATTCATGTCTGGAATTCTTTGCTGCAGGACAAAGTAATAGTTGCCGTTTCAGATTACTTTACATAGGAACCTGTCTCATTCTGAGTCAGAGCCATTGGTCCACCCAGCTCAGCACTGCCTATACTGACTGGCAGAAGCTCTCCAAGGTTTCAGGGAGGGGTCTCTCCCAGCCCTGTCTGGAGATGCAAAGGAAACTTTTATAAGTGAACCAGGGAGTTTTTATATGTGAAGCAGATGCTCTGCTCTCCATGTTACAACCACTTTATGAACAATAGATCTATGGTCCAGCGGCCCAATACCTATGAAGCTTCTGTAGGAAGAAACCCATGGAACATGATGAGATTTCTTTCGGCGGCTATGGGCATATAGTGGGGAACCGACAGTGTTGATTGTGATCATTCCCTACTTTTTTCAATGTGTTTGGGTTCCCTGAATGTAACGCTGCTTCTTTGAGCTGTCTCCAATTAAGTTCCACTTAAAGAAATCCCTCTGAAATCAATGCACCTACGTTAGGCATGTCCACCAGTTTGGATGGGTCTACTCTGAGTTGGGCTAACAACTTTTTGAATTGAATTTTGGTTTTAAAATTGGGAAATGTTGCCACTGATGCATTTTCAGCTACTGGTGGCTCACTGTTTTGCCAATTAACACTGCAGGTTCCTTGGTAGTCAATAGCTGAGGAAAAATATATTTTCATTTGAACAGAATAGGAAAACCTCCTCAAACAGCAACAACCCCCCCCCCAAACAGTAAACCTCAAATAGAAAATGAGAAATAACCCCAAAGAAACAATTTTCCCCACCAGACCTTTACCCGCCTCAGCAGTGTTTGGTCCATCCTCCACCTACCATATTGCCATCCACTATTTGTACCTGCCTCAACCAGGTGAGGCTGGATGTCTCCAAGGCTGCCACCTGTGCTGCTTGGTGCTCCTAATATTGGCAGCAAAGGTTGGCTGCATGAGGCCAAACCTACATCTCCTCAGTTTTTCTTCCACATTTTTTCACTACAGTCACCACCCGTATTTGGGATTAATTACTGAGAGGTTTTCTCCAAAGGTGGATTTTTTTAAAGCTAAAGATTAGTGTTTTTCCATCTTTAAGGAAAATCTGTACTTGCTAATACAAATTTAAATATTATGATATACGCTTGATATTTTTAGGATTGCTATTTTGAGTCAAAATGGTCAGTACTTTTAAACTGTTTTAAATTATGGAATCTGTTATGCTCTTTCTTTAAAAGGCACATTCTTTGTGCATGCATATTATGTGCCCTCCCAAGCTGTGATTGTCTTAATAACCCTGTGTTATATCAGATATTTATTGTCTGCAAACCAACTAAACTACTACAGTGGTAGCTCTGGTTACGTTCTTAATTCGTTCCAGAGGTCTGTGCTTAACCTGAAACTGTTCTTAACCTGAAGCACCACTTTAGCTAATGGGGCCTCCCGCTGCCGCCACACGATTTCTGTTCTCATCCTGAAGCAAAGTTCTTAACCTGAGGTACTCTTTCTGCATCAGCGGAGTCTGTAACCTGAAGCGTCTGTAACCTGAAGTGTATGTAACCTGAGGTACCACTGTATTTATTTATTTGCTTCCATTTATGAATAAAAAGGTAAAGGTACCCCTGCCCGTACGGGCCAGTCATGTCCGACTCTAGGGTTGTGCGCTCATCTCACTTAAGAGGCCAGGAGCCAGCGCTGTCCGAAGACACTTCCGGGTCACGTGGCCAGCGTGACGAAGCTGCTCTGGCGAGCCAGCACAGCACACGGAACGCCGTTTACCTTCCCGCTATAAAGCGGTCCCTATTTATCTACTTGCACTTAAGAGTGCTTTCGAACTGCTAGGTGGGCAGGAGCTGGGACCGAAAGACGGGAGCACACCCCGCCGCGGGGATTCGAACCGCCGACCATACGATCGGCAAGTCCTAGGCACTGAGGTTTTACCCACAGCGCCACCCGCGTCCCACCCATTTATGAATAGCTTCCCATAAAAACTCTGTAAAAGGTGTTTGACAATGAAATGGATTGCCTCAGGTGATGAACTCTCCTTCGTTGGAAGCTTTTAAACAGAGGTTGCATGGCCACCTGTCAGGGATTCCTTAGCTGAGATTTCTTCATTGCAGGGGGTTGGACTAGATGACCCTTGGCGTCCCTTCCAACTCTATAATTCGGCGATTCTATGAAATACCTTTCCAGTAAAAATAATAATATCAAAAATAAAAGCAATAAAAACAATTCCACATGTAAAAACAATTCAAAACAATTACGTATGATATATAACTCAAAACAATTAACAGAATAATAGAATTGTAGAGTTGGGATCCCAAGGGTCATCTAGTCCAACCCCCTGAAATGCTAAGCATCCATGACATGGTGATCCATCCAAAGCATCCCCACCAAAAACAAAACAAAACACCATTTAGAACTATAACATCAAACATTGATTAAACTGCCTGTTGGAATAAAAATAAAATGTTTTCAGTAGGCATCAGAAGTTCAACTGGGGGGGGCTGTCTGATCTCAATTGGGAGGAGTTTCACAAAACCAAGCCCATAATACTGAATGCAAGGCTCCTGGTGAATCCAAGAGGTGCACCTGAGGCAGGGGGCACCACTAACATTGACTCCCCCCAAGTCCTCAGTAGCCAGGGATATAAGGGATCAGGCGGTCCTTGAAGTATCCTGGATCCAAATGGTTAAGGGCCATGTGAATTAATACAGGACTAAATGCAGTCCTGTAAGGGTGTTTGTTTTTTTCCCCTTCATGGATCACTGCCTTGCCGTGGCGAAGGGGCTTGAAGAACTCAGAGAAGCTATGAACTACGCCGAGCAGGGCACACAAGATGAACAGGTCATAGTGGAGAGTTTTGACCAAACGTGATCCACCTGGAGGAGGAACCGGCAAGCCACTCCAGTATCCTTGCCAAGAAAACTCCATGGACAAAGACAACAGGCATATAAAAGTTATGACGCTGGAAGATGAGCCCCTCAGGTCGGAAGGCGTCCAACATGCTACTGAGGAAGAGCGGAGGGCAAGTACAAGTAGATCCAGAGCTGATGAAGCGGCTGGGCCAAAGCCGAAAGGACGCTCAGTTGCGGATATGCCTGGAAGCGAAAGGAAAGTCCAATGCTGTAAAGAAAAATATTGCATAGGAACCTGGAATGTAAGAACCATGAACCTGGGTAAGTTGGAGGTGGTCAAAAATGAGATGGCAAGAATAAATATTGACATCCTGGGCATCAGTGAACTAAAATGGACGGGAATGGGCGAATTCAGTTCGGATGACCATCACATCTACTACTGTGGGCAAGAAACCCGTAAAAGAAATGGAGTGGCCCTCATAGTCAACAAAAGAGTGGCGAAAGCTGTACTGGGATGCAATCTCAAAAATGATAGAATGATCTCGATACGAATCCAAGGCAGACCTTTTAACATCACAGTAATCCAAGTTTATGCACCAACTACTGGTGCTGAAGAAACTGAAATTGACCAATTCTATGAAGACTTACAACACCTTATAGAAGTGACACCAAAGAAGGATGTTCTTCTCATTATAGGGGATTGGAATGCTAAAGTAGGGAGGCAAGAGATAAAAGGAACAACTGGCAAGTTTGGCCTTGGAGATCAAAACGAAGCAGGGCAAAGGCTAATAGAGTTCTGTCAAGAGAACAAGCTGGTCATCACAAACACGCTTTTCCAACAACACAAGAGACGACTCTACACATGGACATCACCAGATGGGCAGTATCGAAATCAGATTGATTATATTCTCTTCAGCCAAAGATGGAGAAGCTCTATACAGTCAGCAAAAACAAGACCTGGAGCTGACTGTGGCTCAGATCATCAGCTTCTTATAGCAAAATTCAAGCTTAAACTGAAGAAAGTAGGAAAAACCACTGGGCCGGTAAGATACAATCTAAGTCAAATCCCTTATGAATACACAGTGGAAGTGACGAACAGGTTTAAGGATTTAGATTTGGTGGACAGAGTGCCTGAAGAACTATGGATGGAGGCTCGTAACATTGTACAGGAGGCAGCAACGAAAAGCATCCCAATGAAAAGGAAATGCAAGAAAGCAAAGTGGCTGTCCAACGAGGCCTTACAAATAGCGGAGGAGAGAAGGCAAGCAAAATGCGAGGGAGATAGTGAAAGATACAGGAAATTGAATGCAGATTTCCAAAGAATAGCAAGGAGAGACAAGGAGGCCTTCTTAAACGAGCGATGCAAACAAATAGAGGAAAACAACAGAATGGGAAGAACCAGAGATCTGTTCAAGAAAATTGGAGATATGAAAGGAACATTTCGTACAAAGATTACCATAATAAAGGACAAAAGTGGTAAGGACCTAACAGAAACAGAAGACATCAAGAAGAGGTGGCAAGAATACACAGAGGAATTATACCAGAAAGATATGGATGTCTCGTACACCCCAGGTAGTGTGGTTGCTGACCTTGAGCCAGACATCCTGGAAAGTGAAGTCAAATGGGCCTTAGAAAGCACTGTAAATAACAAGGCCAGTGGAAGTGATGGTATTCCAGCTGAACTATTTAAAATTTTAAAAGATGATGCTGTTAAGGTGCTACACTCAATATGCCAGCAAATTTGGAAAACTCAGCAGTGGCCAGAAGATTGGAGAAGATCAGTCTACATCCCAATCCCAAAGAAGGGCAGTGCCAAAGAATGCTCCAACTACCGCACAATTGCACTCATTTCACACGCTAGCAAGGTTATGCTTAAAATTCTACAAGGAAGGCTCAAGCAGTATGTGGATCGAGAACTCCCAGAAGTGCAAGCTGGATTTCGAAGAGGCAGAGGAACCAGAGACCAAATTGCAAACATGCGCTGGATTATGGAGAAAGCTAGAGAGTTCCAGAAAGACATCTACTTCTGCTTCATTGACTATGCAAAAGCCTTTGACTGTGTCGACCACAGCAAACTATGGCAAGTTCTTAAAGAAATGGGAGTGCCTGATCACCTCATCTGTCTCCTGAGAAATCTCTATGTGGGACAAGAAGCTACAGTTAGAACTGGATATGGAACAACTGATTGGTTCAAAATTGGGAAAGGAGTACGACAAGGCTGTATTTTATCTCCGTGCTTATTTAATTTATATGCAGAATACATCATGCGAAAGGCTGGGCTGGATGAATCCCAAGCTGGAATTAAGATTGCCGGAAGAAATATCAACAACCTCAGATATGCAGATGACACAACCTTGATGGCAGAAGGTGAGGAGGAATTAAAGAACCTTTTAATGAGGGTGAAAGAGGAGAGCGCAAAATATGGTCTGAGGCTCAACATCAAAAAAACGAAGATCATGGCCACTGGTCCCATCACCTCCTGGCAAATAGAAGGGGAAGAAATGGAGGCAGTGAGAGATTTTACTTTCTTGGGCTCCATGATCACTGCAGATGGTGACAGCAGCCACGAAATTAAAAGACGCCTGCTTCTTGGGAGAAGGGCAATGACAGGCCTAGACAGCATCTTGAGAAGTAGAGACGTCACCTTGCCAACAAAGGTCCGTATAGTTAAAGCCATGGTTTTCCCAGTAGTGATGTATGGAAGTGAGAGCTGGACCATAAAGAAGGCTGATCGCCGAAGAATTGATGCTTTTGAATTATGGTGCTGGAGAAGACTCTTGAGAGTCTCATGGACTGCAAGAAGATCAAATGCATCCATTCTTAATGAAATCAGCCCTGAGTGCTCACTGGAAGGGCAGATCGTGAAGCTGAGGCTCCAGTACTTTGGCCACCTCATGAGAAGAGAAGACTCCCTGGAGAAGACACTGATGCTGGGAAAGATGGAGGGCACAAGGAGAAGGGGGCGACAGAGGACGAGATGGTTGGATAGTGTTTTCGAGGTTACCAGCATGAGTTTGACCAAACTGCGGGAGGTAGTGGAGGACAGAGGTGCCTGGCGTGCTCTGGTCCATGGGGTCACGAAGAGTCGGACATGACTAAACGACTAAATAACAACAACAAGGGTGTTTTTTTAAAAAAAATTATATATGCAGTGGGGTTTTTTCTGGCAGTCCTCAAGGGTACACAGTACTGGCACTTCTCTCCCTCCCCCCCCCCCCATGTTAAAAGTGTCTCACCAGCATCAAGTGAATACTGGCACTTTTTTTTCTATAAATAAAAAAAGCACTGTATATATGGATACACTGGCAGAGGAACGGGAGTGCGGAGGGAGCGGACCGCCCCCGGCACCACTGTTCTGGTAGGGTGCCATCACGGCACACACACCCCCGGATACGCGCCACGCACCACGCCCCCACAGGCAGCGCGCCACGTCCCCAGAACGTGCGCCATGCCCATGGGCAGCACATCACGCCCCCAGGGGGGTGCCAGTCACCCCCCCGCCTGCTCTCTGCCCCCAGTAGCAGAGCATGCAGCTTCGCCACTGTATGGATATGTTTGTGCAAGCCACTTTGAGAATAATTTGGAAACATGGCAAATAAATACCGTACATTTGATGGTAATAGCACCCTACGGAACTCACTGTTACAAGATGCAGTGACATTTGCTGATGATACAATGAACTCTAAAAGGATCTCTTCAAACTGGGTGAAAAGGGAACAAAAAGGCAAATGCAATTTGATGCAAAAGCAAGCGTAAACTTGTGCACACTGGGGCAGTGTTGTGTACTGGTGAAGTGTGTTGGACCAGGACTTCGGAGACCAAGGATCAATACCCACAGTCATGAAGCACCCTGGATGAATTAAGGCGGGTCACTGGCCTAACCATAGCTGTCAACGTTTCCGTTTTTTAAAGGGAAATTCCCTTATTCCGAATAGGATTCCTCGCAAGAAAAGGGAAAAGTTGACAGCTAGGGGCCTAACACTCTTCACGGGATTTTTGTGAGGATAAAATGGGGGAGAACCACACACACCACCTTGAGCTAACTGGAGGGAAAGCTGGGATATAAATGCAATAAATAAATAATTCCTAATTCCATATATGCAACCGCTAGGGTCTGAAATCGAGATGACGGCCCACGGAGGACTGGAGACTGCAGTGGATCGCTCAATGAAGATGCGCAGCAGCCTTCAGAAAGGGCAAAGGCCCATCTAATCTGGCATCCTGTACTCACAGGCTAATGGAACGTTTGAAAGCGTGGCCCGCGCGCAACAGCGACTCTCTCCGCTCGCGGTGCCCAGCAGCTGCTACTCAGAAGCATTACTGCCTCCTGCGCTGGGAAGCTGTATATGCGCTCCTGAGCCAAAGCTGCATAGGATTGCAGCCGAAGAGGCACCTCTAGCTCTCGTGTTCGCCAGGTGCCACCCTGGGGCTCTTCTTCCCCACCACCAGGAGACGCCTAGGGTTCAACCACGTGCACGCCGTGCGTAGGGAAGCGAGAACGAGGCGTTCGGCTAGGGGCACCTCGCCCTATCGGGAGCCTCCCCCAAGGTAGTAAAGAGGGCGGGCGTGATTTTTAATTTTACTGTATTTTTAAACGGCAACTCTACGGGAGGCCTCGGCGTGGTGGAGACGACGAGGCCAAAGGATTCCATTTGGGAAGGGCTGCCTGGGCGTGCGCCCTGGGCGCAAAGCGTAAGTCTCCAAGGGGCCCCTGGTGGTTGCGCTTGGGACGCAGGAGGCTCGTTCGGGGCGGGGGCCAGGCTCGCCCATTCATTCTCTCTGGGCCGGTCAGGGTGCTTGGGGGGTGAATCGAGAAAGCAGAGCGAGCGGCAGTGCGGGCTCCGGGAGGCAGGGGGCTCTGTGCTTGCGCCGCGGCGCCGGTGTCTTCTCCTCCTCGTCGGAGCGCCTCAGAGGCGGCGCCAGGCTCGACTCGGCCGCCTTCCTCCGCCCTCGCCCATGGCTCCCGCCGGCGGCCTCGGCTCCTGATGGGCTCCTGCGCTCGGTGCAACGGGCTGTTGGGGAGCGGGGGCTCGGTCTAGCGCGCCCGCCCGGGTAAGGATCGCCGCCGCCGCCTGCGGGCCCTGAGAGGGCCGCCTCTCCTTCCCACTTGCCGCTGCTTCTCCGCTTCTCCTCCTCCTCCTGTTCCTGCCTCCGCTCCCCGCCCTGCCGGGCAATGAGAAGCTGCTTCTGCTTGAAACGGGGGAGCCGGGATCAGCCGCCGCCAGCGCCCCGGGCAACAGTTAAGTGTCTCCCCTCCAAGGAGCCTTCGGGGCCAGGCCCGGCTGGCCCACCCACCCCCTTTACCCCCCACTCCGGACTGGGCCCTGCGCCTTCTCCTTCCCCTGCTTCTCTTTTCTCCCTGGGGGTGAGGGCTTTGCATTGCTTCCTTTTCCCCCTCCCCACCTCACCTTTTGGTTTTGTGACCTCCAAACCCTACACACACCTTGTGTTGCAGGGGTGCCTTTTGTTGTAAGCGGGGCTTCCTCCGCAATAGATAGGATGCTTCTCCTGGACTGAGAGGGGGGGAGGTACTCAAAACAAGCCGACAAACAAACAACAAAACGTGCTCGAGGGTGCTAGTGATGGTGGGGGCATCCCTCAGCCGCTTCCTTTCATTGTGTGGACACAGCTTTCCCTTGTTCGAAATCCTCTGGGAGCCTGAGAATAGGTCTTGGTTTAAGGAAGAAATAAATGATTTCCTGGTAAGGATTCATAACAATGGACTGGCCTTCAGCCTAAATATCTCTTCCCATCCCTTGTCCATCTCCTGATCCAGGGGAAACTATAAGTATATATCCCAAACAATCAGTAGATTCTAACCAATCAGTGGAAATCCAGCCAGGCACATGCCGTGGGGCTAGACCTACTCAGAGTAAACCTACTGAAACTAATAACCATGGCTTAATCAGGTCTGTTGTTTCCACTGGGTCTACTCTGAGTAGGCCTAGCATTGGATACAACAGCCCTTGTTATTCAATATGTCACGTGATGCTTTGGCTAGGTATTTATAACCCTCTGGCTACCAGCTGGTACCACCCTGCCATTTGTCGACTTTGTGAAGCACCACTGTATACTGGGTTGAACTGTTGACTGCTTGGCCTTGGCTGGTGCGCCCTGCTTTGATTGGCAGCTGATTTCCCAGTCCTTTGATGAGAATCTCTCTACACACATGATGACAGGTTTAATACAAGGGTTAAACCTGTCATCCGCTGTCTTCTTGGTAGGGTGTGTTTCTGGGCAGAGCCACAGCATATGGTTCAACCACATTTAACAGAGAGCCTTGGGACTGTAGTTTTCCCCTCACGATTCCCAGCACACTTGACAAACTACAGTTCCCAGGATCCTTTGAGGAGGGTGTCACAGGCTTGAATGTGCTTTAAATGTATTGTGTGTTTCTTCCTGTTTAAAAAGTAAGGTAACATAAGACAGATCCATAGGACAATACATTTATGAGGTGAATACAAAAGTCACATCCTTGTGAGTGAGCTCTTGAGTTCTCCAGGCGAGGTCATGGTTTGGAGAACTTGTGGTCCTCTAGATGTTGCTGGACTCCAGCTCCCATCAGCCCCAGCCAAACATTGCCACGGGTCAGGGAGTAATGGGTATTGGAGTCCACCTGGAGGGTCACAGGTTCCTTATCTGTGAGCTAGTTGTCAAGGAAAGTAGAGAGGGAGGCCAGAGGGAACCAACTACCTTAGTGTTAAGACCAGGGGTCAGCAAACTTTTTCAGCAGGGGGCCGGTCCACTGTCCCCCAGACCTTGTGGGGGGCTGGACTATATTTTGAAGGGGGAAAATGAACGAATTCCTATGCCCCACAAATAACCCAGAGAGGCATTTTAAATAAAAACACACATTCTACTCATGCAAAAACACAGAGTCCCGGACCGTCCGCAGGCCGGATTTAGAAGGCGATTGAGCCGGATCTGGCCCCCGGGCCTTAGTTTGCCTAAGTTAAGACCATCAAGTCTGCATTGAAGTTGAACATTGGAAGATTCAGGACAGATAAAAGCAAGTGTTTTTTCATGCAGCGCATAATTAAATTAGGGAACTTGCTCCCACTGGAGGCCCTGGTGGCCATTAGCTTGGATGGCTTTAAGAAGGTTGGACATATTCATAGAGAATAAGACTGCCAATGAGTTCTGCTTCCACAGTCGGATGCAGCAGTGCTTCTGAAGACCACAGGAGAGGAGTTGTGATTGAGTTCTGCTTGAGCGATTTCCATTGGGGCATCTGGGCGACTGCTGTAAAAACAGGATGCTGGACTAGATAGGCTATTGGCCTAATCCAGCAGGCTCTTGTTACCATACATTCTTATGAACATGGATTTTTTTTCTTGTTCTTTTTTAAAAACAAACAACAAACAAAAAACCTGTGCAATTTTTCATATCTTCACACCCATCTCTTAGTTACCACTTCAGGTTGGATGATTTCTACAACACTCCAGTCCCAGTTAATGTGAGCCATTTAAAAAACACATTGCAGTGAGATATATCAATTTTCCTTAATACCGAAAGTGTACAATCTTGCAATGAACAGGACTTTGCACTTTGAAAGGGAAGCTTTATCGGTTTTTTTGAAGATAGAGTCACAGAGCTGTGGAACACCTTGCTGCATGAATACAAAGGGTATTATTAAGACATATCGCCGTAGCATTTTGGGGTGGAGAGCTCTGTCCTAAGAGCACTTTAAACAAAGTGATAAACTTTGCAGGAAATGAAAACAGCACTGTGATGGGATGGTGAGCTGCTTGTGCGTAAAATCCTAGTCCCTCAGAGTTTGGCTAAGTCCACAAACCTCTGTCTGTGACGGAGCTCCTTAAGCATGGCTCCATCAGTCGCTCGTAGAATCGGACAGTGGGCGTTTACGGAACTTCTTCCAGCATAAAAGTTCCTTAACGGAAACGCGTCTTCTGGACTCTCGGCGTGACAGTTTCCGGCGAGGAGTAGGTGTCCCTATGGGAGGTCCTGAAACCTCCCCACTATTTTCGCTGGAAGTGTCTCTGAGCCCTCCCTCCGACTCACTTTCCCTTGGAACTCCTCCACCTCTCCCCCTGCTGGTTCCCTCCTCAGCTGAATAGTCTCTCCCAGCCTCTGTGAGCCCTTTCACCTCCTGCTTCTCCGATGGCAGTTCCCTGACAAGCACCTTTGTTGGGGTGACTGGTGTTGTGATTGCTCCATCTCGGCTGGAAAAATGAACAGCAAAGTGCAGCTCCAGATTGTCAAGGGGTTAGAGCACTGTACTTGCAAAAAAAGGGTCACTTAAGTTTAGAACAGGGGTGACTAAGCTGTGGACCTCCACATGTTTCTGAACTACAACTCCCATCAATTGCAACCAGCGTGATCAATATTTGGGGCCCATGGGAGCTGTTGCTCAGCAATATCTAGAAAGGGTACAGGTTCCGCATCCCTGGTTTAGAAATAGAAAGAGGGTGCGCCACATAAGTGCACAGAATTACAAACAGTTGTGTGTGCACGTGTGCACACACACATACAGAGCAACATTCCTTTTATAAATCTAAAACTCAGGATCATTTGAATGAGTTCAGGGCTCTCAAAATATAGCCTACTTTTTTCACACAAGGCATAATTGACAGTATGATTCTAAGCATGTTCATTCAGAAGCAAGTGTTGTTTTTGTTAGTGTGTTGTTTTTGTTAGTGGGAGTCGGTGGCCACTAGCTTAAAAGGGATTATATAGGAATTAAAAGTTCAGGCAGCCACATTCTGCATTAATTGAAGTTCCCGAGTGGTCTTCAAGGGCAGCCCTTGTAGCAAAATATCACAGTAATCCAATTGGAGAGGTTGCTAGACCATGAAAATATACCTGTCCAGAAATAGTGACACAGCCAAAGCTAGAAAAACAGACCTTCTGTGACACCGAGTCCACCTGGGCTTCTAGTGACAATGCTGCATCCTGGGTACATACACCTGAGCTTGCTGTTGATAGTAGGCCTCTTCCACCCAGCTATACTGGTCACATTAAACAGATTCTCAAAGACACGGCTCTCTTGCATGGCCTTTTAATGGATGGGGCTGTAGCTTAAGAGAGCCAGGGTGGTGTAGTGGTTAAGAGCGGTGGACTCATAATCCAGTGAACCAGGTTCGCTTCCCTGCTCCTCCACATGCAGCTGCTGGGTGACCTTGGGCCAGTCACACTTCTCTGAAGTCTCTCAGAATCTCAAATCCAAACTCTTCTTCTTCTTCTTAATTGAGCTGTGCATTTTTGCAGCCAAAAGGTCCAAGCTTCAATCCCAAACATTTCCAGGTAGGACTGGGAAAGGCTCTTTCCTGAAACCTTGGAGAGTCGCAGGCAATGAGTGTGGGCAATTCTGAGCTAGATGTTTGCCAGGGAGCAGATATCATTGTTGTGGGGAGGGGACACACAAACAATTAGCATACCACATTGTCTGTGTTCTGATGTTTCCTTAGGTCACTTTCTTAGATCTTATTTTTAAACCACCATGTATTACTTTTTAAAAACACCTGTGGCTTCCTCCGTAAAATGCTAGGGACAGAAGTTTGCTCAGAGTGCTGTTAGACTTCTAACAGAGCTACAGTTCCCAGCACCCTTAATCTCCAGGTCCCAGGATTCTTGGGCGAAGCAGTGACTGTTGGAAGTGGCATAAGAGTGCTTTAAATATATGGATGTGACCTATATTAGATTAAGGTAGCTTCCAGGGAGTTGTCTGGCAGGATAAAGGTAAAGGGACCCCTGACCATTAGGTCCAGTCGTGACCGACTCTGGGGTTGTGGCACTCATCTCACTTTATTGGCCGAGGAAGCCGGCGTACAGCTTCCGGGTCATGTGGCCAGCATGACTGAGCTGTACGCTTCTGGCGAACCAGAGCAGCGCACGGAAACGCCGTTTACCTTCCCACCGGAGCGGTACCTATTTATCTACTTGCACTTTGACATGCTTTCAAACTGCTAGGTTGGCAGGAGCAGGGACCGAGCAACGGGAGCTCACCCCGTCATGGGGATTCGAACCATGACCTTCTGATTGGCAAGTCCTAGGCTCTGTGGTTTAACCCACAGCGCCACCCGCATCCCTCTTGTGTGGCAGGATACTCGAGCCAAATTTTTTAACATCTTAAAAAGTACGGAAGGAGAAGCAGGATGTCATCCAGGTTGAAAGCAATGTGTGTGACTTCCAAGGTGGATTGACTGTGAGAGTGACATTTGATGCTTGTCACACTTGCAACAAGTATGCCAGCTTGTAGTGCAACATGAATTCTGATGCTCAGTCCTTGTTCATAGATCACATTGAGATTCCCCCATTTTGCTCCTTGCTGAGATACTAGCCCTAGAACAGCTGCCCAGCTCATGTTGGGTTTCTTCAGAGGATATAGCTGAGTGCATCTGGTGCAGTTTTGTGTCATTGCAGGAAGACTTCTTTCCTGGTGCAAATTTGGGTGAGCATTTTTAGAATGAGTATTTTGAGGTTGCTGAAACTGCACTTCCTTTGCTCTCGCTCCAGGAAGCTTCACAGGAGGGCTTAAAGCTTCTGTCTGTGCAGGGCTGAGTGACATGCTTCCTGTTTGATAACAATGCTGGTATCAGATGTGATGTGAAGGAAATGATCGGATTTCCCTTCCCCATTGCTGCATCTCCTTCAGCTCAGAGCAGAATTGACCTTGCAACATGCCTGTGGTAGGGCTGAGCTGCTTGGAGATTTTCCAGGACCTGTTGAGTGGGGAAAGTGTTGTGGCTTAGGGAGCAGAGCATCTGGTCTGGCTCAGCCTAAGGCAGCTTCCTGTGCCCCTGTACTGGGAAAGGAGCATAGCTCAGTGGTACAGCTTCTGCTTTGCATGCTGATGGTCTCAGGTTCAATCTCCAGCATTTCCAGGAATGTCTGATGCCTGGAGAGCCACTGCCAGCCTAGCTCAGTTTTGACTGGGCATAAAGGCAACCAGAATGATCTGGGACGGAGCGACTCCCATATGAGGAAAAGGTTGCACTATTTGGGACTCTTTGGTTTAACAAAAATGCGAGTAAGAGGCTACATGATAGAAGTTCATTAGAAATAAGCATGTTGTGGAGAAAGTGGGTGAGGGTCGCAGTAATGCTTCTGAATCCAATTTGCTGGAAACTACAGGAGGGGAGAGTGCTCCTGTGCTCAGGTTGACCACTGTGAGAACAGGATGCTGGGCTAGATGGGCCATTGGCCTGATCCATCAGGACAATTCTTACTTTCTTAAGGCAGCTTCCTATGCTCCTGTTCACTGTTTCCCCACCGCAAACACTTGCGTTGCGAACTGAAAACCAGGATGTTGCTCAAGAGCTGAAAAGACATGTCATCTCCCAACCAGGCAGACATGCCATTTTTCTATCTCGCCTGCAGCAACTTCCAAAGCTAGGAAACCCATTCCTTGTTGCTCCTATGACAGTCATGGCAGCTTGCTATCAGTTGGCTGCGCAAGGGGTCCAAGGGCCCAGGAGCCCACCAGCCGTGGAGAGTGTCTGCAGTATTTTGGCCTGGTGACTAGCTTGGCTGCAGTCATCATAGCAGGGCTTAAGGACCAAAGGAGGGGTCCCCCCCCATTGCAGTAATGCATGGCTTTTCTTTTCTTTTTTTAAAGAGAAGTCATCCTGAAGTTGTGTATCAGACACAATACCCAGTGGCAAGTTCAAAAGATGGTAAATATTAAAATAAAACAAAACAGGTGGGGTATTCAGGGGACCCAGCCAGCTGCTTCCTTTGATAGCAAAATCTAACGGTCTGTGTAAAGTTCAGAACAATATTTATCTAAATCTCCCAAGCGATATCCGGTTTCTTTTTAGGTCTGATTTGGACACATCCTGTAGGCAGAATAATAATGCCCTTAAAGAGGCAGCTAGCAACAAGACAAAACAGCTTGTTTAGATCAATGGAAAAGCACCGTGTAGCAAGGAACAGTTCTTTGTGTTTGAGGTGTGTGAATTCTGAAACACACAGGGTTTCTATGAGGCTGGATTTTCTTTTTTTTTTTGCATTTTGTCTTTCCTGTGTCCATTGGGTTATTGTTTTGCTGAGATTTTGAGCCATTCCTTTCAGGCCAGGATAGAGCAGCAATTCTAAAACCTTTCAACACCCAGGGCCTTCTTGAGATGACTGTGAATTACTGCCTCTTCCCACCCCCATTACAAAAACATAGTATAAAGGCAGAGTCAGTCACAAAATGGAGGCAGTGTGGAATAATAATTTGGCAGTTAGTGACATCAGTTTCTATTGATATCTCATCCATCTTTGGAAATGGTTAATTTTTTTGCCACAGTGTTTTCCTTGTGGCAAGGAATCCCATAGCTCAGCTTTCCTCAAGTTACAGATACTTTGCTCTGGAGATATTGTGCCTTGGCCTCCCCGTTTTAGGTAGAATTTGCTCTAAGCCAGGCATAGGCAAACTTGGCCCTCCAGATGTTTTGGAACTACAACTCCCATCATCCCTGACCACTGGTCTTGTTAGCTAGGGATGATGGGAGTTGTAGTCCAAAAACATCTGGCGGGCCGAGTTTGCCTATGCCTGCTCTAAGCCGAGAAAGCTTTGTCTTTTAGATTCTTACTTCCCACTTCCACAATATCCCCCCTCCCATCCTTTGTAATTTCTGCTCTCATTCGTTTCAGCTTTGTACCTTATTCTCCCCCTCAGCCAAACAGTTTCTTTCATTGCTCCTTCCAGGTTCTTTTAAATTCACCCTTCTTCCTCCTACAGCAACTTTCCTCTCTTATCCCCTACCTTTCCATTCCCCATAAATCAGTCAATTGATTTGGCCTGACCCACCAGCTAGGCTCTTACTGCATTCCATCTCCATTGACGGAGGCAGAAGCACTTCTGAATACAAGTGGCTGGAAGCCACAGGAGGGAAGAGTTGCTGTTGCATTCAGGTCCTGCTATTGGGGCATCTCGTTGGCCACTGTAAGAACAGGATGCTTAACCATATGGGCCACTGGCCTGACCCAGCAGGTATTTCTTTCTTTCTAGGGAGTCTATCCCGCTACCAGGTCTGGCTGCTTGCCCTTCTGCCCCAGTACTGACTTCTCTTGTCTGGCAGTGGTCCTACAGGGTCATAGGCAAAGAGAAGAGGCAGTGTTTCCCATCGCCTGTTATCCGATCTTTTTAATTGAAGATGCCTGGTATTGAATCTGAGACTTCTTGCCTGCAAAGAGTGGCCTCTGGAAATAAAGACATAAGAAGCACTCTTCCGATTACAGTATCTGAACATTCTAACATCTTAAAGTCATCAGGATAACCTTTTGATAATCTTTCTGGGAGCTTGCGTAGCTCTGTGTTTATGCTAAGTCATGGTTAGTTCATGCTAAGCTGCCACCTCTCTGTCCCATTAACACCAGAAGCCCAGTAGGTGGTGACAGGAGAGAGGCCTTACTGTGGCTGCTCCCCTAGATAGGATTCCCTCTCAAGAGAGGTTAGATGGGCTCCCTCCTTGTTATCCTTCTGACAGGCCTTTGGAAACTAAGGATCAGACGGTGCTGACCGCGTTCCAGTGTATTTTAATAATTGTTTTAATTAGTTTGTTGTTATGACTTGATATTTTATGATAGATTTTTTTAAATGTTAAAACCCGACTTGATTCCCAGCTTCAGAGAAAAGTAGGATATAAATACATTTGATATAGAAAAAGAGGGGTGGTTGGCTTTTGCTGCCAAATTCCCCGAGGGACTGAGTCCCCTAAGTCTATGATCGGTCAGAGATGAATGGATGGAGCAGGATGCAGTAAAAGCAAGGCAGATCTTTATTTTTCTGTTGCAACAGAGTTCCCTCCCCTCCTAGCAAGGAGGCAAGAGAGACCCAGAACCAAGAAGAAACATCTCTCTTAAGGGTTTGCATTTTGGCGTGGAGAAGAAGCACATCCCCTCTACGAAGAGTCGGAAATTACATCACACATAAAGTGGGGTTACTATGGCTCAGGCAGGCCAGGGTGTGATATGCCTGAGCTCTGATGCAACAGAAAAGTAAAGATCTGCCTTGCTTTCACTGCAACCTGCCTCCATCCATTCATTTCTGCCTATTCATGGACTTGGGGGACTCAGTTCCTTGGGGAGTTGGGCAGCAAAATCCAAACACCCCTATTTTTCTGTATCACATTTAATAATAAAAATAATGGTTATGATTATGGTTGGGCTTAATGTTAGATATGAGCTGAGCCAGTGTGCTCAAATGGACCCAGTGGCCTGACTGGGCATGTCAGTTTCCTAACTGTGCTGTTCCCATGAGAGATAGTGCCTCTCTTACTGCTCACCATCCTGGAGATAATAAGTGACATACTATGCATATTCAAATAGGTGAGCCAGTCCAAAGGGTCTAAGCAATAGGAAACCCAGAAGATTTTTTGGGGGGTGGGAGATGGGAGAGAGAAGGGGAGGGGGAAATGGGGCAAAATAAGTGTGTGGGAAAGGCACATTGCTAGTTAGCATGCAAGAACTTCACTCATCAGCATTAATTAGACACTGGCGTCTTTCCACCACAAGTTGACTCCCCAAAGTGGAGAAAAACGGAATGCACAGTGGATGTAGATTTGAGTGTTCAGAGGCACCTGGTGTCTCCTCTGCTGGATAGTGGGGGGTGGGCCCTGTTAATTGCTCCCCCATTCCGCCCCCTAAGAAAGTGGGCAATTGCCCCCGCCTAGTACAGAAAGGCCTGAGTTTTCTCCCTTTCCGCCTTTCCTCCCCCCCCCCACCATCCACCCCTTTTATAAAATGGGTCTTTGTGTGCCCAACGACAAAGTCCGAATTGATGCTGGGTTTCCTGCCCGCCCCCTGCCGCTCGCTCTGAGTCACACACCCACAAGAAGGCTTTTGTGCTTCCAAGCCGACAATGGCTTTGCTCTTTCTCTCTTTTTTACTGTGTCCCCCCCCCCCGCCCCCACCGGAACCCAAAGGCAGATTATTGTTGGCATCTTCTAACAGGGGTGAGAGAACGTAGTTCTTTCTGCCAAAGTACATCCAGGAATGCCTGACTTGGTCACTTGGCAAATGCTGCCCTTTTTTCTGGAAGATGGCCACTGTTCCACTAGGCTGCTCTTTATCATTATTTTAATTTATTAAATTACTTCTATACCACCCTTTAAGGACGCTGGTGGCGCTGTGGGTAAAAGCCTCAGCACCTAGGGCTTGCCGATCGAAAGGTCGGCGGTTCGAATCCCCGCGGCGGGGTGCGCTCCCGCTGCTCGGTCCCAGCGCCTGCCAACCTAGCAGTTCGAAAGCACCCCCGGGTGCAAGTAGATAAATAGGGACCGCTTACTGGCGGGAAGGTAAACGGCGTTTCCGTGTGCTGCGCTGGCTCGCCAGATGCAGCTTGTCACAATGGCCATGTGACCCGGAAGTGTCTTCGGACAGCGCTGGCCCCCGGCCTATAGAGTGAGATGGGCGCACAACCCCAGAGTCTGTCAAGACTGGCCCGTAAGGGCAGGGGTACCTTTACCTTTACCTTTATACCACCCTTTATCTGAGGATCACAGGGTAGTTTACCATGTGAAAACACAAAAATAGATAATATGATAAGCAACAAAAAATACCTCCCCCTGTTTAAAAGGCCATAGATTGTTTAATCAGCGAAATGCCTGGGAGAAGAGGAATGTTTTTGCCTGGTCCTAATGATGTATAATGAAGGCGTAAGGTGGGCCTTACTGGGGAGAGCATTCCACAAATGGGGAGCCGCTGAAGAAAAGGACTGCTGTCTTGTTGCCACCCACCAGCACATGAAGAAGGGCCGCAGATGATGGTTGCAGGGTTCAGGTTACTTCACTGAGGGGTCTTCAGCCTTGACCACCTTGTAAGTCTCTCCGCCTGCCAATTAACCCAAAGTGTTCTTTGTCCCTAGATATATAGTGGTTGGTTGATCACATAGTAAGGGGGAACGCTTACGCCAAGCGTGGTCAAGACAGGTGAAAGTGGATGGGGCAGCACAAGTTAATTTGTACTGTTGTATTAAAGGCTGCATCACAGCAGCCAGGCACACACCAGCGGTTTCCACACACCCGTGTCTCCATCATGGCAGGGGAAATGCGTCATCACAGTTCAAGGACACACTCCAGCCAGTTGACAGCACTCAGGGTGAGGTTTGTGTTCTGGGTGGGGAGAGATCCTTGGGGACTGGACTGGGAGAATTTGAAGGCCTCACTTGACCTCCTGGCCTAAGATTCTCTACCCTTGCCATAGTTCTATGTGCTTTCAAGAGATGCTCCACTCACTGTCCTTCACTCATAGTTGGGCAAGACAGGGAGGAGCCACCCACTAAGCCCCGGGTGATGCCCTTCTGATGTTGCACTGAAGCTTCTCTGGGGCTGATGGGAGTTGTAGTCCACAGCTTCTGGAGGGCATCCACGTTGACAGCCCTGTGCTAATCCCTGACGCTGTGTGGCACCTCTTTCAGCCTTCTTCAACCCAGACTTTGTTGGAACTACAATTTGCATCATCTCCAGCCAGCTCAGCCCAGTGGCAAAGGATGATGGGAGCTGTAGTCCAACAACAATACTTGGCGACCCAAGTTTGAAAGAACACCGTATTACAGGAGATAGTGTTGAATTTACACCAGAATTATTTTTTGTTTTCTATGCTTATGGGACATAATAGGGATCTCAAGACCAAGGACTTCACTTCGCATTTCCTAAACGCAACATCATACGGCAGTGCAAAAATCTGAATGGCCTAAACCTATCAGCTTGGTACCGAACAATTTGGACTTTAGCAATAATGGGAGAAAATCACATGTAAAATATGGGTTAGTCAAGGAAAAAAGTTACCGTAGTCATTTTACACCACCCAGCAGAACTTTATTGCATATGCATGCAGCAAAGACTAACAAAAACACAGATCAAGGGCAGTTATGGACATTTGCAACACTGGGACTTTTTATCCCCTGAGGACGTCATGAATATGTCATGTGTGTTGCACCTGTCTTTTTAGTGTAATTCCCCCATTTTTCGGAGTGTTATATTGTATTGCTTCTATTTAAAAAAATGTATTTTTTTCTTTTTTGGATATATACATTTGTGGATGGGGGGCTGCCTTTGGGTCACACCCCCAAGCTATATTTAAAGCCCATGGCTTGAGCCCCTAAGAATCTGAGAACTCTAGTTTGTTTCAAGGGTACTGAGAACTGGAGCTCTGTGAGGTATAGACTACAGTTCCTAGGGTTCTTTGGGGGAATCAAAATGCTTTAAATAGATGGTGTGGGTGTGAACTTTGAATCTAAGTGAACCTGCGTTCCACTTTTGAATCCTTTTTATTTCTTCCTTGGTTTAGTATCCTGCACCATCACTTTACTGCCTGATTTGTCTCTTGTTAAGATCTGTGAGATTACAATTTCCCACCCACCCATGGGTCTGATCCTAGTCACCTGAACGCAGCTCAGTGCTTTAGGTGAACTATTCTGTGCTATTTGCCTTAGCCACTGAGAGAGGGCCCAAGGCAGGTGCTCACTGTGCACCTGGGGGTCACCTGTCTCCTTAAATAGGGGCCCTTGCAATGTTAGCATGCTGTATAATGTGGGTGTAGCCTTCTGAGTCTCCAACCACATGGAAATGATTGCATAAAATGCTGCTTAGCCCTTAGGCCAGGGCTGGAGGACCTCTGCCGTCCTTTACCTAAATTGGAGCACTACGAAAAGTTATTTATTGCTGTTTTCTCCTGCTCCACATTCTTTGCTAGATTTAATTGCCCCCCTGGGCTTTGTCACCCAGCTGCAACCCCTTTCTCCTATGATAGGAGCGCCCCTGGAACTCCCACCTACATGTTGGTTCTCCTGGTACTTGCAGGGGTTGCAATCTTGTGTACCACTGAATGTTTCCACTCTGCTTTGAGGTCTGAAGCCTATTGGCCTTGTTCTGCCTCCCTAAGGTATGAGCTTTTGGGGGACTGGTCCTTAAGGACTCCAGTCCTTAAGGTTTTCAGTCAGTAAACTCATTATTTGCAAATGGGGTGATATGCAGACCTGGGTGCAGTTTCCTTCTCCTTTTTAAAAAGTAGGCTACCACCCTTGGGCGTCTTTTGCTTCTCTCAGATGAAGACCTGCCTGGGTTAAATGTTCCTCAGGCAGTGATCCTTAGCTGAACCTAGTTGAGAGCCTATCAGAAAAGGGAGTCAATTCAAGTGAGTTTTTATCAGCTGCAAATGCCACTTTGAGTTAGGTGTGCCCAGGCCAGGGTGTTTATTTTGGCAGCCTCTTGTTATACTATGTTATAGGGCAGCCCACTGGCTTTTTGCCCGCTGACCTTGCCCTCCCTCTAAATCTTCTTCACTCTTTCAGGAACAGTCCACAATGCCTGAGGTTAGAGAACTTGCTGATGCCTTGCCAGATGTGCCCATGGACCCAATCACTGGAGTCGGGGTCGTTGCTTCCCGGAACCGAGCGCCTACAAATTACGATGTCGTAAGTACAAAATGAGTTGTCTTGTATTTTCCCTCCTTAATACAAAATCCTAAATATCTCTCTCTCAGAGTTTTCATGGCATTGAATCTGGATTATGTGGGTTTCGAATTCTTTTTAATTTCGTGCACAAAAAATCTGCATTCATCCTGATGACTTGTCTCTAGTTGCTTTGCTTCCGTAAGCACTGCTTACTTACTCACTTACTTACTTCCTCATATCCTAATAAGAAGTAGTTTTCTAGCGTATGAGATTTTTAGTTTCCAGGCTCCCATCTTTGCTCCGAGGTCTAGAGCTATGAGGCCACATTCCCTTCTGAACAACTTCCCTGGGGGCCAAGTGCCATAGTGAGTGGGGCAGGTTGTTCCTGGTTTCTGTGAGTGCACATGTACACCTCTCTGTCTTCCATCTGGCGATCAGAGTTTAAGTTTGCCTTCCCGCCAGGCAAAAATGCTTGAGTTCAGTGAGGGACATGGCCTTGGGAAGAGTTCCAAGAGCCACATGGAAAGGCCCGGAATGCTGCAATCAACCTCAGACCTGAGGTCCACCACCCCCTGGACTAGAAGCTTGGGGGTGATGAAGCAAATGGAAGTTCTTTGAATGCTTATATTGATATTCTTGAGCTTGGTTACATATTCCTTTAATACAGAGCGTAACACAGGCTACCACGTTTTGGTCTCCTTTCCTGCTATTGCATGGGGATCTGCCTGGGTTAAATATTTTTCTGTTTGTTCTGGCAACAAGTCTTGCTATGTAGCGATAGGCCTGTTGGCTTCCTGCCTACTGACCTCGGTTCATGTTACACACTTTGCTATGCAGAAAGCGCCTTCTGGAGATTTGCCCTCCAGTGGCTGCCATAACCTGGAGGGCTATTCATGCCTGTCATTAACTTCTTTTTGTTCTGCTTGTGTTATTTAGGTACTGCTTAATCGTTGGCATTTCTGAGCAGTGTGCATGTAAATAAACCACACAGAGAATAAAAAATATGTCACAAAAGCAAAGGCTGACCAGCAGGCATTTTCTGCTGGAGTGAGGAAGACTTTGTCATGTGCCTGAAGTTCAGCAAGGAGGGTGCCTGTCTCATAGAATTGGAAGGTATCCCAAGGATCATCTAGTCCAACCTCCTGCAATGCAGGAATCTCAGCTAAAGCATCCATGACAGATGGCCACCCAACCTCTGCTTATAGACCTCCAAGGAAGCAGAGTTCACAACCTCCTGAGAGGCTGTCAAACAGCTCTTACACTCAGAAAGTTATTTAGTTGGAATCTTCTTTCTCATAACTGGAAGAGTCCTATCCTCCAGAGCAGGAGAAAACAAGCTTGCTCCATCTTCCATGTGACAGCCTTTAAGATATTTGAAGGTGGCTATCATATCTCCTCCTAGTCTCCTCTTTTCCAGGCTAAACATACCCAGCTCCCTCAACCATTCCTCATAAGGCTTGGTTTCCAGACCTTGATCATGTTGGATGTTTTCCTCTGTTCACTCCTGTGTCATTTTTCTCCAGGGGTTTGTCTCTTGGAATGGGGGGTCTCGCTCCTTCCTAGGGGCACCCCACCTGTCTTGCAGTTCGCTCAGCTGTATCGAAAAACTCTGCATCTTGTCCTGTAGCCTGAAGTGTGGCTGGGTGGGCCTCAGGTTGCTGCACCTTCTCTTCCAGCAAGGAGACCAGTTTGCACTTGCTAAAAGTATACTCTTGCACGTTCTGTAGCAGGAATAATAATAATTTATTATTTATACCCCGCCCATCTGGCTGAGTTTCCCCAGCCACTCTGGGCAGCTCCCAATCAAATGTTAAAAACAATACAGCATTAAATATTAAAAACTTCCCTGAACAGGGCTGCCTTCAGATGTCTTTTAAAGAGATGATAGCTGCTTATTTCCTTCACATCTGAAGGGAGGGTGTTCCACAGGGTGGGCGCCGCTACCGAGAAGGCCCTCTGCCTGGTTCCCTGTAGCTTTGTTTATAGCAATGAGGGAACCACCAGAAGGCCCTCAGCACTGGATCTCAGTGTCTGGGCTGAATGATGGGGGTGGAGACGCTCCTTCAGGTATACAGGACCGAGGCCATTTAGGGCTTTAAAGATCAGCACCAACACTTTGAATTGTGCTCAGAAACGTACTGGGAGCCAATGCAGATCTCTCAGGACCGGTGTTATGTGGTCCCGGCAGCCACTCCCAGTCACCAGCCTAGCTGCTGCATTCTGGATTAATTGCAGTTTCCGGGTCACCTTCAAAGATAGCCCCACAAATATGGCACAGGTGTTGCAGGTCACAGTAGCCACTCCCTCACCATCCAGGTCCTCTTGATTCTGCAGCAGCTCCTTCACCATCAAGAAGAAGAAGAGTAAATTTATTATTTATACCCTGCCCATCTGGCTGGGTTTCCCCAGCCACTCTGGGCGGCTCCCAATAGAATATTAAAAACACGGTAAAACATCAAACATGTCTTGTCTCTGGTGGGTGGGAGTTCCACAGAATTGAGCCCACTGAATGCATGGCTTTTGAAGTTACAAGCTATGCACCTGAGCCATTGGGGGCCACCAGCAGAGACTCCCCCAGAGATTTCAGGGATCGAGCAAGAGTCTAAGGGATCAGGTGGTCCTTAAGGTATTCTGGACCCGACTTGTTAAGATCCTTGCAAATGGATACAACCTGCCCCAGAATGTATGGCTCCACATGGAAGCATGCATTGTTTCAGGCTTCAGAGCTGCCCTGCCCACTCAATCGCATCCCTCTGCGGAAGTGGCTCTCGTGCAAGTGTCGCATAATGTTTGCTCCGGACTTGTGAGAAATCTATATTTTTGTGTGACAGCATCTACTCTCTGGAATCTCACGCCTGTTGGAATGCCATGCACACATTCCAGCCAGGGGAGGGGAAGGGGAAGTGACCTAGGGAAGAGTCCCAAGGGTCAGATTCTGCTCCCAGGCCTGAGGCTCCCCTCCTGTGTATTGTAAAGATACAGGTGGCAGAAGCTGGGAAGGAGCTTAAGAGAGTCAGCCAGAGCAGATGCTTTTGGGTTAGGTTGACTGGTTGATCACCCTATATCTGAGCTTGGATTTGGGAAGGGAGGTGCTTTTTGGGGACAGGGAATCTGAAACCAGCCAGCTGGAGGTATGTAGCGAAAAAGCAGATGCATGAACCTGATCCTTGGGGGGTGGCGGAGAATGTGGATGTTGATGAACTGTTGTTGAACAAGAGTGTGAAGTCTCCCCGGAGCTCAGCTGGGTTTTTGGTTCTTGTCTTAGAGAATGTATTCTGATTGCTAAAAAGGATGCCTAACCTATGATGGAGTGTTCTAAGCATCGACTGCACAAATTCAGCCGTGAACAATGTTAACATAAAAAATTATTTTTGGTGGGGGGGAATACAACTCTTTTCTTCTACCCACATTCCTCAGAAACCTGCAAAAGATTATAAGCATGGGATGGGATGGAGGTGATAGATTTGGGGAATGCAGGGTGGTGCCTTTTAATTTATCACTAATTGGAACATTAGGCATTTACCTGGGAGTTAGGCCAGTTTGAATTCAAAAGTAGACAGTTTTTAGAATCATGGAATTGTAGAGTTGGAAGGAACCCCTACGGTCATTTAGACCAACCCTGGTAATTCAGGGATCTCAACTAAAGCTGATTTGTGAGGGTTTCCGACTGGCAACTGTTTAACAATAGCAAAAACAAAATCACTTTTTCCTCCTGATCAAGGAGGCTGAAATGAAGAGAGCTTGTCAGAAGATTTGTGCATAAAAGTACAGTGACCTCAGCTCAACCAAAATGATGAAAACTAATTCCTACACTCGGAATATGCTCAGAGACATTCTGGAGTAGCCAGTGTTGGTTCAGAGTAGACCCAGTGATCATAGCTAAGTTAGGTTCATTAATTTCGGTGGGTCTACTGTGAGTAGAACATGGTAGAATGCAGTCCCATGTCTAATCGGAAGTATGTCCTTTCAAATTCAGTGAGGCTTACTCCCAGGTAAGAGGGGATAGGATTGCAACCTTGTTTATTCATATTAATGCAAACTAAACGTTTGGTGTATGTTCCACCCCCTTTTTTGGTAGAACTGTATGCATCGCATCATTTGGTGTATAAACAAAAGCCATCCTGAGCGGTATGATTCCAAAAACAAGCAACAGGTTGCTAGTCCTTATAAGTGCAATAAAACTCTTGAAAGTGCATGAACCGTGGTGAAATTCAAGAGCTTGGTGGGGGATGAAAAGGATTGTGCATGGATCTTCCATTCCTCAGCCCTCTGGTTAGCAAGAGTTGATCAACCCTTGCGAAAACCATACAGGCTCTCATCTTTTGCATGATCCATGCAGCATGTAGACACTTAAGCTTCTCTGGGTATGGAATTTGGAAACCCTTGGAGCAGATTTATCTTCTACTTTTGATGCAGCAGAGAGGGTGGGTAGCACAGGTTACCTAGGTAAAGGTACCCCTGCCTGTACGGGCCAGTCATGTCCGACTCTAGGGTTGTGCGCCCATCTCACTTAAGAGGCCGGGGGCCAGCGCTGTCCGCAGACACTTCCGGGTCACGTGGCCAGCGTGACAAAGCAGCAGCTGACGAGCCAGCGCAGCACACGGAACGCCGTTTACCTTCCCGCTATAAAGCGGTACCTATTTATCTACTTGCACTTAAGGGTGCTTTCGAACTGCTAGGTGGGCAGGAGCTGGGACCGAAAGACGGGAGCTCACCCCGCCGCGGGGATTCGAACCGCCGACCATGCGATTGGCAAGCCCTAGGCACTGAGGTTTTACCCACAGCACCACCCGCGTCCCCTACAGGTTACCTATTTGATGCTTTTAGCACTAAACTGCAAGGGAGCTCTGATTGGGGAAGGGCACCTGCTTTGCATGCAGAAGGTCCCAGGTTCAGTCCCTGCCCTCTCCCGGTATGGCTGGGAAATACACTTGGTGGAAATACACCTGGTGGAACTGATGCCAGTCAGTGCAGACAGCACTGAGCTGGATGAACCAATGGCCTGACACTGTATAAGGCAGCTTCCTATGTTCCTAATAATTTTCACGCTGGACCAGGGAATTTGAACGCTCTGTTTGGGCTTTAACAGACTGCTGTTGCCTAGGAATACTGTGTTTTCCTAGCTGCAGTTGGAAGCAGTATTTTGAAAGGAAAAGGTATATATGTCGGAAGTTGGGGAGGAAGCCAGTATTCCTGAGGTGAACAGTATTATCTCTGCTGGCTCATGTTCCTTTAGTTTGCAGCCCATTTTCTCCAATGCATTCCAGTTCCTCAAGATCAGTCTTTCCCCCAAACTAGATGTTTCTGGGGCTACTGTGTCCATCCACTGGCATTCCCAATGGTCGGTTGTGATGGGAGAGGCAGTCAACACCATCTGGAGGGCACTAGGTTGGGGGTAGCTGATCTAGATCAGCCTCCCGCAACCTAGTGCCCAAGTATTGCTGGAAGTCCTAAGAAGTTGTAAACTCCAATATGCACAGCTCGGCACCTTGTCTGAATCTGCATGCATAGGCATGGCAGCTGGAGGCTCTGCTCCTTTGCCTCCCAAGCATTTTTACTCCACCTTTCCACAGAACGAGGCTCGCAAAGCAGTGTACGAAGATCAGGGCTGCAATCTAAAAGCCACAACACAAAAGGAGGGAGGAGGAGGAGGAAAAAACCCAAGGTCAGGTAGTACTGGGTATTAGTTATAGAGTTCAGCAGGTCATGGAGCTTAATCTAAGCAGCAAAATGAATGGGCTGCTTCGTTCTCTCCCCTTCTGGTAGCCTCACTGATGTTAGGAGAGACAGAGAGGGGTTTCACTTGTTCACGTGCTATGACCCTGTTGAACCAACAGAAGGGTGTTGCAGATTCAACAGTTTTGCCCCAAGTGACTCCTTAGTTGTGATTCCTGCATTGCAGGGGGTTGGAGTTGATGACTTTTGGGTTCCTTTTCAGCTCTGCAGTTCAGGAAGGAGATGAGAGTGTCCTTTTGAGAGGCAATCCCTTCACTTGATCCATGTCTTTAACAGGAAAGCAGTAAGGGAGGTAAAGGTAAATAAAGACATGGGGATAAGGGTTAGGCCAGCGCTTCACCACCCCCGGCTCCAAGAAATCTCCCCATCTCCTTTCCAGAATGTTGTCACATCCATGTTGTTGTTTTAAGTTGGGTGCCAGTTGGGTACAAAATATGGATTTAGAGGGGAAATGGTGCACTTGGAAAGCTGATAATGTGCAGCTTGAAAAAAATGGGGAGGGGGTTAGAAGTGTTAGGTGTATGCATTTATTAAGCACTTAAATAACAGGTAAAGGGAGGGACAGCATGTACAGGAATTATATCAAGGTAGACTTAAGTTTCCATACTTAAAATGCTCAAACCATATTAAAACACCTTCTTCTTTCTGGCCGGAACCACCTCTTCTTCACCTTCAGGCAGGTGATGCTCCATTGCATCCTTGTAAACACCCTTAAGGTGCTCCTTTTCTTTGGCGCCTGTTAGTTCCTGAACTAAGGCAGGTTCATCAGTGAGTCATCACTGTATTGGCCCTACTTGGTGCTTGCTCCCAGATCTTGGAACTCCCTCCCTCGGGAAGCTAGACTGGCTCCCTCCTTGTCCTGCTGGTGGGTGAAGACTTGTTTAATTCCAACAGGCTTTGTGGAACTGACTGTTTTTAAGGAAACAGCTTTTAATACCGCTGTGCTGTTTTTTTACTACAATTGTACCTTGGAAGACAAACTGAATCTGTTCCAGAAGTCCATTTGACGTCCAAAACGTCCGAAAACCAAATTGCAGCTTCTGGTTGGCTGCAGGAAGGTCCTGCAGCCAATCAGAAGCCGTGGAAGCCCTGTCAAACGTTCGGGTTCCAAAAGAACGTTCGCAAACCGGAACACTCACTTCCGGGTTTGCGGCATTCGGGAGCCGAAACATACAAGTTACAGGGCATTTGACAACCAAGGTATGGCTGTATCTGCATGTTAATGGATTTGTTTTCCTAGTGTTTTGATTCTGTTATAGTTTAATTACTTTTTAACTCTTACCTTTTATACATTTTTAGCTTTCTGTAGTTTATCCATGTTGTTTTAATTTTTGTAAAGCATCTTGAATCCTGGTTCGGGGATTCATAATGCTAATAATAAATAATGCTAATAATGATGATGAGAGATAAGAGTTACCTGCTGCTGTGGAGGAATAATAATAGGAATAATAATATATTTCTTATACCGCACCCATGTGACTGGGTTACCCCAGCCGCTCTGGGCGGTTTCCAACAAAATATAAAGGGACAAAACAAAACATCAAAAGCTTCCTGAAACAGGGTTGACTTCAGATGTCTACAAAAAGTCATATAATTGTTCAACTCTTTGACATCTGACGAAAGGGCGTTCCACAGGGAGAGCTCAACTACCAAGAAGGCCCTCTGCCTGGTTCCCTATAACTTCCCTTTTTGCAGTGAGGGAACCACCATGGATGGGGAATTTGCGCAGTTGGAAAATCTGCTTTTAAAAACAAAAAAACCCGATCGCTAATATACAATTCAATCAATCAAAATCATAGGTGATTTCTCGACTGAAATTCCCTCGCCGATCTGGGGAATGGCAGTGTGCTGTAAAAAGTTGCCTGACAAGTCGGTGGAGAAAGTAGTTAGATGAGCAAAAAGCTCTGTTGATTCACTGATGCGTGATATTCCAACCCACCCTTTCCCCCAGGCCCTACACAAGTTCCATAGCTGCAGAAGCGGATACAAGTGAAAAAATTCTTCTCTTGTCAAATGCAAATGCTGTGCCCTGAATTGCTGTGACCTGCCCTAATATTTGGCGCACTGAAGAGGCCTGCAGATTTTTGTGGCATTCTTAGTGATAGGTTGGAGGATATCAGGTAGCATTCCCTGAGTGGGGGGCCATGCTTTAGAATTACAGAATTACAGTACCTCAGGTTTCATACGCTTCAGGTTACAGACTCCGCTAACCCAGAAATAGTACCTCGGGTTCAGAACTTTGCTTCAGGATGAGAACAGAAATCGTGCTCTGGCGGCACAGCAGCAGCAGGAGGCCCCATTAGCTAAAGTGGTGCTTCAGGTTAAGAACAGTTTCAGGTTAAGAACGGACCTCCGGGACGAATTAAGTACTTAACCCGAGGTACCACTGTATATCAGTGCTTCTTTCAGGATAAAAAATGAGGTGCTGGTACACATGATAAAAATGCTGTGATTTCCAGCACAAAATGGCTGCCATAGGCAGCAAAAACGGGTGACAGTAGTATGTACCAGCAAGTATGTACCAGCACAAAAACAGCACCATTTCAAATACCCAGAAGAGAGAATGGCTGCATGATGTGACCTTTTATCCGAGGAGCTCAAGGTAGATGTACACACTACTTCCCCTCTTCATTTTATCCTTGCAACAACCACATGTGATTGGTTGGGATCAGAGACAGAAACTGACCCAAGGTCACCCAATGGGCTCTGTGGCTGAGAGGGAATTTGAACCCTGCTCTCCCAGGTCCTAGTCCCACTCTCTGACCACAGCACCACACAGGCTGGAGCTGGAATGCAACCTGGAAGTACTTTATAGGATGCCTGGGTCAATGGGAGCCAATGAAAAGAAGAGTCAGAGCTCTCTGTGACCCTGCCAAAATCAATGACTGTTTTCAGTGGTCTTCCTCTTCCAATCAAAATCTTCTTTAGACAAGAAGTCTTCCATTTACTAGAAAACGGTTTGCTATGCTAAAAGCTATTGGTATTTTGTAGACAGGACCTCCTGCTTTGTGTGTGCGTGCGTGTTAATTATTTAAATGGCATGTCCTTAAAAACCATTAACAAGTCCCCAAAGATAAATACAGGAGCCTCTTTTCAAGCTATAGCAGGAAATGAAATGACTTGTGGCTTCTGTTAATTATCTCAAATTGTTAGCAAGAAAGGCGGCTCCCTTGAAGCTTTTAATTTATCTGTTGAACTTGGCGGGGCTAACAAACGTTTTGTGCAGTGGTGGCAGAGGAGGAAATCTGTGTGTCTGTTGTATAATTTTCAGCGTACAGATTGTAACTTAACCTGCGTGTATCTGTGGTGAGGGAAGTGAGATGGTTTTGACAAGGACTGGTGCAGCTGGGGTTTAAATAGCTTGTGTATGTGTGTTTTCCTTGCACACTTATGAACACTTATTCTATATTTGAAACCTTAGAATTCTTATAACAAGGGGAATAGAGGTCCCCTTATAGCTCTCATTACCTTTAATAAACTGCAGCTCCCAGCATGCTTTGGGGGAGCCATGCATGTTTAATGCGGTGTAATAGTGCTTTAAATGTGTGTTGTGACAGTGGCTGTATTGGTAGCTGTTTGTAGTATGGCACATAGAAGGGCCTTGTGAATGTGGCCTCAATCTGTGGGGTGATAAAGAGCTACTTAGACTTGGCTGCTGTTACTCATTTCTTAATTGCTCCTTCTCTCACCTTCTTAGGCTTCCGTTTGCCTTGTGATGAGGTTCCTTTAAGTATCTTCTTGCAAGCTATCCTGCTCAATTCCCTTCAAGTAATTAAGTAATACTCCATTTAAAGAGGAAGGAAGGAACCGGGAGTTTAAGGACACAATTATTTCTCTTGGTGCAAACCTTCTGAGTTTAATTTCTCTGACACGTGTCCTGAGGCTGAAACTTCAGCCCTTGGGGCCAAATGTGACCTTCCAGACCTCTCTACCTGGCCCTAGGGATTCTCCCAGCCTATATGTCATCTTCAGCAACACCCCTGTCTCAAGGCCACACCTCTCACTGGCACCAGCTGACTCCATATCTTCCTTTGGAATGTGTCCTTTAAACTTTGATTATGCCCCTTTCATCTCTGGGTTTTAGATAGAGGTGTGTGTGTGTGTGTGTGTGTGTGTGTGTGTGTGTGTGTAAAATCTAGGCTGCTGTACAAAGGTAAAATCTGCATTCATTGTTTTTGCCCATATTTGTATCTGGCCCTCTGTACAACCGGCATGCGGCCCCCAGAAGATTGCTCAGGTGGGAATGGGGCAGGATTTCCCCCCTAAAGATATTTTAAAAGTACTTTCTGAACACCTTCAGGTTATCCTGAGCCTGCTTGCAGCTTCCTTTTTCTGTGTGGATGACACAATTTTGGCTGCTTAATAATAATAATAATAATAATAATAATAATAATAATAATAGTTGTTGTTGTTGTTTCATTACATTCCACTTTTCTCCCAAGTTGAGATTCAAGGTGGCTTCCAAAATTTTAAAACATCATTATAAAATAAAAAGTAATAAAAACAAACTGGTTTAAAAACAATAGTCAAAATGCATCTAAGCACATTGAGAACCAGCAACTAGTATCTAGTAGCCCAGTGGCCAGCATTGCCTGCACCTTAGTTTTCAGAAGCCTGTCTGAATGGGAAGGTCTTCTCCAGGATTCCAAAGAGGGAGCCTGTCTAATGTGTCATGGGAGGGAATCCCACAATGTGGAAGCAGCCATCTGTCACCAACATCTGTGCTTCTGATGCTGATGGGACCAAGAGAAGGTGCTCACCCATGGAGCTTAGCACCCAGGCAAGTGCCTTGGCACACATAGCCTGAACATCTGAAATGGAAGGACATAGTAATATATGAATTTTTGGAACCCTGGACTTTGCTATTTCTCCTCCTGTATCCTTCACATGCAAATACACAAGTGAAAATAATTTCCCATCTCTAGTTATGAGCTCCTAAGAACTGGATCAGGCCAGTGGCCCATTTGGTTCAACCTCATGTTCTCACAGTTGCCGACTGGATGCCCAGTCGGCATGAGAAGCCTACAGGCAGGACCTGAGTATACAAATTTTTCCCCCACTTGGGATTCCTAGCATCTGGTATTCAGAAGCATGCTCCCTTTGGCAGTGGAGGCAGAATGTTGCCATCATGGCTAGTACCCTTTTATAGCTCAATCCTCCATTTTTTTTGCTTAACCCTCCTTTCAAACCACCCAGGTTGGTGGCCAGCACTGCATCTTGTGGAAGCAAATACCATAGTTTAGCTGTGGAATGTGTGAATAAATTCTGCATTGGCAAATGCCCCAGACCTCTCCTTTACGCTGGATTATTCTAGTTTTGGATTTGACTGCTTCTGTTTTTACAGAACGGACTTCACCCCTTTTATCCAAGGAGGTGTTTGATCACAAGCTTTATCTGCATAGAAATGTAATTGTGTCATGGACATCCTCTCTTGGGTACATCTTGCAGCAAATATTTTCCCTTCAAAGTGGCTTTAGGGGAGGGAATTGTGGGGAGGTAAATGAACTTTCTCTTTTACTGGGTTTCTTCTTCTTCTTCTTCTTCTTCTTCTTCTTCTTCGTCGTCTTCTTCTTCTTCCTTTTACTTCCTTGCAACCAGCTTGGGAATTTTCTTCTTTTAACTTCAAATGTTGTAAACCAGGGTTTCCCAAACTTGGGTTTCCAGCTGATTTTGGACTACAGTTCCCATCATACCTTACCACTGGTCCCGCTAGGTGGGGATGATGGGAGTTGTAGTCCAACAACAACAAAATTCACAGGAGTGCAGTTTCTTTCAGGAAGTGTGAAATAGGTGACTTCACATGGAAATAAAAGGCACGGACCAGATTTCTCTTGCATTCCAACTCTCGTTGGCAGCAGCTCCCCAGGGTTTCAGGCAGGCGAAGTTCCCAGCTCTACTTGGCAATGCCAGGGATTGAAACCTTTGAACCTTCTGCATGCAAAGCTGTTGCTGTTGCTCTGACCTACGCTCATTCCCCTGGAATCAAGGGAAATAAATAACCAATTGGGCACTCAGCATTAAACAACGAACAATCAAAACAGGAACCTTCAATTTAGGCTTATTGAAGTTTGTGTGTGTGTGTGCGTGCGTGCGTGCGTGCGTGCGAGAGAGACTGAGGCTTTAAAAGCCCCTCTCTGAAGGTAGTGCAAACAGGATCTTAAGAACATATGCCAGTAATTAGATTAGGCTTTCAGCCCAAACCCTCACATTGATCATGCTGATAACAACATTACTTTCGTAAGAGGATTTTAAAAAATATTTTTTTAAAAAAAGAAAATGCAAACCTAGAAGCTAAAAATAGCAAAGTTGTCTAGACATGTCGTTACTTTGTAGGGATTATATAAGTCACACCATACCACTTCTGACTGTTTTTTTGTGTCCCTTAATGTTATCATCTGTGTTGCTAACAAAAAGCAGTGTTGATCAGGCTGGGAGAAATAAGTATTTGCTTTTAAATACTTAGTTCTGTCTCCTTAGATTTAAGGTTAGTATAGTAGACAGACTTTGTCAAACAGGAGGAAATTCATCCTCAAAAGAGAGAGAGAGAGAGCTCTGAATAAAGTATGCATCTCTTTCTCTATACCTTAGTTTTATAAGCATACTGTAGTTCTCATGGTTGCCAGTAGGCTTGACGAAAGAACAGGTGAGTGAGCAAATGGAGTGTTGCACAGCCCACACGAGCTGTTAGGGAAGGAATGGCATTTAGTGGATAGGGCTGCCTCACAGATCTCCCTTAAGAGGAATGAGTCTATAGTGAATACTGTTGTTCTTTTTATGAGGGGTGGGCGGAACCTGAGTTCAGATTCTTACTATGCCACAAAGCATTCTGGGTGGCACCAACAGAATCACTTCTTTGGTTCTCACAGAAAGCCTAAATGGTCAGAAGCCTCTACTTGCCTGTAGTAGCTGCTGATTCTGACATGGGATGGTTAGCTAGAGAGTTCCACTGCAACTCCTTGAGGATTGCTACCTCGCTTCCCTTCTAGTGGAGCTGGGGTTCTTGCTGCAGCGCCAGTGGCTTATAGAGAGTATGCTGCGAATTCTTCTTTCTTTCCTGCTATTGCAAAGAAGGAGAAGAGTTTCTTTGAAAAGGAAGGTGGGCATATGAATTGTCTTAAGTGAGAAATCATCCGAATGAATAAATAAAAGCATGCAAGACGAACTGGCAAGCATCAGCCGGTGTTCAGAGAGAGAGGCTCAAATGGGGTGCTCCAGTTGACAACAGTCCCTGTCACCATCTTAAGCGATAGCTGCTACTGTTGAATGAAGGCTTCTGACAACTAAGCATGTGTTTCAGATACAGCTCAAGCTGGGCAGTCCATGCCTATCAGACAACAGTAGCAAAGCCACTTCAGTTTCTCTATCCTGTGAAGAAGCCGGTGCTGGAATCTTTATATAGAGGGTCAGAGAAGAACACATGATTTTCTCCAGCCTATCACTGACCAGACTCTTCATGCTGGATTTGCACCATATCTTGTCAACGTGTTATATTTATGAACTCTCCGTGCCCCAGCACCAAATCTTCAAATGGTTGTCTAAATTGAAGGGTGGATTAACTGACTGCCTAGCAGGCAGTATTTCTGCCTGCACACCATGTGACCAATTTCCCTTCGTTTTTCGAACCATAGGCCTGTGAGGGAGGACAAAGACTTTTGTGTTTCTCCCATTAACCTCCAAAACACCTCAAGAAGTAGTGGCCAAAGGTAGTTTTACCTTGATTAATATTTTACGTGAGGTTCTCTTTAATCAGTTGACTCGCTGGTGACAGTATTTTTAGGACTGACACACACAAACACACACACACACACACACACACACACCCTTTGCTTTTGATCCTTCTCTCCATTGGAGGAGACAGACTTAATGAGGTAATAAAAGCCTCGGGCCAGTGTTAATTAGGTGTAAAAGGTGAGCTTTGCACCTGTATTAGCTATAGTGTGCTTTACCTGTCCTCTTTTTCTCTTCCTTCACCAACTCTTGGCTATTGATATTTTTTCCAGGTTGCACAGACGGCAGATGGCTTGGATGCTGACCTCTGGAAAGATGGCCTGTTTAAATCCAAGGTCACACGATATTTGTGCTTCACAAGGACCTTTTCTAAAGAGAATGTGAGTGGCTTGCTTCTCAGTCTCGGGTGTTTGTTTCCTGGGCTGGTCAGGGGAAAAGAAAGGTTGTAGTAAGAAACAGAACAAACCAAATTTCTATCAAGCTTTCTTTCCTGGTTGCCTGTTGAAGGTTTTTAACTTGCCACAGGTGAGCAGGTAAATGTACTGTTCACATGCTGCATTAATGTTTTGATATCCCACTGAAGGAGAAAGTGTCACATAATCTATAGATATTGTTCAAGTGATTTGTGCTACTTTAAGACTACTACCACCCACTCCATTTTGAGTTAAGTTGTGGCCTGTTTGGCATCAGTACTGATTTTCTCACCGATATTCACACATGCTTTCATCCCAGATGTCTTGATGATGGAATAAAAGCTCACACGTTTTGCTGCTTAAGAGAGTTTTGTGATTAAGTAGTCTAAGTGTTTCATTTTTAAAAAAAAACAATTTGGAAATGTAGCTTTTGCAAGTCACCCCTTTAAAAAGAAGTTTCAGCAAGGGGTATGCAGGCACCTTTGCATGGCTTACTGTTGGAATGGAAGGATCCTAAATACTAACCCACATAGGCAGTTTGGGAAATGCTGGTTCAAAGGCAGTCAGGTATGCTGCCTTTCAGATGTTCCTGAGCTACAGCTCCCATTAAAAGGTAAAGGTACCCCTGCCTGTACGGGCCAGTCTTGACAGACTCTAGGGTTGTGCGCCCATCTCACTTAAGAAGCCGGGGGCCAGCGCTGTCCGCAGACACTTCCGGGTCACGTGGCCAGCGTGACAAAGCTGCATCTGGCGAGCCAGCACAGCACTCAGAAACGCCGTTTACCTTCCCGCTAGTAAGCGGTCCCTATTTATCTACTTGCACTTAAGGGTGCTTTCGAACTGCTAGGTTGGCAGGTGCTGGGACCTAACGACGGGAGCGCACCCCACCGCGGGGATTCGAACCGCCGATCATGCAATCGGCAAGTCCTAGGCGCTGAGTTTTTACCCACAGCGCCACCCGCGTCCCTGCAGCTCCCATTATACCTGACTAATTGGCCATGCTGTCTGGAACTTATGGGAATTGCAATCTAGCAATATCTGGAGGGCACCAAATGGGCAACCCCTGTACTACTTGAAAAGGCTAAAAAGCAGGGTGGAACCTGCAACAGACAGTTGCAGTGTGAAGTGCTTCCTGTTCAGGAACTGCGTTCCATTCCCTCTTCCTCCAGTTTCCCATTCCTCCTGCTCATTCCATGTGCATTCCATGACCATTGACCACACCCAGTCTTAACTGGGCTGGGCTTGCCTCCCACTCCCTGCTTTGTTCCCCTCCTCGCAAATATTTTTTTGTACTTTTACAGACATTAGGATTTTCCCCTCAAGCCTGCAGGTCCCTCCCAGTTTCTGTGTATATTGCACCTTTTCGCATACATTAAGGAACGGCACTCGCTGCCCGAACATCAGAGGATCTGTTGGTGTTTCGTGAGGTTTTGCTTTCTCCAGTGCTTGATTAATCAGGGAAGACGTCAGTTTGGATTCCATGTACTGTTCCTTGTTCCAGCTGGCTTGCAGATGCTGCTCTTCTTTCTTTCCCCCCAGGAACTTTTCTTGTTTTTGGACCTTGCAACGAAATACACGTAGAGCTAATTAGCCAGATTCATTACATATGTCTTTGCTCTCCAGATAAGAGCTGCTTGCTGGATGTGTTTAAACACCCTGGGTTGTGTCCAATACTAGTCCTTCTCTGAGTAGACCCATTGATATGAATGAATATAAGGTAGTTGTTTCAGATTTTTTGTGGGTCTACTCAATGAGTAGGACTAGCATCAACTATAACCCTCTCACTCTCCCCCAAAGTTTGTTTGATCAAAGTAGGGTTCAATGTCACAATGGCCGTGTACACAGAACAAATTTAAATCACATGACATCACCCCTGGAAAAAAATTGACTCTTGGGAGTTGTAGTTTAAGGGTGCTGGGAATTGTAGCACTGTGGGTAGTAAATTACAGTTCCCAGCATTCTTAGGGGGAAGTCATGTGGTTTAAATGCGTGGTGTGTATGCAGCCAGATTAGTTCCCCATTTAAATTTTGAAGGCAGCCTTTTTGCCCCTTTCCCTGTCCCTAAATGCAACCCCCACTGAATCCCAAAGTTCTTGGGTATCTTTCCACACCCCACAAGCACAGCAACACATAATTGATTAAAACTGATTTTTTTAAAAACTAAATTTCCCCTCACAACTGGGCAGCAGGTTGAGTGGAGTTGGACTAGGTGAAGAATAGAATCATAGTGAATGAATTTCTAAATCAAATAGACAGGTGGCCTCTGCTTAAAAACATCCAAGGAAGGAGAGTTCATCACCTCTCATGGGAGTCCCTTCCACTGTCACAAACAGCTCTTAATGTCAGAAGGTTCTGACAGCTGTTAGGACAACTATATCCCCCTCCCAGAGCTACAATTTCCAGAGTTCCCTGGAAAGAGAGATTAATTGTTAAACCATTCCGAGAATTGTAGCTTTGTAAGGGCTCTCCTAACAACTCTCAGCATACTTAACAAACTACAGCTCCCAAAATTACCATATTTTTCGCCCTATAGGACGCACCGGCCCATAGGACGCACCTAGGGTTTTTTTGGGGGGGGAATAATAAAAAAATTATTCCCCTCCCCCAGCTGCGGCTTCAGTGCGCCCTGCGCTCCAGGCAGCAGGCTGCTATCTGCAGCCTAGGGAGCCCTGCGGATGTCTGCCCGAAGCGCGGGGCGCTCTGCTTCAGCATCCTATAGGGCGAAAAATATGGTATTTGGGGGGAAATCATGACATAAGCACAACTTAGTTGGATGCAAACCTAGTTGTCGAATTCAACGTCCTGGGAATGGCACTTTTAATAATAGTACTGTAATAATAAAGGAGCAATTAAGTTTCTAGTCCTTTTGATTGTGACAAGTTCTTGCTCCATTTGCACACTGCGTATGTGGGGCAGGTGCATAACTGCACGCTCAGTTCTAAGAATTGTCATTTTGTTTGGGTTTCATCACCTCTTGGCCATCACTTTCCTTCTGTCTCCCAACAGAGCCACCTGGGCAATGTCTTGGTCGATATGAAGCTCATAGACATCAAGGATACTTTGCCTGTCGGCTTCATTCCTATCCAAGAGACCATGGACACACGTGAGTTGAGACTGTTGCTCTTTGCGGTGACCAGATCCTGTGCATACCCTCTTAGAGAAGTAGCTTTGTAGTGGTGACCACCTGCTGTGGGAATTATATCCGTGTTTTGTGCTTCATCCCAGATTTGCTCCCACACTATAATTTGTGTGGTTTGGATTTAGAGGCTGTGCACCGCAGTCAAGTGGGGAGGGGGGCCAGTGGGCTACCAGATCCCTTTGATGATGCGGTCCAGGTTCTAGGTTTCTCTCCGCAGAAAGAAAAGAAGAAGAAAGAATTGTACATGGGCTCAGGTGTTGGCCGAGGTATAAAGATTCCAACATAACAAAGTAGACCTGATGATGATTTATGGACCATTTACTATCTAAAGATCTTGAAGCAAGTTACAGTAGGTAAAAATACATGAATCGTAGAATTACCAAGTTGGAAGGGACCCTAAGAGTCATTTAGTTCAACCCCCTGCAATGCAAGAATACAGGGGGTTGGACTACAGGACCCTTGAGTTACCTTCCACCTCCATGATTTTATGATTTGGATATTTTTATGTGTTGTGAACCATTTTGAGTTTTTCACATACTGAGCGATCTATAAATCATCACCAGGGCTACTACATGAGGTTGGTATCTTTACCTGTCAGGTAACCCCTGAGTCCATGCATATGAATATGCATGTAGAAGAAACATAATACGTCAAATGATTTACACAAAAAGCAAATGCTTAAAACAGCATCACTATCCACTATCGGTATAAAAATCAGGGAGTACTACAAGGCATGGGGGGGGTGTGGGGGTGTTCAGAGGAGGGCTGCACTTAAAGAAGGTCTGGGTTTTGTAAAGAGGTTTGGAGGTGAAGAGGGAACCTACCCCTGAACTCTCACGCTGTGGCGTTTTGCAGAAGAAACTGCTTTCCGGAAGAAGAGGCTCTGCATCAAGTTCATTCCGCGGGATTCTACGGAGGCCGCAATTTGCGATATTCGGATCCTGGGCCGGGGCAAACAAGCCCCTCCGCAGTATACGTTCATTGGGTAAGGGTCCCATCTCCTCCTCACCCTTTAAGTCAGGAATTTTGGAACTGAGGTTTTTCCAGATAGGAGTCCAGCATTCCCTACCAAAGGGACCCCACGCTGTTTGTTTGCCAAGACCTCCCAAGTGCTAGCCTATTTGTTACCTTGACCATTGACTTGAGCTGTGTGGCTGATTGTCTTCTCTTGTCTGCTGCAAAGGGAACTGAACAACATGGGCATATGGTACCGCATGGGCAAAGTCCCCAGGAACCATGAAACGTCTCAGCCCACGACACCTTCTCCACAAGCTCCAGCTACAACACCAGCTGCTAACCTTCCCAGGTGAGGCTCTTCTCAAGTTCTTCAATGCCAGTGGGATTTTTATACAGTTTTATACACCACTTGACAGTATAAAGTAATAATGATGATGATGATGATGATGATGTAGTTTACTAAAGCGTAAAACAATGAAATTGTCAATAAGAATTAATAATTTAAAATGTTCTAAAAGTTAAAATAACAGTAGACTAAAAATAGAATAATACTTGCATCAGCTTTCTAAACATGTTAGCAGGTTTGTCTAAACAAGAATGCTTTTAGCAGGTGGTGAAAAGAGTACAGAGAAGGTGCCTGCCGAATGTCAGTAGGCAAGGAGTTCCCAAGTGTGGGTGCTGCCAGACTAAATACATCCATACCTCATGTTACGTCTGCTTCATGTTACGTTTTTTCAGGTTACGTCCTGGGAAGGGTTACTTCCGGGTTTCACCGCTCGCGCGTGCGCAGAAGCGCAAAATGACATCATGCGCAGAAGCTGCGAATCGCAAACCGCACGTGCGCAGACACGCCGCTGCGGGTTGCGCTCTTTTCATGTTGAGAACGGGCCTCTGGAACGGATCCCGTTCGCAACCAGAGGTACCACCGTAATCAAGTTCTTACAAATGCAGAAGTATTATGGGATACCTGTTAACTGTGAGCATAAGGACATAAAACAAGCCTGCTGGATTAGGCTGGCCTGATGCCTGTGGGAAGCCTGAAAGCTGGGCATTATTACATAAAATATAGTCCTTATTGCTACTACCTTTTTCCATGACAGGGACTCAAGACGGCTTATGGATAAAATAAGAACAGCTAAATTCATTGGGGGAACAGCTAAAAACAATTAAACTGTAATAAGAATAAAAAGCATTATATATATGCTAGCACTAGTCACCATATCCCCACTTAGAGTACTTCAACAAGCAGTATAAAGGGTTCCTAGCAACTAGTATTCAGAGACATACTGCCTCTGACATTGTGACTAGTACAGGGGTCGGCAACCTAAGGCCCATACACCGCAAGTGGCCCCCCATGGGGGGCCCACGGACCCCCACTGACCGCTTGGGGACCCCCGCTGCCCGCTCAGTCGAGTCCCGTGCACCGCACTAAACCTGCGCGGAGCAGAGTGGGGACCGCCTTCTGCGATGCTGGCCAGTTTCCCATTGGCTGCGGGAAGCTCCTGCAGCCAATGGGAAGCTGCGCACGCCTCCTCCATGCCAGAAGGATCGCTGGAAATAGCATTTGCGCATGCGCGCACACACACTCCGGCCCACCGCGACATCTGCGGGACCATGAACCAGCCCAAGCCACAAAAACCCCTGGACTAGTAGCTATTGATAGCCTATTCCGCTAATAAATTTTCTGATCCTCCTTTAAAGCTATCCAAGTTGGTGGTCATCACTTCCTTCTATGGGAGCACATTCTAAAGCGTAGCTATGCTGGGCAAGGAAGTACTTTAAGAGCATAAAGAGAGCCTGCTGGATCAGGCCAATGACCCATCTGGTCCAGCATTCTGTTTTCACAGTGGCCAACTAGATGGTTTTCAGCAGCTGATACTTCGAAGGTGTGGAGGCAGAGCATAGGCATCTTGGCAAGTAGCCATCATTAGCTTTCCCCATTTGTCTAATCCTCTTTTAAAGTCATCTAAGTTGGTGGCCATCACTGCCTCCGGCAAGAGAACATTCCTCAGTTTTGCTATGTACTGCGTAAAGAAGAACTTCCTTTTATCTGTCCTCCGTATTCCAACATTCAGCTGCCTTTGGATGTCCACAAGTTCTAGTGTTATAAGAGGAGAAAAACTTTCTCCATGCCACGCATCATTTTATAAACTTCTAACATACCACCTCTATGTTTTCTCTAAACTAAAAAATTCTAAAACGTTGCACTTTTCCTCATAGGGGGAAGATAATGTGTTGTGTGCATGGTTTTTCTAAACAGAATTAAATCACACACTGGTGCAGAGATTCACGGGAGTGAACTTACAGCTAGGAGGGGAAATTATTAACTTGAAAGAACCAAAAATGGGCAGATTTGCCAGTCTGTACCCAGACTTACCCTTGGCGTGCTTGGGATTCATTCCTGCAGTGCCTCTCTTGCTATCCTTGAAACGGTCTCCAAACAATCTGTCAGCTTCAAGCAAAGATGTCATTCCTTTCTGTGTTTGTGCGTTCCTCCCCACCACCACCCCCCAGTGGCAGATATAATTGTACTTAACATCCATGCAGCAACAACAAAAAAGTTATCAGCTTGCGACAGACACTTTGGGAAATGGAACACACTCCAATTGCGAAAAGATGAGTCGGCTGCGTTTCACGTCCCACTTGCCCAAGACTGGGGATTTTGGTCTCAACTTCTGCATGTTAATGTTGAATTTTGCCTCTCCTCTCTTCCCAGCTCTGATCCTTGAGTGCCAAATAGCTTTTGATCCTGTGGGTGTGTGAAACATGCTCATGCGATTGCTAGACATAATGTCAGAAAGATGGGTGCAACACAGCACCTAACCTAGTGTGTCGGGGTGGTGAGTCAGAAGTCAGGGACACAAGTACGAAAGAAGAACCCTGCTGGAACTTTGTTGGATTGGTCTCCCATAAATGTGTATAATAATAGCACCCATGGTCAATGGACCCTCCAGGTCCATGGGCAGTCTACCTCCAAATGCCAGTTACTTGGCTTGGGGTAGGGAGGCACATAAGATTGCAAATATTATGAATATAGGATGGTAAAGGTAAAGGGACCCTGACCATTAGGTCCAGTCGTGATCAACTCTGGGGTTGCGGCGCTCATCTCGCTTTACTGACCGAGGGAGCTGGTGTACAGCTTCCGGGTCATGTGACCAGCATGACTAAGCCGCTTCTGGCGGACCACACCAGCGCACGGAAACGCCATTTACCTTCCCGCCGGAGCGGTGCCTATTTATCTACTTGCACTTTGACGTGCGTTCAAACTGCTAGGTTGGCAGGAGCAGGGACCGAGCAACGGGAGCTCACCCCGTCACAGGGATTCGAATCGCCGACCTTCTGATCGGCAAGTCCTAGGCTCTGTGGTTTAACCCACAGTGCCACCTGCGTCCCATATAGGATGGTACCTTATATCAATCCAGGTATTGCTCCATCTGGCTCAGTATTATCTACACTTACGGCCAGTGGTTTTTCAGGGTTTTGGGCAGGAGCTTTCCCCAGCTATCCCTGGAGACAATAGGGATTGAGCTCAAGACCTTCTACAAGCAAAGCAGGTGTATTACCACTGAGCTATGGTCATTCTCTCAAGTTCTTAATATGCTTATCAAACCCAGAATCTATGGAATGCAAGTATGGCTCATAAGCATCAGTCAAAGTAGATAATGCTTAATTGGATGGATGAGTTTCAAGCCTGGTCGAGGATATCTTCCCATGACTCTGCTTTCAGGCAAAAGGTCTTCGATTAAACCCAAGGTATTTCCAGTTAAAATGGTAATGTAACAGGCAATGGGGAAAGGGGGCTTTCTCTTTGCTCATTACCTTGGAATGCCACTGCCCGCCAAGAGAACGGAATACTGGGCAGAGGGGCAAGCAGCCAGACCTGTTAGCAGGGTTGGCTCCCTAGAACATCAGAAATACCTGCTGGATCATGTCAGTGGCCCATCTGGTGCAGCCTCCTTTTCTCATCGTGGCCAGCTGGATATCCCAAATAGAAAGGATCTGAGCACAGTGTAGGATCCCCGTAAGTTGGATCTGACCACAGTAGCACTCTTCCTCTTGCAATTCCCATCAAGTGGTATTTGGAAGAGAACAGAGCCCAGAGGCTGTTTCCAGAATATTGTTTAACAGAACCCACATGATTTGCATCTTGCTTGGATGTCAAAGCACCTGAAGTGGTTCCAACTCAGTGGGTTTCGTCTGCAGACGAGGGTGAACTTGGAGGGGGGTGTCGTGTCTGAGGGAGAAGCAGGGGAACTTAAGAGCAGCGTGAGCTTATATTTTAATGGGCTTCAATGAGAGTTTTAAACATTTACAAACACTTTTAACAGTTGGCCCTCCCTGCAGAGCCCTGCCTGGACGAGAAACTTAAAATACGTTGATGTTGGCTTCAGTTTTGCAAAAGAAGGCATAAGCGTCTAACTCTGGTGGTCTGGCACTAGTGGCTCTTTTTCTTTCCAGTGTATTTTAAAAGCTTGACTTGACATTTGCCTGTGATTTGCCTTCCAAGGGGGCCTTCAAAAGCAATCAACCACACCTCATATAAGGATATAAGGAAACTGCCTTATATTGAGTGAGACCATTATTTTGCATTGCTATTTTGTGTTTTTATGTGGTGAACTGCCCTGTGATTTTCGGATTAAGGAAGGTATACGAATTTAAATAAATAAATGTGTTGATTGGCTGCAGATCTCCAGGGTTTCAGCCCTAGAACCACCTGAAGCTGCCAGGGATTGAACCTGGAGTGTTAGAGACGTTCAGTCATAATCCCAGCATCTGGATGATCACAGATTCTCCATCCCACCTTTAAATGATGGACATTCATTGTTAGAAATTTTAATTTCTAAGCTACCCTTCGGGACGCGGGTGGCGCTGTGGGTTAAACCACATAGCCTAGGGCTTGCCAATCAGAAGGTCGGCGGTTCGAATCCCCGCGACGGGGTGAGCTCCCGTTGCTCGGTCCCTGCTCCTGCCAACCTAGCAGTTCAAAAGCACGTCAAAGTGCAAGTAGATAAATAGGTACCGCTCCGGGAGGAAGGTAAACAGCATTTCCGTGTGCTGCTCTGGTTTGCCAGAAGCGGCTTAGTCATACTGGCCACATGACCCGGAAGCTGTCTGCGGACAAACGCCGGCTCCCTTGGCCTATAAAGCGAGATGAGCGCGCAACCCCAGAGTCGGTCACGACTGGACCTAATGGTCAGGGGCCCCTTTACCCTTTACCTTTAAGCTACCCTTCAGTATTGCTGCTCACACAGCAGCTAAGGTGTTGGTAAAATGATTTTGAAACTGAATTAAACCTGGTTGTTGTTGTGTGTGTGTTCTTAATGTCAGGGCAGAGGAAAGCATAGAATCACAGCAGCCAAATGTAATATAGTAAGAGATTAAGAAGGTCTGTTTAAAAAAGCTTGGTCAAATGAGGAGTCGTTTGCCTAATGCCAGCAAGAAATGACAGTAGGCAGCAAGTGAGCACAGGACATTAAAACTGAGAACAACAGGCAGGTCGAAAATGTAGGTAAACATGAGGATCAGGAACTTGCTATGAATGAGGAAAGCAATGGAAAAACCAGTGTAATTTTTTTAAAGAGAGGCATTAGAAAGGGTGAAGACTGCTTCAGAATAGATTGGGATGTCAGCTTCCTGTGAGTAGATTTTATTCTTTGTTACAGGGAGGAAGTGGGAGGGTGGTGGCTTTCTCCTGAGTGCTTTTTCTCAGTCCTGAAAGGATGTTTCTCTCTCTTACCTGAACCGCATCTCTTTTGTGCCATTTTAATGCTGGTGGGGATGGAGGTGGGAGATTCTGGCTTTCCAGAATGTGCAGGAGAAATGATAGTAACTGGCACTGGCTCCTATTAATGAGAGCCTTCCTCTACCTCCCACCTCTCAGCATTACAGATTCTCCTGAAGTCTTAGTAATTACTGTTAATATCGTTCAGTGGCAACTTTTCACAGGAGCACCGTTGAATGGCTTAGTGCCTGCACACCGCACATGCAAATCGGCTCCTGTGTGCACCTAGTGATTTTGTATCCTCACTTCCGTCATGCTGTTTGCCGCAAGTGGAGTTGTAAGCATGTCATGCATCGCCTGTGCGTTCAGCAAGTGTGTCAAAACACAACTTCAATTAATTTGCTCTAATTATGGCTCCAGAGAGAGACTAGGGGCTGTATTGTTCCTCATTAAAAGACATTCTCCCTCCCCTCCCCCCTTCTTTCTTCCTCATCCGCAGTCTCCCACTGTCGCTTGCTCTTGTGTATCCCATACGGGGAGAATTTCTGAGCAAGAACACTGACTTGCATTTTAGGGACTGGGTAGAGAAGGATTTGGTCTTTGAAAGGCCCCACAACTGCCCATTCAAATGCTGCATCCAGTAAATGGAGGAGGCAGAAATACCGGGGTGGCCTTAAAATATCTATGGGGGAACTTCCAGCCCATGGGCCTTGTCTGGTGGGATATAAATCAAATATATCTGTATAGAAATGAAACTGTTGGTACCAGGGGAACCTCTCTTAGGAAGCGTTTTGGAGGTGGGAGGATAGGACAGCTTGACCCTGCTCTGGTTGCCCACCTCTGATGTCAGAGGGGGAGTTGACTTAGTGGTATGAGAGAGCGGGTAGGGAGACAGAGGGTGCAAGTAGCCAGAGTGGTGTACTCCAGATGATGGTATACTACAACTCCCAGCAACTCCTCGGCCAGCATGGCTAAGGGATGACGAGAGTTGTCATCAGGCAACATCTGCGGGGCTACAGGATTCCTTGTTCCTGATTAAGTGCTTTAAGAGTCAGTGTTTTTTGTTTTTTTTTTGTTTTTTTTAGTTGTTTATTATTATTATTATTATTATTATTATTATTATTATTATTATTATTATATAATATAATGAAATACTGTTCCAGGCATCCCTAGGATGATTGGCTGGAGGAATGTTCTAAACTTATTTTCACATTATTGTTGTTGTTGTTGTTGTTGTTATTTAAAAAACCTGTAACTGATTTTAGATGTTTTTAATTGGAATTGTTTTTAGAATTTTTAAATCTGTGTTAGAATGTCTGCTGTTTGTTTGTTGCATTCAAACAATACATCTGTTTTGCCACCCCGGGGGTCCTTTGGGAGGGTGCGTGGGTTAGAAATTCAATAAAAAATATAAATTGTTTAATTTTTACATTGGGCTTGCACTTGCTTATTGATTGATTGATTGCCTGCCCTTCACTCCAAGGTCCCAGGGCCGCTTACAGTAGTTAAAGCACAGGATCGAAAGCAGTTTAAAACAACTTACGAACAGAAAAATAAAGAGTCCTAAACAGATACACCTAAAGGGTCAAAAGCCAGGGTGTATATTATTTTTTTAAGGGCCCATCTTATTTTTGTGATGGCAGCCAGTGGTGAGCCTTCAATCCACGTGATGACACTGTGCCCATTAAAATCCTGGTTAAGTGATCGTGCTAAAGGTAGCAGGAATGGTTGAAAATGAAAAGGACCCCCACAGTACCAAATCAAGTTTCTCTTTCTCTCCCCCCACTCCATCTGTGTGTCCGTCTTCATTTGAGTGTTCCACTTCTTCGTATAATATCAGAGCCCCACCACCACCACTCCCAATGCATTTCTAATAAGCCAACTTCAATGATTACTCCTCTTCTGTTTTTTATTTTTGCTAAATGCCTTCGCAGCCGCATCGGAATTAGCCCTGCGGTTTTGAACAGGCTCAGTGCAGCTTTTTGGCAGCTTCGATCAAAGGGATTTGGGGGTTTGAGTTGCGCCTGTTCTCCCTCCTCATGCACACCAGTCCCCCCCCCCAAATCTGCAATAATTTGATGAAGAACTTCGCCCTAATTAAATATTCAAATGCAGGGCCCGCGTCAATATGGCTTCCCGTTGGCTCGGAATGATGATTAATTGTATTCAAAACTCCGGCGGCCGCTGTTCATTTCAACTCTTCCATTGTTTCCAGATTGTTCCTCTCTCTGGCTTGCTGTTTCTCTCCTCCGCTCCACACCTCCATTCTCTCTCTCTCTCTCTCTCTCTCTCCCCCAACCTGCTTTTGTTCGGGTTGGGTGTGTGCGTGTCTGTGTTTCGGAATTGAAACTAGTAATTGATTTGCCATATGGTGCCAAGCTGCTCACATTTAACAATATGTGTTTAGGAACTTGGGGACTTTTATAAATTGGGCTGTTGTTGGTTTCTTGTGGGTGTGTGTAAGTGTAAGAGAGAGAGAGAGAAAGAGAGAGAAAGAGAATGTTCCACATCTAATTTCCTGTCTATAGAATAAAATGACAAGCAGTTTTAAAGGCATAAGGAAAACACATTTCTGCTGTTGGCTTGCAGGGATAAATAAGTTTATATCCATCCTGGCCAACCAGCAACGCTTACTTAAAATAAGGTCCCATCTGTACTATACGTTTAAAGCAGTACCCTATCCTTATAAACATTCTCCCCTCCAAAGAATCCTGGGAACGGTAGTTTATTAAAGGATGCTGAAAGTTGTTAGGAGCCCACCGTATTTCCCTCCCAGAGCTACAATTCGCAGAGTCCCCTGGGAAGAGGGATTGACTGTTAAACCGCTCTGGGAATTGTAGCTCTGTGAAAGGAATAGGGTTCAGTTAAACATCAATACAGCATCATTGGCTGGTTGAAAAAGAAAACAAAAAACATACTGCAAACACCTATTGAAGCAATACAGTTTTCAGAAGACATCTAAAAGAAGACAGGGACAATTCCTTCCTAATCTCTACTGGCAGGGAATTCCACAAGGAACCAGCCTGCCCCACTTAAGGCTCAGTTCCTAGTGAAGACCTGCGGAACCTCAGGAGTATGTAGAACCACCCAAACCATCAGATAACCCCGTTGATTGAGACGGAACATAAAGAATCGGTCCAGAAATGTTTAGGGCTTTCTGAATGCAGTCCACTCGCAGCTCATGTACATTTAACTTGGGTGAATTCAGCTTTATGTGCTTGTCTGGAAAAAGGGGGAGGAAAGTCAGCAATCCAACCCGCCATTACACTCACCATGGGAGAACATTTGGAGTTGCAGGGAAGAGTGTTCAGCAGGCTTGGGAGACTCTGTATCCCCTTGGGAGAACACTTGGAGGTGAAGGGAAAGTGTGTTTTGACCGTATGCAATTTGACTTGCATCCTGCCCCATGTAAGTTGAGAGTCGACTGTTCCTTGACCCTGGCCCCAAAGGAAATCAGCAAAGTATTCAAAAGTTTTGGTGTCACAACCAAGAAACCTGTTTGCCCTACCACCCACCTGTTGACCTCCTAAGAGCAACAAGACCTTTGGAAGCCAATCTCAAGACTTAGACAGGTCATGCTTGGTTCTAGGACTCCTATTGCTGGCAACCTTGATCTTGTAACAACTTGTTTTGTTTTTCCTTGCTAGGCATATATCTCTGACACTTCCGGCCAGTTTTCGAGGGAAAGGGCATGGCACTCGACCAGACTTTGAGTACCAGCACTCCAATTTATATGCCATATCAGGTAAGACAAAGTGTTAGTTACTCGGTTTTTTTAAAAAAAAACATGCTAGATAACTCAGAGCCATCTTTGACTGCCCAGGCAACTCAAACAGTCACCTGGTAGAGTCACTCTACCTTTATAGGAGCATGACGAAGCTCAGAATCTGTTGCAATGCTGCAGAAGATGGGGTGTCATGCTCAGATGTTGTTCTCACACGTCTTAAAAGGATCCTCCATGTCGCTAGCAGAAGCTTCAAGTTGTCCGCAGAAGCAGGTGGTCTGATTGGGTGCTTGATGCAGGGCTCAGACATGGTTCTTATAAGTCTTAAAAGGAACTGCCCTGTGATCAGAAGCCTCAGTTGCCTGTAGCAGCCATTGGTTCAGTTGGGTGCCACAGTCCGTGGAAAAGTCCCATTCCAGCCTCATCTCTCTATGCTGCTGTCAGCTGCCCACTAGTCCTTCCCACTGATGGGCCCCAGAAACTCGTGTTTAGAGCTGTGCCAGCTGGAAGTCCATAGATTTCATATAGCAGTCATGACTAGGCACTGTTTTTAGACTTTCTACTATGGATTTGTCTAATCTGCTAATTGGCTATGCTGGGGCCGGGGAACCTTAGGCCCAGGGGTCAAATCCAGCCCTCCAGGATTCTCTGGCTCTCTGGACTCCTCCCAGGCAACACACCTCTCTGGCCCTTCTCAACCCTTGTCCTTGAGTGCTTTTGTCCAGCTGGGATGATTCTTAACTTGTCCCAATGATGCGTGTTGGAACCTCTGTTTAAAGCACTCTCTGCATCCCTGCCTGTTGTGGCAGCAAATTCCATAGCTTCAATATGCACTGAATGAAGAAGGACACCATTTTATCTGACCTGCATCTTCCAACATTCACCACAATAAATACAGTAAATGCAAACCCAATGTAAAAGAACAGTATATCTCTGAATAAGAGATGCTTGGACAAACTAGTTTCTACACCTTCTTCATGAGCTTCCCAGGCCCATGGGTAGAATCAAGAGTTTCTAGATGTGATGGAGTTGTAATCCAGCAAAGTGACCCATTGAATTTGCTGGGCCCTGCCAAGGAGAAACTGGGATTTATCTTTTACAAAGGGAAAGAAAGTAAGCTGTGAAATTCTGGCAGGGGAGTACTATTGCACTGCAAGAAATGCAAAAAAAAGGGGGGGTGCTGTCAGCTGGTTTTCCTTCCTTGGCTTTTTCATGTGTTAATGGTGACTGGCACTTATAACAGAAGAACATGGCATTAACTCATGTACCTTAATGAAGGGGCTGATCAAATGGTAATCCTGGTAGGGTTTTGTTTTTGTTTTTACTCAAGCTGCCGCTGTAGGTTTCTTCCAGAGATGGAATGTAACGATCACATAATTCATGTAGGTGTTCATTCCCCCCCCCCATTTCCTCCCTTGTTACTCTGGTGTGGTCTTAATTGGCTTGGAAATGAGGAGAGCAGGAATGCTGCCCTGGCAATGATCCCGGATCGGGGAAGAAGGTTTGGGAGGAAGTCGAAGAGATTTCCCTTCCCCAGCTCCGTGGAAACCACAGCTCTGCTCAGTTTTGGATGGGCTCTTCTGCCTTGGGATGGCTTGGGAGGGAACCCTGCAGTTCCATTAAGGAAACCGCAAATGCTTGGCTAGATCTGACTACAGATCCACCTGGCCCTGCATTATTTCTCCGACAGAGGACAGTCACAGGGACATAGGAAGCTGCCTTATACTGAATCAGACCATTGGTCCACATTGCTCAGTGTCGTCTACACCAGGGGTCAGCAAACCTTTTCAGCAAGGGCCAGTCCACTGTTCCTCAGACATTGTTGGGGGCCAGACTATATTTGGGGAGGGGGGAATAAACGAACTCCTATGCCCCACAAATAACTCAGAGATGCATTTTAAATAAAAGCACACATTCTACTCATGTACAGTGGTACCTCTGGTTACTTACTTAATTCATTCCGGAGGTCCTTTCTTAACCTGAAACTGTTCTTAACCTGAAGCACCACTTTAGCTAATGGGGCCTCCTGCCGCCACCGCACGATTTCTGTTCTCATCCTGAAGCAAAGTTCTTAACCCGAGGTAATATTTCTGGGTTAGCGGAGTCTGTAACCTGAAGCGGATGTAACCTGAGGTACCACTGTAAAAACACCAGGCAGGCCCCACAAATAACCCAGAGATGCATCTTAAATAAAAGGACACATTCTACTTATGTAAAAACTCGCAGATTCCCAGACCATCCACAGGCCGGATTTAGAAGGCGATTGGGCCAGATCCAGCCCCCGGACCTTAGTTTGCCTACCCATGGTCTACACTGACTTCCAGCAGGGGTTTTAGGCAGGGGATGTTCCCAGCCCTCCTTGGAGATGCCAGAGTTTGAACCCAGCACCTTTTGCATCCAGCAGATGCTCTATTACTGAGCTGCAGACTTGCCCCAGAAGCCCACAACCAAGCATGAAGGCAGTTCTTAAATTATGGGGGAAATGAAAGTTGGGGTGACAAGGTTATTAGAGCACCCAACCCCATTTCTGCCCCTCACTCATTTTAGCCACACCACGTCCCCATCTGTCTAGCTTTTTGAAAACAGTTGTGAGCAGGGCCACCACAAAACAAAAGGGGTCTAGGACATCCATCTCCTCCCCCCCACTGGTAATTTGAGCACTGCATAACAGTGATGCTATCCTGCTGCTTTCCCCTGGCATCTGATTCTTCAGGGGTGGGGAGCATTTTTCAGACTGAGAGATGCCATCCCTTTCTGGACTCTCTTCCAAAGGCCACCTGCCAGTGGTGGGCGGAGCTAGAGGAACAAAGGATGTGAAACTTCCCCCATTGTACAGTACGCTGGTTTCTACACACCACTCTATTCTCCACGTAGGCAAGCAAGAGGCCTCAGAAGCCAGGGACACATTCCAGCCAGGCAAAGGACACTCAAGGAGGATGTCAAAGAAGACCAGTGAGGGCTGTGTCCTTGCAGAGAGGGGGTGTGGCCTGGAGAGAGTTCCAAGTGTTAGGCAGAGAGGCTACATTAGACCCCACCAGGCCAGAGGTTCTCCTCTCCTGGAGTACTTGAAAGTGAACACAGGCTGTCATGGCTAGTACCTGTCGGCAGATCTATCACTCCTGTGTCATCTACTCCATGCCTTTATAAGCGTTGCTTGCTGGTTCCTGAAGGCCATGCGTGCTATTAAAAGACCCAGTGGGAAGCCCGGCTGTGTTTTGTTTTAAGCCTGCTTTCTCCTATCTGCATGGCCTCACCTGTACTTCCATTTCTTGGTCACAGTGAAGTGTGACAGACAACGGTGATAACTGGATTGAGAAGTCAGAAACTGGCTTAATTAGGTTATAGATACTGTTTCCGCCCACATACGATATGGCCCATGAGGCGTAATTAAAAGTGGTTGCTTGGACCACACATCTCAGGTAGCATCGTTTGAGCTTCTCTAAACCAGGAGGGCAAGCAGAGAGCGAGAGAGCAGCGAAATGACAGAGGCCAAGGAGGGATGTGTATTTACACAGGGGCAACAGATAATAAAGCATGGAAGTGAAGCAGAATCCTGAATGAAGTAGAAGTAGAAAGGGGGGGGGATTATTTATAATAATGGGAGTCAAACAGAAGGGGGAATAAGTCACTTTAAGGGTGCATAAATTTTTACGATGGCGCATAAACAGCCATAGCTTGTCTTGTCTCTCTCCCCGTCTGTCCCCGCCAATAACGAGGGACGGACGGCGCCGAACATAAAGGAGGAATATAATCAGGCAGAGGGAGGGGACGGATGGGAAGGCCTGGTGGATTGATCGCAGAGTGCGTTTGTATATCCCAACGTAAAAGGTTGGAGGCTGACAGGTGGCCGGGTTTTTCCACTGTATAAAGCCATGTGGGGGCTGTCAGCCCCACGCAGGCGGCCTCGTTGCAATTGATGAATTGCCTGCTTTCTTGATTAAACCTTCCGTCACTTAAGAAACAATAAGCCCAGGCGTGGATGGGAGAGAGAGAGAGAGGGACACGTCAAGAAGTGTGTGTGTGTGGGGGGGGGGGTGGGAGTCTGTTTTACCTTTCTGCAGATGTTGGGCACAGAGTACAATGTGTATTATTAAAATGAATGTGGCATTTATATTGTCTTGTTTCTTTTGTGGGAGAGAGGGCCTGTAAATTATATGTTAATAATCAGATGGTAGGCCCTTTCCAAGAGAGCGAGAACTGAGGTCTTCAATCAGTTTAATTGGTAGATTAATCAACCAGAGCTTTGGTTGACTAATCAAAGGACTGAGGATTTATTTTTCTGTGGTTACGTTTGTGTATTTTGAAAACCAATACGCCTTTTTTTTTTTATACTGGTGTGTTACAGGATTAACTGTGTGTTACTGTAATGCTGAATGAAAAAGGAAATATACACAATGGCTTTTCTGCTATGAATGAGTGGATTAGTTTTTCGTCGTCATGTGCTTGCTTTGGTATGTGAAAAAGCCATCTATGATTAGATTTTGGAAATAAGGCAAGTGTGTTTAAATTTAAATCAATGTAGTTTGTTAAAAAGCAGAGTAATCTGCTAAAATATCCTTTCCTCAGTTGACAGCCTTCTTAGGCTTACAGCACAAAGCATTGTTGATTGTCAATACAAGCAATGTGTGTGACTCTGCAACAGTGGTCGGCTGAATGGTTAGGGTTGTTGAATTTACCTGAGTTTCTAGTAGACTCTGAAGATCTACCTGCAAATTTCAGGTCCTCTTATGGTTGAAAAACAGTGATGTCTCTAAGCATATTCTGAACCTAGGAATTTGTTTTCATCATCTATACTGTGCTGAGGTCACTGTCTTTTTATACACAAATCTACTGAAGGGCTTCGTTTCAGCCTCCATGTTTCGGTGGAAAATGTTGGGGGGGGTTGTGTTTTGTTGTTCTTTTTGTTTTGCTATTGTTAAACAATGCTAGTCAGAAACTGCTAATGATGCTTTATTGAGATTCTTGCATTGTAGGGGGTTGGACTGGATGACCCTCAGGGTTCCAGCTCTACAATTCTATGATTCTATGAAATTGGGGGGGGGGGGTTATCTGAATTCCTCAAGTGTGACAGTGTTCTTTGCTACAGCCTTTGAAACAAGGATGTTAAAGGGAAGGTGAGTCCTGAGTCAAAATTATCTGTATATTCAAACTATTTTAAATCATGAATTATGCTCATATTTTAAAAGGCACAATCTGTGTAAATATCTGTTGAGTTGTAGCTAGTGTACTGCTTCTTAGAGTAGACACTGTGAAATTGACTTTTAAGTTCATTAATTTCCATGGGTCTGTTCTGAGTAGAATATTCAGCACAGATAAAAGAAAGTACTTATTCACGCAGAACATAGTTAATCTATGGAACTCACTCCCACAAGAGGCAGTGAAAGCTACCAACCACAGCTGGAGGCAGTAAGGCTTCTGAAAGCTAGTTGCTGGGAACCATAGGAGGGAGCGCTATTGTGCCCAAATCCTGCTAGAGGGCTTCCTATAATGGGTATCTGGTTGGCCGCTGTGAGAACTGGATGCTGGACTTGATTGGCCATTGACCTAAGCCAGCAGGCTCTTTAGTCCAATGCTATTATGTTAATTTATGTGGATACTATCCACTCTGCATGCACACAGGCTGTGCCTTTTAGAATAAGAGCGTAGCAGAATCCACAGTTTGAGAGTATTTGTTGTTCTTTTGTCTCTGCTGTGGTTGTTTTAATAACTGCATCTGGTTTTTATGGTCTGCAGACCAAATAGACTAGTACTGCAAAAAAACAAACAAAAACCCCCCCTCATATTTGTAGATCCAGGTATGTTTAATTTCTCTTTCTCTCTCCCTCCCCCCCCCCGCCCAATTTGCAGAATACAAAAAGACAGGTCCTTCTTTCCTCCAGTCTAAATTTTGGCATGGTAGCAAATAGAGGAAAGTGGTGGAAATGGAACAAAGAATAACTATTCAGTAGTTTGTCATCCTGACCATTGAGTTGCATTAACAATAAAAATAATGAATTAGACTTATGTCTATAAGCAAATTCCAGCGACGGTTAAGCATAGGCAAACTCTGGCCCTCCCATCATCCTTAGCTAACAGGACCAGTGGTCAGGGATGATGAGAACTGTAGTCCCAAACATCTGGAGGGCTGGAGTTTGCCTATGCCTAGAAGCATATTTTATTTCAATGGTTGAGATACTGGTATACTAAATTATCCAACTAATATTGAAAGTAGCCTTATTTTTGGCTACCTCATGCTCTATATTTTTAAATAAATATCAATTCATAGTGTGTGTTATTTTAATAAAAGCAATGTACAGTAACAGAAAAATCAAAGGAGCTCATTATAACATTTGTAGTTAATTTGAACTACAGTATGCTTAATCCTAATTCTTTCTGCGCAATTGATTACAATGGGACTTAGGTGTTCTGTTCAGCTGGCCACTGGATCACATCCTTTGAAAGATGTCAAATTGAGGAGTGCAAATATTCCATCAAAAGTTTGTGCTAAACGGATCAGCTTTTTAACACCTTGGCAGCTTTTGCAGTGAAGTTAATAAACAGCTTGTTTCAGGACAATATGTTAATGGTCCCCAAAGGGAAGAAGATTGGTCTGGCTTCCAAAAAAATGTGGGGGGGGGGAGAGGAATTTGGCTGCAAGCAAAAGTCGTTTCAGTTGCAAGATGTTTCTTCTCTACAAACTCAAATGGACACACAAGCTTTCAGAAAGTTTTACAAATGAATCGTGCATTACAGACAAATCGGTTGCAGATGTTTTTTTCTGGTACTTTTTTCTGTCGGACTCAACACTTGCAACTATGTTAGCTTAACCATTTAAATTGCCCTTACTTGGCCTCAGTGATGCCCTCATTTAGCCAAATCTAATAGACTCTCTGGTGTTGTGACATATCACCCTGTGTAGTGCAAGGATGGGGACTGTGACTCTTATCGGTGTTGCTGGACTCCAACTCCCAGAATCCCTGAGCATTGGGCATAGTGGCTAGAACTGATTGGTGTTGGCATCTAGCAACATCTAGAGGGCTACAAGTTCCCCATCCTTGACATAGCCTGCAGGGTTCTAAATCCATTTGGAGAATCTATGTATGTAGATCAGACAGTCAGACCTTCCCAAGTCCAGCATGGATAGCATGGGGGAGAGGCATAGGAACATAAGAAGAGCCCTGCTAGATTAGGTGAATTGCACCTTCCCCAATAGCAACCACCTCATGCCGTATGACCAACAAGGAAGGCCTTGTTTGTAGTGTTGCTACCGAGGACTGCCTGGTTGCCCCCCTCGCGGGAGTGCCAACTTTAATAAAATATCGGGGCCTCAGGTAAACGCTACCCTGCATAATTGATCACAAGATGCAACACACACTATTTGAATGGCAGTGCTCATTAACTTTGGGAGGAGCCCAGCCCCTCAAATATTTTATGGGGAGAGTGCTGAAGGAACCTCAGCCCCTAGGAGTTGGCTCCTATGGATCCACAACAGGGCCATTTCAGTGGTGGTTCCCTGGTAGTGGAATGCCCACCCAAAAGACGTGCACCTGTCTCCATCTTTCAAGAGGGATTTGAGAACATTCCTGTTTATCCAGGCATTTGGTGGCTGAAGAAGACTATTCCTGGCAGCCCCAAGATCACTAGATGGAAGAAAGTTTTTAAGCACTCTTACAACATTTCTTAAAACTGGAACTGATTTTTATATGTTTTTCAGTTGTAATTGTTTTTAGAATCAGTTTTAGAATATATGCTTTGTTTTAAATCGTACATTTCTGGGGGGAGGGGCTCAATAGGCAGTAAGCAATAGCTCAGGATGCTCTTCTCACAGTCTCCAACCAGATGGGAAGACTGCAGGCGGGACAGGAGCACAACAGCCCTCTTGCATTCCTCATTAGCAGGTCTCCAGAGCCATAGTGCCTCTGATGCTGGAGGGGTCTGTTGCCATCATGACCAAGTAGCCATTGACAGCCTTGTCATTCCAGATTTGGTGGCCATCACTATATGCTGTGATAGCATATATTTAGATGTGACTTTTTGCATTGCAGGGAGTTGGACTGGATGATCTTTGGGACATTTTCCAAGTCTGCAAGTCTATGATTCTGTATTCTGTGGGCTAATGATGCAAGTACTTCATTTTTATCCATCCTGACTCCCAGTGTTCAGCTTCATTGGTTGATCTTGAGTTCTAGTATTCTGAGAAAGGGATAAACACCTTAAACTATTTTCTTTCTCTCAGCCTGACCTGCCTTTATAGACTGTGAGAAGAATGAAGGGGGCAGTGGGCAGGGAGAGAACTAGATACACCACTTGAGCTCTGTGGGTGAAGGGATTGCGGGGAAAACATTATTCTGGCTCCCTGGCTTTTAGCCTCAGATTCCCAGAAAATGTAGCTCAGAGGGGAATACAGGTCCTTAACAACTCTCAGCACCCTTAACAAACTCCAGTTCCCTTTTTTGGGGACGGGGAGCAAAGTCTGTTTAAAATGGTATCGTGGCACTTTAAATGTGTTACTGTGGCCCATTGACTCAACACTGATTGATTGCTGGATAGCAAACTTTGCATCATCTTCTGCCATACCTAGAGCCCTTTTGAAGGCTCTGTTCTGGTTTGAGCCAGCTTTGACCCCTCTTTTGAAGGCTTCTTGCTGATTTGAGCCAACTCAGACCCCTGTTTTGAAGGCTTCCTACCGGTTTGTATCCATCTGTGCTTCTCTATTGTCCCCAGGGAGTTGTTGACTTTAAAACAAAAGAGAGTGGCAAAGCTGAAGATGAACATCTTGGCTGCCTTCACTGTAAAGAACATTAGGTCCCATAGATTAGACTTGAGATGGAACAGATCTGTCAGCTCGCTGAAAAGGAGCTCATTATTCCGCAGATTTGTCTCCCCATTGTCTACAAGACAATGAATGATGCCAGCCTGAGATCCTTTGTTATCTAGAGAGCTGGGTTTTTCCCCCTCTTCCCCTCAGCCCCCCTTCCTCCTACATGCCTGGGTTGTTTTATGGCATCAAAGATCTAGCGATCCACCGATAACATGGCATTCTCAGTTCTGCGTGAGACACCGATAATTTGACAGCCGCGCCTTCTGCTTCGTTTCATGTCTTGCACCAGGACTTCCAGGCCTTACTCCATCAGGCAGTGCTTTGACATTGTGTGTGCATAGCTGTGTTGTATCCCCATTCCAGAGCTTGAAATAGATACACAGGTGGCTTACAAGTCCCTTAACCAGCAGTGTTTGGGCAAGCAAGTTGGGGTGAATGGACCCGAGGAATGGAGGAGCAGTCATCATCCTGCATCATTGTCACCATAAGGTATGAACATAATATAAGAGCCTGCTGGATCTTATGAAGCTTCGTTCTACTGAATCAGATCATTGGTCTGTCTCACTCAGTATTGTCATCACCATCCTTTCTCAACCTTGGGTCCCCAGATGTTGTTGAACTTCAACTCCCACCATCCCTAACTAGCAGGACCAGAGGTCAGGGATGATGGGAGTTGTAGTCCAACAACATCTGGGAACCCAAGGTCTATACTTCTTCAGGGTTTCAGGACATTTCAGGCCTCACACAGAGATGCAGGGTATTGAACCTGGGACCTTCTGCATGCAAAGCAGATGCTCTAACCACTGAGCTATGGTCCTGGATAACATTTTTAGTTCATATTCAGTCTCTTAGCCACTATGCTTCTCTAGTTCTCACATGGAGTTGCTTTTGGCCTCCAGGTGCTGGTCCCTTTAGTAGGTTGCTCTTTGGACTACACAGCAATGACTCTTCTGGAGAGGTCCAGCTACCACTTGCTCTGCTGCTCCTTTTCTATAGGGCATGGCCATTGCTCAGTGATAAGAAATGATGCTTTGCATATTATAGCTTCAAGTTTCATCTCTGGGAAGGATTCCTGACTGAATCCTGGTGGAGTCACTGCCAGTCAGTGTGGACACTAATGAGTTATATGAACCAGTGGTCTGATCATTTCCTATGAAGTGGAATATCACAGGTATCACGTGGCAAAATATTTGTGCCATCTGCAATAGATTTCCTACTAATGATGGGGAAATGTCTGAACGTGTTTAGTTGGTTGTCATTATTTAAGTTACTGTAATTCATGGGGGTGATTTTGTTTTATACAGTCATACCTCGGGTTACAGACACTTCAGGTTGCGGGTTTTTTGGGTTACGGACCACCAAAACCCAGAAGTACTGGAACGGATTATTTCCGGGTTTCGGCAATTGTGCATGTGCAGAAGCACCGAATCGCAACCCACGCATGTGCAGATGCGCCACTGCAGGTTGCGAACACTGCGGATTGCGAACGTGCATCCCGCATGGATCACGTTCACAACCCAAGCGTCCACTGTAATTTGCTGATAGCTTATTATCTTAAAATACTTAGGATACCAGATATGATATGGAATCTTGGATTCTGTTACTTTGCTTTTAATTGAAGTTTGAAATGTTATAGGATGGCAATGTGATTTTGTTGTTGTTGCATATTTTTGTCAATTTTGTAAACTTTTTTGAGTACAGTAATCTAGAACAGCAGTGTACAAATTAAAAATGAAATGAAGAAAGCAGCTCCTACTCTTGTTACTACATACATAATTTTAACAGATGTGATAAGTACCTTCATATCACAGACTTCCAACCTGTATGTTGTAATCAGAAAAAGGATCTTGGGAGGAACAAATGTGGTATGATGGTTAGAGGGTCAAACTCTCTAGACCTACAAGATCAGGATTCAAACCCTCATTCATCTATGAAGCCCACTGGGTGACCTTAAGCCAGTCACAGTCTCTCAGCCTAATGTACTTCTCCGGGTTGTTGTGGGGATTAAATGAAGAGGAGGACATTCATGTAAACTCCATGGAGGAAAAGTGGGATATAACTAATAGTAATAGATGATAATTTACATTTTTCCTCTTTTTTGTCCTATCACCATGTGCATTTATAAAACATAAACCAAACTTTGGAAAGAAGCACCTTGGCCAGAGCACTATTGGAAGATGAGGTCTAAATTTCAAGATAGCAGTTGGCGTGGAAAATAAAGCATCCAGCCAATGGTTTGGTAACAGCTTTGTCTCAAGCCTGGGTCTGCTGAAGTACTTTGGCGTTGATTAATGAGCTCTGGTGGCAGATTGAATAGAAAAAAATGTCCTTTTGCCATTTGCTTTGAAAAGGCAGAATGGCTGAAACCTCCAATTCTCTTGCAGAGAGAGGGCGGGAAATTTCATCCCATGTTGCCAAAAAAATGCCTAGTGCTCCCCTCCATGATAACTTTGTGCTCTTCAATGTGCGTTAACAGAAATAAAATAAAACCCTGTATCATTTCTTTGTAGGCGATGAGAACATTTTAATCAGGGCTTAGCCATTTATTTTTCACAGAAAAACTATTGTTTTGATCCATCTCTTCCCCCTCCACCCCTCTCCTCACTTTTCAAAGATAATTAAATAGTTCACTAAGCACAGTGTGGTGGCGCCTTTATTAACATAGGTAATTTTGAAAGGAGGATAAAGAAAAAGAGATGCCATTGTTTTAATTTGCAGCTAAAAGAATTGCTTTCAGCTTCTTCTTGGAAGGAACATTAGGAGGTTTGGGCAGTTGTTGCTGCAGTGTTTGTCTGATGTTTGGGCCTGAGGGTCTGTTGCCAATGTTAGGCCTACTCTGAGTAGGCCCGGCCAGATTAATAGGCATGACCAGTGTAGGTCCACTGATTACAGTGGTAAAATAGAAATGATTTCTGAGTAAAAGAAAACCTTAAGGATCATGCATGGCAGGATAAAAGTCTGTAATTTTATCAGGACAAGTTATTTGTTGTTTACTGTTATAATAATTGTTTTCTCAAAATTCATCTTCTGTGCCATGAAAATAAATAACAACAGTCTTTTTTTTTAAGCTTCCCTGCTCCACTAAATGTTGGTGCCTCCTTCTGAAGGAGGAATTTCTGGGGTGAACGGGGAGGAATTGTACTTGTCAGCCATTTTGTTTGGTTTTGGTTTTGGTTTTTTTAAAGGTCCTATCACAAATTCTGTAAAGATGTATATATGTGTGTGTGTGTGTGTGTGTGTGTGTGTGTGTGTGTGTATATATATATATATGTTTTATAAAATCTATACACCGCTATTTTAAAAAATCTTACATTAAAAGTGGGTTGAGTGGGCACATGTAGGAGAAGGCAGTCTCATAGCTAAACTTGGTCCCAATATGTTAAGGGCATTATATGCTAATAGTAACAACTTGAACTTGGCCCAGTAGCAAATCGGCAACCAATACCAATTTCTGAGCACAGGTGTTATTTACATTCTGCACCAACTGCAAGTTCCCAGATCAAGCACAAGGGAAGCCCCACATAGAGCATATCACAGTCTTGAAGTACCCAGTGCATGAACTACTGCGGCTCCATTTTCTTGGGTGGTGTTCATGGCTCATTTGCTTTCTTTCTAAAGAACATATTTGCTATTGCTGCCTCTGGTGCCAGAACTCTTCCTAGTAAGTCACCATTTTCTCCTCAAATGTGCCCCCATAATGGCAATGCATTGTGAGGATCAACACGGATTGTGACATGACAACATCATTCAGTTTCTGTTTTACCAAGTGGGGTGTTTTCTTGAGAGGGAGGGGAGAATTAATTTCTGTGCTGAGTGGTTCTGCTCTGCTTGATGGTTTAACAACTTTATGCTGTGTTAGTGATTTTTATTGTACACCACCATTATAATAGGGGTGGCCCTCTCAACAGGCCTCTATTTCTATTGGGATTAAAGGTGTTTAAGAGTCTTTTGCTATTCTGTAAATAAGCAGAATAGAATAATTGTGTGAATGATTTTGGATGGGGGAACCTGGCGGCCAGGTAGTCATATTCAGGAGTTTCGGATGCAAACCAAAGCACATCTGGAGTTCCAGATTTAGGAATATATACCGAATTTTACACAAATAAGGTAAATTTTTAAGACATATTCCTTTAGAATGTCAAGTGTGTATACCCACACACTTGTTTTGGTTTGGTTTCTGCACATTAAGGCTTTGAAATGGAGGGAAACTACTTTAAATCTTAATTTAAATATGGGAACCTTTGGCCCTCCTGTTTTTGCCAAACTTCAACTCCCATCAGCACTGGCAATAATGGCCAAGAGACAGAGATATGGGAGAAGTAGTTCAGCAATATCTGGGGGCCAAAGTTTCCCCTCGCCTGTCTTAACTACTACGTCTTGGCTGATTTTAAATATGTTACCAAGTATCAATATACTTTTTTTTTTTGCACTGGGGTTCCTATTTAAAAAATCCCCCCCCCCCAAAAAAATCCTCATTTCAGTCTATGATTGCAAATGCTGGAAAAAGAATTGATGTTGGAGAATGTCAGTTAAATTTTTTTGCAAGTCTGCTTGAGCAACAGGGAATTTCCTTGAGAAACTCTTCTCCTTCTTCTGAGTTATTGAGTGCTTTAATTTGCACTGTGCACAATGTTATGTTCTTCTTTTTTAGAAAAAGAAAAGAAAAGAAATCCCCCTGCAGGATTGACTTTAGTTGCCCATGGCCATCAGATGACATTACATCTGTTAGGCGTTCTTTTGTGGTTTCAGCAGGGCCAGCTTCATGAGTGGGTTACAAGGCTCTGTCAACATAGGAAGCTGTTTTATTCAGAGCCAGACCATTGATCCAACCAGCTCAGGATTGCCTTCATGGATTGGCAGCAGCAGCTCAGGGATTTCAGACAGGGGTATCTCAGAAATTGAACCCTTGGACCATCTGCATGCAAAGCAGGTGCTCTGCCATTGAGCTTATGCCCTTTCCCCGCTGCATTCCACTTGGCTGCTGCCTAGAAAAAACTGCTTAGCATGGGCAGGAGGTGTAAATTTATTGAGAGCCAAACCCTTTCCTGAGATGTTCAGCCTGGCCTTGCCCCAGTGTTTCTTAAAATGAGAGCTGATAAAGCAGAGATAAAGCAGAGAAACTGAGAACTGAGCAGAGAGAACTGAGAGCCAGTGTGGTGTAGTGGTTAAGAGCGGTAGTCTCGTAATCTGGTGAACCGGGTTCGCTTCCCCACTCCTCCACATGCAGCTGCTGGATGACCTTGGGCTAGTCACACTTCTCTGAAGTCTCTCAGCCCCACTCACCTCACAGAGTGTTTTTTTGTGGGGGAGGAAGGGAAAGGAGAATGTTAGCCACTTTGAGACTCCTTAGGGTAGTGATAAAGCGGGATATCAAATCCAAACTCCTCTTCTTCTCTGATCATGAGAACATAGATAGAGCCGGCAGCATCAGAGCAAAGGCCCATCTAGTCCAGCATCCTGCTTTCACAGTAAGCAACCAGATACCTTAATCTGAAGCCCAGAAGCTAGACCTGAGTGCAACAGTGCTCTCCCCACCTGCGATTCCCGTGAGCATATTGAGGCATACCATATTCAGAGGCATACTGCTGCCTCCGACAGTGGAGAGCATGGCCATTGGGGCTAGTAGGAGGCTTGTAATTCAGGCAAGACCTTTGTGGCTTTGGTAGAGGGGCAAGCTGAATAATGGAGTTTGTGTACATAATCACCCCTGCCTGTCTGTATACTTTTACCCTCATGTATCCAGGCTGAATACATGAAGAAGACTGAAAGGTTAGGAGTGAGGAGTGTCAATTTCGCATTCAATTTAGTTGATTCTCAGCCAGGAACCGCTTCAAGTTTCAGCATCCCCTTCTTCCAGTACAATGCACTGCTAATCACACATGCTTATGCGCATCATGTACTAGTTGTGGTAAGAGTCGCCTGCCTTTATCAGGAATCTGCAGTGTATTTGTTTTGCTTGTACATGCCCCGCCGTTTTAATTTTTTTAATAGGAAGCTGCTGCAGCGTTTGGATATTTAAACAGTTATTAAAGGAATGACAATTAACCGATTGCCGACAGAGATTTCCTTGAGTTGGGGGGGGGAAGCCTCCCCGAAAATGGAGTACAGTTTGCAAAAAGTATCGCGGTGCAGTAATGACAATGAATTTTGATTTCCCGGAACTGATATTAGACTCCTTATTAAACTATGTACATCTGCTTTTAATTTAGTCCAAATAATTGGAAAATGCAATGAAGCTTTCCAATTAAAGCGGGGGCTTTATGCTGTTTAATAATACCCCCATAATATTATAGCTTATGAAGTGACAGGTGAGTTGGGTGAATGAATGAATAAAACATAAATGCGGCAATAAGGGACAGGAGAACGGGAGACAGTTGTAGGGGATTTTAAATGCTCAATGTAATTTGCATATATTAATCTCCTCTTTTCAGCCTTATCAAGCATTCTTCAGTATTTGAAGTTAAAATAGCGTTGACAGGCGAGAGCACGCTTAGTTTTTTCGAGGATTTATTACTTGTATAATTTCTGATCTTTAATAAGCAGATATGACTGATCCTCATAGTTCTATAGAAATCGTTTAATTGTTCCAGATGGCGTGTACTGATTATGCAAAATTACTTTTCACACAGTTTTTTTCACCCCCTCTTTTGGTGCTTGTATATGATGTGTGTGATGGTGTTCGGAGTAAAATTTTTAAAAAAAATTATAGCAGCCTTATCGTGCTGTTTTATGGTGTGTTAAAACACACACACACATTCAGTTGAATTTAATCTACTGAATTACATTGGCCAACAGCTATTATAATGTAACAGAGAGATCTTTTTTCTTTTTCCACTTGGAGGCTTGATGAAGAATAATATAACACATTCACTATTGTTCATTACAATATCACACACACACACACACACACACACACACACACACAGCATTTCTAGAGAGAGAGAAGCCTATGGCTGATGAAAAATGCATAATGCATAATTTGTGCACTTAGATAAAATGCAAAGGAATTGTTCTCTTCGTTTTTGGAGAGCAGATCCATGTGCAGAACAAATGAAATAACCTTGTTGTGACTGCTTTCCTCTCATCAAGAATGATTTTCTTTTAATGATCAGGGTGGCAAATTGTATTTTAATTTTTAGATCACTGGCACGGGCTGTGTCCTGTTGACAGGTGTCACCGCCATCCTCCTTCATGGCTCGTCTAATTCGGATATCTCAATGGTCCCCTTTTTGTAATTGAAAAGGCATTTTGTAGTAGAGAGTGGTGGCTGCAATTCAGTCTCTTTAAAAAGTTCCCCCACCTCATGCTATGTGTGTGCAAATGTGGTTGTGGGAAGTCCTAGTTGAGAATATATGAGCTTACACTGTGGGGATAGGAAACCAGTAGCTCTATGGATGTTGTTGGTCTCCCAAGTCCCATTATCTCTAACCATTGGTATGCTGGTAGGGGCTGATGGGAGTTGGAGAAAGTCTGAAGGTCACTGGTAGAGCATCTGCCTAGCATGCAGAAGGTCCTAAGTTCATTCCCCAGCATCTCCGGGTAGGTCTGGGAGAGAGTTCTGCCTGAAACCCTGAAGAGCCATTGGAGACAATACTGAGCTTGATATGTCAGTATATGGTATATGGTTCCATATGGAATCCAACACTTTTCCAATCCCTTATTATTCCACCTCTTGAAGGACTCCATTCTGAAGACTACAACGTAGGGATGGAGAATCGGGGACCCTGCAGCTGTTATTGACTAAAACCCGTTATATAGTTGGACCATTGGCAGTGCTGGCTGGGACTGATGGGAGTCCAACAGAATCTGGAAGGCCTCGAATCTCTATCCTTTTTATGCTACAGTCTTGTTGTACAATGCTGTCTATCACTGCCACACCAAGGTTTCAGGCACAGTCTTCCCATCAATTACTAACCATTTCCTTTTAACCAGACTTGCTGGATATTGAATCTGGGGACCATCCACATGCAAAACATATTCTCTGCTACTTAGCATGGTTAGTAATAAAGTTTCAGTTCAAGAGAAGCTGGATGGAGAAGGATACTTGGGTATGTTTGTAAAAGCACTTTCCTTGTGTCTACATTAGTCAGTATGAAAGGGGAGCTGTTTAGCCACTAAGAATTGTTCTCACCCTTAGTGCTGATTGGAGCCAAACAGTGTAAAAGGAGGTGCATTGCCCACTGAGAATTGGCCCGTAGGAGAAGACATGCAGGAAGAACATCAATGAGTAGTTGCTATTATATTCTGTGTTTTTCCCTGATAGGGGCTCAAGGCAGCTTACAGCTAAAATAGAAACAGCTAAAAACATAGTGGGGAATGCAATATTAAAAAACAAGTATTGATGTATTTACTTGCGCACATGCACACAAATATACAAATATTAGGAACATGGAAAACAAAAGGTGCTTCATTTTCAAGAGAATTATGTGCAAGTTCTGTGCCCATGTGTGTGCACAGAAAATAGTAGATCTGGCTGGAAAGCGATACACGGAGAACTACATTGGCCATTGTAGTGCATTGCTAAATAATAATTTTGTATAATGATAGGATTATTGTATAATCTTAGAAAGGGACATGGCTGCGAGAGTGCATGGCTGTGACTATCATGAAGGGACCCTGCACTTCTCAATTTGCCCCTACACTACTAGACATGACTAACATAGGTCCATTATTTTCAGTGGACCTGCTCCCAAAGCCCAAATGTCCAGCCATACCAACATTAAACAATTGCTGAAGATTCCAAAGTTATTAATTTATTTATTTTTTAAAGGTGCATAGTAGATCTGTGTTAAAATGCATAAACATTGTAGGCCACTGGGAGGCTTTCCTAACACATTATCAAAATATCTATAGCTCTAATAATATAAATCAGGAATGATTAGAAAAATATTTGTCCTAATGAAGTAATCATTTGGTCGTAATGCATTTCATGACTGTAGCTTTCGGGTGTGTTAACCGGATGGACGTTGTATGGATTTTCTCATTTTCATCTCCAAAACGCTATCTAATGTTTCATTAAGAGTCACATATAATGTATCTTAAGTACAGTCATTAAATATAGTTTAAGGAGATTTATGTTTCAATATTGCTTAAAGATGGTTTAATAGGCCCATTTACTTGGGCAATATTAATGAGCTCTTACTACCTAATTTTAAGGATCTTAATGTGTATGAAGAGTTTGTGGCTGCACAAAACAACTTGGAAATGTCAAGGCAGCGGACAACTCCAGAGTTGCCATTGAAGCAAAACCCTCCAGTGCAACTGCATTCCTAACCCCGTAGCACTGCTCAGTTGATTTAAAGGGTTAAATCCCCCCACCATTTGGCAAGCCACACGGGTGCCCTTCACCTGCAACATGTTTCCAGTCCTCATGGTGACTGCTGGCATTCCAAACTCATCTTCCCCGTGGCTTTGTGAGACGAGTCTGATCCAGCAAGACAGTTATCTATAAAGGTTCATCTAGGCCGGCTTTCCTCCTTGCCACCACTCCCAGTAGCCAACTGGAGGCACCTGGGAAATCCCCAAGCAGAACATGGAAGCAACAACCCTCCTTTGTTGTAACAACTGGTATTCAGAGGCGTTCTAATCCTGGATGTGGAAGACCATGACCATGAGCAGTACCAAAAGAATATAGGAAGCTGCCTTATGCTGAGTTGGACCCTTGGTCCATCTAGTACAGTATTGTCTACACTGATTGGCAGTGGTTCCCAAGGGTTTCAGGCAGAAATTTCTCGCTGCCCTACCTGGAGATGCCGGGGATTGAACCTGGGCCTTCTGCATGCAAAACGGAAGCTCTCCCACTGAGCTTATGGCCCTTCCCTAAACATTGATAACTCTGTCCTCCTCCTCTTCCATAAATTCTTCCAGTTTCATTTTAAAGTCATCTAAGCTAATAACCATCACCCCCATCTTGCAGCAGTGAATTCCATAAGTAGAACAGGGATGAAAATGATCCAACTTTGTGCAAATGATACTTTGGGTATCATTTAAAAGTTCCCTCCCCGCCCCAACCTTGGCCATTTTTCAAAGATAATTTCTGAAGCTGTTGTCTATCTGGGAGCCATTTCTTTCACTCTTCATTGTCTTGGTTTGCTTTCAGTGATGTCTGCTAGCCTTATCTGACCATGATGTGATCTGATTCACAAAAATAAGGAACCCACTGTATAGGAACATACACAAAGAGAAAAAATGGGTTCAGGCTTGCATACAAAAACACAATATATGGCAAGCAAAGTACAACAAATGTACAGTGGAACCTCAGTTTTCGAACATAATCTGTTCCGTGAGTCTGTTTGACTTCCAGAACATTCAAGAACCGAAAATCAAAGGGTTGTCGGCAAAGTGAATGGTGAAAATGGAAAAAAAACCCATAGAAGCCGTTTGACTTCCGAGGCGCGTTCGAAAACAGAAGCATTCACTTTGGTGTTCAAAAAACCAAAATGTTCGGCAGCTGAGACATTTGAAAATCGAGGTTCCACTGTATTCGTCACAATGTACCCGCTATTACAAGGCATACAGTACATGCAAGCGGTACTCCAGAACCATCAAAACAAGTACAATATTACAATTAATGATATATTTTCATTATCTTCTCAATACAATCTCACCGCATGGGCTGAATACATCTTTTGATTTGGGCTGTTTCTTGTAGTTCTTCTTTAAGAAACCCTTGGTGTTTCACAATCTCTACTCATAAATGTCCACTAGTGGGCTTCCTCTGTGCTCTGCTAGCCAGCATGCAGCAGTTGCCTCTACTTGTACCCGATGTGGGACCTTGTTCACTTCACAGGTGAGTCAGCCTGCTCATGGTCTGGAAAAGTTTGCACTATAATGTTTGACTTGGGTTGCTACAATTTTCTTCTATATTGTCAGCTGAAGGAGGAGTTTTCTCTTTGAAACTGAGATCAACCAGACTCCAGTCCTGTTTGCTACAGCTGCTCTGCCACTCCCAAGAAGTTCCTTGGGTCAGAAATAATGAAAATATATCATTAATTGTAATATTGTACTTATTTTGATGATTTTGGAGTACCGCTTGCATGTACTGTATGCCTTGTAATAGCAGGTACATTGTGACGAATACATTTGTAGTACTTTGCTTGCCATATATTGTGTTTTTTGATGCTGGCCTGAACCCCTGTTTTTTCTATTTGTGTATATGAACTTATTCACAACAGCATTCCTGTGTTGCTGATCCAGGAAGTGTTGCCTTTGGTTTTCCGCTGGATATGTTTTCCTTCCATAATCTGGTCATGCAGCCAAGACAAAGTAATTGATTGCTGTTGTTGTTTTATCCCCCCCCCCCCAGTTTTCTTTTTCATTAATTACATACATCTCATATCCATAACATTTACTATGCATTCCTCCCTCCCTCCCCTCCTAGGCTCCCCCCAACTTCCGCTTCTGGTTTGTTTCTCCTTTCAACCACCTTGCTACCTCCTAAAAGAAAAAAATACTAATAACATATTTATACAATAACATCAAACCTAAACACATAAAGATGAAAATAAGTACACCATATTATTTCTCTACCTTCTACACATTCTCTAATACTAATGATGTGAATGTTTATTTGACAAAGTAATTGATTGGGCAGGGTGGGGGCGGAGAGGATTGCACCAAAGCAACAGTGGAGAAGATAGTAGAACAACACTAAATAGGATTGGGGGGAAAGTGAATATTCTCTCAATCAAGAATTTTCTCAGAAAATATTTCTCACATGCTGGAAGTATCACTTCCGATCCAGAAATGGAACAGAGAGAGCATTTGATGCAGTCGAGTTCATATGATTATATCGTACAACCTTTCCTATTGTTTTCTCATTCTCGAAGTCCTCCAATCATTTCTTAAACAAAGGTCTTCTATCCTGCTGCTATTTGGCCTCTTACGTACATTGTTATGAGATTGTTCTTGTTTACGTCTTCTAGCTTCAGCGATGTTTCAAGCTACTCAGGTGGTTTATTAGTAGGAGATGATAGCAAATTTCTTATTTTCATAATTGGACATTTCTTCCCTATGGACTCATGTTTAAGATACACATTGGAGGGGGGCTAGAAATCCCCTTTCCTCCCCCCACCTCCATCCCCATAACTAGCTAATAAGTGTTGCATTGTCATCAAGAGAGTAATGGTTTGCTGATTAGCACAATTAATGACAAATGGTGGTTGGAGCTGGTGGATTGGTTTAGCAGATGATGAATGCCGTGTGGCCCAGGTTGATTCCTGCCAAGAGTGCCTTACCTGGCTGCCTGGCCTTCTGTTCTCAAGCAGGTAGCTCTCATTAGTCACAGGGCATAGGTGCCAGCTTAAATTCACTGTCATTTCCGAGTGGGGGGGGGACTTAGGAACACAGGCGTGCACTTGTTCTCGGATTCCTTTGAGAGTCGTCTGATAGCTTTCCCTGTATTGCTGATGTGGCTTTTGTTTTTATCTCTCACAAATGTCTGCTGTCTGTCTTAATCTAGTTGGGCGGAAAGCTGGCAGTGTGATAGACAGGGTCCAAGGAAGCTGACCCAAAGTAGAAGGCAATCCACAACAGTGAGGAGCAGATAACGGGAACCTGTCAAGCTTACAGGACTTGGAGAGCTCCCAGGGCCAGCAGGATATCGAACTGGCTCTTTCATATGCCCAAGCAGGGTCAGGTGACCTCCAGAGCCACACACCTCTGCGTAAGGCATCTGGTGATTTAAAGGAGCGGGATGCTGGCTTGGAGCAGTGGATGTGATTCCATTATATGCGCTTTCGGTAATCCCTTTTTCTGCTATTTCTAGTGGAGGACTTAAAAGAAAAGAACAGTTTTGATTGATGGGTTTATTGTGGTTCTTCTCTCCCACACACCCCAAAGGCTTTTGCTGGATCCATTCTTGGGGTCTAATAACCTTGTCTTGTGGATCTCCAAGGATTATGACTTTCCCTCCCTAGAATTCAGTGGGGATTTGGGGGGCTGTGCAAGAGGGATAACCAGAGGCCTTCCAGAGCTTACCCACACGATTTAGTGATGGCCACCAGCTGTAAAGGAGAAGAGGAGGAGGAAGAAGAGTTTGGATTTGATATCCCGCTTTATCACTACCCTATGGAGTCTCAAAGCGGCTAACAATCTCCTTTCCCTTCCTCCCCCACAACAAACACTCTGTGAGGTGAGTGGGGCCGAGAGACTTCAGAGAAGTGTGACTGGCCCAAGGTCACCCAGCAGCTGCATGTGGAGGAGCGGAGACGCGAACCCGGTTCCCCAGATTACGTGACTACCGCTCTTAACCACTACACCACACTGGCTCACCACGCTGGAGGATTAGACAAATTCATGGTGGACAAGGCTGTCCAATGGCTACTAGCTATGATAGTTGTGTTCACCCTCCTGTTGGAAGCAGTATGCCTCTGAATACTAGTTGGGAACTGGAGATGAGGAGAATGCTGTTGCACTCAAGAGTCCCCTGGGAAAAGAGAATGGTTGTTAAACCACTCTGGAAATTGTAGGTCTGTGGAGGGAACAAGGATCTCATAACAACTCTTGGCACCCTTAATGAGCTACATTTCCCAGGATTCTTTGGGGGAAGCCATGGCTGTTTAAAGTGTATAATACTGCTATAAATGTATAGTGTAGATAAGCTGAAAGTCTTCTTTGGTTCATTCAAACTTCTGGTAATGAGTTCTGTTTTAGCTTTAGTTTAGTTGTGGTGTATGCAAGTTGTTCATACTTGACTTGCCTGCTCAATATTATCTATCGAGGGCTTCCTGACTGCTGAGCTAGTTAACGGATGCTGTTATCTATTCTTTCCACACAGTATTGTGCTTCTGTGCTCTCCCCCCTCCCTTTATTGCCGACAGGGTTTTTATTAAGTCATCTTTAACTGCTTTGGGCAGAAAGTTGAGGCACCAATCATTTAAATAAATGGGGATTCTTCCCAATTCCCCATTGATCTTGCTTCATGAAAAAGAGGACCTCTCCTAATGCTAATATCAGATGCAGTTGTTCATAGGGGAAAGGCAATATGGTGTAGTGGTTAGAATGTTGGACCAGGATCTGGGAGACCTAAGGTTCAAATTCCCAAGCAGCCATGAAGCCCACTAGGTGAGCATGGGTCATCCACTCTCTCCCAGCCTAGCCTACCTTGCAAGGGAATTAATAAAATGGAAGTCATCAATATCCCCTTGGTGGATTTTGAACAAAATAATTGAATAATCAAGACTTAAGTTGCCTTTGAAGGAATAGTTATAAGCATATTTACCTACTGAATTTTGAAACAGTGATAGGTTTCCTAGGGACCTGTTTCGCCTGGTAGTTTCTATTTAAGTAATGTTAGGGGGGCACCCAAACCTTTTACTAAAGTGGGTGAAAATCCTTAATTTTGTGTTAGTGAAAGGGGGCTAATAATTATATAGTTAATTGGCATCTGGAAATTAGGACAATCTTAATTACAGAGCACCATTTCCCTAATAGCTACAAGGCTTGGGCATTTGATCTATATGGAGATTGGTGGCTATTATGCAATTAGCAATTACATTAATGGGGGCATCCTATTTTGACGGAATTTGCATATGCAAATAAAACATACCTAATAGAAATAGCATTGCTGCCCTAATGATTCTGATTCCCTTCCCCCCCCAAAGACCCCTCCCCAATGTTTTTAAATCACTCTCAACCTAATTGCTATCTCTTTTGTTTTATCTCTTCAGAATGGAACTGCATGCTGAAGATGCATGCTTAAGGAGGTTGAAGGAACCCTTTAATATAGAGACACATTAAATGAATAAATATAAATTTAATTTCAATGATATGGAAGCATGGCATGTAGCTATTGCCACATGTGCTTTGGGGGGGGTGTCTTTGCGTATGTTGGCACCACTGTTAAAGGACCACAAACAGTATTTATTTATACGTACGTACGTACATACCCATCTGGGCGGCTTCCAACACATATAAAAATATAATACAAAAATCAAACATTAAAAACTTCCCAATACAGGACTGCCTTCAGATGTCTTTTGAAGGTTATATAGTTTTTTATCTCCTTGATATCTGATGTGAGGACGTTCCACAGGGTAGTGGTGGCTACTGAGAAGGCCCTCTACCTGATTCCCTGTAAGTTCACCTCTCACAGTGAGGGAACCACCAGAAAGCCTTCAGAGCTGGACCTCTGTGTTTGGGCAGAACAATGTGGGTGGAGACAGTCCTTGAGGCATACAGGGCCAAGGTCATTTAGGGTTCTAAAGGTCAGCACCAACACTGTATTTTAAAACAGCACAATTCAAAGCGTTTGGTTAGACAGCTATTTAAAATATTCAGAAAATAATTAAAATCAACTAGGGCTGCCATACGTCCGGAATTTCCCAGACATAACCAAGATTTGTCCATCAAAAAGTGGCATCTGGGCGGAATTTTCAAAAATCTGTTAAAATGTCTGGGGAAACCCGGGCATCTTTTTGGTGAATTTCCTTTAAAAATGACTCCAAAACTACTACTTTTTAAAAGATTGGGGGGGGGGAGCGTTTGTTTCCAGATTTTCACTTTTTAAAAATATGGCAACCCTAAATCAACTATAAGCTAAAAGCAGATTAAAACAAATGTCAGCACATTGCCAGATAGGCTTGTCTAAACAAAACATTTTCTAGTGGGCATCAAAGAGTGTACAGCAAAGGTGCCTTCTTGATGTCGATAGGCAGGAAGTTCTGAAGGGGGGGGGGCTACCACGCTAAAAGATTGATTTATTACAGATTTAAGAAGGCATGCCTTGTAGGGGCAGGTGACAAGTTCTCTGAATTTTGCAGTGTTCTCCAGCCATGTAACGTATATAAAAATGCATACAGGCAACTCCCCATATCTATGGGAGCTGCTTTCCAGGGCACTGCACATGTTTGTTGGACACGCATAAGCCCGCCCTATTCCACCCTCACCCTATTCCATCCCCTTCTGAAGCTGAAAACTGTGTGCGCATCAGTGATCAGACTTTTCTCAAATGCACGCAAATGGGGAGTTGCCTGTATACTGTGAAGAAGTGTCCATAAAAACATATGTACTGGTAAAATTAACATGCAAAAAAGGACTATATTAATGGAAATCGCTTTGCAGAAATGTGAATATGAGGTAAAATTACTAATATACATAGGGGTGCACTAAAACACTGATGAATTTTCATTGATGGCTTTTAAACAATAATCAGGGGACACGGCGGGGGGAGAAGAGGGAAAGCTCCATTACACAGGAGTGCTTCTGCTGGTGGGGATCATTAGGTGAATCCCCACCCCACCCTGTGCTGAAGTGTTTTAGCCAGCGCTACTCCTACTCAGAGTAGACCTATTGAGAATAATGGGCATGACTAGCTTAGATCTGTTAATTTCATTATGCCTTTTATGTGTAGAATCTAGTTGGATACAGCCCATATTTTTCTGCAAATTTAAAAACAAGCAGAAGATTACAGATCGATGCAGAAATGGGATGGAATAGATTTCGGAGTGAACACAGGCAAATTCCCCCGCCCATCCTTTGGAAGGATCCCATCCTGGATGCTTTGAAGAATAGCTGTTCTGGATGTGTGGGGCTCCTGGAACCCAGCTGGTTTGGGCTAATCCTCTTGGAAGCAGGATGGCAAGGCAGCCTCTGTTGAATGTACGACAACAGATGGCAGGCCCAACCCGCAAAATAAACAGCAGTATGTCTTTGCCATGCAAAAGCAGCCTGTTTGTCTTCTCACGGTGTTCTGTTGGGTTGGAGAGTTCGCCTGTTTCATTCACTTTTGCCACCCCATAGCCAGTATTCCGTTCTCCTTTTGTATAGTTTATTATTTGCACCCTACTTTTATTTAAAAATAAGTCTCAAAGCTGCTTGCCGGAAAAAATGAAATGCAGCGTAATAGAACAGCAGACTAACTATTATTACTATTATTTGTTTGTTTTATATCTCACCCTTCCTACATAAGGAGCCCAGAGAGGCAAACAGAGTCACAATTTAAAAGGAAAGGAAAATCGTTCTATAAACAATTTCAACTAAAAACATCTAAAAGCAGTTGCATCGTTAAGGGGTTTGTGGGTGTGGGACGGATCCTTAAATGTTTCTCTTTTTTTGTACTTCTATCAAACGTGGAGTTCCCCTGATCATTCTGATACCTCCTTGTTTCTGAGGTTCCATAAACACTATTCATTTAAAGCACATAGACCCTAAGAATCATGAGAACAGTAGTTTGCCTGTACACACCTACAATTCCCAAACTCCATGTTTAATAAGGGACAGTTCCCAGGTTTCTTGAGGGGCTGGATGCTTTAAATGTATGGTGTGTCCATAGCCTAAGTGGTTTCATTCTGTTTGCAATCCTTTGCACTCAGCAACTGAGTTTTCTATTAGAAGGAGTTAGAAGGATGTAAGAAGCTCACTGCTAGATCATACGAAGGGTTCGGCTTCCTGCTTCTAACGGTAGCTAATCATGTGTCTCTGGAAGCCCTCAGACAAGTCCTGAAGGTAAAAAGCTTCTTCATGTTTATGCTCCTCAGCAGTAGGTACTGAGAGACATGGTGTCTCTGTAACTTAAGTAATAAAACTTTGCAATAAAGCATAAAACAAGGCAGGGGAACTCAGCCTCCATCAAGTCTGCCTGATTCTCATGTTATGGATGGACCACAAAACAGGGCCTCTGAGGCTTATCTCAAAGGAAGCCACTTAGGGCTTTGAATGACTATTTTCAGTATTTTAAGTCAAGCCCAAAAACAAATAAGCCTGGACTGGGTAGCCTCAGACAGGGGCCACATGTGGCCCTCTGGACCTTAGAACTCTCCACAGGCTGCACTCTTCACTGGCCCTCCACACCACATAGCTGGAATGTGCTGGTGAAGTCTGATAGTGCCTCTTGCTTACCTAGATGGAGGGTAGAGAAAAGCTCCCCTACTGTACAAAAGTAAAATTTACATTCTTTGCTGTGCCCACTTTTGCCTCTGGAGTGGCTCAGCATTGGAATATGGCCACAAGGGAATGTTGCCACAAGGGAATGTGGCCCTCAAGTTGAGAAGGGTTGATTGGAGTTGTATGTTCTGGGCCTCAGGTGCTGGGTTGTCTGACAGCAGCATTATGTGCTAATTTGTGGTTTTAGGCCGACTCCAAAAGCAACCACAGTGCTGAACAGTAGCTATGATAATTGCAGCAACAGTACCACAAAGTAGATATTAAGGTGTGGACAAGAAAAGCAGAATGCCCACTCGATGCATTGGGTCTCTGGCTTCCCTTGGCTTTTCCATCGTCCCGTGCTGTGCTGGTGCATCCTGCAGCATACCAAATGTCCAACATGCTTCTTCAGGAGAGCCTAAGTCTGACAATGCCAGCATTTTTCACTTCCCTTATGTCCCCATTAATAAAGCAATGATCCAAAAGCAGCTTTGCTGAGTCTGATCTTTATGCTTCCATCACTCATGACGAGATAATTTCACACAGGATCATTTTTAAATTAAATGACGACGAAGGCGCGCAGGGCTGTTTTTCCCCCCAGTGTTCTCTAGTTCATGGGAGTCTATCAAGTCATTAATGTGTCGTGACAAACCGCTTGACGGAAACAGGCGTAATTAATTATTTGCATAAATAATGACATGGAGCAGGCTCTTTTCGGCCTTATCTGTGAGGCTGACTGCTGAACCACTCAAAAAAGAATGAGGTATTTACATTTGCCTCAAACTATGCTCCGGCTCTGCAGAAAAGGGGGCACAGAAGGGGCTGTCGCTCTTCAATCCCTGGCATCTTCAGGTAGTGCTGAAACCATGGGCAGCTGCTGCCAGTCGCTGTAGGCAGTACTGAGTTGGATGGACCAAGTGGTCTGACTCAGTATAAGATAGCTTCCTATGTTTCTAGAAGATTAGGCTTCTTTATTTTCAACAAAGTTGAGGTGGCAGCAGGGAGGGTCTGTTCATAGTCCAAATATACACAGCATTCTACGCCATCAAAGACGTGGGAGTGTTTATGCAGGCAGTACTTTCTTTTAAAATACGTAGCGCCTACTGCACGTATTAAGTCTGGGGAAAGTGTTATCGCTTCCCTCAGTTGTATAAAATTTGTTCTCATTGCCATATGTTCACCGGAGATGATAGGTGTCTTAACTTCTGCTGAATTGTACCTTGCTGTTACTGGGTTGGTGGAGCATGAAGCCTGAGTTCCTAGGACTTGGGGGGTTTGAGGAGGGCATCCAACAGGTGAAGGAACAAGAACTAGGGGAAGTAGCACCCTGGCAAGAAAAGGCCAGTGCTGAGCCAGGTACTTTTCTTTTTCTTTTTTTTAAAGATATTTATTGAAATTTTCCACTTTAATACATTAAAAAAATCAAGAAAGAAAAACAAAAAAGTTTAAAAACACATAGAGTTCACAATCCTTATTTTTCTATAACATATTTCCCTGACTTCCCCACACCTCCCCTTCTTATATTCCAATTCAAATTGTTAGTTCAGCAAGTTCTTATCCCTAAATTTTTACCTTTTTCTATTTAGTTCATTTTAAAAAAGCCAATTTTACCTTATAAACATCAATATTTATACATCAGTACTCATTCTTAAAACCTTTTTCTAAAGTCGACCCAAATTCCCTTCCACGACTTCCCCAATCTTCATACAAATAACAAAACAGAATAAAAACAAAAACAGGTTATAATTATGCACCCTTTGGATTCCCAAACTCCACCCCCCCCTTTCCCGGTTTCAATCCCCAACAAATGTCCATCAGTCTTAATCTACTATCAGCCTGGAGATCTCACGTCCGAGGCTCTTAATTCTCTCTCAATTCCTCTCTGCCGGTTTTTTTTGATGGTCCTTAATATTAAACACCAGATCTCGGAGAAGCTCTGGCCCAACGGGATCCATGTTTCTTCCAGCCAGACCTCCATACTTAAAAGTGGAGCCTGAATCTTGTTTCTTACTCCTTTAAAGTCCAAATGTCCCCAAAGCTCCAACTTCCACCTTAATCAGATTTGTAATCCTTGGATCTTCAGATCTCCACATAAGGAGATCTCTCCATTCTTCAATCTCCAATTCAAACCAGATTTTCGACATCAAGTTCTTATTTTCCTTTGTAGCCATCATGTCAGGCCTCTGGCTCTCCTTTGTCATCTGCAGCATTACAGCTCCTCCTTCCTTTTCCTCAGGAACAACATATATCTCCTTCTCCACACTCTCAAAGCTCTCAAGTTTCTCTTCTTGTCCAGCTGCATGGACTTCCTGAGTCAAGTCCTTATCAAATTCAATGAGCTTATTTACTGTTAAATCCAGAGTTGCAACATTTGTAGCCAAAACATCAATTTGGCCTTGTAACTTTCCCAAGAGAACAAAAACTCTGTCCAATTTAGCTTGTATTTTCCCTCCTTCAGCCATTCTTGTAATGTCCCAAAACCCCCTCTAGAGGGATTTTGGTTACTTAATATTCCTTCCAGTTCAAATCCAAAAGTCAAGTTAGTTTGTATCAGTTCTTCCTTGTTTTCAACAAATTATAACCAAATTATAACAAATATAACCAGCAGAGACAACAGAAACAAAGCTCTCTTTTTCAGTCTTGACAGCTAATTTGACAGCTGTCAAACTCTTCAATACCTCTTCAACAGGCTCTCTCGCGGATCACTCCCGGGTCCGGGGGGGTGGCACTTCAGCTCCCAAAATTAGCTCTTATCCTCCAGTAAGATTTCTTATACTGCCAAATCGTGAAATTAATGTCTTTTACCCAATAAAAAAGAAAAGATTCTCTCGACCTTAGTTAGCAGGTCCTTGCTTTAGATTATTTACAAGACGGGGAGACGGACTTCCTGTTTGCTCCTTCCCCGATCGTGCCTAATTAAAAAAAAAAAATTCCTTGCAAATCCAATTTCCGTACTACTCACGGGTTGTTGCTTTAAAATCCAATTACTCACAAGAAGAAGTCAGCGCTCTCCGGCCATGGCAATGCGGCTTCACTCCGCAGGAGAAGCAGTTGACTCTCAGCACCGCGCCGCTCACCCCCTCCCCCATTCCGAAGCCTTTAAAAAGGCTCCTTCGCAGGTCGGGGGGGTGCAAATAGTGCCCGCCGAGTCACCAGGTTCACAGGCTTCACCGCCTGTGATTTTTAAGGGTCCCCGCGTCGCCACAGCGGGAAGACCCAAATCCTGCGGAGCCGATTCCCTCCGGAGCTCGGAGGGAATCCGCCATTCGCCAATGGCGCTAACCCGGAAGTCTTGGGGGAACTCTCTGAGCCAGGTACTTTTCGTAGTTGGGTGGGGAGAGACTAGTGGGCTGTTAGGGTGGCTGGAGCCACTCTGGAGACTTTGTCATCCTGGCAGCTCTCACATCTGCAGCTCAAAGTGACTCCCTCTGAGGGACAGCTTATCAGTGATCCAACAGTTCCTGGTTCTGCCTAGGGCTTAGGGGAAATGTCCCCTTCTTTCTCCTCTGCTTTGGTAATTTTTCATTTGGAAAGGTTGCAAAATGGAGATGAGAATACCTCTTTAGAGTGAAGAGAGGGAGACATTGCACTCACTCTGATTTGGCTTTGTGACATCACCTAGCCAATTCCGGTTAGCTATGCTACACTGTGGAGGGGGAAATAGGTTTTTGTTTGAGGACCCTTATTCTGGTTTTGAAAATTGAATTAGCAGCATGATTTTGTAATATTATTACATTATCCATGTGATCCCTGGTTGGCTGGAATTGCCTCATCAAGACATGAGATAGACACACGCACACATTGTGTGTGTATATTGTAAATGAAAGTGGGGAAGCAACAGAAAAAAATGCAAAACAGGTGCATGAACTGGTGTTATTAGGTAAGTTTTCAACCCCATTAAAACTTCCATAAGCAAAAATTCAGCAGTCCTTACTCCACAGCTACTGACAGCTATATTTGGCATACCTTTTTCCCCTCACCCGCTTTTAGATAATTTTTCTTGAGCTTGTCACATTCTTTGTTCCATAAAGTTCTTTATTAACATTGATTTGAAGAAACCATCTGATCTTTGAATGAGTCAAAAGGAACAATTGCACGCGTTTTCATAATCACCGTGAAATGCTGCAGATATGTATATACATAGGAGATAATAACAGCAATTAGTAGTTAGAATTCCTCCTGTTTCTGATCCCATTGTTTGTTTTTTTCCTTTTGAGAGAACAAGTGCTTATTATTCATGGAAATGTTGTTCTGTTTCAGCTGAAGCTCTCTTTTCTCCTGCAACTCAGTATATTTAGCCAATGTGACCAATGGGAATGCATCAGTGTGTTTAAATTTGGGATATTGTTGGTAGCCTTTGCTAAAAATATAGCTATTCTGGAGGGAGATGAATTGCCGGTGTGACAATTTGAGGTTGAAGCACAGGGATATGATGCACACAGAAGAAGAGCAGGCACATTAGAGTACATAATGCGCCAGTGCCTGGAGAAAGTGTGACAATGCGCTTTCAGATACAATTGTATTCACAGCCCATCTTCTCCAAAGTGTCAGCCCTCTTAACAAAACAATGCAGAAATAGAACACTGCAAATAAGACCTTAGCTAATACATTATGATGTCACAGGTTTTTAACATGTCAAAGCTGGTCCATGGTAAGCCAGGAGCCTAAGAGCAAGTCAGGGCTGAATGGCAAATCAGGAAGCAAGAACAAATCAGAACCAAGAGTAAGGCCAAGTCCAGCAGCTTCATAGGGCCAGTTGGAACCCTGCTGGCCCCTCATCTCATCTGTCCCCTATTGTGCTGATAAATGTAATGCCACCTTTTGACCTTCAGCAACAGGGGGCACCAGAGAGCAAGTTAGCAGCTTCCTCCTCCAGCATGGGCTGACAAGGAAAGAACATGAGAACATTTCAACATTGCCTTCTCTGAGTCAAACCATTGATATATCTAGCTCAGCATAGTTTACACCAGGCATGGCAAACTTGGCCCTCTAGCTGTTTTGGGACTACAGTTCCCATCATCCCTCATCACTGGTCCTGTTAGCTAGGGATGATGGGAGTTGTAGTCCCAAAACAGCTGGAGGGCCAAGTTTGGCCATGCCTGGTTTACACTGACTGGCTGTCGCTCTCCAGGATTTCAGACAAGGTCCATCCATAACAGGAGATACTAGAAATTGAACCTAAGACCTTCTATGTGTCACACAGATTCTCTACTATGGAGCTACAGCCCTTCTCAAAAAGTACATTTGAATCTGGAGTCTCTAGTTTGAGATCCCTAGCAAGAAATAGGGGGCAAGCAGCAGAAGATATTTATTGGAAAGTGAGTTTCCCACACTGACTGTGGTAAATGGGTCATGGCAATAGTTTGCCAGTACTCTCTCCCTAAGGAGCAGCCATTGAACATGCCCATCTCCCCGGTCTCTCTTTTTCCCATCCACCCATGCTTGATACTTTCCGAAGCATAGACTTCACAAATAATCTCTTGATGACAGACCTTGACAAGACTGATTCTTGCGACTCCGTGCTCACTTCTCTTTGACACAGCAGCCTTAATAACAGATCTCATTGTGCGTCTTGACATTCTTATTTTTTAAAAAAAGCACAATCGTTCCGATAAAGGGCATCTGCTTAATTACAGGTTTCCTTAATTACAGCTCTGTGGAAGCTCATCTGCTTGGGCAAATCCACATTGTAGCGCTGAGTCGTTTTGGCATATATTTTCCCCACTTTTCATCTGCTGTGGGTTTCTCCACACACTGGTGTCTTTCATAGCCTTTCTCCTTCCTCGAAGGAGATCTAGGACACTCTCCAGTTAATCCTCTCAACAATCCTGTACAAAATCTCCCCATGAGCCCCATAGCAGGTGGGCTCTGAACCTGAATCTAGATTTTTATAAATATTTGGGTGCTTCCTGTCTTCTCCAAAGCTTCTCAATTTAAAGAGGAAGTTTGGGGAGCAAGAGTTGGACTAGGATGTGGGAGACAAGAGTTCAAATCCTCACTCCTCCATGAAGCTCACTGGGTAACCTAGTCTCTGCCACTCATCCTAACCTACCTCACATGGTTGTTGTGGGCATTAAATGTGGGGTGGGTGGGACTCATGCACCACCCTGAGCTCTTTGGAGAGTAAGGTGGGCTGTAAAGGTAAAGGGGACCCCTGACCATTAGGTCCAGTTGTGGCCGACTCTGGGGTTGCGGCACTCATCTCGCTTTATTGGCCGAGGGAGCCAGTGTACAGCTTCCAGGTCATGTGGCCAGCATGACTAAGCCACTTCTGGAGAACCAGAGCAGCGCACGGAAATGCCGTTTACCTTCCCGCCAGAGCGGTACCTCTTTATCTACTTGCACTTTGACGTGCTTTCGAACTGCTAGGTTGGCAGGAGCAGGGACTGAGCAATGGGAGCTCACCCCAGCACGGGGATTCGAACCGCCGACCTTCTGATCGGCAAGCCCTAGGCTCTGTGGTTTAACCCACAGCGCCACCCGCGTCAAGGTGGGCTGTGAATGCAATTAAATAAACAAACATAGGAAGCAGCCTTTTGTTGTGCCAGGCCATTGTTCTATGCTCAGTATTGTCTATACGCTGACTGATAGTTGTTCTCTATGTCCTAGCTCCAGTCTGAAGAAGTACTTGAGCTCATATTATGGTTTCTGCCTGAAAATTTAATGAACAATTCAGTATAGTATATCAACAAAGCAAAAATAAGAGAGAGGCATGGCAGGTGCAAGGCAGGGACAGTGAGAAACCAGAACTTAAGAATGACAGGAACACACCAGAATTCAGAAGGCCTCTTGCTCAAGCAAGTCCCTGCTTAAACGGGAAGTCCTTTGTACTCCCTTCCTGCTTACAAGGATCCAGTGACCAGCTCAGGTGGGTGGCTGCAATCCAGCTCATGAAATGTACCTCCACTGAGAAGCTGCCATTCAGTAGTTCACCACATGAGGGAGCAGCACACAGATCCAGTAGCTTCTGCTGTTTATAGTTCCTTGCTGTTCCTTATGAGTCGTACAAGTGGGTTGAAATAAGTCCTGGGGTTTAATCGGGAGGCGCATGAAACAGCCACCTTCCGAAGTTAATGCGTTCAGTACAAGGATGGAAAATGGAGCAGAAACCCGTATGTACTCTGCTATGCATTCCACATACATAAAATAAATGTGATTTTTTAAAAAAGTCATCCTCATGAAAGTTCACCAGCATTTTAACATGAATTTCTCATAATGTGTATGCTTTTTTCACACAGTCTTGCAAAACTGTTTTATCTAAAGCACTGCATTTTTGTATGTGATTTTCACCAATCTATCAGTTTTTATACACCCTTTTCCTGATTGTTTGCATTCTTTGGTGGGGGAAGTGTGAATTTCGAAGGATAGCTGTGTTTCCCTTGATTCATGGCTTGGGACAGCACAAATTAGGGAGGCAAACTGAACTTAAATGCAAACTGAATTGAATTTCTCCCTCATCTCTAACCCAAGCCCAGGCAAAATGAGGCTGAGAGATGGGGAGGGAGAGATGTTTTCCCAAAGTGTCATCATTTGGAGGGCATGTCAAAAACTTATGTAGACAAGGCCAGCTTGAGTATAATGGTTGTGCTGTGAGTAGGGGCTGCATTCTGACATGGGGTGGTGGTGGTGATTTATTAAAATTGTATACTGCCCTATACCCCTAGATCTCAAGGCATTAGTTTTTCTGATTGTAATGCAAGTGCTTCGGTCCTGTTTTTTTAATGTTTCTTTCACCCTACAGCACCTGATGTGCTACAGAACTGCGGCTTTTTGACCAAAATATTATTATTATTATTATTATTATTATTATTATTATTATTATTATTATTATTATTATTATTATATCCCGCCCTCCCCTGCTGAAGCCGGGCTCAGAGTGGCTAACAACAATTAAAGTAACACAACATTCTAAAATCAAATCATTTTAAAATCAATTCAAAATCAAATTAATGGCAACCATTGGGCTAGAGTTCTATGAGGATTACCAAAGGAGGCGGTCAGGCTGTGCCTTGGCCAGAGGCCTGGTGAAACAGCTCTGTCTTGCAGGCCCTGCGGAAAGATGTCAAGTCCCGCAGGGCCCTAGTGTCTTGTGACAGAGCGTTCCACCAGATCGGGGCCACAGCCAAAAAAGCCCTGGCTCTGGTTGAGGCCAGCCTAACCTCCCTGTGGCCCAGGACCTCCAAGATGTTTTTGTTTGAAGACCGTAAGGTCCTCCGTGGGACATACCAGGAGAGGCGGTCCCGTAGGTACGAGGGTCCTAGGCCGTATATCAGCATTCCACACTAAATTTCACTCCCACCAGTGGGTGTGGTGTGACACAAAGAGTGTAATTGAACAATGTCACTACTTCCTCACCCCTTTCCACACATACCTGCTTCTGTTACCCCATGATCCCTCCATGAAAATAGCAGGAAATAGCTGAATGCTAGTATATCCCCTCCACACACAGTTTTTTCATTGTGCTCCCCCAATTTTGCAGGTTAAGGGGGCTGCAAACAGATTTGTTTTCTGGAATCAAATGACACAGTATACTCTCATTAGTTTTCTGGACCTGGTTTTTAAGTTGTGTGAAAGCTGAAATGTAATGTGGAAATTAACGGGGAATGTCAGGGAGATGGAACAGACTGACACGTGAGTACAGTGTGAGAGAGATGTAGATTTTGGGAACTTGGCTGAAAAATAGTGCTGTGAATCACATCAGCATTGAGTGATGGCTAATGCTGCTTTCTTTGTGCTTGTAGCGATGGAAGGAGTGCCTTTTATGATCTCGGAGAAGTTTGCCTGCGCTTCCGAAGGGGTAAGTTCTTTTATCCATGTACATAAGTGTATATTTTCTAATCGCTCTGGCCATCATTCCTTCTCTCTGCTCCTTCTCTGTTTATTTTCAGCATTGGTACTCAGGGCTCTGGCCAAAGAAAGGCTCTCAGTGTGGCTTATAAAAATCAGTTCTGAGACAGTCCCTGACCTCAGGTTCAAAAGACATGGCATGTGAGGAAAAAGGAGGAAGAAGCAGAAGGAAAAAAGCAAGCTCAAACACAAGTTTTTAAAAGTTACAGTTGATGGCAGTCCTGGCTATCTTGCCATTGATATAAAGAGCAACCTTCCTCCTGAACCACTTTTAACATGCACCCATTCCAAGAGCAGAACTTGTGACAACATCCAGAACAGGAAAATAGGACAGCTCCTGGCACACAAGAAATACACATACAGAGGAACAGTATTAGTTTTCCTTTCCTGGATGGCCCAGATGTAGTGATTGCCAGAAGTTAGGTCTGTATCTATTGATAGATTTATTGGGGAATGACCATGTTCATTCATTTCAATGGGTCTACTCCAAGTAGAATTTAGTTGGGCACAACCCCAAGTGAATCAAATGGCCTCTTTCCCCTGTTCCTGTGCTGTCTCCAGCCAAATGAAACCGAACCTTGCACCCGCCGCCCCGACTCCCTATTTCTGGGAGCTGCTTAGACCTTGAAAAATGTGAGCTATTCCGCACATGGAGCGCAAAGTAACTTGAGCTGACCCAACTCCTCTTGGTTGCCGTGACGACGTTGGCTGGCTCCCAGCTGCCGCAGAGAAGGACAGCCTCGCTGGTCCTGTTTACCAATTCCTCTCTCAGAAGTTGAGAGGTCATTACGTCCTAATGAGGCAGCAGATGGACCTCAGCTGGAGTCCGGGCAGCGGCAACGCAGCCTTAAGAATAACCTCGTCCATCTTCCCTGCTTCTTCTTCCCCCTCTGCCTGGAGAACACAGTCAGTGCCCAAATGTCTGTTCATACAGTAAAAGCTCCTCTTGGGCTGTTAGCGTATTAGGCCAGGAATGGGATTTTTTTCTTTCCAGACCAAGAGCTGCACTCCCTTCTGGGCAATGTCCCAGGGTCCACATGACAGTAGTGGGCAGGGTGAAAGGTAATAGCAGGCAGAACAACAAATGTAGGTTTTACCTTTGTACAGTAGGCTCCGTAAACTAACACACCCCTCACTGTCTTCCATCCTGGCAAGCTAGAGGCATGATCAGAGTTCAAGGACACATTCCAGCCTGGCAAAATCACTCAAGGAGGGTGCAAAGCAGGGCCAGTGAGGGGTGTGCCTGAGGAGAAGGGGTGTGGCCTCATGAGAATTCCAAGGGCCAGATAGAGAGGCCTGGAGGCATTTGGCCCCTGGGCCCAAGTTTATGCTCCCTTGCTTGGGATGGTAATGTGTATTACTTGAGAGACTGAGATGTGTTTAGCCAGCACTGCTGCCTAGCACACTCAGCACACCTTATTCTTATTGCTGAGTTGGGCCCTGAAGTCCAACTTAACAGCACCACTCTAGCTCATACGTGTCCAGTTTGCAAAGCAAAGAAGCTGGCCTGAGGCCACCCCTTTCACTGCCCCAAGAATGGCAAGTGGGCCTGGGGTAGTGGAGTGCCCTTCTCCTCCCCATCACGTGGGCCATTGCAACAGGCAAATCCAAATCTAGTTCTTCCTCCCCTCCCCCCCCCAAAAAAAAACCTTCCTGCCCGTTACTCAATTCAAAGGAGCCACTTTTCATTTATTTATTTTATTGTACTTCTATCTTGGCAACTTTCTAAGAAATTTTAAGCAGAATACATGTTTCCTCTCCCAACCTACACACAAACACACATCACATAGTATCTCCCCAACAACCCTATAAGGTAGCTACAGAGTGCTGGTTAACTAAGAATCACCCAATAAGCTTCCTGGCAGAGGATTTGGACCTGGGTGTCTCCCCAACTCTATCACACTGCTGAGACACTTAAAACCGCTAAGCCACACAGTCTTTTCAAATCTTAAGAGCAAGACCCTGGGTAATCCAGCCCAACTGAGAGCTCCAGTTCTCATTTCTGCAGCACGAACATCCTTATCCATCCCAAATACAAAGACCAAAACATACATGTAAATAGAATTAACACTGAGCTATCTAGAATTAAAAATCATAGAAAAAGCAAGATAAGAAGGAAAGGGAAAGGAAAAAGAGTGTCTCGCGATTCTCCGTCTGTCAATTATTCAAAATAATTATTCAATTATTCAAAATATTTAGGGCATACATTCCAGAATAATCCCCCCCCCCCAATTTTTTAAAATTGATTTTCTACACTTATCTCAAAATGACACAACAAAGAAAAACACACCATAATACAACAAAATTAAACACAGATAAAAGTTATTTCTTCAAATATCTAATTGATAACTGACTTCCTCGAATCTCCTCTAACTGAATTTCATTATATCACCCTTATAACAGTTCTCCAAGTTCATACATTCCAGAATAATTTCTAGCTGTGCTAGAATCCAGCTTTTTTCCATTCTGCTAGATGGTATTTTCTGAGTCTCCCCTCCCAGGCACCTCAGATTCAAAACTTTTCTTAAAAGCCACACATGTGAGACATAATTGTCTTTCTTCCTTTAGCAATTAGGGGAAAAACGCACAATTTTTGGGATGGGGGAGAATGCCAGCCTGTGAAGAATCAGATAGGCCACCTGTTCATCCATTGAGCCAACCACATTGATTATAATTGGTATTGGGCTGCTCTCAGTACTTTTTAATGGAGTGCAAAGGAGGAGTGACCTCCATTGTGATAATCAGGTATCTGCTTTGGCAGATAAGTGTACTGATAACTGACACAAGCTAAGTTCTACACTGCTCTCATTGAGGGTGAAGTGGAAAGAAGTTCCAACCCAGTGGTTTTCCTGATTTTAAGCTTAATTTTAAATGGATTGTCGACTTGTTTTTTTCGGGGGAGATACCCACGATGTATTGGGATCCTGTGACCCACTGGACTTTTGTGAGCCTCTTAACTAATCCCTGCACTTGCTAGGAAGCTGGAACATTTCATTTGCTGGAATTATCATTTTTATAAACTGATTGTTGTTGTTGTTGTTGTTGCTATTGTTATTATTATTTTGAATTTCCTTATAGATGCAGCCAGTCGATCTCCTGGGCATCACTATTAAATCCTTGGCAGAAATCGAGAAGGAGGTAAGTCCCTTCTGGAATCTTGTCTTTCCTTGATTCACCACCTGAGTTCTTTTCAGAGCCTGGATATGATTTATTCACTTTACAAGGCTGTGGGTGAAATTCTGCACCACCATAACCCAAATTCTGCAGCGTCTGTATTTTGATGCAAATATGCATAACTTTCCCCACTTTGCACAATTTATTTTGTACATATAGATAAAGCTTCAGACCAGCACTTAACACAAGCTTGCTGTGGTTCCCTGTTGGGATTCAGTTAATCACTAAAATAATATATACAACAGGGTGGTTAACAAACAGATTTTATTTCTGCTGCAAAACATTTTGGCTTTCGCCTTTGTCAGCTGCTCTGGTGGGGATATATTTATATTTTGAGACTGGGAGAACTCATACAGGGTGGTATGAAATCTTGCCTTTAAAATTTGCAGAAATCTAACTCAGCCTCTCCTCCAGCTTCTGAGGCTGTTATTACTATTACTATTATTATTATTATTATTTAGAGGCAAAACTGGGTGAGGCAACAAGTGTTACTCCTCCATCCAGGGAAGCAAGAGGCAGTATCACAGTTCAAAGACACATTCCAGCCAGACTAACACACCCAAGAAGATTGCAGTGCAGGGCTATTGAGGGGCATGGCCTGGGAAGAGTTCTGAGGACCAGATAATGAGGCCTAAAGGTAAAGGTACCCCTGCCCGTACGGGCCAGTCTTGACAGACTCTAGGGTTGTGCGCTCATCTCACTCTATAGGCCGGGAGCCAGCGCTGTCCGCAGACACTTCCGGGTCACGTGGCCAGCGTGACGAAGCTACCCTGGCGAGGCAGAGCCGCACACGGAATGTCGTTTACCTTCCCGCTGGTAAGCGGTCCCTATTTATCTACTTGCACCCGGGGGTGCTTTCGAACTGCTAGGTTGGCAGGCGCTGGGACCGAGCAACGGGAGCGCACCCCGCCGCGGGGATTCGAACCGCCGACCATGCGATCGGCAAGTCCTAGGAGCTGAGGTTTTACCCACAGCGCCACCCGCGTCCTAGAGGGCCACAATTGTTCCCCATTACCCAGGCATGTGGGGGTGGGTATGGAGAAAGGGGATAGAAAAAGTTTCTCTCATAACACTCGAACTGGATGGCTTTCAAAGATTAGACAAATTCATACAGGATAAGGTTGCCATTGGCTACTAGCTTTGATGGCCATACTTTGCCCCCTCAGAGCCTTTAATGCTTCTGAATATCAGTTGCTGGAAACAGCAGGAGGGGAGAGTCTGCAGGTTTTCCATGGGCATCTTGGTTGGCCACTGTGAGAAGAGGATGCTGGACTAGAGGGGGCCTTGGCCATTCTTATGCTTGAGGTTTCCCATCCCAGGTTCAGCTAAATGGACCACTGGAGTCTGACTATGTAAGGCAGCTTACAAAGTGCTGATTTCTAGCCCCAGGATCACTAATTGGCTATCCCTGTTTGACAGTAACATGATGCCACAAGTGCATACATTTTAAGATAAATCAGTCTCTCAGGATTCGACAAGGGAAGTGTTGTTGGCTTTTATGGCTTAATTTCACCATCTCAGCAAAGCCTCTTCAACTGCATTTCAAAGGACTTAATTTTATTCAGATCCTCCCAAGTTGCTGCCTCCCTCCCTCCCTCCCTCACGCCCCATGCCCCCACTCCTTCTCAGCAGGCCTCCCCTCCTGAGCACAGTCACATGTAATGGTCTTTAAACGAACACACTTGCTAACTGGCAGGAATTCAGGTTTGGTTGTTCATTTGTTTTTTAAATGTTGGTTCCAGCGATTCAGCTTGGGAGTTTTGGTTATTTCTCTCCCCCCCTCACACCCCAATCCCAAATGACTGGAGAAATTCGTCTTGATTATAATTGCTCTTACCCACGCATATCTAATTTGTATCTTTTTAAGTGTTAATTAGTAAACAGTTTGAGCTGACATCTTTATGCGTTTGCATCTGTGAAAAATAGCGCTTATTGCTGCCTTAGCTGCGGGCCCTTGCTGTTCACTGCAACACTGCGACATTGACATAAAATTAATGAAGACATGGGTGCCAATTTTTTTTTGAGCTGCCTTTAGGAAGATCTCCTCGGCAAGACTCTCCTTCATGCCATTTTATTTATTTATTTTTTTAAGGAGAGGGAGATGTGTACTCATACATCACTTTCCGTGCAACATCTTTGCTAAGCAGGTGTCCGTATTAATTTTCCAAGAACATGGTGTACATTTCCCAGTTACCTAGGTAGCAATCAAACTTGCAACCGGGATAATGCCAAAATGTATTCTCCTTTCTTTAAAACTTTCCCCAGCCATTAACTTTCAAGATAACCAGGTGTTGATAATAAAACAATGCAAAAAAACATAAAAAATAAACAAACTCTGTTCTCTTATAGTCACACAGTGTCATCTAGTGGTGGCATTAAATATTGCATTGGGAGGGAATGTACTTGTTCATTGCATTTATATTTAATTACTTTTTCTTCAGGGAGGCATACATTTAATCCCCACAACAACCATGTGAAGCAGGTGAGGCTGAGGTGCAGCGACTGGCCCAAGGCCACCCAGCAAGCTTCATGGTCAAGTGCGGATACAAACCCAGGTCTCCCAAGTCCTAGTCTGACACTCTAACCACTACAGTGGTACCTCGGGTTAAATACTTAATTCGTTCCGGAGGTCCGTTCTTAACCTGAAACTCTTCTTAACCTGAAGCACCACTTTAGCTAATGGGGCCTCCTGCTGCCGCTGCACCGCCAGAGCATGATTTCAGTTCTCATCCTGAAGCAAAGTTCTTAACCTGAAGCACACTTTCTGGGTTAGCAGAGTCTGTAACCTGAAGTGTATGTAACCTGAAGTCTATGTAACCTGAAGCGTATGTAACCCGAGGTACCACTGTACACCACAGTAGGTCTCATACATAAAGTAGATGAACAGGGCATACAGTGGTACCTCGGGTTACATACGCTTCAGAAATATTACCCAGAAATATTACCTCAGGTTAAGAACTTTGCTTCAGGATAAGAACAAAAATCGTGCTCCAGTGGCGCAGAGGCAGCAGGAAGCCCCATTAGCTAAAGTGGTGCTTCAGGTTAAGAACGGACCTCCGGAACGAATTAAGTACTTAACCCAAGGTACCACTGTATTAACTTGCTCACAAAAATGAAATTGTGACATTATGTTACTGACAGACAGGGATAGCCAGTTAGTGATCTGGAGCTGGAAATCTTCCCGCCCCCACAAACATGAATCAATTAGTCCCTGGTGGCTTAATCAAAATAGCAGTTGATCAAAATAGCAATTGAGGGTGTGGTAAAATGTTCACTCCAAAAGAGAAGGCATGGATGTCTTTTGGATTTTGAATAATAATAATAATAATTATAATTATAATTATTATTATTATTATTATTATTATTATTATTATTATTATTATTTATACCCCACCCATCTGGCTGGGCTTCCCCAGCCACTCTGGGAGGTTTCCAACAAAATATTAAAATACTGTAATACATCAAACATTACGCAACAGAACTTCCATTCCAGGTATGTCTACAGTTCTGATCTCCTCACTTCAAAACTAATATTGTAGAGTTGGAAAAGGTTCTGGAAAACGGTGGCTGAAATGATCAACAGAATGAGGTGACTCCCCTTTGAGGAAAGATTGCAGCATTTGGGGCTTTTTAGTTTAGAGAAAAGGTAAGGGGTGACATGACAAAGGTGTGTGAAATTATACACAGTGCGGAGAAAGTGGACAGAGGAAGGTTCCTCTCCTTCTCTCATAACACTAGAACTCGTGGACATCCAATGAAGCTGAATGTTGGAAGATTCAGGACAGAGAAAAGAAAGTACTTCTACACACAGCACATAGTTAAACTATGGAACTCATTCCCACAAGAGGTAGTGATGACCACCAGCTTGGATGACTTTAAAACATAATGCTACCACTGTCTACTAAACACGATAGCTGTGCTCTGCCTCCACAGTCTAAGGCAGTATGCTTCTGAATACCTGTTTCTAGAAATTGCAGGAAAGGAGAATGCTTTTGCATCATTGTAAAACAAAAACATCTTTGCCTGAGGTCAAAACAATCTCAGTTGGCACCTAGCAGTTTTCCTAGGGGAGAGCATTCCATAAACAGAAGAACACCTGTTCTCTTTTTACCTCCTGGGGTTTGGTCACATTCATAGGGGGGAAAGCTTTTTTCCTTCAGGTCACTGCCCATTCCACAACTTAATATGGCTTAGTAACTTCTGAATATTCATTCTATTTGTTTACCACCTATCCTACTAGCAGCTACCAGTTACATGGGTTTATCACTAAAATTTGGAGGAACTTACCTAATGCTAAGAGCTGTCTCTGGGGAGGATGAATTCTGTGATCATATTTTATCCTCACAACAACCCTATTATGTAGGGCAGGCTGAGAAAAAGAGAAAGAGAATGCCAGTGCTCTGTCTAGTCAGGTTGTAAAGGATCAATTCCAACCTGTTATCTCTGAGGATGTGGACAGGCTGCTTAGACAAGTTAAACCAACCACCTGTTCTCGATCCTTGCCCATCCTGAGCCAGAGAGGGCTGAGCAGTGGGTTCTGTGAGATAGTGAATGCTTCTCTCTGTGAGGGAGTCTTCCTGGAACCCCTTAAAGAGGTGGTTATTAAACCACTTCTTAAAAAACCATCTTTGGACCCGACCACTATGGCCAGTTATCACCTAGTCTCAAATCTTCCATTCCTCGCCAAGCTGATTGAGTGGGTGGTCATGGAACAACTCCATGCATGCCTTCCAGTAAGGATTCAGGCCCCATCATGGGGCTGAAACTGCCTTGGTCGTGCTGGTCAATGATCTCCGGTGGAATAGAGAGAGAGAGGTGAAAGCTGTTTCCTGGTTCTGCTAGATCTTTCGGCGGTTTTTGATACCATTGACCATGGTATCCTTCTGGACCCTCTAGCAAGGCTGGGTTCTGGGGGAACTGTTATGCAGTGGTTCTGCTTCTTTCTGGGCCGTGACCAGAAAGTAGTGTTGTGGGTGAATGCTAAGACCCCTGGGTGATCACTTGTGAGGTAAATCAGGGCTCCGTCCTCTCCCCCACACTTTTAACATCTATATGAAACCACTAGGTTTGGGCTGGGTGTTCACCACTATGCAGATTATACGCAGCTCATTTAAATTAGAACAAGTGTAGATGATGAATGTCCTATGTGAGTGTCTGGAGGATGGATGGTGGCTAACGGATTGAGGTTGAATCCTGACAAGACAGAAGTACTATATCAGGGGGACAAGGGGCAAGTGAGTGTGCAGAACTCCCTGGTCCTGAATGGAGTAACTGTGCCCCTGAAAGACCAGGACAGTTGTCCATGGATGTGCAGATTAATTCTGTGTCCAGGGCAACTGTCTAACAGCTCCATCTGGTACACTGGCTGAGACCCTACCTGCCTGCGCACCGTCTTGTCAGAGTAGTAGATCCCATGGTTATCTCCCACTTGGATTACTGCAATGTGCTATATGTAGGGCTACCTTTGAAGGTGATTTGGAAACTACAACTAATCCAGAATGCGGCAGCTAGACTGGTGACTAGGAGCGGCCATTGGGACCATATTACAATGGTCCTAAAATATCAACATTGGCTCCCAGTACGTTTCCAAGCACAATTCAGAGTGTTGGCGCTGAGATTTAAAGCCCTAAACTGCCTTGACCCAGTATACCTGAAGGAGTGTCTCCACCCCCACCGTTCAGCCTGGACACTGAGGTCCACCTCTGAGGGTCTTCCAGTGGTTCCCTCACTGAGAAATGAAATTACAGGGAACCAGACAGGGGGCCTTATTGTTAGTCACGCCCATCCTGTGGAACGCCCTCCCATCAGATGTCAAGGAGATAAACAACTATCTGACTTTTATAAGTTATCTAAAGGAAGTCCTGTATACGGAAGTTTTTGTATGTCTGATGTTTTGCTGTGTTCGATGTTTTAATTTGTTGGAAGCCACCCAGAGTGGCTGGGGCAACTCAGTCAAATGGATGGCATGATGATGATGATAGATGTTGTTGTTGTTAACTGGTGCACAGTCATCTAGTAAGTTTCATATCTGAACGGAGATTTGAATCTGTTGCTGAGCCGTTAACTGTCCAACTGACTGAAACCTCCAGCCAATCAGACTGACATTTGCCTACCCTTAGCCCTAATCCCACCCACTAAGTCTTAAGGCAGCCTCCCCTCTCCTGCCAAATCCTGTTACCTAGCAACCAACTGCCAAACAGGCTTGTCACATTATAACAAAACAAGGCCACGTTGCAGTCACAGAGGTCACAGAATATATCTTCCTTTTAAACAAAAATGCAATATATACATATATGTATAAGCACATTTCTCCACTGAGTCCAGCAACTTCTGGAGGGCCACAGGCTCCCCATCCCTGATTTAAACACTCAGTTTCCTATTACATCCAAACTTGGTTGCTGGGCTTTATGTTCTGGTCTTTGGAAAAAATTCACACTCGTAGCTTCAACATCCAGCACAATGTCTGTCTTTGCATCCCCCTCCCCTCATAATCCCCATCCAGCCCCACATAGGGATATAGGAAGCTGCCTTATACTGTGCCAGACTCTGGGTCCATCTACCTCAGTAATGTAAACACTGACTGGCAGGAGAACTCCAGAGTTTCCAACAGCACGTGTGCCCTGGCTCTACCTAGAGATGCTCAGGATTGAACCTGGGACCTCCTGCGTGCAAAACAGATTCTCTACCAGTGATCTACCGCCTGGCCAAAAGCGTAGAAAGCTGCCTTATATTGAGTCAGACCATTGCTACCTTTAGCTCTGTGTTGTCTAGACTGAATGGCAGCAGCTCTCCAGTTTTTCAGACAGGGGTACCTCCTAGCCCCTACCAAGAGATGCCGTGGATTAAACCTGGGACCTTGTGTACACAGATCAGATGCCCTGCCCTCCATTGCATAACACTCAGCTGGTGAAAAGCTCTGGATGACTCAAATGGTTGCACATTAGTTTGTGACATTTTGGTGGGCTTTAATGAAGGCTGTTGCTCTACTATGGCTTTTGGTTTAATCATGTCTTAGTAACCAGAACATCAAACCAGGATCATATTCCCTGCCAGTCATTGCCCATAGCAAGGGCAGCTAAACAGAGCAGTTTGTGTCATCGGAATCAGGCACTGCTTTGCAGCTTCTCTTTCCAGCAAGGTTTGCTCCACTTTGGAATGTTCTACAGTTGTACCTTAGTTGTTCAACAGAATCCGTTCTGGAAGTCCGTTCAACTTCCGAAAATGTTCAACAACCAAGACGCGGCTTCCGATTGGCTGCAGGAGCTTCCTGCACTTGGAAGCCATGTCGGACGTTCGTGTTCCAAAGAACGTTTGCAAACTGGAACATTCACTTACGAGTTTGCGGTGTTCAGGAGCCAAAGCATTCGAGTTGCAAGGCGTTTGACAACCAAGGTATGACTGTACTTGCACTCCTTTTGCATCACACCTTGGCACCAGGCATTTTCTAAGTATGTAAGATTTTTTATTAAAGTTTTTCACAATACAATACAATAACAGCTACCAAAAAATGCAAACACAACAAGTAAAATGCAGAGTCTTTTCCTAAAAGTAGTTCTCAGTCCCCAGTTCGCTTCCCAGCTCTTGCCCAGGGTCCTTTTTCCTTCCAGCCTCTCACCCTGGGAGATCCACATTACTTTGTCTCCCACCCAAGGCTCTCCATTAACCATCTACCACCCCCATGAGTACACAATCCCTGGACCATTACAAGGGTCCCATACATAGGACTCCAAAGAGAAATGAAAAAGAAAAAAGAAAGAAAGAAGAAGGGGGGGGAGAGAGGAGCAAAATGAAATGAAATGAAAAAGACAAAAGAAAAAGTAACAGTAGAGAAAACTGATTTTCCATCTATCAGTTAACATTAGAAAGAAAGAAAAATATTTAAGACATTCAGTCCATGATCTTCTCCACTTTCTGTTAAATAATATTTAAGTCAAAGTTTCTCAGAACCATTCATTTATTTTTCCCACGGAAAGTCCAAGAGGGTATCAACCATGTTTTTTCTTTAATTTTTACTTTACCTAGGGCTCCCATATGTCTGGAAATGTCTTAAAATGTCTGGGAAAACCCATGATTTTGGGGAGTGAATTTCCTTTTAAAAGCTCCAAAACTACTACTACTTTTTCTAGATCTTGCAAAAAAAAATAATCAACAACTTTTGTGTCCAGATTTTCACTTTTTGAAATATGACAACCCTACTTCAGCTCCCTTAATTCCCACCACCATTCCTCCATACGAAGCAATAGTAAATTCTTCCACCCATGTCCATGTTAAAATCTCTCCACTTTGAGCACATATTGGAATAATATTCCATATTTTTTCCTTGTCACTTAATTCTAGCCTACTTCCATACGTTCAAATTCCATTGCCTGTTATATTTCCATTTCTTGTGTTTACAACCGTTGTGAGGAAGGCATTTCCATTTCACCATCTGCTTTCTTTAGTTTAGCTACATTATCCAGTGGCACCATTTTCCGAGGACCCCAACAAGAGAGGCATTGTCTGTCATGGACCGACAGCTTCTAGAATAAGTGCAGGTTGTAGCTTCACTAAAGGCAGGGTAGTTCTGTGGCACCAGGAGCGACTGGATCATTCAATCCCACACAGTTGCAGAGGCAAACCCAAACGCTCAAATTATGCTCCCAAATTCTGGGAATGTCAGAAGCTGCCTTATATAGAGCCAGACCATTGGTCCATCTAGTTTAGTGCTGTTTTTGGCTAGGGAACTTCAGACCTGAGGGTCAAATGTGGCCTCCAAGTCTTTCTGCTGTTATGGAGGCATCCTGGGTGGTGGCTCAAATGTATGAGGGGCAGGAAGGGAGAATTTAGAGGCTGGTTCATTCATTGAATGTGGCACTGCCCCTCCAACCTCAGCCAGCCCCCACCTGCCTGTTGTGGGGGGGATGATTAACAAAATCAGTCCTCCTGGCAAACTGGAAATATCCTCTCACTCGCCCAAGTTTAGGATATAGTCACAACTGGGGTTACAGATGTTTCATGTTGCGTTTTTTTGGGTTACGGACTGCCGAAACCCGGAAGTACCAGAATGGATTACTTCAGGGTTTTGGCGGTCGCACATGTGCAGAAGCACTAAATCGTGCTTTGTGCATGCGCAGAAGCACCGAATCGCAACCCATGTTTGCACAGACATGACGCTGCAGATTGTGAACATGCATCCCGCACGGATCACGCTCACAACCCAAGCGTCCACTGTATTCCACCATTCTTCAGCAGAGTTTCTTTTTCTTTGAGAAAAATAAGTGGCTCACGTAAATGTAAACTAAGCTTTAATAATAAAGAAAACTAACAAAATAACAATGACTGAGAGAAACTAAAGCAGCATCATGAGGCAAGTCTGAGGCAAGAAACAAGAAGAGGCAGTTGGTCCCTCTCAACTGACATTCTTAACTGAACACACACTGAAGGGAAGGGCTGATTCCAGAGCAAAACACACAAGCCCTGCCCACCAGATACCAGGCACTCTACTATTCAAATTAGGCCCCAGTGTTTTTCTTACACTGCCTGCCTTCTTACATCTAAACCAAGGGCTGGCCCTGCCCATCAGCTGCTGCTTCTTCAGGTCTCAGTATTGCCCTTGTATAACTCAGAGAGAATGGGAACAAAATCAGAATTAGTTGGCTCTGCCTTTCATTGGCTCCACCTCCACCTCCTTTTGGGGTCTCTCCAAATGCTCATTGTACGGAAATCCACTTATCCAGACACGAGGAATTAATACCCAAGTCGTGCCATACACACCGTAGATTCAGATATCAAACAGCCTGACCTGTGTGTAGTACTACAAACAAAAAATCAACCTTTAAGAAGCCTTACTTCTTGGCAGCCCCTTCACCAGAAACCTTGCAGGGAAGAAGGGGGAGAGATCAGACAAATAAAAGTTCTCTTTCATACTTGTTTTGCAAGATTTTCCTAGATTTTCCTAGTTTTTCCCTGTCATTTGAAGGTTGAAATTCCATTATCAGGAACACATTAGATATTTCCCCAAAGGAAACAATGGAAATCATTGACTCATTATGTGAACACTTGCCTAACAAACAATTTCCTGAGAATGTATTGCGTTCAGATAGTGAAACCTGAATGTGCTTCTGATAAATAAACATAAGCTGTCTTAAATTACACTCAGAAAGTATCAGTGTTAACCTGTGCTGTTGCATACAAACTGCCTATGCTAACACAAAATATTTTTTTTATTACATACATTTATTTATTTATTTATTTATTTATTTATTTATTTATTTATTTCCCACTCTTCACTCTAAGGTCCCAGGGTAGGTTACAACATTAAAACACAATATTGAAAACAGCAAAAATAGCAAATATAATAGCAAATATAAAATAGCAAAAATAATAAGGTGGGTAAAAAAAAAATATACACATAAGGTATCAAAAGCCAAGGTAAAGAGGTGCACCTGCAGCATTTGCTGGAAGCTGTATAATGAAGGTGTCATAAGGTGGGCGATATTCAACAAACAGCTCGCCCACACTTCCTCTTGTCCCAGGTCTGAGCGGTCTTTCTGTCACCTTGTTGCTTTCCCTGCTGTTTGCCACTCAGTCGGAACAAACATCATTTGGTTTTTCTGCAGATTGACTTCTGTTCCAGTTCACCAATGGGCAGTGGATTACCCCAGCGTAAAGTGGCTGGACCGGCAGAAGTGTGGTTAAGCCCTAAATAAAAGTACAGGCCTGTGCAACAGGACCTTATCCCCTCTCCTGTCCCCTCCCCAAATATGCTCTGGAGGGTTGGGGAAAACTCTGGAACAGATTTGCAGGGGGGGGGGGGGGGAGAGCAGTAGCTGAGTCAATTGCAAAGCAGGTAAAACTTTCTTTTTTAATATAGTAATTTTTTAATAATTTTAACATGTTGATATTATCATACATACAACAAAACTTCACTTGTACAATCATTTTGGACTTCCATCAGCACTTCTGATGATCCACCATTCTTACCACTTCTTCTGCATTTCTTAAATTCATATTGCCTTTAATTATCTTAACTAACAATTCTCCTCTTTACCATTTTTGCAATAATTCACCTTACAAAACTTCTTGCAGACCTACAAGTGTAATCTGATCATCACAATTACTTTTCAAATAGTCCGTAAATTTAGACCAGTCTTCTGTGAATCTCTGGTCTCTCAGGTTTCGAATTCTTCCTGTTAATTTGTCTAATTCTGCATAGTCCATCAGTTTCATCCTCCATTCTTCTTTTGTCAGTATTTCTTCTTGCTTCCAATTTTGTGCCAATAATATTCTTGCTGCCGTCGCAAAGCAGGTAAAACTTTCAATGCTGTCTTCCTGCTTTGCTACGGCCCCCCGAAGGGAGAGGAGAATCGCTGGCGGGCATTGGACCACCCAGCAGCAGCTGGCCTTGACACCAGACTTCTGGGTGGGGAGGTTAAAGTGGGGGAAACAGTTGGTTTGATGTGAATGAGTTTTGGATTAGGGGGAGGTTAAGGTTTTTTTAGGGACGCGGGTGGCGCTGTGGGTAAAAGCCTCAGCGCCTAGGGCTTGCCGATCGAAAGGTCAGCGGTTCGAATCCCTGCGGCGGGGTGCGCTCCCGCTGCTCGGTCCCAGCGCCTGCCAACCTAGCAGTTCGAAAGCACCCCCATGTGCAAGTAGATAAATAGGGACCGCTTACTAGCGGGAAGGTAAAACGGCGTTTCCGTGTGCGGCTCTGGCTCGCCAGAGCAGCGATGTCACGCTGGCCACGTGACCCAGAAGTGTCTGCGGACAGCGCTGGCCCCCGGCCTCTTGAGTGAGATGGGCGCACAACCCTAGAGTCTGTCAAGACTGGCCCGTACGGGCAGGGATACCTTTACCTTTACCTTAAGGTTTTTTTATGAATTAGCAAGTCTTAGTTGTGCTTTGTTTATTATTTGAGTATTTTTTTAAATGGATGTTATGTTATATGAAATATTAATATATTACATGATCGCCCCCACCTTCTCCCCATGGTAATAGGCATTGCTTTTTTCTTTTTGCTGTAAGTTGCTTGGATACCTTTGGGTGACAAGTGACTAATACGTCTAATAAAGGAAATCAATGAATGATGCATCTCTGTGGGGAGGGAGTTCCGCAGCTTAGGGGTCTCCACAGAGAATTGCCCTCTCCTGGGCCACCACCATCCCAAACGTCTGAGGGTGGAGGAACTACCAAGCCCCACCCCCTGCTGGTTTCAGCACCTGAGAAGGCCTAGGGAAGGAGGGGGTCTTTCAGATGTTCAAGGCGTTTGTGGGCCGTGGTGTGAGGATGAAGCCTGTGGCACAAGTTATAGTGATGGCTGCTGCCTTAGACGGCTTTTAAGAGCTTAGACACATTCATGGAGGAGATAGGTCTACAAATAGCTAGTAGCTGTGATGTTAAATGGGGACAGTCTGTCTTCAAATGGCAGTTCTTTGTTGTGCAGGTAATGACAGGGGTAGAGGACTCTTTTGACTGGAGGGTTCCAGGGTAGAAACAGCAATGCTAGGCTAGATGATGATGATGATGATGATGATGATGATGATGATGATGATTATGATTTATACTCCGCCCTCCCCAGCCAAGACTGGGCTCAGGGCAGCTAACACCAGGTATAAAACAATTGATTAAAATACAACTTAAAAACAAGATTAAAATACAACATTAAAATGCAGCCTCAATTCAGTAGAAACTCAAATCAAAAACTTTTGGGGGATGAAAACGTCAAATCTTCACCAAGGCCAACTATCCAGACTGGTCCTACGTGGGCCAGAAAAAAGCCAGGGAAGTCCCCAAATAGGAGTTCCATCACAGAAGGAGAAAGGAAAAAAAGAAAGAAAGGGGGGGAGGGGATCAAGTTGATTCCAAGCCAAAAGCCAGGCAGAACAACTGTGTCTTACAGGCCCTGTGGAAAGAAATCAGATCCTGCAGGGCCCTGGTCTCATGAGACAGAGCATTCCACCAGGCCGGAGCCAGTGTTGAAAAGGCCCTGGCTCTGGTTGAGGCTAATCTCTCTCTCTCTCTCTCTCTCTCTCTCTCTCTCTCTCTCTCTTGCATGGGTTGAGGCTAATCTATCTTCCTTAGGGCCTGGGACCTCTAGGATGTTGCTATTTATGGACCTTAAGGTCCTACACGGGGCTTGAAGATCAAGCTGTTCTTACAACACTAGTGACCTCAGCTGCCTCCTCTTAATCTGGAAACAGCTTTCCCTCTTTAACAGCAAACTTCAGAGGTTCCATGCCAGCATAAATGGCACAAAAATTGGGCTACTGTGAATGAAGCAATGCTTGTTTGATGTGGAACCTAAGATACGTAGGCATGCAAAACTACCGTATTTTTCGCTCTATAGAATGCACCCGACCATAGGATGCACCTTGTTTTAGAGGGGGAGAACAAGGGGGGGGGGAATCTCCCCCTCTCTGCGCAGCGCCCCTTCAGTGAAGCGGCAGGAGAAACGGAGCCCCTTCCATTTCTCCTCCCGCTTGGCTGAAGGGGCGCTGCGCAGCTCTCCCTCTCTGTGCAGCGCCAGGACGCCCTCTCGCTCTCCAGGCTTCAGGGATAGCCGCCTGAAGCCTCCTTTCACTGAAGCCTTGGGAGTGAGAGGGGTCGGTGTTGCTATCGCTGAAGCCATGGAGCCTGCATTCACTCCATAAGACGCACACACATTTATTTCACCTTAGTTTTTGGAGGGGGAAAAGTGTGTCTTATAGAGCGAAAAATACGGTATTTTTTTATAATTTTTAAAAAAGCTGAAATGTGACGGAGGACCCTAAACCCAGACCCCCTGAGGGACTGAGCATGATCACTGGCCTCCAGAAGCCACAGAACGTTCAGCATCGGGTGAGATACAAGTAAACTGGCACCCTCTTATTGTATGCTGCACGAAGGCATGACTGAGTAGCTGGTTGGAGTCTAGAGCAAGAGCATCTTGTTAGCAGTGGCTTGTGGGCAGCTTCACTCTCAGGACACCAATACTGGCTTACCCTGCAGATTGCAGCATGTGCTTTAAAGCCTCAGAAATACACAAGAGCCTATTAATATTATCAGCGGGCTTCCTATGGTCACCAGTAATGCTAGGCTAGATGGATCTCTGGTCTCATCCAGGAAGTAAGATGGGACCAGCCAGTAAGAAAACAGTATTTAGTATTCAAATGTTTACTTTTGGTGTTGCACTGTGGTTTGGCCACAAGGTGGCAGTATTTCTACATGTACTGTTCTTCATACTAGGCTTTGGAGTAAATGCTGATTTAAGTAACAGCTCAATGAAGACACTTCTCTGGTTTAATCCCTTCTGGCAGGAGCCAAGGGCTTTTAGGGACATCTGCAGGAACAGATGATTTGGAATCCTCCACACACACCCTCCCCAGCTGAAAGAACTTCCATGTGTTGAGGAGATGGTTGTACTTACTCTGCCACTGCATGTCAAAAAAAACAAAAAAAAAAACCTTAGGCCAAATAGTTTAATGTGGCCCCCAGGCCTCTCTGTCTGGCTCTCAGAACTTTTCCCCAGACCAGTTTAAATGTTAAAGCTTTGTGCACTAGCTTGGTTCCTACACATGCTTCTTTCTGTCCTCCATCCAGGGAAACAAGAGGCAAAAACACATTTCAGCCAGGAACAGAAACACTCAAGCAAGAAGAGTGCAAAGCAGGGCCAGTGAGGGATATATATGGTTTGGAGTGAGTGCCAGATAAAAGGGAGGGCCAGATTTGGTCCCTGGACCACAGCTTCCCTACCCCTGAACTAACACTCCCTCCACACACTCCCCACCCCAAAATTACTTAAGGAGATTTAGGGATTCTGGTCACATCTACACCTTACACTTAAAGCACTTTGCTTGCTTGTTTGTTTGTTTGTTTGTTTGTTTGTTTGCAAAACAAACTATGCACTTCCATAGAAATACAGCAAGGCAGAATGCATCATATAAGAATACAGTGGTACCTCGGGTTAGGTACTTAATTCATTCCAGAGGTCCGTTCTTAACCTGAAACTGTTCTTAACCTGAAGCACCACTTTAGCTAATGCGCCGCCAGAGCACGATTTCTGTTCTCACCCTGAAGCAAAGTTCTTAACCTGAGGTACTATTTCTGGGTTAGCGGAGTCTGTAACCTGAAGCATCTGTAACCTGAAGTGTATGTAACCCGAGGTACCACTGTAATATGAGCAAGAGATGCATGAAACTATAATTAAAAACATCCGTAAATGCTGATGGGTTGAAAGGAAAAATATAGTGATGTAAAGACCTGACTAAACCTTTTTTCCCTCCTGAAGTCATCTTCAGGAAGGGAAGGGTGCTTCGTGCCAAACCTCTGTTGGCAAGGGGTTCCACAAGCCAGGGATTGCCACATGAAAGACTCATTCCCTAGAGAAAGCCAACCAGGGGCATGGGGAACCTCTTAAAGTGGCTTCACCACCTCCCAAAGAATCTTGGGAACTGTAGTTTAAGGGTGCTTGGGTTTATAGCTCTGTAAGGGGGCAAGTTAAGGGACGCGGGTGGCGCTGTGGGTAAAACCTCAGCGCCTAGGACTTGTCGATTGCATGGTCGGCGGTTTGAATCCCCGCAGAGGGGTGCGCTCCTGTCGTTCGGTCCCAGCGCCTGCCAACCTAGCAGTTCAAAAGCACCCCCAGGTGCAAGTAGATAAATAGGACCACTTACCAGCGGGAAGGTAAACGGCGTTCCGTGTGCTGCACTGGCTCGCCAGATGCAGCTTGTCACGCTGGCCACGTGACCCGGAAGTGTCTGCGGACAGCGCTGGCTCCCGGCCTATAGAGTGAGATGAGCGCACAACCCTAGAGTCTGTCAAGACTGGCCCGTACGGGCAGGGGTACCTTTACCTTTACCCTTTACCTTTAAGGGGGCAAGTTACATGTCCCAGGATTCTTTGCGGAGAAGCCATGTGCTTTAAATGCATGTGGTGGATGATGACCTAAGCCTCTCTTTGTTACCCAAACACAAGTGAGGTCAGCTTGGAAAGAGTCTGCTTTAAAATCTCTAGGTGTCCATTCCTCAGCTGCCTTGGCTCTCTTGATTGTTGTGTGGTGTGGCTTATCTGTGAATCCAGCTCAACACACCTCTATTTCTGTTTCCCACAGTACGATTACAGCTTCCGGACAGAGCAGAGCGCTGCAGCCAGGCTCCCCCCGAGCCCCACTCGATGTCCACAGCTCCAGCAGTCCTGAAGCCCCCACCCCTGGGTGCCACGGAGAGGGGAAGCACATGTACTACTGAGAGGGGAGAGTGATTCCCCTCCTCTCCACGTAACCTTTTCCCCAAACCCCTTTATTCTCCCCTCCCCACAAAAGCAGTGTTACTGGAACCCTTTCCAGCAAAGGGGACTCTCTTTCTTTCTTTCTTTCTCTTTCTTGTGTCTGATGATTTGTCGCTGTCTTTGTACAAAATAACTGGATAGGATTTATTTCTTCTTTGTTTCTCTCTTTTTATTTTTGATATCTCTCCTTGCTTCAGAGATTTTGATTTGGCTGCGTTAACCCTTTTCATCAACTGTCTTGACCTCCCATATCTCCTTTCAGGGTCCACTCTGCATCATAACCATGCTAACCAATGTGTTGGATTGATGGATGTGTTGGTCCATCGCCTTTTTTATGATGTTGTTTGCTTTGTTTCTGATAACTGGTTCTGCCAGGTTAAAATCCAGTGAAGGCATCTTTCTCCAAAACGCCTTGCGCCATCTAGGAAGCCACAGCCACCTCATCTGTGGCTTTTAACAGTGATCTCCCAGCTGATTCTGGAATACCGCCAATCCAGTGCAGTCTTACTGCTCATGTGGGACTCTAAAATCACAGCATATCATTGGTTCTAAACTTGTACCTCAATCTCTATACAAGGTTGAGGTTTATGTCTGGACTGAACAGAGACAATAAACTGGGTTGTGCTTTTGGTTGGCTGGTGTTCTTCCATAACCTGTGACAGTTTCACTCGGCACTGGAGGAGGGAAGAAAGTAAATAAGAAAAGCCAACAATTTTGCCTTCTTTGCCATGAAAATCCCACACAGCCAATTGTTTGCAGTTGGAAATGAGCTGAAGACCTTTTGTGGCCTGGACTTGCCTCTGGCTCATGAAGAAGCCTGGAGATCCACTCTCCCAGTCCCACTAGCAAAGCCATTCTTCATCCAAAGATCACGCTATCCACCTTACTTGGTTTCCAAGGCCTGTTGGTGGGGGGGCGCTTCTTTTTTCCAGCTGAAAATAGACCTAGATGTTTGCCTGGAAGCGTGGGAGATGCTCTGTGGTGCACTCTATCTATCTGTCTCTGAATGCAGACTGCCTGGAAAGATGTCCAGACTTCCATTCTCTCCCCAGAAATACTTGAATGTGGCAGCTAAGAAGACAGCCAATCAAAACATGCCGGTCGCAGCAGCTGGCTCCTAAAGTCTTTGTCTCCCCTATTGGCTGCTTGATGATGAGAGCGACCACCATGTGTGCCTCTGGAAGCCTCCTGAGAAGGGAGTTAAGACTTCAGTTCACAACAAGTCTGGTCCCACTTCGCCAGTCCACGGACAACTTTAAACTTCAGTCTCCAGCATGCTCACGACAAGTGTCTTGTTCGAGACCCAAATGCATGTCTTGGTGAAATCTGTTAACTGTATTATTATTTTTTTAAAGTTATTTTGGAAAGCCTGTGTGATCTCATGTGCTGCTGTTTGAGAGTCCCTGCCGGAGAGAACAAAATGTTTTTGAGGGGCAGCAAAGAGGGACAGGATTATTACCACTTCTCCCCACCCACTGCCCTCTTCATGTGGAAAGGTTCAGCTGTGTAACATGTAAATAATGATTGTCTAACAGTCTTCAAATTAAAACACGGTGGTCATAGAAAGGTAGCTGCTCTTGTGAGTTGTTTGGCAAGCATGTTCTTCAATTGCTCTTCCGAGGTTAAGTGCATGGATGAAAGTTGATATAGACATACCATCTTCCTCCTGACGGTGTGGGATGTTCCTAGTACTTTATTATCTGTAGCCCTAATCTCCCATATGGCTACTATTCTATGTCTAACAAAATTCAGATTTTTCCTATGATGACGACTTCAATGCTTTTTTGAAATACCAAATGTCAAATTCTTTTTAAAGTGTCTTTTTTTTTCTTCTCTTCTTTTTTGGTGCCTCTGCTTTGCTGGTGCCCTAAGCATGTGCTTAGTCTGCCTATAGGCTGACCCAGTACTGCTTCCAACTCCAGAGTTATAAGAATCCTCTCCAGCCCAAGTGGGTGGGCAGATCTGAAGCTTTTGGGTGGACTGAGTTGCTGCTGCTTCATTCACTCACAGTTCACAGCAGTGTTTACTTGATAGAGTGTTTTCATGGGCCTTTCTCTCCTGCAGGTTTTTGACACACATTGCCCCGCCGTCTTTATCTGGAGAATCCGTCTTCTAAAGCAAGGGTGGGAAAGCAGTGGCCCTCCAGTAGCTGTTGGACTACAACTCCCATCATCCCTGACATTGACCATGCTAGCTAGGGCTGATGGGAGCAGGAGTGCCACAGGTTTCCCACCCCTGATCTACATGCTGCTGTCTTTGTCACTGTTCTCCCTCAGCCCCGTTTTCCCACTCTGAACCCCAAAGATTAACCATGGAGCAGCAAAAGCTATGGCTGGAATGAACCACTTGAAACTGCAGGTGGGGACTCACATCATGGACTATTCCCCATCCAACACATACACAAAAGCCAATCTAGCGTGTCTAGGTTACCCCCTTTTGATCTGACATGCTAGGTGACGGGATTATCGTTGGGGGTCAGGTCCACAAAAAGGCTTACCACCTCAGCTGAGAACTAGGCCCTATGGATCATTAGAAGAAATGAAAAAATGAAATGAAAAAAATAGGTTGATAGTGCCAGGGTCATTATTTTGAAGACCAAGGCCCTTTTCTTACAAACCTGGAAAAAGCTGGTGCGTTGGAGCCTGCCACTGTTAATTTTTCCTGTAGGGGGCAGTCTGTACCTAAAATGAGAGCGTACAGAAACCATGTGAGTCTCGCCCCCCCCCCTTCCTTGTTGAGAGGCCCACAGAGACTTTCACAACCAGCCCTTTATCTACTGGAAAAGCACAGGTTTACCCTTGTCTTCCCCCACTGGAGGTTGCTGGTATAGCATTCAGTGTGTTCTGAACAGCCTACATTGTCTTGAGGCTTTTTTAAACCATGACAAATGCGTTTCACAGGTAATGCTTTGTCTCAGAAAAAGAAAGTGATGCAAGCTGTCTGTACATTGCCAAATGCAACAATTTGCACACACATCTCTTTTGTTGTGTGCACACATGTGCAAGTCTCACTGACCTTTTTAAGTGCTTCCTGTGGGTCATTCCAGCAACCGCCATGCGGGGGAGAGACAAAGGGGTTGGTTCCTTGGCATTGGCCATGTGTTCCTCTAGATCAGATGTAGGCAACCTAAGGCCCATGGGCCAGATGCAGCCCAGTCACCTTCTAGATCCGGCCCACGGATGGTCCGGGAATCAGCGTGTTTTTACATGAGTAGAATGTGTCCTTTTATTTAAAATGTATCTCTGGGTTATTTGTGGGGCAAAGGAATTAGTTCATCCCCCCCCCCAATATATATATATAGTGTGTGGCCCACCACATGGTCTGAGGGACGGTGGACCGGCTGAAAAAGGTTTCTGACCCCTGCTCTAGATCTCAGAGACAAACATGAGACAAAGCACTGGGCTGGATATAATTGGTGTTACTCCTGTGATTTTATAGTGGCTGGAAAAAGTGCAGCTGCAATTGTGAAAATGATTCCCAGCTTTCCTCAGCAATGCTGATGCCATGACTGAATGCATTAAGGAGCATCTGATAGCGCAAATGGGTTTAAAATTCACTGGCAGAGTGCCTGCTTTGCCTGCAGAAGATCCCAGTTTCAGTTTATGAAATCTCCAGGGCTTGGAGAGACCTTCCTGCCTGAGACCCTGGAGAGCTACTGCAAGTCAGCGTAGACAGTACTGTGGTACCTCGGGTTACGAACTTAATTCATTCCAGAAGTCTGTTCTTAACCTGAAACCGTTCTTAACCTGAGGTGCCACCTTAGCTAATGGGGCCTCCCACTGCTGCAGTGCTGCCAGCACGTGATTCCCGTTCTCATCCTGGGGCAAAGTTCTCAACCTGAGGTACTACTTCTGGGTTAGCGGAGTTTGTAACCCAAGGTACCACTGTACTGAACTAGAAGGGCCAATGGTCGGTTTCAGTACAAGGCACCTTCCTGTCTTCAAATCTGTAGAGTAAATTGGTTATTTTCCAAGTAGATATGGAAGACAATCTTCCATTAGGATTGGGTAGATTGTGACTCTTCAGGAGTTGCTAGACTACAATTACCACCAAGGTTAACCACTGACTGTGCTTCATGTGTGTTGGGAGTCTGGCTGTGCCTGCTCCAGATGTTGATGTGCTTCCCAGGTGCTGCTCGACTGCAGCTCCTGTCTACCTGAACTTCGGTTATAGTTGCTGGGGCTAATGGGGGTTTTTGTTCACCAACATTTGGAGGGCACCACAGAACACCCCCAAAATTGTTGAGCTGTTGTTTTTTTTACAGAGACGCTAAGATCCAGAGCAACGGACATATGGCAGCCCTACGACTTTCGAACTGGAGAGTCACAAAACCCCAACCCTAACCCCACCTCCCCCCCCCATTAATGATTAAGCTTGGTGCTCTGTTTTCAAAAAAAAAACCATCAACTGTGGTTCTGTTTTGCCCAGGCGACTTATGAGTGCTCAAATGTAAAATGCATTAACAAGAAGTTGACAATTTTTTATGACATCAGATCATACAGGCAAAAAGAAACACTTTTTTATGCAGTTGGGAATCTTCAGTTGTATTGTATTTGTGCGTGTGTATGTGTGTGTGCATATGTGCGGTGTGTGTGTGTGTGTATTTTTAAGATGCTATGCATTTTATTTGTGATGGGACATTGAAAGTGGATTAACTCGTTCATTAATTAATCCTATTAATATTATCCTTTCATATTTATTTTAGATTGCCTTCCTTGTATTTTAAAAGGGAAGTTTGTGTCTGAAAATTTAGCCTGTATTCTTAATATAATTTGTTAAATAAAAGTTTTAACCAGTTTCATTTTCTTCTTCTTCTTCTTTGGAGTTTTGAATTTTGGTTCAGGTGGAGGCATTGCATGTTCAAATGCTTCCCCCACCTGCTGCTTGTGAAAATCTTTAAAGAAATTGGAGTTCTTGTTGGAAATACACTAAAAAGGATATACCAAGAACTCAGGCCACAAGTTTCAATATAAGGAATAATTCCTACTCGAGAGTTGAAAAGAAAAACGTGTATATTCTGCTAAGAATAACAGTTTGAAGCTAATGGTAAATTTAAACACAACGTGTAAGTACAGTAGTTTTAAGGTAAAACGTTTAAGTACAGAAATAATGTAGTTTCAAATATGTAGTAATATAGTATAAAGGTACATAAAATACCAGTACACAACAATTATTTTGTACAAGTCTCAATGGCAGTCAAAAGGAGTCCATATTATATAGAATCAGAATAAAGAATCAAATAGGGCCGAAAAGGAGTATCCGGAGTGTGAATCAGATGTACGACTCAGTAGTGGTGACCAGGACAGGGCCCTGTTTCGGAGTAAACGTCTTCTTCAGCTGGTAATATCAAATAATATGTCAAAATAAAACAGGTTCTTCAATACCATAGATCATAAATATAATAAAGTATATACATTCTAAAGTGTATTAACACATATCATGATATTTGGTTCCATACCTCGGTTTTTTGAGGGCTATAAATCTGTTGAAAGCACTTTTTAGTGCTTGTGAAAATCTAGCAGCTCAGGAAGAAGTGTACTTCTAACCTAGGCTTCTCCTTGAGATGCTAGGGCATTCTTATTTAATGTGGTTGGCCGTTCGGATATGCAACTAATCCATCCGCATTCTGATCTGATATTTCTCCAGAGTGTGGTACGTCTGATTATTGGTTGCTGGGAAGCACGAGTGGCGTGAGAGCTGTTGCACTCAGATCCTGCTTGTGAGCTTCCAAGAGATATCTAGATGGCCACTGTGAGACCTGGATGCTGGACTACATGGGCCTTAGGCTTGATCCAGCTACAGTGCTTCTTACATTCTTATAATAGGCTTTGGGGCTCTGATCTTTTTGGAGTACCTCCAAGGAAGATGTGCAGGCAGTATTGAAAAAGGGCCCACACTGGGAAAGCTGCACCTCAAGGATCAGGTTGGGTTAGACTGCTCCTCCCTGAGGCACTAGCTTTCCATACGAAGGAAGGCATTTCTCTTTAGAGGAGTATTCTCAGGCAGTCTGAGTGTTCCGATTAGCATTCCGTCCCAATTTGTTGCTCATCAGAAAGAAAGAAAGAAAACAGTTACAATGCATTAATACTTAATGCCAATAAATTGTTTTAAAAAAGAAATGCTATTAGCTCTTGGCCTGATTTCAAAAGCCCTTCTCAAGCAGTTAGCTCAGATTTCCAGCAAGAATGGTCTGTTCCTTTCCTAGCCCTTTTGGGGTCATAGTCTGGTTTGAGAAAAATCAGTGTTGGGGTGGTGGAGAGGGTAGAAGAAAGAAGAAGTAGGCCCCACCTGATCTTAGCTGTGGGTCTGCCTATTGCTGGTTTTGGCCCTTTCCACTACTAGCACATGGCTTCCAAAAGATTAAACCCCCCCCCCCAGTGCAGGGATAGCCAAAGTGGTGCCCTCCATATGTTGTTGGACTGCAACTCCCATCAGCTCCAACTAGCATGGCCAGTGGTCAGGAATGATGGGTGCAGTTATGAAACTGATGGGATAGAAAGCAGAGAGCCCAACAGTAGGTGGTCCAGAGCCTGCTAGTTATAGTTCTGCCCCCATCCTCCTCCCTGCTGAATTCTACAAGGGCAACACGGAGACTAAGGAGGTGGAAGTTGGCAGCCATTGTGACCCCCTGGGCTGGTTGTAAGAAGGTGAGGGGCGCTGTCTCTCCAAGGGCAGATTGAGGTTGGTGGGGCCCCATTTGCCCTAACGGACCACCCTCCACTGGAGTGCACCTCAGTGGTTACCTCAGCTCTAATAAAAATGCTCTAAACAAAAATAAAAAATTTAGTTATGGAGTAACCTGAGCCCAGGGCGGGTGTGGGATAAAAGGCAAACTCTTCACCAAGTCCCATTGTCCCAGCCTTGTTTTGGCCTAAAAGCTTAGTTTCAGAATCCACCCAGTGCATTTGATGAATCTAGTAGAACAAGTTGTTAAAAATTCCAAGTGGGGAATTCTATGCTGGAGCCAACTCTGTTGATCCAGTTTTTTCCTTGGCCTTCTTCATCTCATTCCCCCAGTTGCTTCTTCTGCACGTCACAAAGCAACCTGGCAGCCGGAGAGGGGATTTCATCACTTGCTTGGCCACCCAGGCAGTTTCCCCCTGTTCCAGCCTTTCCTTCTTGAGGCTGGGCAGACGCAGGGTGTGGTGGCCCCCTTATGTCTCTGTGTGGTTGCATGCTTTGGGGTGGGGGTGGGAATATAAAATGGAATTATTTGGGGTGGGGCAGGGGGGAAACAATGCTCTATAATCGATTCAAGAATTCCAATGACAAAGAGCATTAATTCAGAGCCTATAGGAACAAAACACAGTTTTAGAATAGACTTGGGGTTCTGGACCAGCTTTTATAGCTTGATGGCTGTATGGCTAGGGCAGAATGCAAGGAAAGAGCTTATGGCACAGTGAGTGAAAGAGCCTGCTCATGCCTTCAGGATAATTCTGTGGCATGGTCTAGTACCACACAGTTTCAAACCGCTTAACTGACTGCTCGTCTCATGTAAGAAAAGGAAAGATAAGCTCCCCAAGCTTAGACAATTAGCATGCCAGGAAACCCAAATCCTTTCCCTGATGTGTAGATTTCTACAAGCTGTAGATTTTTGACATGCAATTGCTCTCCCTCTTGCTGTCTTTCCTGTAATCTGGAGCAAGAGAGGGTGGTCTGGAGCAAGAGAGAGTGGTCTAAACCACTGAGCCTCTTGGGCTTGCCGGTTGTAAGGTCAGCAGTTCGAATCCACACAACAGAGTGAGCTCCTGTTGCTCTGTCCCAGCTCCTGCCAACCTAGGAGTTTGAAAGCACACCAGTGCAAGTAGATAAATAGGTACAGCTGCCGTGGGAAGGTAAACGGCGTTTCCGTGCACTCTGGCTTCCATCACAATGTCCCGTTGCACTAAAAGCAGTTTAGTCATGGTGGCACAAGACCCGGGAAGCTGCAGACAAACACCGGCTCCCTTGGCCTGAAAGCGGAGATGAGCGCCACACCCTAGTCAAATTCAACTAGCCTTTACCATCCAAGGGCCCTTTACTTTTATCTATCTCATGATGGTTCTGTGTAGTCGGGCTCGTAATTTACTAGATTCACAAGTGCTGCTCAAATGGTCCCATGGGCATTCTGTGGCTTAATGTAGTCATTTCCCATTCAGCTATTTAGGGTCAGTCCTCCTTCCATACTAGGGTTCTCTGGAGGTTTAGACAGGGATTCTCCCAACCCTACCAGGAGATGGCAAGGATTGAAACAGGTCTTCTGATGCAAAGCTATGGCTCTCCCCCTAAAAATATAGTGATAGCAGGGATGGTGGGAGTTGTAGTTCAAAACATCTGGAGGGCACCTGTTTGGGACATGCTGGCCGTTGTCCCCATTAGGAAGCTGCCTTATACAGACCATTGGGTCCATATAGCCCAGTGTTGTGTACACTGACTGGCAGTGGCTCTCCAGGGTGTAAGACAAGGAGCTATCCAAGTCCTACCTGGAGATGCCTGGAATTTGAACCTTTTGCATGCATAGCAGGTGCTCTAACACTGAGCTACAGACCAGCCTTCGGCATTTCTCATGAAAATTCCCAGACGGGTAATTCAACTGCAAAAAGGAGGAGGAGGAGGATGTTCCAAGTCTAGACAATAGGACAAGTTAATTCTCCTTAGTATCCTTCATGCCCTTATCCTCTGTGCCCCCTTACCCTCAAATCCTTGATATTCAATTAGGTGATGGTGATGGGTCCCATGGCATTTTGAAAGACAAAACTCTCTCACACAGAGTGAGAGAAAGAGAGAGACCCCAGCCACTTGCCTACATCCCCCCTTCTTGGGGATGACTGCGGTTCATCTGGACAAGGATATAAAAATGCAGAACATCCGAAACACAGGAATTGATTTAATTTGAAGGCCACTCAATGAGAGAAGCAGGAGGAGAGTTGGGGGGGGGGGAGGTGAGGAGTGGGAAATGAAGAGGGGACTTTCATATGCAAAACTTAACCCAGACACATTGCTTCAAGCTTTTCTTTTAAAACAAACTGAACTCTGTTTCAGAAAGATGCGCTAAAAAAACTCCCATTCTTGTGAAGAAAAACCTAGATTTTCAAGCCTTCTGGGATCCATTGAGGAAACACAGAATGAAAGAATTGTAGAGTTGTAATGTACCCCCAGATACACCAGGAATTGGGGGGGCTGGGGGCACATCAGATGTTGTTGGATCAAAACTCGCATCACCAGGTGGAGTCTAACAACATCTGGAGGGACCCTGGTCACCTGTTCGTTGGCCTACACAATTTGTGAAAATGATGTCTCCCTCCTTAGCAAAATATGTGTTGACCAGAGCCGCCCCACCCATGAAGAGGGACGAAACAGAGGCACCAGAGGCATTGCCCTGCACACCCCACTGCTTTTGCTGCCAGCGGAACACCCTGGGATGTGTTCTAGTGCATGGCATTGGCACTCATGTTCCCTCATCCCCGGGGCAGAGAAAATGAGCATCAAGGCCTTGTGGAACGCCCCCCCCCAAAAAAAAAACTCTGCATAGGGGCATTCCAGCAGTGGCAGAAGTGGGGGGGGTGGGGACAGCAGCAAAACAGGACAGGCCACCCCAAGTGTTGATGATATCAGAAATAACATGCCCTCCAACATTCTTCAGATCTCCTGGTATGCCCCAAGGAGGACCTTACGGTCTGCAAATAATAATATCTTGGAGGTCCTGAGCCTCAAGGAGATTAGACCGGCCTCGACTAGGGCCAAGGCCTTTTCAGCTGTGGCCCCGGCCTGGTGGAACGCTCTGTCACAAGAGACCAGGGCCCTGCAGGAGTTGACATCTTTCTGCAGGGCCTGCAAGACAGAGCTGTTCCACCAGGCCTTTGGTTGGGGTTCAGTCTGACTCCCCCTCCCCTTTCATAAGAACTTGCATGATAGTGGGCCACCAATTTTTCTCACAGGCTCATATAAGTTCAGCACAAACAGTTGGGCCTGGTGAGCATTTAAGGTCCCCAACCCTAATCTACAGGTTGCCATCTGATTAGATTTTACTCTGATTCTGATTTGATTCTAGGATGTATTTTAATTGATTGCTTGATTTTATCTTGATGTGTTATATAATTGATGTTAGCCGCTCTGAGCCCAGTTTTGGCCAGGGAGGGCAGGGTATATAAAAAAAATTATTATTATTATTATTATTATTATTATTATTATTATTATTATTAATTAAATGGGGACATTTTTCTTTCCCCCCAGCTGACTCCCCCATTTTTGTGTCCCCCCCCCAAGCATTTCCTATCAGGGTTAAGCGCCATCACCACTTCATTGCACAAACACCATCCTTGAGAAAACCCCTTAATCTTTATTTTATTTTATTATTCTTTGGTAGATTTACAAAAAAGAAAGACACCAATAAATAAATTTCAGAAAGGGGCAAGATTAGATGCAGACGCACAATTTTATTTATTTTTTGTTCCTTTTAAAAAACAAGACTTATTTGCGCCACTCTGCCCTCCCCCCCCCTTTCCACCCAGCGTGGCCCTGCCCTCTGCCTGCATACCTCCAACATTTCTCCGATGAAAATAGGGACATCCCATTCCATAATGATAATTTTACTATTTATGCCCCACACATCTTACTGGGTTGCCCCATCACTCTGGACAGCTTCCAACATTTAAAAAGAATTAAACATTTTTTTAAAAAAAAACAACCTCTATACAGTGGTACCTCGGGTTAAGAACTTAATTCATTCTGGAGGTCCGTTCTTAACCTGAAACTGCACTTAACCTGAGGTACCACTTTAGCTAATGGGGCCTCCCGCTGCCGCCATGGCGCAATTTCTGTTCTCATCCTGAAACAAAGTTCTTAACCCAAGGTGCTGTTTCTGGGTTAGGGGAGTCTGTAACCTGAAGCGTATGTAACCCGAGGTACCACTGTACAGGATTGCTTTCAGACGGCTTGGGGTTTGGATAACTCTGTGCCCTCGAGCGTTTCTCCAATGAAAATAAGGACGTCCTAAGAGAAAGAGGGACATTTCAGGATCAAATCAGAAACCGGGACGGCTTCTCTAAATCAGGGATGTCCCTGGAAAATAGGAACACTTGGAGGGTCTGTGCCTGCCCCTCAGAACTGGCAGGTCACACAGGGCTGGGCCTTGACAACCTCTCCTCTTCACCTGTTCTCCAGCAGCCACTATAAGCTGCCCGAGGGAGAAGGCTGGCAGCATGGCCATGGAGAGGCAACGGAATGCTCCTTTGCAGCCACCACTGCCACTGCTCAGGACAAGCGCCAGCTCATGCTGTTCCTTAAACTCGGTGGCGGCAACCCCGGCAGGAGAAACATGGACATTTGGGGATCAAATCAGAAGTCGTGTTGGTTTTCGTAATTGCAGGACTCCCCCTGGAAATTTGGGGCCCTTTGAGGGTATGAAATAATGGGTACATAAATAAGAAGGGGTGTGTGGGTGGCGCTGTGGGTTAAACCACAGAGCCTAGGACTTGCCGATCAGAAGGTCGGCGGTTCAAATCCCCGCGATGGAGTGAGCTTCCGTTGCTTGGTCCCTGCTCGAAAGCACATCAAAGTGCAAGTAGATAAATAGGTACCGCCCCGGCGGGAAGGTAAACGGCGTTTCCGTGCGCTGCTCTGGTTCGCCAGAAGCGGCTTAGTCATGCTGGCCACATGACCCGGAAGCTGTACACTAGCTCCCTCGACCAATAAAGCGAGATGAGCGTCGCAACCCCAGAGTCGGCCACGACTGGACCTAATGGTCAGGGGTCCCTTTGCCTTTAAATAAGGGGTAAGTCATCTCCACGGCTTAACAATTATGTCCACGTCCATGAATTTTAGGGCTTAGCAAGCACTGAAAGGGTGATGTGATCATTTATTTTCAGGGGAAATATTGGCGTCTGCCATTGAAGAGAAACTGCTCACTTTCCCTCTTCTGTACAAAAGCCAGCATCTTTCCTTACATCAAAGGTGTGGAACCTCACAGCTGTGGGCCAGCTGTGGCCCTCCAAGCTTCTCTGTCTGGCCCATGGGACTCTCCACAGGCCATACCCCATCAACAGGCCACACCCCTCACCATTCCTGGTTTGCACCCTCTTTGAGCATTTTTGCCACTTGTGATCCTGACTCCACCAACCAGTGCAATATCGCCCCCAGGTGGTTGCACAGAATTGAAAGAAGTGCTTGGGTGGGACAAGGTTCTCCACTTCCACCTTTCACTGTGTGCTAACTTTATAAAAGGCTCAGGCCAGGAGGTGTGGGGCAGGGGGAATGATAATAGGACCTAACTTCTCCAGATCTTGGGGAGATAAGGGTGGCCACAGTTGGATCCTGTCTCTGCTGAGCTGTTCTCTTTTGAAGAGCCCTTTCAGATGTTTCCACTTTGCGACTTGCTTTCTTGAAAGATGTAAAAACTTTGCACAACCGCAAAAAAATAAATAAATAAAATAAAAAATCAACAGACTGCAACTTTCGGTTTGGGGAACATAAGGGCGGTTTTCCAAATGCCTCTGATAACCCTCTTCAGAAGCAGGGAGAGTTCTTTCCAAATGGGATCTTACAAATTAGCCCGTGAAAATATTCATTTAGCTGAAGCTCTCCCCGCACCCACTTCAGCCCCTCAAGGAAACCTCCATTTATTATTTGGCTGAAACGCTGGATAATTAGCTGTCTTGTCAACACAAAGAAGCTTTTTCTCGATGATGGTAAAATGCATCTGCTTCTAATATTTATAAAGAGTTTGCAAAGGCCATTAATTCTTCTAGTTGGGAACAAAACCAGCTGGCCATTTCTTTCCATTTGATGTGTGTGTGTTTTTTAGGGGGGGAGTTTTAATGTACATTTTTTCACGACTAAGGGCATGCATTTTTTGGAGAAACAGTCACACTTGGAGGCTTATAAAGGGGGGTGAAAAAAATGGGCCCAAGCGGGAAATGGTGTGTATTGTTAGCTAAGTAATTTCTCACCTTGCACCAGGGAAGCGGATCGGTGCCAACTTTAGCGCATTAAGTGACAGAATTCCACATGCTGCTGTAATGCAATACATGACATGTTAGAAGGGGAAATGTCGTATGTTTTGAAGTTTCCATCCCTCTGGGAAATGACACACTGATGTCAGCTCTCTAAGAAATTGCAGTCAACATAATCCATCCTGACACTTGAATTACAACATGAAGAGGGTTTTCTCTCTCTCTCCCCACATGATGATGGGCTTCTTCTGAGAAAGCAAAGAAGTGAAACAGCTCCTTTTGAAAGCAAAGCAGTGGTTAAAATAAAATACCTGACATGACAAGGGAGAGGAAAAATAATCAAATCATGGTGTAATTCTGCATAAAATCTAAGCTTTCTCACTCTCCCATATATAAAAACATAGCAAGAGCCTGCTGGACCAGGCTAATGGCCCATTTTGCCCATTGTCTTGTTCTCAGTGGCCAACCAGATGCCCCAATGGGAAGGCCACAAGAAGGTCCAGAGTGCTGCCTAACTCCTGCTACTTGTGATTCTCAGCAGCTGGGATTCAGAGACATGCTGCCTCTGACAGTGGAGGCCTAACTTCTTCTTCTTCTTCTTTGGCGATCCCTCGTAGCCAAGTAAGATTGTCTTCCACAAACACAGTTTTAACAATGAGTCCGTCAGTGACTGTGGAGGCCAATTCTGGATCCACACATCCTTCCACAGTGGGGACATTGGTTTCCGGGTGGGAGTTGATCACGATGTTGATTTGCCAAGTGTGCCTTCCTCTTAGCATGTTTCTCCCCTGTGTTCTGAGTTCAAGTGTCTTCAAAGTCCATGACACCATTGGTAAAGGCTGTTCTCCAACTGGAGCACTCGCAGGCCAGTGTTTCCCAGTTGTCAGTGTTTATACTACATTTTTTTAGATTTGCCTTGAGACAGTCTTTCAACCTCTTTTGTTGACCACCAGCATTACGCTTTCCATTTTTAAGTTCAGAATAGAGTGGTTGCTTTGGAAGACGATCATCAGGCATCAGAACAACATGACCAGTCCAACCAAGTTGAGGTTGAAGAATCATTGCTTCAACACTGGTGATCTTTGCGTCTTCCAGTACACTGATATTAGTTCGCCTGTCTTCCCAAGTGATGTGTAAGATTTTCTGGAGACACCATTGATGGAATCTTTCAAGAAGTTGGAGATGGCATTTGTAAGTGGTCCATGTTTCACAAGCATGCAGTAAGGTTGGTAGTACAATAGCTTTGTAAACGCCATCATGACTAGTAGTCACTGTTCAGAGGCAATGCCTTTCTGAGCACTGGATGCTGTTGATCATCATGGTCCATTTGTGAGCCCCAATAGGAAGGCTCAAAGGATGATTAAGTACAGTCGTACCTTGGTTGTCAAACGCCTTGGAACTTGCACGTTTTGGCTCCCGAATGCCGCAAACCCGGAAGCAGCCAATCGGAAGCCGCGCCTTGGTTTTTGAACCATTTCAGGAGTCGAACGGACTCCCAGAACAGATTAAGTTCAAGAACCAAGGTACCACTGTAATAATAAGCATGGTCAGGACCTGAGTGCAACAGCATTCTCTCCACTTGTGCTTCCCAGCGACTGCTATTCAGAGGCAGACTCCCTGTTAACAGTGGAGGTAGAATATGGCAGTCATGTCTAGCAGCCATTAATAGCCTTAGCCTCCCCAAAGTTGTTTAATCCTCGTCTGAAGCCACCCAAGTTCGTGGACTCTGCCGCCTCTACCAGCAGTGAGTTCCACAGTTTAACTCTGTGTTGCGTTAAGAAGTCCTTCCTTTTGCCTGTCCTGGGCCTCCAATGTTCAGCTTCCTTCCTTCCATTGTTGTTGTTGTTGTTGTTGTTGTTGTTGTTGCTGTTGTTGTTGTTGTTATCATTGCACATCCACAGGTTCTAGTGTCAAGAGAGGGGGGGGGAAACTTCTCTGTCCACTTTCTCCACCCCCTGCACACATACAAAACCCCCAGAAATATAGGGGAAGATTGATGATCCATCCTTTTTAAGGTCACAGCTGAAATTGGAACAGTCAAAGTTTGGCTTGATCGAACCAAAACTGTGTGTTAAATGACGACTGGATATTCCAGATGGGATTTCTCTGCTGTTCTCCAAGATCATTACAGTTGCATTTTCAGCCAGCTTTGGGTTGAGTTGTTGTGCTTTTCTCATTTTATGTTTTTAAAGTCTTCCAGTATGGAAAATCCATGTATTAAGGCGTTCTCTTTTCTCTCTCTTCATTTTCCTTTTGTCTCAAGCCAGTACACACACACGAATCTGACAGCGAGCAAACATACACCAGAAGAACTGGTTTTGGGAAGGAGGAGGAAGCATATCCTGTGAAACAATTCAGGTTTTTGCTGCTATAAGAGGCAAAATGATAGGGGCGTATAAAATTATTTACATTGCAGAGAAAGTTGGCAGAGGAAAGCTTTTCTCCCACTCTCATAACACTAGACCTCATGGACCTCCAGCCAAGCTGAACGTTGGCAGATGAAAGAAGTACCGGTACTTCAGGCAGCACATAAGAGGCAGGGATGGCCACCAAATTGAGCATCTTTGATAAATGCATAGAGGAGATAGCTATTCATGGCTGCTAGCCATGATGGCTTCACTCTGGCTCCATGGATGGAGGTAGCAATACTTCTGAATAGCAGTTGCTGGAAACTGCAGGTGATGGCAATGTTCTTGAGCTCAGATACTGCTTAAGTGCTTCCAACAGGCTTTCTGCTTTGCATGCAGAAGGTCCCACATTCAGTCTTCAGCATCTCTTGGTAGGACTGGCTAAGACCCCTGCCTGAAACCCCAAAGAGTTGCCAGCCAGTGTAGACAATATTGAACTAGATGGATCAATGGATCTGTCTCAAGGACTGGAATCTTTCTCTGTTTCTTTAGAGAGACATAATAATAATAATTTTTTATTTATATCCCACCCTCCCTCAGAGCGGCTAACATTAAAATGATACAATATTCTAAAATCATTTCATTATAAAATCAATTCAAATCAGATTAATGGCAACCATTGGGCTAGAGTTCTGTGAAGATTGCCAAAGGAGGAGGTCAGGCTGTGCCTTGGCCAAAGGCCTGGTGGAACAGCTCTGTCTTGCAGCCCTGCGGAAAGATGTCAAGTCCCGCAGGGCCCTAGTCTCTTGTGACAGAGCGTTCCACCAGATCGGAGCCACAGCCGAAAAAGCCCTGGCTCTGGTTGAGGCCAGCCTAACCATGACTGTAAGGCAGAGCATCTTCTGTGCATGTGGAAGGCACCAGGTTCAATCCCAGTCAGCTGGTTCAGTCCACTGAGCTGAATGGACCAAGGATTTTAATCTGTATAAGGCAGCTCCCTCTGAGTTTGTGTAGCATTCCTGCTTGTGGACCGCCACTTGCACAGCGGGCATATTGCATTTCTTGCTTTAACTTGGTGTCCTGTTCCTCCTTCTGCAATGCCCCAAGATGACACACACAACCCAGGGTTTGTTGTTATTGTGTTGATCACCTTCCTGTAGCTAAAACATCTGAGCCACAATAGTTCTGGGGGGAAATTGTGGAGTTTATGTCTGCGATCTGCAAAGCTGTTCAGGCCTAATTAACTCTCTGTTTTCTGTCAGGGACAAAGAGTAAAATAAAGGTTTGGGTAGAAATCTGAGTTATTAATTGGAGGTGAATTAAGGTCAGCAGGCTTTTTTAAGCAGAAGTGGGGGCGGGGACTGTAAAGGTCTGGGCAAAGGGTAGAACTGTTACCAAATCATTCTTTGGCCATCTCTGTGTCAAGGCAGGAAGGGGTGTCCCAGGGGTCCTGTTTGTAAGGAACTGATTGTTCTTAAAAATACACACTTCATGGCTGTGCAGTTTTCCCCAGTAGTGAACTCTGTCAGCAGTGGGGTACATGTTTGGATGTGAACAGTTCTTGAGCTGGAAATGAACATGGCAGGGAGATTCCCAGGCCGGTCCTCCCAGGTGGAAGCCGCCTGTTGCTCCCTGGAATGTAAGGTCCTATGAACTGCCTTGCTCAGTCATGCCCAAGGTCCGAGGGGCCACAAATGGGCAGCCTGTGGCCCTTGGATTGGTTTCATGCAGGTGGCAGGGAAAGGGGGAATGTGGGGGGTGGAGAGAAGGAGGAAGTGAGAAAGAGAGAGAATAGCAAAGATGGCAGAGGGATAGAAGGGAGGGTGGCAGGAAGGGGGAAGGAGTGGCACAGAAAAGGTGGGGATATTTGTGGCAGAAAGAGGAAAAATGAAGAAGAGAGAAATGGGACAGAAATAGATAAAACAGAGACAAAGAAAAGAGGGTGGCAGAGAGAGAGTGATGTATTTTTTATGCATTTTAGTTTTTGAAACTGTTCATCTTTTCTGCAATTGGATGGTTTTATTTTGTCTTCTGTTTTTGATGTCTGTTTTGGTTTTTTTTTTGGTTTTTTTTACTAATCTTTTTATTGATATTTTGGAAACGACATCAAACAATACAAAAAAGAAAAAAGACTGAAAAGAAGAAAAGCAAACAAACAAACAAACAAACAACAACAACAAACAACGCCTATAAACATAAAACAAACAAACCAACATAACATCACTCAATTGACTTCCTTCCATCTCAGTTTAGGCAAAATAAACTCATCGCTTATCTGCAGATTGTATTATATCAGCTCTTTACATCGCAGGTTTTAGATTCCGCCCACTGTGATTTTGGTAATACCTAGATTGATTTCAATGTAACTTACAAATTTACTCCAGTCGTTCGTAAACTTAACGATTTTTTGATGCCTAATTTTTTGTGACATTCTAGCTAATTCTATATACTCATATAATTTCATTTGCCATTCTCTAATGGTGGGGATATTGGAAGTTTTCCAGTTTTGCGCTAACAAAATCCTGGCGGCCACCATTGCATATTGAAAGAATGTTTGGTCTTCATTTTTGATCTCCTCTCCGATCATACCTAAAAGGAACGCTTCAGGTTTTTTGGGGAAGGTGTATTTCAGTATTCTTTTTAATTCATCGTAAATTTGTCCCCAAAATCTTTTCACTTCGTCACAGGTCCACCACATGTGAAAGAAATTACCCTCTTTAGTTTTACATTTCCAGCATGTGCTGTCTCCGGTCTTATACATCTTCCCCAGTTTTGCCGGGGTGATGTACCAACGATACATCATTTTCTCCATGTTTTCTCGGAGAGCAGCACATGCTGTGAACTTCATACCTTTCTTCCAAAGTTTTACCCATCTGTCAAACTCCAGATTATATCCAAGGTCTCTGGCCCATTTGACCATGACTCCTTTCACCTCTTCATCTTTAGTATCCCAGTCTAACAGTTGGTTATACATTTTGGATAAAAGTTTAGTATTGCTTTCTAAGATTTCCACCTGGTACCTGGACTTTTTTTCACTCATTCCTATTTTTTTATGATCATACCATAACGCATTAATTTGGTGAAATTTATCCTTTAGCTCTTTGTACGGTCTAATTTTCCACCCTCTTTCTGATTTAACTAGGAGATCTTCGTATGTCCATCTTTCACATTCCAGATTTAACTTTTTTGTTGTTAAGATATCAATTGGTGAAAGCCACCAAGGGGTGTCTCTTTCAATCAGCTTTTTGTTCCTGTTCCAAACTTCTAATAACGAGCCTCTAATGATATGATTAGAGAAGCCTCTGTGGATCTTTCCTTTATCATGCCACAAATAAGCATGCCAACCGAATCTAATGTTAAATCCCTCTAGATCCAACAAATCCGTGTTTTTTAAAATGGCCCATTCTTTTATCCAACAAAGACAAGCGGCCTCATAATAAAGTTTTAAGTTCGGAACTGCAAAACCCCCTCTTTCTCTTAGATCCGTGAGGAGTTTGAATTTAATTCTTGCCCTTTTCCCTTGCCATATAAATTTAGCTAAAGTTCTTTGCCAATTCTTAAAACATGCCGTACCTCTAATTACCGGGATATTCTGGAATAAAAACAGTAGTCTCGGAAGAATGCTCATCTTAATCGCGGCCATCCTTCCTGTCCAGGACAATTTTAACCTATTCCAGGTATCTAAGTCTTTCTTAATTTCTCTCCAGACCTTAGTGTAGTTATCCTCCACTAAATTTATATTTTTCGGGGAGATCCATATTCCCAGGTATTTTACCCTTTTCACCACTTTAATACCTGGTTTTAGTTCTAGCTGGTTTTTTACATCTTCGGCCAAATTTTTTGTTAAGATCTTAGTTTTTATTTTATTTAACTTAAACCCAGACAATTTACCGAATTCCTCTTATAACTCCAGGGCATTACTGGCACTTTCTATTGGGTCCTCTAAAGACAATACCAAATCATCGGCGTAAGCCTTTAATTTATATTCTTTTTCTCCAATTCTTATACCTCTTATTTTTGGTGTTTTCCTTATTTTATTTGCGATTATTTCCAAAACCATAATAAATAAAAGGGGAGACAACGGGCACCCCTGTCTCGTGCCCTTTGCAATTGTAAAAGAATTAGTGAGATTATTGTTAATTATCAGTTTGGCCCTTTGGCTTGAGTATATTGCTTTAATACCTTCCAAAAATGGTCCTTCTATTCCTACTGTTTTCATACATTGTATTAAAAACCTCCAAGAGACATTATCGAAAGCCTTTTCGGCATCGATAAAAATCATCGCCGCAGGAATGTCGGTCCTAAGATCCAAGTACTCAATAATGTCCAGTATATGCCGAACGTTATCTTTTAATTGCCTGTTAGGGAGGAATCCCGCTTGATCTTTATGAATAGATTTTGTTAAGTATTTCCTGAGTCTGTTCGCCAAAATATCTGCGAAGATTTTGTAACAGTTAAGTAACGATATCGGCCTGTAGTTACTTACGTCCATCTTTTCAGCATCCGCTTTTGGTATTAATGTGATGTGTGCCTCTCTCCATGAATCTGGAATCTTCCCTCCTTGTAGAACATCATTAATCACTTCACTAAGCACCGGAGCAAGATATTCCCTTAAAACCTTATAATACTTTGCTGACAGTCCATCCGGTCCGGGTGCTTTTCCGGGTTTCATCTTCTTAATAGCCTCATTAATCTCTTCCATTGTAATCTTCTTGTTTAATTGAGCTCTTTCTTCATCAGTTAAATATTCCCCTCTATACTCTTCCAAGTATTTTCCTATTTCTACATTATCTTCCTCTCCTTTTTCGTACAACTTTTCATAGAATTGGAGAAACTTTTTTTTTATTTCATCTGGATCTTCTATTATCATATCTCCCGATTTTATTCTATTAATCACATTTTGCTTTTTCCTTTTTCTTAATTGCCACGCCAGTAATCTCCCCGTTTTATTTGCTGATTCAAAATATTTTTGCTTCATGGATTTAATTCTCCATTCTACTTCTTGGTTTAGTAATGCTGAATATTGTGATTGTAACACTTTAACTATTTGTTTAGTCCTTTCATCTCCCGAGTTTATTGTTAATTTTTTCTCACAGTCTCTCAGTTGGGTAATAATTTCTTCTTTCTTTTGTTCTCTAAGTTTCCTTCTGTAATTGTTTTGTTGTATTAAAAAACCCCTTAACACTGCCTTACTCGCATCCCAAACTATATTAATTGGGGTTTCTTTATTCAGATTTAAGTCAAAATAATTTTTCAGAGTACTTTTATTATTTTTTGTTTTTTTGTTTTTTTTAGTTTTTAGTTTTTTAGTTTTTTTGTTTTTTTATTTTTTGTTTTTTTGTTTTTTATATTTTATTTATTTTTTTATTTTTTATTTTTTTATTATTATTATTATTATTATTATTATTATTATTATTATTATTTAATCTGAGGCTCCAGTACTTTGGCCACCTCATGAGAAGAGAAGACTCCCTGGAAAAGACCCTGATGTTGGGAAAGATTGAGGGCACAAGGAGAAGGGGACGACAGAGGACGAGATGGTTGGACAGTGTTCTTGAAGCTACCAGCATGAGTTTGACCAAACTGCGGGAGGCAGTGGAAGACAGGAGTGCCTGGCGTGCTCTGGTCCATGGCATCACAAAGAGTCGGACACGACTAGACAACTAAACAACAACAACAAATGCATTAAATTAATACATTTTTATGTAAAACATGTAAGAGATTATGAAGATTATTATTATTATTATTAAGCAGTACCCTAAATAAATAAAGATCAACAAACAGTGATACTGTACCCTCTTGCTTGTCTGGATAGAGGGTGGAATATGGTGTGTGCATGGTCTCACCCACTTTTGGTCATACCCACTACTTGAAGGTTTTCTGTGAGGGAACGTGTCCCTAGAGCTGGAAAAAAATCCCCCACCTCTGTTTTGCAGGGAGAACCTAAGAGGGAACCACACACACACACACATGCCCAGACGGTGGGGGGGCATATGGGTCACTTGGCCTGGGCCTCCGATTCCAAAGGGGGCCTTGGTCAGCATATTCACAATCGCAGGGGATGCACTGGGGCGAATGCGGAGGCGCAAAGGCGGCGGTGGCGGTGGGTGGATTCCCTGGGACCATGGCTGGCAGCACGAGAGAAAAGCTTGCGATCCGGCTCTACAGAGGAGCGTGGAACGGGCACCAGGGGAGGGGCCACATTATCTACCTGGCCCAGGCCTCTGCCTGGCTCTGCAAGGCCCTGCACACACACCAGCCCAATGAGGACATTTCTTCACAGTAGACCTACTACTTCACTTCCAATCAGTGCACATCATAGAATTATAGAGTTGGAAGGGGCCACTTGGATTATGTAGTCCAGGGGGAGTCAACCTTTTTATACCCACCGCCCACTAATGCATCTTTCCTGATGGTAAAATTTCCTTACCACCCACCAGTGCTCGATGGAAGGAGGATTCAGCTTGTGCCGTAGAACCCCCTACCGCCCACATAGAATCCTGACACGCCCACTAGTGGGCAGTAGGGACCAGGTTGACCACCCCTGATCTAGTCCAACGCCCTGCAATGCAGAAATCTTTTGCACAATGTGAGGCTTCCTGCTGAAATCCTGTAACTCTTCATTCTGGGTTGTTGCAAGGGGGGGGGGGCTGTCCCAATTTTGTCCTGCTACAGCAGATGGCACTAATTCAGTCTCATTTGGGAAGCATTCCAGAATGCCAAACAACATGTGGGCAGCCCAGTATAAACCCACCACTTATGCACTATACTTGGGCCAGTGACATGTTGCAGAATGCACCTGGAAAGCCCCACCACCAGTCTGGAGGGACCCTGAGTGTGCTGAGTCACCACTGAGTGTGCTGACTCACTTTTGGGAGGGAAAGGAAAACACAGAGGGGGGGGCACTAGAATGGAGAATTTTGCTCTGAAGCACTCCACATGCCAATATTTTATTTTTATTTTTGCAGACCACAACATTTTTTCCTGCAGTTCCAACTAATTCCTAGCTTGCTGCAGTTTTGGAGGTTGCCCGTGCTTGCTTCTAAGCTCTCTTTCAGAGGAGGAGGAGATTTCTAAACATTTTTTAAAGCCATGAGCCTCTCTGAACCGTAGGGATAACTTGCTCTCTGTGTGCATGTCTGTGTTTTAAACTAAATCCATGGCCAAGGATTGAGGTTTCACTTGGCAGTCCACCAACATCTCACCAACACTTCCAGCCCAGCCGTGGGATTACTTCTCTGTATAATCCCAAGGCTGATTTATTTGAGCACGGACATATTTACAACAACCCGATAAGTAGCGGTTGCTATAAATATGTCTCGGGTACTGCACTCTTTTGCTTCTGCGCCAGCGAGGAAGGGAGCACTCCAGGAGAAATTGACCCTGAAACAAATGGAATGTATCTTAACATTCAAGATTTAAATGATGGGGTCTCCAGGTACTTGTAATAAGCTTGTTTTCTTGTGTCACTATAAAACCGTGGTCTCAGATGAGGGTAGGAGCAGGGAGGGGAGAGAGAGAAATGTTCCAAATGAACTGGAGTCCAGGAATCAGCCGCTTGCCTTAGCTTGCATCTGCAGCATTATTAATAACTCCATTTCCAGCATTTTGTCACTTCATTTCGTGGCTACTGCTTTCTGACATTGTACTGGCACGCCATGGGCCGAAACATGACCTCCAAGTTTCTTGAAAGTTGACTTCTTCCCCCTGCAAAAGGGCTCATATTTTTCTGCCTTTCTCAGGGCAATTAAGAACTTGTAAGATTTTGGTGACAAACCTAGACAGCATCTTCAAAAGCAGAGACATCACCTTGCCAACAAAGGTCCGTATAGTTAAACTATGGTTTTCCCAGTAGTGATGTATGGAAGTGAAAGCTGGACCATAAAGAAGGCTGATCGATGAAGAATTGATGCTTTTGAATTATGGTGCTGGAGGAGACTCTTGAGAGTCCCATGGACTGCAAGAAGATCAAACCTCTCCATTCTTAAGGAAATCAGCCCTGAGTGCTCACTGGAAGGACAGATCCTGAAGCTGAGGCTCCAATACTTTGGCCACCTCATGAGAAGAGAAGACTCCCTGGAAAAGACCCTGATGTTGGGAAAGATGGAGGGCACAAGGAGAAGGGGACGACAGAGGACGAGATGGTTGGATAGTGTTATCGAAGCTACCAGCATGAGTTTGACCAAACAGCGGGAGGCAGGGGAAGACAGGAGGGCCTGGTCCATGGAGTCACGAAGAGTCGGACACGACTAAACGACTAAACAACAACAAGAAGATTTTGGTGTGTAGGGTTTGAGTTTAAGAATTGAGGAAGAGTCTGCTGGGTCAATCCAGTGACCCATCTAGTCCAGTATCCTGTTCTCACAGTGGCCAGCCAGATGCCCCAAAGGGAATCCCACAGGCAGGACCCAAGGACAAGAACATTCTCTGCTCCTGAGGTTTCCAACAACTAGTTTTCAGAAGAGCTACTGCTTGTGGAGGCAGAGCAGAGCCCATCATGGCTAGTAGCCATGGATAGCCTTGCCCTCCATGAATTAGGCTAATCCTCTATTAAAGCCATCCAAGTTCCATAGGTCTGAACTATGTGCTGGACAAAGAAGTACTTTCTTTAGCCTGTCCTGAATCTTCCAGCATTCAGCTTCATTGGATGTCAATGAGTTCTAGCATTATGAGGAAGGGAGGATTTTTCACTTTCTCCATGCTCTGCATCGTTGTATACACTTCTGTCATGTCATCTAAAAAGTCTCAAACGCTGCAACCTTTCCCCATAGGGGAGTCACTCCATCCACTTCATCAGTTTGGTTTTCCTTTTCTGAACTTTTCCCAACTCTACCAGATCCTTTCTGAAGTGAGGCAGACAGAACTGTACACAGCTCATGTTATCATGGTGAAGCGGTGAGCAGTGATGTGTGTATTTCTCTTTGCATTAAACCAGTGATAAACCTCAGGCCAAGGGGTCAAATTAATTATTATTATTATTATTATTATTATTATTATTATTATTTATACCCTGCCCTCCCCAGCCAAGGCCAGGCTCAGGGTGGCTAACAAGCAATAATAAAAACAAGTTAAATGAATACAACTTAAAAACAAGAATTAAAATACAACATTAAAATATTGAAACATTAAAATGCAGCCTCTGGACTTTTCTTTATGGCCCATGGGACCAGAGGCCATGCCCCTTTCCACAAGCCCACAGCCCTTCTCAGGCCCCAGTCCTCAACAGCCTCGATCCACACTCTCCCGAAGTTGAACTGAATTCTGCCCAAGTTATTTGGTCTGGCTGGAAGTCTCATTGAACTGGGATCATACATGCAGAGGGGGTTGTAGAAACCTCTCTGTCTTTAGCATGGCCGGAATTCAGCCTTGTATACATAAGTCTGTGTTGTCTGTGTTGCTCCACCCACGTTTGCCAACCTCTGGCATGCAGTCCCTGGGAGGTTGCCTATGAGACAACATGGCCATCAGGCTGAAAAAGGTTCCCCGCCTCCTGCATGAAACATTTCTCCAGTTCTCTGCAACCTCCCTGGCTGCTTGTGCTTCCTGATCTAGACATCGGGGAAAGGCTCGTGGGAGTAGTTAACCTCATGGCATCTTCCCCTGGGCTTTATTTGAAGACCAGGACATCAGGGGGCTGGCTACCAAGCACCTGGGATCAGTGGACACTGACCTCCTTAAAAGTTGAAAGACATCAAACGCTGTAGCTGCACAATAAGCAGCCCCCCTACCTGCCTGATATTGTCCTCACAACCAATCGGGTTGATCCTGCCGATCATTGGATTTGGTGCTCCCTAATGCTGGTCTCCCTGACTTCTGCCACGCCAGGGTCAAATGACATCAGATGCTACCACCTTCCCATGTTTTCCAGAAAGCCCAGCTGAGGACATCATAGAGTTTTCAGGAGATGCAAACACCCAGGGAGACTGCAGCAGAGTGCAGACCACAAGAGAGATGATCTGTAGAATGAAATGAAGGTTATTAACAAACACCATTCACCACCATAAAAGTAAGATCAAACAAATATTATCTGGCAGTAGCTATTCCCATCAGGCTACCTCAGTGGGGGAGATGGGAAGCAGGGCTCATGCTATGAATTTGGCTGAAAGACAAGATCCATCAGGCATCTCCTGCTCCTGAACTGGTCATTATAACAACTACTATTTAAGAACTAGTGGCTGGGTTTGCTTTTTCCTCCCTGACCCCTATTCCTTGTGTCACGTTTTCTGCAATGTAAGCCTGTGGGCAGGAACTGCCTGGTTTTAATGGATTGTTATGTTAGTCACTCTGGGAGCCTTTTTGATTGAAGAGCAGGGTACAAATGCTCTAAATAGATACAAATAGCTCATTTGAACAAAAGTCGTCGTCCCCGCCAGGTTACACTTCCGTTTGACCAATCATGTATTTAACAAATCTTTATTTGTTAAATACCCAATTGTTGGCAGTTGAGGCATTATGAATTTAAGTACCTATTATGAAGCAAGCTAACTTAGCCTTATGGTGGGATTGATGTCATTCAGCAAGAACCCAATGGTTAACACTGGAGGATATAGAAGTTGATGGTGTTCCTATTGGGGTATTAGTATTAATGAAAAATAAGCTTCAGTTTTTGCGTTGGCTTACTAACCCTTCTACATTCATGTCATTTAGAAAATGGAAAAACGGGCAAAAGCTTTAGCCCTAGGACTGCCACCTATAATTCCAATACAACACCATCCTCTATTTCAAAATAGAGATTTTGTAATGTGAATGTATGGGGAGGGAGACCATTTATATTATTTTAAACATTATGATAGGAAAGGGCAACTTCTTACTGTAGCAGCAATGCAAGTAAATTTAGAAAACAATCAGCTGTTGGGAGATCATTTCTTTCAATTAAAAATTGTAAGAATTGTAAATTGTAAAAATTAAAAATGAAGCAACCAGGAAACAAAATATGAAAAGATAGTAATAAAAAATAGCATAATGACTGAGGGATTAATTTCTCTTTTATAGAAAATCCTTGTTGAGAACCAATTTTGCCCCAATAAAATCTAAAGACATGGTGAGAATGAAATTGGGATATAAATATTGAAGAGGGTAAATGGAACCATTTTGGGCAAAAGCACCACAGAAATCTTGGCCAGCAACTACTGGAGCATTCACTAAAAATTGTGTGTCATATATAAATCCCAATAGCTCTCTTTTATGCTGGAAATGATGTTAAATCATAGGTACATACTAACATATGTAGTAGGAACACTCACAAAAAGAAAAAATTTGGAAAGAATTTCCAGCACCTTCACCTGCTCCTTGGCATTGGCATGCACCCTTTGCACCAGGCACAGAACCCCGTTCAGGCTCTCCACTAGCGCCTCCTTCAGCCCTTGAGCCACAGGGAAAGGCTTGAGGCACCAGGCAAGCTAAGGGCCATGGAAAGGCTTGAGGCACCAGGCAAACTAAGGGCCATGGCTGCCGCCATCACATACCAAACGCACATGCAACGACGTGTTCCAATGCAAATACTGGCACCTGAGAGGATCTGGCCATAAGCACTTCTTGGAGAGTGCTCCCTGCAGCACAGATTGTTGTTGTTTAGTCGTTTTGTCGTCTCTTCGTGACCCCCTGGACCAGAGCACGCCAGGCACTCCTGTCTTCCACTGCCTCCCGCAGTTTGGTCAAACTCATGTTCGTAGCTTCAAGAACACTGTCCAACCATCTCATCCTCTGTCGTCCCCTTCTCCTTCTGCCCTCCATCTTTCCCAACATCAGGGTCTTTTCCAGGGAGTCTTCTCTTCTCATGAAGTGGCCAAAGTACTGGAGCCTCAGCTTCACGATCTGTCCTTCCAGTGAGCACTCAGGGCTGATTTCCTTCAGAATGGATAGGTTTGATCTTCTTGCAGTCCATGAGACTCTCAAGAGTCTCCTCCAGCACCAGAATTCAAAAGCATCAATTCTTCGGCAATCAGCCTTCTTTACGGTCCAGCTCTCACTTCCATACATCACTGCTGGGAAAACCATAGCTTTAACTATACGGACCTTTGTCAGCAAGGTGATGTCTCTGTTTGTCATTGCTGCAGCACGGATAGGATCATTAAAATAAGTTGCTTTCGAAAATTCTGGACAGAAGAGGGTTGCTGGTGGCCTCTAGTTCATCTGCCTCCTCTTCCTTCCCTATGGGCCCCATGTGGGATCCAGAGACATTATGGGGAAAGATCAAGGTGTCATTAGCTGCCTGCATGCCACTTTCCTGTCACTTCAGGACCACCCTCAGTTAAAGAAAACGTAAAGGTAAAGGTACCCCTGCCCGTACGGGCCAGTCTTGCCAGACTCTAGGGTTGTGCGCCCAATCTCACTCTAGAGGCCGGGAGCCAGCGCTGTCCGGAGACACTTCCGGGTCACGTGGCCAGCGTGACAAGCTGCATCTGGCGAGCAGTTTACCTTCCCGCTGGTAAGCGGTCCCTATTTATCTACTTGCACCCAGGGGTGCTTTCGAACTGCTAGGTTGGCAGGCGCTGGGACCGAGCAACGGGAGCGCACCCCGCCGTGGGGATTCGAACGCCGACCTTTCGATCGGCAAGCCCTAGGCGCTGAGGCTTTTACCCACAGCGCCACCCGCGTCCCCTCAGTTAAAAAAGCAACCCTCAAAAAAATCATTTACAATGGGAGGGGCCTGGGCATGCACCAAGGACCTGTATGAGGTAGCCATGGTGCCAAATTGGGAACCCCAGGTATAAGCTGATTTGCGTGGCCATTTTTCCTAGAATATACACACACCCCAAATGTCGTTGGCTGTGTCCTTAATAAACTTCTCTTGGGTTCACAGTCAGAATGCAGGAAGCAAGGGGAGAAAGATGCATGTACAGTGGTACCTCAGGTTACATACGCTTCAGGTTACAGACGCTTCAGGTTACAGACTCCGCTAACCCAGAAATAGTACCTCGGGTTAAGAACTTTGCTTCAGGATGAGAACAGCAGCGGGAGGCCCCATTAGCTAAAGTGGTACCTCAGGTTAAGAACGGTTTCAGGTTAAGAACGGACCTCCAGAACGAATTAAGTTCTTAACCCGAGGTACCACTGTATAAGAATGCTGTTTGGAGGTACACAACACAGTGTGACTTTAAATGAAACTATGGCCGAAACATCAGAGCTTAGATTGAAACGTTTTAAAAGTAGGCCATGCTGGAAATGGACATCCATGGTTCTGAGCAAATGCCAATATTCCAGCAGGCTGCAGAGCAGAAAGAGAAAAAGAGGAAGCAGGGTTATTCTGTCACTACTGCTCAGAACTGCCTATGGCTCCCCCACAACTGTCACCTAGCAGCAGTCACTCCACCAAACTCACTGCACTGTTTCCACCCCAGCTGGCCATAATAACTTTAAGAACTAGTGCCTGAGATTGTGCCCCCCACTAGGGGCAGGTTTCACTAACCCTGTTTAACCCTGGGGCAGAAACCAGTACTCTGAGTATATGTTCTTATGTCCATCAAACTCAGTATCATCTACGCTGGCAGGACTTAGCTACATTAGTAAAAATAAAATAAAAAAAAAGTTCTTTGAATGTGTTATAAACATGCAACACCAGATGGTGCCAGAGAGCACAAAACCTTTCTATAGTGTTTTTACATAGGGTTTTTTTCTCTCTTTTGCTTTAAGCAATTTAATTTCTTACTTATTTATAGCATTGGGTTTTTTCCCCCTGAGTGTAGATTCACTCCGACTGGAAGCAGCTGCCTAGGATTTCATACAGAACATTCCCAGCCCTTCCTGGGAATGGAATCAGAAACCTCCTCCATGTAAAGCAAACATTCTGCCGCTGGTCCATGGCCTGTCCCTGCAATCTTTCAGATAACCTGATTGCAAGTAATTAAGGAAACATAAGAAGTTGCCCTCTACTGAGTCGCACAATTGGTCCATTTAGCTCTGTATTGTCTGCCCTGACTGGCAGTGGCTCTCCAGGCTTTCAGAGAGGAGACATTTCAAGTCCTTCCTGGAGATTCTGAGGATTGAACCTGGGACCTTCTGCCTGCTTTGAAGATGAATATAGACCTAGTCCTGGCTCAAATGAACCAAGATCTCTTTCATACCAGCTGAAATTAGTCATAGATGTCTGAGGATGTAACTCTGGTTCACTTACAGCAGACTAGGCCTACATTAAGCCTGCTTTTTGTCACTGAACTCTTACAATGTATGAAAACTTTTAAAGAATCTGAAAGTCATTCTCAAAATGGCCCTGTTTTAATAGGGAACTGCCCCAGAAAGTGTGGTTTATTTATTTTAAAAGCCCAGAGACACTGAAATTCTGCCTAAGCTACAGATTCTATCAATTAGGATTTGGGAGGGATAAATATTTGGGGGAGGTCAAAAACACCAAAGAGGAAGTTTGGACAATTTTGGCCAAATTAGAAGCAGGTTACGAAATCGGCCTTTAAGCCGACGGTACTTGGTTATTAATCCATTAAAGTCATCCAAAAAAAGCATAGCTGAGGATCCGATGGCCGCAATATACATGTCATGGAACAAGCCGTAAAACTTCCTAGAAAGGTGATTTCAAAGCCGCATTGGCCAAAGTTGGCAAATTGCAGATTTAATTATTGTGTCAGCCGTTCTTTCCACCCCACCCTGCTCCCTGCTCTAATCTCGGGGCCAAAATACATTGAGACATATGCAGGCGGTTAAGGTAATGAAGCGGCTATGGGATTAGGTGTGACTTGATTTTTCAAGGAAGGTATAGTCTTTGCATCTGATTTCTTTTCATGGCATGTGCTGCACCCCGCAAAACCTTAACGGGTTGGGTGAGGCTTTCTTGTTCATAAAGATCAAAGGTCTCCGGCCTCTTTCAAGATGCTTGCAGAATTTGTTTCCTAATTATCTCTCCTGGTCTGATCTAGGCTGTCTGACAAATACAGTTAACTCTTTGATTATCGGGTTGGAGATTGCTTTCGCCCAAAATGGCTGTGGGGCCATCGGTGACTGTCTTCCTCTCAAACCCTCGTAGCTTTTTCAGCAGACCAATTCTTTGTGATTTAATGTGGGAGGGGGGAATTAGGAAATGTGCAGCCCATCTCCATGTGTCATAATGCATGTGATGCTCAAGATGTGTGGAATCCCTTGTTTGTTTGAATGGTGGGAAAGATGCACAATGAAGAATAGGGTCAGTTTCTCCAGACCAAGTGGGGGAATCTATATCAGCTTGAGGGTCACATTCCCACCTGAGCAGCTCTCCAAGGGCCACATGGCAGCAGTGGGCAGGGACAGTGGCAAAGGTGGGCAGAAGGGGAAATGTGGCATTTATCTTGGACACTAGGCTGCTTATTACACATTAACACACACCTTTGGCTGTTCCATTCAGTTAAGACACCAGCCAGCCAGGCAAAAACTCCTCCAGTGAGCAGTGTGGTCTAGGGAGAGTTCTGGGGCCAGACAGAGAGGCCTGGAGAGCTGAATTCAGCCTTTAAAGTGAGGTTCCCTACCCTTACTCAAAACAATAGGGTCCAAAGTATAACATGGGTACCTGAATTCACTTCCTTCCTGGTTCCTCTTGCTTTTTTGCTTTTTTATTAGTCATGTTGATCTGAGGATTTCAAGCTTAACTTTTAACATGGTAAACCATCTTACAGGTAGGCTAGAATTGTTGTAAATCAATCAATAAAAAGAAGAGCATCTTAGGGAAGGAGTGTGGCTTAGTGGTACAGCATCTGTCTTGAACACAGAAGATGCCAGGTTCAATCCCTGGCATCTCCAGGAAGGATACTGTCAGAAACCCCGGATAGCTGCAGCCAGTCAGTGTAGACAATACTGAGCTCAATGGGCCAATGAACAAAAGTATAAAATGGGCCTCAGTATAAAAGCACTTCCTGTGCCTCTGTGTTTTGCAACAGCAGCTGATCTCATTGTATTGGTTTGAACTCTATTATGAACAGGGTACCATGGAGGTAAGATATGAGGTTGTCATCCATGCTAGTCCTACTCAGAGTTGACCTGTTGAAAACAAAGGACATGACTGACTTGGGTCTATAATTTTGGTGGGTGGCACATACTCTGAGTGCCACATAGTTGATGGCGTGGAATTCAACATCATATTAAGAAGATCGTTCTGTCAGTACAAGCATTACTGATTGCTAGACAGAACTATCTCCTCACTCCTTCCCCTGCAACCTGTTCTGGGATTCGCCTGACCCTCCTGAGCAGGTTTGGGAGGGGACATGGGGGTGCACAGGGGAAGGAGGGGTAGGAAAGTCCTACACTAGTTACACTAGTATGACTTGTTCCACTGGCTTCTACTAGTGCAACAACTTAGTCAAATACAGCCCACAGTGACCGTGCTCATCATGGGCATTTTGTGCCAAACCCACAAAGAGATGTAAATGTTGAATATTTCCACCTCTTAACAACTTCTACCATTTTGTTTTCCTTCTGGTTGAAATCTGGACCAATTTATCAACTATGTCTCAATTAGAATTTGATAGGACCAACAGGGACCCAGTAATATTCTTCTGTGGCCTATGGACAGGCTAGTTGGCCTGATTGTTCATTTGAAATGAATGGGAAAGGGCCCATAAGAGTGTTCAGGGGCCTGTAAGATCTGACTGGATCCAGGGAATGGCGTTTAGCTGGCTGTCTGGCGGCGATAAATTCTTCCACATCACTTCATTTGCTTTTCCCCTCTTGGTTCTTTGGCAACCGTCTACACGTTCATTAATACCGTTTACAAGGTTAAACGGTCTCTGCGAACCATTATTTCAACTGGAACTGCCTGGGATTTGCTACGAGGTGATTCTTGATTTTGACTTCAGTCAAGCAGTTCCATTAAAAAAAAAAAGGAGGGAGTCTGGCGTGGTGACCTTGTCTCAGCACTGTAGGATTTTTTTAAAAAAAAACAGAAATACCCTGGGATTTTCCTTCCCACCTAGGAAGTTATAAGAGCAACTGAATTGCTCAAGAAAGGAGACTGTAAACTTTACAGCCGCTCAAAGACGTGTGATTCTGCATTGCTCAAAATCTATTTTAAAAATATAAAATAAAACTGAGGGGCCAGTGGTTGGATGGAGACCCAAGTGTGGAACAATGTGTTGAATTAACTTTTAAAAATATTTCCTCTCTCAGAATGCTTTGAAGTGGTTTGAATCCTCCCAGATGGTACCTAATTACATTACATTTGAGTCTCAAGGAAGCCAAGGTTTGCGCTCTCTGTGTGTGTATTTGGGTGTGTTTTCCTTTACTGCCACTTTTCTGCTTTATTTATGTGTGTGCATGTATGAAAAATCTAAGGGATTACCATCAACCTCCTTCCCCCCTCCTCCCAATGACTTTCTAGAAAAGAAGCCAATATCCTCTTTCCTAAAACACAAGCTGTGGTAAAACAATTGAAAGCTTAGCAGACTAAGCTCAACTAATGTTTCAATGAATTTACTTAACGTTTTTTTATGAGGACTAGGAGCTCTCGGTTGGGATCTATCTGCCCCTGCATGATAATAGAGCTGCAATCCCAGATGCGCATTGAAACCCATGGGTATATATGAGAATCAAGAATTTCTTTTGTGGGGGCAGTGGGGTTAGCTGCTGTAGGAGACGGGAAGTTTAAGAAATCTAACTGCATGATAATTCACGAGTTGAATTCTGTGTCAGCCCCCCCCCCCGCCCGCCCCAAGCCCTGGATTGTGACCTGAGCTTTTTGACGATGCTTAATCATTGCCGCTCCATTTCTTCAGATGTGTATACCCATTTTCCATTTTAAATGGCATCATCAGCATCGTTGATGATTTAAGAAGGCAACAATGCCATGCCTGAAACTGTTCACTCCCAAAAGTAAATTTCACTGATTTATACCCAAATAAGTGCACATGGATTTGAGGCTAGGCAACCTGTTTGCACAGAATTATACGAGGCTAGAATGCTAACAAAAGTTTGCTTTAGGATTTCTCTTTGAGATTTCAGTGGAGCTCAGTTCCATGTATTTCCCTGCTAACAGCAGTGGCCAGCAGGGAAGGTTGGTTTTCTTGCATTCTCAAAAACTAAGCTTGAAGCAGCAACTATTGCTATGTGAAGAATTTAGTTGAAATGTTGGGATCTAAGAAAATGCAGTGAATATATTGTTTTCAGAGTTGTCTGATGAGGGAAGAAATTGGAATCTGTTTTGCATTTAAAGGGGAAACTACCTAATTCACACTTTCTGTAACAATATGGAAACCAAAATGAATGTGGCAATGATTTTTAAGAAGTGTACTAAGGTAAAGTGTGCATATTCTTCTTCTTTGGCGATCACTTGTAGCCAAGTAATATTGTCTTCCATGAAAACGGTCTTAACAGTGAGTCTGTAAGTGATTGTGGAGGCCATTTCTGGATGCACACGTCCTTCCACAGTGGGGAATGCATGTGATAGTGAACGTAACATAAAAAATTGCATTACATAGGGGGGAAACTGCTTTGCAAACATGTGTATATATTAGGCAAAAGTGCATGCAAAAATGTGTATATTAGGAGAAATGTGCACTGATGACTTTTTATAAGAACTGGAGGGTTTTTTATGCAAACAGGTATGGAAAAGTAGAGAGCTAAACTTAAGATGGGAAAAATGAGGACCAAGATTAATACATTCATTCATCCCTATATGTGACCAACCAAAACTAGCAACTTGGATTAAGTCATGGAAGAATTCAGCCAGCTAATCAAACTACATTTGTACAGATAGTAAATTATTTCTCTCTTTTTTCACCAGACATTTCAAGGGGAAAGGAGCAGACGAGTCTGACACACTAGAGACCATTGGAATCCCCAAAAAATTTTTGGAGGAACCTTTTTACCAGTGCTAATTCAGGGTAAAGTCCAGCAACATCCATCCCAGATAAATTCTGCAGGATTTGATTATTTGTAGGAGTATTTCTAATCCAGCAACTCATTAAAATAATAATAGTGGTGGTGTACAATAAGATCATAAAAACATCATGTGAAATGCTAAAATAATAAACTGCAGAACAAATGGCCAATGCTAAATCAAATTAATTATCTAAAAATGCTTGGCAGAACAGAAGCGTTTTCAGCAGGTGATGAATATAAAAACTGTAGGGGCCTGTTTGATTTCAGTGGGAACAGCGTTCCAAAGTACTGGTGCCACTACGCTAAAAGCCTTCATTTGCACGTGAGTTAGATGGGTTTGGGATAGCCAGGAGTGCTTCTCCAGATCATTGCAATGAGCTGCTTGTAGGCCATTTAAGGCTTTATGCACTAAAATTATTATTATTATTATTATTATTATTATTATTATTATTATTATTACATCTGAAACATAATAAATAAAGTGCATGTGCACTGAGTTTGTTGTTGCTACATTTTCAAAAATTAAAGAAAAAGAGAACAGGCGATTTTGAATCATGGCTTTCATGATTTTTGCTTTGTTGCCATTCGTGTTTATTCATTAATTGAAAACAACCAGAATATGGTGACCAGTGCTCAACTCTGCTTTTAGGGCAGGGCTGAAATGAATGGACTTTCTTCCCTGCATGAGATCTTGAGAAGTTCCCCCCACCCCCAGACTGGATGGAGGGGTTGCCTTCTCCCTATCAGGGCAGTGCTTGAAGGGTTGGATTAAGAGTGGCACAGACTGGGTTCAGATCCCCACACAGACATGAAACTCATGGGATGACTTCATCACAGTCTCTGTCTCACTCTTGTTCTTCTCCACAGGGTTGTGGATAAGAACTGTGTGTGCCACCATGAACTTCCTGGAGGAAAATCTAAGTTAAGGGAAAGCTGAAGCTCAGTTGTAGAGCATCTGCCTTTCATGCAGAAGGTCCGAGGTTCGGTTCTCAGCATCTCTAGGTAGGACTGAGAGAGACCCCTCTGCCTTAAGCCCTGGAGAGCTGCTGCCAGTCAGTGTAGACAACACTGAGGCAGATGCCCCAGTGGCTTGACTCAGTATAAGGCCTATATTTTCACACACACAAGCAAACAAACAAATCATACTATGTGGGTGATCAGTTTTTAGTCTAACCTTTAACAGTGGCGTAGCGTGGGGGGTGCAGGGGGGGGCCGGCCGCACCGGGCGCAACATCTGGGGGTTAGGGTTAGGGGGCGCAAATCCACGGGTTAGGGGGCGCAAATTACTTGCCTTGCCCCGGGTGCTGACAACCCACGCTACGCCACTTACCTTTAAACCCTGGGCTCTTTTGGAAGGAAGGGCAGTGTATAAATTGTTGTTGTTGTTGTTGTTGGTAGAAGAGATAATTTGGAGTGGGTTGGAAGGAAGGACCTCAAAATTACTGGTGTATTTGATTAAAAAAATAGATTCGCCATCAGCTAGCCAGCAATGGGCCTTGTGGCATAACTAACTGACAAAATATCAAAGCACTGAAATAATACATTTATTTTATTTATTTATTATTTACCTAATGCAAAAATAGGCTTCAAAACAATTTAGAAAATATAAAAACCCAATATGCAGGAATTAAAATACAAATATCCATACTTAAAATACACAAACAATCCCATTAAAACATTAAAATATCCAATCTATGTTTTAAAAATTTTCAGTGGTAAGTGGATCATCAGCAAGCTACTGCATGAATGGGATTTTTTTTTTATTTCACATGAGCTTTTGCTTGGAAATCATAAAAAGGGATCCCTTTGGACCACAGAACAAGATACTTTCACAAGAACCTTTTAGGTCACACAAGCTATTTATGTACAAAACAGTATGGACAAATTTAAATGGAAATTGAACTCTTTGGGGAGAGAATCAAACTGTAGTCTTGCATACACCCAGGTGTAAGGCCCCTTGATTTCAATGGGGCTTAATTTTGAGTAAACATGTACAAGATTGCACTCTCCACCAAACTTTTAACTGTCCTGTTGAAATCAGTGAGACGGAAATGTGCTTAATGTAACTTGAGTATCATATATGGAGATTTTTGCATCCGATTCTAAGCTGAAATGTGACACGTTCCAGGCTGATATTGTTTTGAGGACTTAGAAACCCCCAACATCTTTTTAAAAAAATAAAATTAGAAACCACAGGAAGAGAAGCAAGATATATTTATCATGGTGGAGAAACAGATACAACCTGGTTAAGATCTGTTGGGTTTTATGAGCAAACTCTCTCATGGTTCTTAGGAATGAAACAACGCTCCAGCCCTTTGGAAACATTTCTCTCCAGCACATACTGCTTCCCTGTATTCAGTTTCTAATGGTGAGTTGCGATTCCTTTTACCGTTATGAATGGATGCCACCAATAAATCTGGGACTTCAAGGGTTGGATGACTCAAATGAATAGCAAAAGGGTTTTAATATATTGCTCTATAATTGACAACCCATTTTTAAAAATGGAAAGCCTTCCACTGAGAAGGCAGAATCTATGGAGGATAGTAGAAAATTGCATTTGCCACCAGAAGTTCCTGTTCTTTGTCGAAGTGGGGGGTGTTCTAATAACTTCAGCATATTTCAGAGTGCTGTTTCAACTTAATATTATTCTCAAATGAGAAAATAAAATATATAGGCTTTTTGCATTAACCTATAACTAATTGCTACTGAGGTCCAGGATGAGATACCTAAACAGTCGTATTACCCACTATGAAAGTGAAGGGGGAAAATGACTCATATTTCAGTAAACAACAATAGTAAGGTAAAAAGATCAAAAGTATCTATGCTGGTCATAATGCTTTTAAATTGTATTTATATTGCTTTATATGCTGCTTTGAAAAATACTGTCTTTTTTTTTTAAAAGTGAGCTATACAATTATTCAACTAATCTTAAGGGGAAATTTCCAAAATCCATAGCCAAGCAATGATATTAAGGTAAAGGTAAAGGTACCCCTGCCCGTACAGGCCAGTCTTGACAGACTCTAGGGTTGTGCGCTCATCTCACTCTATAGGCCGGGAGCCAGCACTGTCCGCAGACACTTCCGGGTCACGTGGCCAGCGTGACAAGCTGCATCTGGCGAGCCAGCACAGCACACGGAACGCCATTTACCTTCCCGCTATTAAGCGGTCCCTATTTATCTACTTGCACCCGGAGGTGCTTTCGAACTGCTAGGTTGGCAGGCGCTGGGACCGAGCGACGGGAGCGCACCCCGCCGCAGGGATTCGAACCGCCGACCTTTCGATCGGCAAGTCCTAGGCGCTGAGGCTTTAACCCACAGCGCCACCCGCGTCCTAAGCAATGATATTAGGATCAACCATAATGGTTGGGTTTTTGTTTTAAAAAAATAAATTTAAATGTGCAGGCTTCTGAGCTATACAGAACTCTTCACCAGCAAGAATCTGCCCCACTACCTCCATGCTTTCTGCACCACTTCACAAGATGAAGAGTTCAGTAAAACCTGGAGGTTTGCACATGATTTTGTGGCATTTTGGCATTGTCCCCAGAACAAAGGAAGATGAGCATTCAAGAACATAGGGTCATTGAGCATTCACCCTGATTTGTTGCAGGGAGATTGAGAACATAAGAAGAGCCCTGCTGGATGGCCATCCTGTTCTCACAATGGCCAACCAGATGCCCCAAGAGGACCCCCCCCAAAAAAAAATAGGACCTGAGCACAACAGCAACTCTCCCCTCTCCCCTCCTGTGATTTGCAGCAACTGGTGTTCAGAAACATTACTGCCTCAGGCAGTGAAAGGACAACATAGGCCTCAAAGCCACTGATTGCCTTATCCTCTATTAATATAGATTTTGTTATAATCATGTGTCACTAAGCCTTGCAGCTTACTGTCACTTGTTTTTTTAAATATCATAATAAATATTGACTTCATGGGCATAATCTGGACATTTGGGGAGTAAAGGTCTTTTGCTGTCATGTGGATGTATGTACCTATCAGTTACATTTTTTGCCTGTGTTTCTCTGATGTGTTTTTCATCTCTAGCCATCTTAGATAACGAAATAGTACTATTTAATTTCATTTCATTCCCTTTTATGAATCACTTTGTACGAAACACCTCAAAGCAGTTTAAGAATAATGTGAACAAAAATAAAAACATTTTCATACATAAAAACAATGTTCATGGTTTACATACATACCTACAGCAATACACATATGTGTATTTTTGAACATTTTTTCTGATAATTTTATTGTTTTATTCCTTTTGAAAACTGCACTGAGGTTTTTGTTGTTTTGCAGTCAGTAAATACAAGTGGTATATATATTTTGGGAATTAAATAAATACACCTACATCCACCACTGATCAGCAAAGTTCATGAAAGAAACAAATCAAGGACGTCAACCCAATATATGACTAACTACACAATCCTATGCCCCCATCTGCACTGTACATTTAAAGCAGAATCATACCACTTTAAAGAGTCATAATGAAGGGGCCATTAGAATATTGTTCTCTATATGATCCCAAAAACTGTTTAAGGCATTTTCTCCTCTGTTATCCCAAAGGGGGGAGGTTTTTCCAAAGGGGGAAGGTTTTTCACCAGCCAGAAGAACAAGGCTTTTTCTTGCTTAGATGTTACAGTGAAAATAGGCCTATCTCAGGAATGTCAGGCTTGGGCGAGTAAAAGATAAAGAGCAAGGTTGAATAGGTTGAATGGATGTTATTGTAACCCCAGATGGGACGGACTGGACATACGTGAAACAAGGAAGTCCAAATATGGAGAAACGAAAGCTAAATTCTATACCATTTCCCGTAAATCACATGTTTTCTTGTAAATCAGATGATAGACCGTCACAGGGGGTATAAAAAGGGCTGGCAAGCCCAGAGAGGGCGGGCAGGCAATGAACCTTACCTTGTCTGTACCTTATTTTGTCATGACACAATAAAAATGAATTTACTGCTGTCGAATTGACTATTTGAAGCGAATTCTGATACTCCGAAGGGAAGGAACTAAGGAAAGGTCTTTCAATAACTTCCCCTAAAGCATCCTGGGAACTGTAGTTGTAGGTGGTGAGAGGCTTTAAGAGTCCCTTATTCTTCCAGAGCTATAATTCTCAGAGCACCCTAGGAAGAATTGTACATTTTGGAGAGGAATAGGGGTCTCCTAACACCACTCGTCACTCTTGACAAATCACACTTGGACCTGAAGAACTTACTTTTCCATCTAAGGGCCCTTAGGATTTAGGGCCCTCGTATTTACAGGACCACCTCTCCTGGTATGCCTGGCAGAGGACCTTAAGGTCCATGAATAACCATAGTTTAGAGGTCCCAGGCCCTAAGGAAGTCAGACTATCCTCCGCCAGGGCCAGGGCCTTCTCAGTGATGGCTCCGACCTGGTGGAATGCTGTCCCATGAGACTAGGGCCCTTCAGGATTTAACCTCCTTCCGTCAGGCCTTTAAGACAGAGCTATTCCGCCTGGCCTTTACTTTGAATTCAGCCTGATCTTTTATTTCCCTTCTTTTCCCTCCCCCTCCCCTTTTATGAAGATCACCCATTCTGAGACCCCACAGCTAATTCTCCCCTGGCCTCCTCGCTGGCCCAAGTAGGACCAATTCAGCCAGCTAGCCCTGGTGACTATCCAATGCTTATTGGATGGATTTCCCTAAAACTGATTTTTAAACTTTGAATTTTATTGCTATTCATGTTTTTATACTGTATTTTATGCTGCTTCTATGTTGTATTACAATTAAGTGTTTTAAATTTGTTGTTAGCCGCCCTGAGCCCGGTTTTCTGAACCGGGAATGGTGAGGTATAAATAAAATATTATTATTAAGTTTGATGGGGGTGGGGGAGTACAATGAAGGGGATAATGTGGGATGGATATTCTGAATTTATGAGAGGTATTCAACAAAGTGAAAGGACTTTTGGCTGAGCAATAGAACTTCCCTTCCCTCTCCTCATCCCACACCCTCCCCCCTTCTCTACAAGAAAAACGGTTCATTAGAATGAATAGGGCACTCCCCCCATACCTGAGTCCATGCTTAGCAAGCACCCACCTGCCTGCTTTCTAACTTACAACCAGTCCACAGGTGGCAGTGCTACCTGTCATCTTCCTTACACTCAGGGTTGTCCTTGTACAACTCTGCAGGAAGGAAGATGGGGACAAAACTAGACTGAATTGGCTCTTCCTGCCATTGGCTCTGGCGCCACCTGCCTTCTGCCCTACCAGCCCCAATTGGCACCAGCCACCTCTGGGGAGAGGTCTATTGAAAACCTATGGGCCACTTATTCCCCATTCCCCATACTTGGCTTTTCCCCAGACAGCAAACAGAAAAAGGCCCCATTTGTGAAATTCTTTGGCTAATGATGGCTAATGATGTGTGTACACACACACACATACAATTTTTAATTCCACTTTCAAATATTGGATATTGCAAAAATTGGTCTTGCTGTTTCCTGTAAGGGGGACTATTTTTTTACTTTCCACAAGGAATTATTTATCATAATGTTGCAGGTGGATTTTTCCATTTTGCATTACAATTTTTTGCACCTCAAGCCAGTACCGTGCTGATAATTTATCCAGCATTCGCTCCCCTTCCACCATTCTCTAATGAATGACGGGAGCAGGGGTTGCATTTGAAAATTATAATAAAAGGGAATAGAAAATGATAGTAGTGAAATGCACATGGGTTGGGTCCAGGGTTTGTGCCATGCCAGCCATATTTTGGAGGTGGCCAAGGGGTATTTGAGAGTTTCCTGACTTTTGCCACATTCACACCATACATTTAACACACTGTGGTACCACTTTAAACAAACATTGCTTTGCTCAAGGAATGTTGGGAGGTGCAGTTTGTTAAGGGTACAATAGAACACCACTATTCCCGCTCCCATAATCTGCAATTCTCAGAGTTGTTTAAGAATCAATCCCACTTCCCAGAAAACTCTGGGAATTGTAGCTCTTGGAGGGGGAATAGTAGTCTCCTAACAACTCTCAGACCCCTTCTTTCTTTCTTTCTTTCTTTCTTTCTTTCTTTCTTTTTTATTTGTTTACTTACTTACTTACTTACTTACTTACTTACTTACTTACTTACTTACTTACTGTTTTGTGGGGGTATCTGCATAGTAGGGTGGTTATATTGTGCAATTCTAGCTATTCTGGTGACATTCCTATTTTTCCACTTCCCTTTCCAAAGGAGCACAGCTCTTATTTAAATTCAAGGTTAAACCTCTGTGGATGAATGACAGGCACAAGCTAGGCAAAAACAGCTTGGAGTCATATGCAAGCTTTTGAGGAAAAATAAGAAAATGAGTATTTTCTAACAATATATATATATATATATATATATATATATATATATATATATATATCTCAAACAACTAAACCCCCCCTCCCCCACCTGCAAAATACATAACTCTCAATGGACTGTTTGCAAAGCTCAGTTTAAGAGTCTTATACTTGACCAACTGAGCTTTGCAAACCCTTCAGGGTTAAGGGTTCGAGCCCCATATTGAGCAAAAAATTTGCACTGCAGGGAATTAGACCTCCATGGGCCTTTCCAACTCTGTGATTCTATGGATATTGCCTATCCTTTTAGACCAGTTGCTGTTCTGTGATTCAAGTCCCCAATTCTAATCTCATTTTGCCGCAAATCCACCAGGTGACCCCAGGCAGCACAACTCTCTCTGCCTCAGTCTCTTCATCTGTACAATAGGAACCATTATGCTTATTCCCTTTACAGAACTTCAGGCTTGCTGATAAAACATGCCAGAAGTTCAGAGCTGCAGGCCTATCCACACTGACTATTGTATCTAATATCACATATAGCAAACTTTCTATATAGTTGGGCAAGGTATTTATTTTTATTTTTATTACTACTACTACTACTACATACAAGATGCTTTACAAAAAGCCAGAGTGAACAGGTCACCCTGACAAAAGAGGCTTAGAATCTAAAATGGACATTGAGGAACAACAGCATAGCAGGGGTGGGGGATGGAGTTAAGTAGGGGAAAGAATACTTCAGTTGCTTCAATTGTACATACTTTGGCTTAATAACAACAGGGACTAGGGGGTGATTTGTTAATGAGCCCCATCAAACACAATGAGTGGGAATTCTGAATGCAATACAATTCTAAGGATTGCACTGCCAAACACTCTTAAAGGTAAAGCTAAAGGGACCCCTGAGAGTTAAGTCCAGTCACGAACGACTCTGGGGTTGCAGTGCTCATCTTGCTTTACAGGCCAAGGGAGCCGGCGTTTGTCCGCAGACAGTTTTTCCGGGTCATGTGGCCAGCATGACTAAGCCGCTTCAGGCGAACCAGAGCAGTGCATGGAAACGCTGTTTACCTTCCTGCCAGAGCAGTACCTATTTATCTACTTGCACTTTGACGTGCTTTCGAACTGCTAGGTTGGCAGGAGCAGGGACTGAGCAATGGGAGCTCACCCCATCGTGGGGATTCGAACCGCCAACCTTCTGATCGGCAAGTCCTAGGCTCTGTGGTTTAACCCACAGTGTTTACACCAAACACTCTTAGCATCATATAACTTAGAGTTGTGGGGGCATTACTGGTTTCTTTTGTTTCTGTTTCTGTTTTATTGTGTGTTTTGTATTTTTGTTTTGTGAAGGGCAGTATACAAATAAACAAAATGAATATGGATAAGAAGCTGCCTTCTACTGAGTCAGACCATTGGCCCATCTAGCTCAGTAACATGTACACTGCCTTGCAGCATCTCTCCAGGTTTCAGACAGGCACCTGGAGATGTTCTGAATCACATCTTGGGCCGTCTGCACATGATCTACCACTCTGAGCTATGTTCCTTCTCCTTAAAATGACATACGCTTCCTTATATTGTCTCAGGCCATAGGTCCAACTCTCCCAGTATTGTCTACACTGACTGGCAGCAGCTCTCTGAGGTCTTGGACAGGAAGTCTCTCCCAGCCCTAGCTTGAGATGCTGGGTCCTCCTGCTTGCAAAGTGGGCACTCTGCCTTTGAGCTACAAGTACCATAAAAAGGTAAAGGGACCCCGGACTATTAGGTCCAGTCGTGACCGACTCTGGGGTTGCGGCGCTCATCTTGCTCTATGGGCCAAGGGAGCCAGCGTACAGCTGTACGTGGCCAGCATGACTAAGCCGCTTCTGGCGAACCAGAGCAGCGCACGGAAACGCCATTTACCTTCCCGCTGGAGTGGTACCTATTTATCTACTTGCACTTTGACGTGCTTTCGAACTGCTAGGTTGGCGGGAGCTGGGACTGAGCAACGGGAGCTCACCCCGTCGCGGGATTCGAACCGCCAACCTTCTGATCGGCAAGCCCTAGGCTCTGTGGTTTAACCCACAGCGCCACCCACGTCCCACAAGTACCATAGAGGCCATCTATTCCAAGCACCTGCTCAGTGCAGGGATCTTACGATTGCAGTGTCCGCCAACAGAGACGCCCACCCAGCCTCTTCTCAAAGACTGCTAGTGAAGCGCAATCCAACTTCCAAGACAAAATCTTCCATTGTCAAAACAGATTTCATGCTCTGTTAACTTATTTAGATACTTGGTCAAAATCTGCTCTGTCACCCCCCACCCTTTCGTTCTAGTCCTTCCTTCTCAGGAGCAGTTAATAATGAAGGGTGGGGGGAGATGTTATTTTGTCCACAACTGAATCACTTTTCAGACCAATGAATGAACTAAAATCATGCTGGAAAAGCTCAGCCGATAGAGCATGAGACGCTCTCTGAGCCTCACATTGGGCAAAAGATTCCTGTACTGCAGCAGTTGGACTAGATGACCCTTGCAATCCATTCCAACTCTGCCAATCTTAAGATTCTACAAAATGCAATCACCCTTCAGAATTTGCACTCCTCTGAATTTCACAATGCCATTCTCCGACTGGCCAATGTGTGTACTGTAAAATGTGGATATTAGGGGAAGCTATGCTTTAAAATGCATATGTTCATGAAAATAAGATACAAAAGCTATTATAATTATCATCATTGTTATTAATATCATTCATTATTATTTCTTGGTGCATTGGTTTTCTAAGCTCAGAGAGTTTCTCTTTATTTTTAATTGCAAGCATCATTATCTTTATTATGTTTATTACATGCCCTTCAACAGAAGCTCCTACCATTGTTTACAACAATTTAAAATTCAGAATTAAAACCAGTTAAAGCAGATTCCAGTCACAGGAATAGGCTGGACCCTGAAAACACACATCTCAGTTGTAAAAAGTCAGGGTAAGAGGTACATTAGGAGAAACTGCTTGAAAAATTATGTATATTAGTCGAAACTGCATGCAAAAATCTGCAGATTAGGAGAAATTCATGCAAATGTGGAGAGTTTGCAAATGTGGAGAGCTGGACAAGACTGAAACAAAATGAGAAACCTAAGTTGAAAGATTCATCCATTTTTAGAAGCACAAGTCTTCAACAAAGGCCATTTTCGTTTTTAACTGACCAATGCATATGTAGGAAAACCTTTCTGTTTTCAGCCCTCAATAAAAAAACACGAACATTTCTCTCCCCTGCCCCTCCCCACAAGGTTGGTGTCGTTAGAGAGTTAATGGGAGGGGGCAACTGAGGGACTTACCTTGCGACGCTCAGGTGAAGGATGAATCTGGAGGTAAGAAAACCTCCTTCTGAGGAAGATCAGTTCAATTAAGCTCCTCCACAGACAGGTGCACCAACATTTTCCAAGGTGGTACCTGCTCTTTATGGGGAACTTTTATTACCAGCCTCAATGCAATTTTGCAAAAGCACCTGCATGCTATTAAAACAAAAACAAAAAAACCCCACCTTATTACATGCCTGAGGCCCCGGGGAAATCAGTGGTTCCTCCCGAGGGAGGCATATTTTCTTAAGATGTTTACTACAGATGAAGAGGTCCTGGGGCAAGGCATTAACAAGTTGTAAAGTGATAAAAGAGGCTGTATCTTTCAGGGCCCAGTGACATTGAGAGGAAGAAGCCCCTCTCACATCTGGGGTTGTCCCTGCCGACCTAATGAATTTGCTTTAACCGTTTATTAAGTGGCTCGGAGGTCTTGAAGCTGACATCGCTGGGCTTTATCCCCCCCCCTCTTCAAATGTGCGCGGGGGGGGGAGAGGGAGACCACTTAATGAACATGTGGCATTCGATCTGCCATAAGAAATTACTACTGCTAATAATTGAGACGAAATAAATGTGCCTGTATTACTCCCCGCCCACCAAAAAAATCCTTATTAAAAAGCAGATTTGCCCACTGTCACTCCAAACCTGGTTTGGGGGTGCAGGCTAAATTTCAACCTTCTGTGTAACAATTTCTGGTTTTATCCAAAGTTAAGAGTAGATGCATTGAAATTAATTTTCAAAAGTTTGTCATGCCCATCCATTCCAATTGGGGTCTGCTCTGAGCATTTACCCCATGCATTTAAAGCACTATGGCGTCATTTTGAACCATCACACATCATCCCAAATAATTCTGGGATCTGTAGTTTGTGCTACAGTTCCCAGAGTTCCCAGGAAGAAGCGCTGATTGTTATAAACCACTTTGAGAACTGTAGCTCTGTGAGGGGAAGAGGAGCCTCTTAACAACAAGGGTGCAGAGAGGTGTTAGGATAACCCATTTCCCCTCACAGAGCTACAATTCCCAGCATGGTCTAATAGTCAAACCCTCTTCCCATGGAGCTCTGTGAATCATAGCTCTTTGAGGAGAACAAGGGTCTACTAACACCTCTCATCACTCATATCTACAGCTCCCAGAATGCTTTGGGGAAAGCCATGATGGTTTAAAGTGGTAAAATAGCATTTTAAATGCGTGGGGTGAAAGTGGCCTAGGACAAACAGTGTATACAGCCTTTCATCAAAGAGCCAACCTTGCATGACGTTTGTGTATCAAGGTACCCGTCATTGCATCCATGTATATTTATTTGCGGGGGGACGGAGACCATAAAGGCTTTCAAGCGCTTCATTTTGATCTCACACTGCATTAACAACAGTTGTCTGTGCTCCATTATTGGAGATGAAAGCATCAGATCGTCCCAAGAATGTTGCCTTCTAATTGAATTATATGAACCCATTTAAAGGCCTACTTCAGAAAGCTCATATTCACTTTCAAGATGACTTACTTCAAGGCTTAATGGGCTAGTTAAACAGCCCTAGTTAGAGAGCCCAGCACAGGTGGGCTGTGTTAATAACTTTATTTAAGCTGCTTCCCTCACCCCACCCCACCCCTTTGAGGAGCACAAGTCATCCATTAATTCATTCATTACGGTTAATGGCAAAGTTCTGCTGTTCTCCTAATGACACTGTCCAGACTCCAAACATGCCCACCTAATTGAGTCCAGCTGCCATCGCCGTAACAGGTTTCTTGGTTGTTGTTTTCAAGGGCAAATGTGTCACAGTGATTAGGGTTGGGGGTTTTTTTTGCGGGGGTGGTCAGGATGACTTTGGCCCCCTCCATCTCCCTGCTCCCCATTTGTGGTCCAGCGTGCTGGCACATGGGACATCTGCTCCTACTTTTCTCTTGTGCATGGAGAAACATCCATCTTTGGACAACAAAAGGGTGTCGTGGACGTCCAGAGTATGAGCATTTTTCATGGCCAGCCATGTGCTCCCATTATTGGTTTTTTTATAATGGTATAACTCTTCCACTTCTTTTCCACTGTGATGTTCTCTTGCTGTAATGCACACAGAGACCTTCTGGCAAAAGGCGGGTAAGAAATCTTATAAATTAATCTAACTTTGATATAAAGCTTTGGTACTGAGAATTGGAAAGTGTTCAGAAAGAGGTAATCAGAATTATCAGAGAAGTGGAGGAGCGGCTCCCCTTTGGGGGAAGTTTGCAGCATTTGGGACTTTGAGTTTAGAAAAAAGGCAAGTAAGAAATGACATGACAGACATTTGTAGAATTATGCATTGAATGGAGAAAGTGGATAGAAAAACCTTTTTCTCCCTCTCTTATTACACTAGAACCCAAGGAAATCCAATGCAGCTGAATAATGGAAGATTCAGGATACAGTACTTCTTCAACACAATGCATAGTTAAACTATGGAACTCTCTCCTGTAACAGGCAATGGTGGCTGCCAACTTGGATGGCTTTAAAAGAGGATAAGACAGATTCATGGAAGATAAGGCTATCAACTGCTCCTAGCCACAATGCTCATGTTCCACCTCCACTGTTGGAGGAAATATGTCGCTGAATACCAGTTGCGAGGAATCACAAGCAGGGAACGTGTGTTTGTGTTTAGGTCCTGCTTTGAGGCTATCTACTGGAGTATCTGGTTGGCTACCGTGAGAAGAGGATGCTGAACTAGATGGGCCACTGGCCTGATCCAGCAGGGTTCTCGTTATAACTGGAGTGCAGGAAAGCAGAGACTGTCAGTGCAACCATATCCATGCTGAGTCAGAAGAATGCCCCATTGAAATTGGCAGGAGTTTCTTCCAGGGGAGCATATGTGTGCATAGGATGGCAGCCTTGGTTACCCATGACCCTCCTTTTTCCAGGTTCCCCCATGGCAGCTGCAAACAAGCTAATGTGTGTCTGTTGAGCCACCCATTCCTCAAGATGCTTGTGCCCATTGCAAAGGATAAAAGGACTAAAGAACCTTTTCTGACAGGTGCTCTGTGCTCTCAGCTCCTGGAAGTTTTCTGGTTTAAGTGATATTATCGGCTTAGATTTAGTGGCAGGTGCAATGCCCTGGGGATTTGTAGGAGTACTTTCTTGAGGATTTGCAGCTGACCCACTTTGGCCTAAACTTTACACAATGCCTGCATTTTCAATATGTTTTCTAAAACATAAAAACTTGAGAACATAAGAAGAGCCTTGCTAGATAAAACACGGGACTCATCTAGCCCAGTGTTATGTACTGAAGTTCTCACCCTGGGCCAGGAGGGGGATACTGTAGATAGCTTTCACTCGGGTCCACATATGCAAATAAGGAATTGAAAGTGGCGTTCAGTGATTGGATAGTTACAGAAAGTTGTTACTGTTGCATTGTAGTTGAGCTCTATATAAGCAGGTTGGCTGAACCCTTCAGCCCAGTTCTGTTCTGGGCCTGTGAATAAACAAGAGCTGTTTGAAGAATCGCTGTGTCGTCTGATATGTTCACCCACAACTTAACACTCAGCATCTTGTTCTCATGGTGATCAGCCAGATGCTCCAAAGGGAAGCTCTCAAGCAGGACCTGTGTTCAAGACAGCTCTCCTCTGGACACCAGTGTTGGATTCCACAAGAGAGCAGAATGCTCTTATGCTCAGGCCCTGCTTGCAGGTTTCCCATAGGCATCTGGTTGGCTGCTGGGAGACCAGGAGGCTGGACGGTCTATGACCTTTGACAGGGCTGCTCTATGGAAGATACAGCAGCTATGCTCTGCCTCTACAGTTGGCAGCAGTAACTTTAGAACTTCTACTAGTTGCTGGGAACTTCAGAATGGAGAGTGCTCTTGTACTTGGGTCCTGCTTGTGGGCTCCCCAATGGGGCATCTGGTTAGCCACTGTGAAAACAGGATGCTGGACTATTTGAGTTTCTTGCATTACCAGGGGGAGGGATTAGATGACGATCAGGGTCCCTTCTGGCTCTGCAATTCTATAATTCTATGACCACTGTCTGATCCAACAGGCACTTGTTATGTTCTTATGAGGGTAGGGGTGGAGAGGAAAGGCAGTCTATGGAACATAAGAGCCATCTCCCAGGGGTTGAGGGGTCTTTGCCCCCCAATAAAATATTTGAGGAGGCTGCCCCCCAAAGTTGATGGGCACTGCCATTAAAATGGTGTCTGGGCACAACATCAAGTTAATGATTATGCAGGATAGGGCTTACTTGCCCCCCCTATTTTATTCAAGTTGGCACCCCTGCTATGGAACAAGGGGAACATCTCCAGAAGAAGTGCTAGGTTGCTATTTGACTTGTGTAGAAGACTTGAGGGTATATATGTGTAAAAACAGGGCTGGCCCAAGACATTTTGGCATATGAGACGAAGCACAAAATCGCACACATCCTGCCATAGAAGTGAGACTGTGGAGTGAAGCTCTATATTGGGAACAAGAGGGGAGTGAAGATCTACTTCAGGGACAAGGGGCGGGGAATCAAATTAACCTTACCCAATGCTTTTTTCAGCCAAAGCAAATCGGAGCTCAGTTCCGGCACCTCTAGGGTGGGCACCATTGCAGGCCAATGCACTCCTGCCTGCTTCTTGCCTTTACATACTTCTGAAAAGCCCCAAACAAACATTTCAAGTCAAAATGGAAGCTGGCCCAGCATGTGCGAGTCTACGCTATTTTTTAGATCTATGACTCCACCTAGCTCCAAGCCACGATTGGTCAAGCTATGGGGCAGGGCCAATTCATACTTCCTTTTCTTCAATCCATCTCCCATGTAGCGGCAACAGGCTTTAAGTTTTCCATCCAGGCCTCTACCGCTGCACATAAATGTGTTTCCTCAAGGGCCTTTCTGAGCTGCCATAGCCGTCTGCCTGAATCTAAGAGAACGAGGGAGGTGGGGCACATTCATTAACCAGCACCAGGACCAAGGACAACCCCCAAACCAGCTAGGAAGGCAGCTTGCTGTAGTTTTTAGTACCTCCGCGGGTGGTGAAAACGGCTATTGTCAAACGGGCATCTGTTCAGGGCTTACTGTAACAACTTCATGGCAAGTTCCAGCACCTAGGTACTTTTCTTGGGGGGAAAGCACTGACTTTACCCAATGGTTTAAGTGTAAATGAAAAGCCATTTTTGTGGGGAGGGTACTCTGAGTCACTCTGGGTGGTTGCAGAGCTCAGGAGACCCCGGAGGGCAGCCCCCACCATTTCCTCCCTAGGGGTGTGAGGATACCAGCAGCTCCTCCTATTCGCTGAGAGGCCACTGCGGATGCAGCAATAGGGGGCTGCCAAGGGGTGGTATATCTGGCCTTGAAGGAGCAGCAGGCAATTAGTTCCTAGAGGCCAGATCTGCACCCCACCCATGGATGCTGCTGCCCAGGTTGGTTGCCTTACCTTGCTTCAGACAGAAGAACCTCAGCCACTTCCTCAACTGTCTTTCTGACCTAGCCTGTGCTGATCTTTCCTCAAATACTAGGCTGATGCTCTTTGGGCTGCTGACCGCCCTTCCTCTTTCCTTTCTTCTTCTTCCCACCTTGGGAAAGGAGACATCTTCCTTTTGCCTTCCTCCTGCAGAGATAAAAGAGCAAGCATGGCTGTTTGCATCTCCACCCAGAACTAGGACCTTCCTTCTCCAACACATATTTCCTATGATAAACTTAGCTCTGTTATTTTTCCTTACTCAAAAGAAGTCTCCATGTGGAATTGCATCAAGCGTAACAGCATGCTCCTCCAAGCAGGGACGTCACTGTGGAGCTCATGGGTTTAAACTCCAAATGCCATTGAGGAGGAAGGACAGGGCCCAAGGCAAGAAAGGCAAAGGTGAACTTTGCTGGCAGAGGTGCACAGATGTTAGTCAGATGGGAGGATTTGGTAAGGAAGAGGTACATTGCATCTTGTCAAGAGGGTTCCGTTTCTGATCTGTGATGAACACTGAGCAGGGGTCTCCCTGCTCAGCTGAATTAATGCAGTGTCTGTCAGACCCACCCCTGACTGCGATTAACCCTGGGTCATTTATGAGCATCCTTTGGCTGTTGGGCCTCTTCCGATATTCCTGCCTGTGTAACATTAAAGCACATGACACAAAAGTACACAGAACACATTCACTCTGTGTGAGGCTTCCCTTGCATTTTATCCAGAAGCTGCAGTTAGCACAGAATCCTGCAACATGATCGCTGACAGGAGCAAGGCCTTGTCAGCATATAGCACCTGTGCTCAGGTATCTGTCCTTGTTGCTGGTTTGCTACTGGGCCAAGATCAAGGTGCTACTATTAATATGTAAAGCCCTTAACACCTTGGGACCAGATTACGTTCAAGATTGCCTTACCCCATGTATGCTACTCAACCACTTCAATATGTGGAACTGGCACTAATACATAATACCTGTTCTGCATCTGCAAGAAATCAATACTTTTAGCTATACTCTGGAACTCCCTGCCTATTGACATCCAGCAGACACCTTCACTGTACTTTTTTCAACACCTGCTAAAAACATTTTTATTTAGACAATCTTACCCAGGCTAGATTCCCTAGTCTTAAGGGTGGTTCTCCACCTTTCTTCATCACTTAAAAAAATTTTTTTAGAAAAAATCCTCACGGAAATCCATCAGCTTTTAAGTGCAACATTCTCATTTTTGTATGCAGGTTTTGCCTAATATAGAAGTTTTTGGCAAGCAACTTTCCATAATGCAGTGCATTTTGACAAGTGACTTTCACTGATTGATGCATTCTGATGCACACTTTCCTCTAATACAGTGGTACCTCTGGATGCGAACGGGATCCATTCCAGAGCCCCGTTCACACCTGAAGCGAACGCAACCTGTGTCTGTGCGTCTGCGCATGCGTGGGTCGCAATTCACCACTTCCGCACATGTGCGTGATGTCATGTTGAGCGTCTGCACATGCGTGAGCGGTGAAACCCGGAAGTAACGCGCTCCGTTACTTCCAGGTCACCGCGGAGCGTAACCTGAAAACGCTCAACCTGAAGCCTATTCAACCTAAGGTATGACTGGACATGGAATTCTGAACACATTGTTTCATGGGAGAGCTGCATCACAGAATTTGTAAAATAGTGAATTTTGAAGGGTAGCTGTGTTCTGGTTTGCATATTGCTTAGGAAAATGAGAATTAGGGAGAGTCATCTTGAAACCTAAACTGATGGGGAACGTAAGTCCTGTTCTCCCTTCTGATGACTCCTTTAACCAGGCACCTTGGAATTTGGCTGGGGAACTCTGGATTCACATCTCTGATAAGCCACACAGTGTAACTGCAACTTGATGTATAGATTCCTGAGAGTAATTACCATTGAACTTGGTCATATTTGCTCCTGACTGCATATGTTTGGTGTAAAAACCACAAGGAGCTTTCTTTTAAAAAACTAAAGTTGGTCTGCTGAATTGTATCCTCTAGTTTTTCATTAGAAATTTAAAACACTTTTCCAAGAAGCATCGCCATTTTAAACTGCTAGCATGAAATGCAAAACCAGTCAGAGGAAAGGAAAGGCATAACCAGCTTCCACCTGATGAGATTTATTTATTTATTCATTCATTCATTCATTCATAGATATTTGTATACTGCTGCTTCACCCAATAAAATATTCAAGTGATTTACAGCAATAAAAACATAAAACCATACAATAAAAACCAGAAAGGTGTCAAAAACAGACATCGTTTAACCACTGTGAAAAGATGAATTCTTAATTGCCTGCTTAGGCCTGGTAGGATAGAACATTTTCAGCAGGTGTTTAGAAGGTAGCACAAAAGGCAGTCTTCTTCTACCACTGCTAATCATTGCAAGCAATAGTCAAATGATAGTACTCTGGTACTCTGGTAGATGACATCACAGCTGGTACTCTGGTAGATGACATCACAGCTGGTACTCTGGTAGATGATATCACAGCTCTTGCTCCAGAGGAGAGATAGAACAGACTGAGCATTACATGCCACCCTATCCTTGATCCACTATGCAGTTCGCTATGTCCCCTTTGCAAATTTCTCTAGAGTCCTAATTCACTTACAAAAGTCCTGCTTGAACATTTTCCTGCTAAAAAAAAAAAGAAGAAGCAGCAGCAGCAGCAGAAGCCTTCAAACGCAGTCTCTGAGGCTGGAGGCTGTCCTTCTATACCATCATCTGGACAGGTGAAGGGAAACAGATGGGGATGTGTACAAGCATCTCCCATCCCTGGAGGGGCTGAAAATCTTTCACTAAAGATTGCTCATTTTCATTCAGATGAAAGGAGAAAGTCTTGTTTCTTTAAGTGTGTGTGTGTGTGTCTGTAACTTCACTAGAGCAAATTCTTGTCTGCCTGTCAGCCACAGGATCCTTGTATCTGTTTTTGTAGGTCGAACAAGAATGAAATCAACATCTGGATCCCAAGTGCATGCACACAGCCCACCCCCTCTTCTGACTTCCAAAAGTGTTTTTATTGGACACTGTGGGTATCCAGTGAAGTTAAATGTTGTGCAAGATTCAGGACAGATAGAAGCAAGCACTTCACCCCACACAGCACACAGTTAAACTGTGGAACTCACTCCCACAGGAGGCAGAAGCCAACCTAGGTGGCTTTGAAAGAAGATCAGACAAATTCATGGAGGAGAAGACCATGGTGGTTGTGCTCTGCCTCCACGGCATAAATACCAGTTGCTGGAAACCACAGGAGGTAGTGCTTCTGTGCTTGGGTCATCCTTGAGGTGCTTCCCATTGGGGCATCTGGTTGGACACTGTGAGAACAGGATGCTGCACTAGATGGGCCACTGGCCTCATCCTGCAGGCTCTTCTTACGTTCTCATTAGAATTCCTGGTGCCAGTGTGTTAAAACATGCTAAAAGCACAGGGGTGTGCGCTACTGTGCAAGTATTACTGTAATTACTAATAAACCAGGAACGAGAAAAATCAAGACCCAAAGTCCTGACACACTCTGAGACGGCCTGGAAAAAACAGTCATACCTCATGTTACGTTTGCTTCAGGTTGAGCGTTTTCAGGTTGCGTCCCGCGGTGACCCAGAAGTACCAGAAAGGGTTACTTCCGGGTTTTGCTGCTTGCGCATGCGCAGATGCGCAAAATGATGTCACATGCATGAGCAGAAGTGGCAAATCGCAACCCGCACATGCACAGATGCGGGTTGCGTTCTTTTCAGGTTGCGAACAGGCCTCCAGAATGGATCCCGTTCGCAACCAGAGGTACCACTGTACAGGCAGAGGGGTGAGCTATGTAAATTGGGTCAGTTTAAGTTCTCAATCAGGGAAGGGGCACCTGTGGCCCTCTCAGCATTCCTGGATTCCAACTCCCGTCAACCCTAGTCAGAAGGCAAATGGTCAAAGATGTTGGTTGCTGTAGTCCAGCAACACCTGGAGGATCACAGGTTCCACATTCCATTCTAAATGTCTCCATGGGACACAGAAAATGGGTCATGGGGGAGCTGTGATGATCCCACATTAAAACAGGGAAAGGATTTAAACAGGTCCAACTGCCATGATGAACCATGCCGGAGATCCCCATGAACACTGTTTGTGATGTGTGAAAAGTTTCTTTTTCCCTAAATGTGAAGCACATGGAAGAGACTGATCAAGGAAGACTGGAGAGCAGATGAGGTCTCTCTCTCTCCTTTTCTTTTCTTTAAAAAATATTTTTTTTAAGAGGAAGCAGGCAAACAACCTGTGAAGATAACATTTCAAAGCCTGCCCTAAATGAGTAACAGATCCAGCTACCAGGAAGATCTATAGGATTTTTTTTTTGTCCAGTGGTGCTAAGAGAAGTTCTGATTAGCATTAACATCATCATGATGAATTTATTTACAAGAAAAGCAAACCTGACAGTTCCCCTCCCTTCCTACTTTCTATTGACTAGTCCGCTTAGAAAGTCAGCCAAGATCTCCCCCAACATCATCCTTCATATATATAGTTAAAGATTTTATTTATTTTTTCAAATGAATATACTGCTTGATCGTTAGCAAAACCTATAAGCAGTTTACAAAGAAGAATAAAACATTAATATTATTGACGAATGACAGTTCAAAAGAGGCATTAAAATACTAGAAAGATAAAGTAAGCTAAAATGAGAGTTAAAACATTTCAATTTATACACATCTGGATGGGTTTGCTTAAACTGCTTGCTTTTACCACTGGATGCACCCACTACTGGATGTTTAATAAGTTTGGCAACTTGATAGGTTTGGCAACATTTGATAAATTTTGCAACTTGTTTTGATATGCTTCAGTCCACCCTTGATCTTGGCTCCTGACCTGTGGTTTCATCCATGATCTGGCCACCTAGTTTGGACCTGACTTGGTCTTTGGATCTGACTCCTGGGTTGCTGTGTCCTAGTCTAGTGCTGGATCCCGCAGAGAGGGAGGTCAGGCCTTGCAGGACCATGGAGAGCTCCAAGTAAGCAACTCACTCCCACAAAGGTTATGCCCCTGCTCTCAAACTTCCCAAGTGACTAACACCCCCATTTCAAAGTGCTGGTTTTGACCTATAAGGCCTTATGTGGCTCAGAACCCCAATACGTCAAGGACTACCTCTCCCCATATGAGCCGAACCACACCTTGCAATCATCATCTGGGGCCATTATTTGTGTGCCCCCTCCATGGGAGGTCTGGAGGGTGGTAACACAAGAAAAGTGGTGGCTTCCAGCTTGTGGAACACCCTCCATGGGAAGGCTCACATATCACCACCATTACATATCTTCAGGGGCCAAGCAAAAACCTTTCTTTTTAATCATGCCTCTGGCCTTTAATTATCTATGGCCTTTTAGAGTGGGTGGGATGTTTTAATGTAGGTTTCTTTTAAAAAGTAATGTTTTTAGTGTGTGTATATGTGTTTGCTTTTTGCTTAAAATATTGCAAGTTGCTTTGAGTTGCTGCAGCAAAAAAGTGACTAATAACTTTAATAAATAATAATTACTCTAGAGTCTTAAAGCAGAAACCCTCTGGCCTGAAGTTGGCCACTTCTTCGTTCCCTGCCCTCCTGCCTGGTGCACATCTCTGAATTGCTGAGGTCCTGAAGAAGGCTGAGGTCCTCAGAGGAAAGTGCAAGTCCAGGCTTTGGCCCTAGAGATCCAGAGGGTGCTTCTGGTGGCTCATCTTCCTCATCTTCAGCTCTGGTTGTTTCCTGATATTTGCCAGCAAGCTCAAAGCCCCGCACTTGGTCTCCCTCCTTAACAGGGAAGTATGTAGCATCTGAGTTCACATCTTGGCTGCTGCTGGACTCTGGGGTGGGGGTGGGGAGACATGGTTCCTGATTTCCAGCGCCTGGCTCTCACCAATTGCTTGCCTACAGCCGCTCCCTGACCACCTCTATGTCAGCTGCGATTCTTAGGAACATATGAAGCTGCCTTATACAGTGGTACCTCAAATTACAAATGCATCAGGTTACAAATGCTTCAGGTTACAAACTCCGCTAACCTGGAAGAGTTACCTCAAGTTGAGAACTTTACCCCAGGATGAGAATGGAAATTGTGTGTCAGTGGCACAGTGGCAGCAAGAGGCCCCATTAGCAAAAGCACGCCTCTAGTTAAGAAGAAGAGTTTGGATTTGATATCCCGCTTTATCACTACCCTAAGGAGTCTCAAAGTGGCTAACATTCTCCTTTCCCTTCCTCCCCCACAAAAAAACACTCTGTGAGGTGAGTGGGACTGAGAGACTTCAGAGAAGTGTGACTAGCCCAAGGTCACCCAGCAGCTGCATGTGGAGGAGCGGAGACCAGATTACGGGTCTACCGCTCTTAACCACTACACCATAGTTTCAGGTTAAGAACGGTCCTCTGGAACGAATTAAGTTCATAACTAGAGGTACCATGGTACTGAGTCAATTGCTTCATCTAGCTCAGCACTGTCCACACTGACTGATAGTGGCTCTTCTTTCCCAACCCTACCTGTAGATGCTGGGGACTGAACCTGGGGCCTTCTGTGTGGAAGGCAGATGCCATACCACAGAGCTATGGTGCTGCCCCACAGAAAAGATGCCTTATACTGAGTCAGGTTATTGGTCCGTCTAACTCAGTAATATCTACAGGGATTGGCAGCAGCTCTCAAGGTGATGTCTCCCAGCCTTACCTGGAGATGCCAGGGATTGAACCTGGGATCTTCTGCATGCCAATTTCTACCCCTGAGCTATATTTCTTCAACCACCCATTCTGCTACTCTTAATAAGCAGAGCATAAGTTCACATCTCAAATACTCTCATACTATTTTGGAGGTTGGGATTCACAATCCCATTCTGGCAAATTCAGATTGTTTAATTATTGTTTTGGGTTCTTACACATCAAACCCACTTCCCCCAAAGATTGGACCTTTTGTGGTAAGTGAAATGCAGGAGAAATGCACTTACATTGATGTAACATCACCTGATCTCCTCACAACAAATCAGAGCGGACATTCGTTATTGAATGTCATCTAATGGGGGACAGAGAGACGCGGGTGGTGCTGTGGGTTAAATCACAGAGCCTAGGGCTTACTGATCAGAAGGTCAACGGTTTGAATCCCTGCAATGGGGTGAGCTCCCGTTGCTTGGTCCCTACTCCTGCCAACCTAGCAATTCAAAAGCACGTCAAAGTGCAAGTAGATAAATAGGTACCACTCCGGTGGGAAGGTAAACGGTGTTTCCGTGCGCTGCTCTGGTTCGCCAGAAATGGCTTAGTCATGCTGGCCACGTGACCCAGAAACTGTACACCGGCTCCCTCAGCCAATAAAGTGAGATGAGAGCCACAACCCCAGAGTCGTCTACGACTGGACCTTACGGTCAGGGGTCGTCGTCCCCAATGGGGGATAAGGCTATCAATGGCTACTAATCCTGATGGCTGTGTTATATCTCCAGTGTTGGATGCAGCAATATTTCTGAACACCAGTTGCTGGAAACCACAGGATGGGAGAGCACTCTTGTGCTCAGTTCCTGCTTGAAGGTTTCCCATTAGGGCACCTGGTTGACAACTGTAAGAACAGGATGCTGGACTAGGTGGCCCACTGGTCTGGTCCTGCAAGACTTTTCTTATAGTCTCCCTGCAAACAAATCAGAGTGGATGCTCACTAAACAGGTCATCTGGAAGAGCCCTCAGAAGAGGTTGCCCATTACACCTCTGCACGAGTCAGATTGAGAGGCATCCCCATGCCAAGATGCAGGAGAGGGAAGCTCATTCTTACTCTTTTGCCCGCTAAATTTGAAATTATTTCTGGATGCATTTCCCCCCCCCCCATTTTAATGTTAGTGGGGGGCATGCTTCAGCCACTGGGTTTGGGAACGTCTGAGCTAAAGTGTACAGAAGGGGGAAGCAGCACCAGGGAAGGGGAGATTAGCAGAGGAGGGTCAAGTGCTTTCCTTGAACTTTGTCCTTTTCCCAAGCAAAAGAAAATATTGTTTCACCCTTTGAATAATAAGAGGGGAGAAGTCAAGACCAATGTTAATCCAAGCCCCCAAGGAAAACAAACAGCTGTGTGAAGGAGAGGGAGCAAAAACTGGCCTCTTAATAGCTGCATTTTCTGTAAGCTGGGTCAAATGATTGGAAAAAAGGGAGATTTCACTGGGCTTAGTGGGGGAAGGGGGTGCAAAGGGTTCAGTTCCAGTAGCAGTGGATGGACCAGTCAATTCTGGCGCTCTCGACTTCTAATTTTTCCAACAAGTTCTCTGCATTTCTGTAGCAAATTACGATGATGCTCATCGCCATTAATTTAAAATCCTCGTGAAAATTTGTCAGTATTTTAGCACAAATTGCTTTGAGTAAACATTTTGCTTAAAATGCCCATTTCCCCCCCAAAGCCATTTCCCTGAATATGATGCATTTATGTATGTTATTTTTACTCACATGTGTATTTGTTAATCCACACTTTACCCAAGTATATGCATTTTTGTACCTGTTACTTGGCTGGAAAATTGAATTCCAAAATTCTGAGACCTTAGAATCACAGAATCATAAAGCTGGAATGGATCCCAAAGATCATCTAGTCCAACCCCCTGCAATGCAGGAATATGCAGTCTTATTCAGTCCCTTACAAGGATTGAACCTGTGGCCAACGTATGATTTGGAGGGACGACTTGCATTTCGGTTTGTGTATTGTTTTGGAAAATGTGGATCTGGTAGCGTTACCTTCCAATGTGAACTTTGGTGACATTAACACCACGCATTTAATGCTCGTTGATACCATTTTGGGATGGGAAGTTGTTAGGAGACCCCATACTGTGCTCACAGAGCTACAATTCCCAAAGTGGTTTAACAGTTAATCCTTCTTCATAGGGAACTCTGGGAATTGTAGCTCTGTGATCAGAATAGGGACCCACTGACAACTCTGAGCACCCTTAAATAAATCTGGGCCCACAAATTCTTTGGGTGAAGCCGTGAGTGTTTAAAGTAGTGCCCTATTGCTATAAATGCATAGCATGAATATGGCCTAAGTTTGCACTGGACAAGCAAAGAGCTCTTTGGCTGCTCCTCTTCCCCTAGATCCAGGATGTGGCTGTGGAACCCATGGTTGTCCATATGTTCCTGAATGCCAATTCCCATCAGCCCCAGACAGCATGACCAATGATCAGGGCGGATGGGGACCATCATCTATTAACATTTGTGGAGTCGTGGGTTGCTCAGCCTCTTCCCTCCTTTAGATGGTGGTTACTTCAACTTGCTTCACAATGCAAAGTGTCTCCCCTCCCCAAATGTCTTTGCTGCTTCTAGTGGTCCTTCTGTCCATTCAACTGAATGGGGCCCTGGACATCTGCCTTGAAAGTCCTGCCTTTCAATACTTGTTCTATGCAGAATAGGGCCCCGTGAAAATTATTTGACCACCCAAAGGAGTTAAGAGGAAAGCATGAAGTTCAGGGGAAGAGCCTGGATAAATAATTGTGAATGGGAAGGCATCCTGCAGCTGCCCCTGGTGCATAGGCAACATTGTCTGGAAAAGATGGAAAACGTCAGTTTCATCTTTAGCACAAACATACCCCTCGCCTCCCAACAATTAAGCAAATGATTAAGAATTGCTGCTTCCACTCTGTCTCCAATAATTCCCATCCTGGGTAAACGTAAGTCCCTGCCTTAATGGGGTGCTGAGATTGTACAAATATGAATAATTTAAAAAACAGAACAAGAAAATGGGGCGAAGGAGAAAGCCATTAAGGAGAATATTTGAAAGTGAGTAAATCACCAGCAATTCACAAGTCCTATTCCCAGGTTGACTTCTAGTTGAGGAAGGTGTGTGTGCATGTGTGTGTGTGTCCCTCCGGGGAGCGATAAACGACACAAGGTCTGCCTTTAAAATAAATAAATAAATGTGATCTTAAGTGGCAGGGATTCATTTGGTCCCCAAGGAAGGAGTCTTTATGGCTGTTTACAGTATTTCTTTAAGCAATAGCAATGAACATGGCTTTTAATAGCAGGAGTTCACTCCTGGAAGACAGGATGGGATTACTCTGGTTGAGGAGGAGTGGAATATAGGGGGGGCAGGGTTCTGGTTGGCTGCAGTACAGTGGTACCTCGGCTTACATATGCTTCAGGTTACAGACGCTTCAGGTTACAGACTCCGCTAACCCAGAAATAGTACCTCAGGTTAAGAACTTTGCTTCAGGATGAGAACAGAAATTGTGCGGCGGCGGCAGGAGGCCCCATTAGCTAAAGTGGTGCTTCAGTTTAAGAACAGTTTCAGGTTAAGAACAGACCTCCGGAACGAATTAAGTACTTAACCCGAGGTATCACTGTAATTTCATGCTCATTACCAAGCTTGCAGAGTTGCTTGATAAATTGTGGGTGGGGTTGGGGTAATGTGACTCGGTATGTTTAAAGCAAATCCAATGCACATTTAAAGCATGTTACTTCCAACAAGGAATCCTGGGAGCTGTAGTTTGTTAAGAGTTCTGGGAATTGCACCTCTTTTAGGGAAAACAAGAATCAGTCCCAACACCAGGAGGAAGGTCAGCACAGGTTAAAGGGCAGTCTAGGAGGTTCTTCTCCCATGTAGACCCACCAGCCCCCCAGGGCAACCAGAGTTGCATCCCAGCACTTCCAGCATAGGATGGCGACAGAATGAAAGTTAGTTGGTTCTGCTTGTCATTGGATTGAGCCCCACGTACTGTTGGGGCTCCCTGCATTCCGCTCCCCCAGTCTCAGTGGGCACCAGCCAAGGCTGCTACAATAAAGCAGTTAACCTCAGTTTAGATCAGTGGTTCCCAACCTTTTTTTGACCATGCCCCACCTAAGCATCTCTAAACCCCGCACCCCACCCCCCGTGACATAAAATTCTTATTCTTACCTACCTTGGAGGTCCGAGGCCACAGGGAGGTTAGGCTGGCCTCAACCAGAGCCAGGGCTTTTTCAGCCGTGGCCCCGATCTGGTGGAACACTGTCACCAGAGACTAGGGCCCTGCGGGACTTGACATCTTTCCGCAGGGCCTGCAAGACAGAGCTGTTCCGCCAGGCCTTTGGCCAAGGCACAGCCTGACCCCCTCCTCTGGTAATCCTCACAGAACTCTAGCCCAATGGTTGCCATGAATTTGATTTTGAATTGATTTTAAAATGAATTGATTTTAGAATGCTGTGTTACTTTTATTGTTGCTAGCCACTCCTATTCACATGGAGGAAGCCTAAAAGGCCATTCACTCTTAATAACTCATTCTTGAATTGCCCCCCCCTTAAAAATCAAATTACCTCACACATTCCTCTTTATCTTCCTGGCATTCCTGGAGTTCAAGGACACAACCCAGCCAGGCAAAAACACTCAAGGAGGATGCAAAGCAAGACCACGAGGAGTGTGGCTGAGAAGACTCTCAAGGGCCAGCCAGCATTCAGCCCCTGCACCTGAGATTCCTCTCCCCTGCTCTATGTTTTTAAAGAGCAGCTCCAGATTGTCTCTGCTTTCAGGTGGGATTTAGTAACATGCCAGAGAAATCCAAGTTGCACAGTTACAGTTGATTGGGAGGTCCTGTACAACAGACCTGTGTCCCCAAAAGATTGCCGCCGCCCCCTTTTGCAATAAGTGACAGGCAAATAAACCAGAAAGGTGAATGATAAGACTTGATATGACTCTATGTTATCTAACCTCCCTGCAAAGAAATCGGGAATGAATGCCCGGTGAATTGCTTGCCTGGAAGTGGCAAAAGATTCCAAAACATTCCTTTCTTCTTCATTTTTAATATACGGTGCTCTGATCTGAGAACACAATCAGCCCAAGAACTTGGGGGGACAATGCTTGATTACAAAGAAAAACAGTGGTGCTTCTCAGGATTGTGGGAGAGGCAGGAAAAGAAGATGAGACTGAGGGGAAACAAGACAGGGCTCTTCAAAAAACTGATGGGCTGTCACATCAAAGAGGGAAAATGCATGTTTTCTCCTGGCCCAGGAGGCAGGACTAGAAAGAATGAGCTTAAGTTACGGATGTGGGGATCTGTCAGTTTTGGGTTCTCTCGGTTTCTCATTTTTCCACTCTTCAGGCTTCCACATTTCCACATCAGTTTGCAATTTTTAAAAGAAAAAGTCCTCGTGAAAACTCATCACCATTTTAATGCTAATCGGGGGTGCCAACTTGAATAAAATATGTGGGGCTGGTATGCCCTGCCCATGGGCATAGCCAAGGGGGCAGGGGGGCAACTGCAGCCTCAGATCAAGTAAAACAATAGAAATATTCAGCTAATTGATCAATCACATTGGTTCTGCCCCCCGTAACAAATGTCTTGCCCCCTCTAACAAAATCCTGCCCCTAAAAAAAAATAATCCTGGCTGCAACGATGGCCCTGCCCACATAATTGATCACAAGACACAGTACATGCACACCATTTGAATGGCAATGCCCATCAACTTTTTGGGAGGGACTGGCCCCCTCAAATATTTTATGGGGGGGCAAAGGGACCTCAGCCAGGAGTTGGCTCCTATGATGCTAATTTATCCTAATTTGCACACAATCTTCATTTTAAAAATACACATTTCTGCAGAGTAATTTTCTGCTAAAAGAATGCTATTGGGTCTGTTATTTTCACTGATATACAGTGGTACCTCAGGTTAAGAACTTAATTCGTTCCAGAAGTCCGTTCTTAACCTGAAACTGTTCTTAACCTAAGGTAAAAAGTAAAGGTTAAAGGGACCCCTCACCATTAGGTCCAGTCATGACCAACTCTAGGATTGCGGTGCTCATCTCGCTTTATTGGCCAAGGGAGCCGGCGTACAGCTTCCGGGTCATGTAGCCAGCATGACTAAGCCGCTTCTGGCGAACCAGAGCAGCGCACGGAAACGCCGTTTACCTTCCCGCCAGAGCGTTACCTATTTATCTGCACTTTGACGTGCTTTCAAACTGCTAGGTTGGCAGGAGCAGGGACTGAGCAATGGGAGCTCTCCCCGTCACGGGGATTCGAACCGCCAACCTTCTGATCGGCAAGTCCTAGGCTCTGTGGTTTAACCCACAGCACCACCCGCGTACCACTTTAGCTAATGGGGCCTCCCGCTGCTGCCACGCTGCCACCACACAATTTCCAATCTCATCCTGAAGCAAAGTTCTTAACCCAAGGTACTATTTCTGCGTTAGCGGAGTATGTAACCTGAAGCGTCTGTAACCCGAGGTATCACTGTATGCCTTTCTGTGTACATTTTACCCTAGTCAGTGCATTCTGTTACAAATTACTTGGCTACAGTACTATGTTCAGACAAGTGTCAACTCTGGAGGACAGCAGTGTTTGATTTTCTTGCATTTTTTGGGAATATGTGGATTAGGTAGGTGAGTTTCTGCTGTTTGGAAAGTGATGGGGAAATGCATTGGAAAGTGTGACTTGACAAATGACGAATGGTAAGACATGTCAATCTACTGCAAGCAAATCCAGATGAATGCAGGATGAATATGTGTTATCATTTGCCCTCCCTATTGTCCTCCTCTGTGGCTAGTAGTGCCTTTGATCAAGTTTGGGCAGTTTGCCTGCCACGTCCATTCCCGGACAGGAATAACCTGACCACTGCAGTCCATGAGTTGGTGACCTTGAGGCTGGATTACTGCAATGGGCTCTATGTGGGGCTGCCCTTGGGCCTGGTTTGGAAGCTCCAGCTGGTGCAGAAGGCGGCAGCCAAACTGCTGGAGGGGGCATTTGACTGAGAACATGGGACACCATCGTGAAAACAGCTGCACTGGCTGCCCATCAACTCCTGAGCCAAGTTCAAGGGCCTTCTGTTAATTTACAAAGCCCTGAACCCCAGGGACCACCCAAACCCTTATGTCTCAGCTCAGTTGCTGAAGGACTGCTGTTGTCCACTGAGTTGGTGGGGCTTATTTGACATCAACATGAAACAGAGTCTTTAATGTCATCAGCTTAGTCCTGTGGAGGGCTCTGCCGAAAGAAATTCAGCAGGTGCCTTCTGTGTCAACTTTTTAACACCTGCTGGAAACCTTTCTAGTCTGTCAGGCTAATGCAGGCAATGGAGAATACGTATTTCCTCAATAATTACCTGGTTTCTAATTTTAACTTATTTAATGGCTTTTATTGCATGGCCTTCATGTACAACGGTTGTAAACCACACACACACACACACACACACACACAGAGAGAGAGAGAGAGAGAGAGAGAGAGAGAGAGAGAGAGAGGTGAATTCGTGGTATAGAAATATTAGCATAAATAAATAAATAATCTAAAAACCCTGCAAATGAATCAGAATAAATGCTCAAAAAGGACAGGATATACTCTAACACCCCCATAAGCTTTGTGGAAGGAACCCTAGATGAAGGCTCCAGAAATAGGTCGTCTGAATGGGCCCAGGAATCTCCCAGTGGATTGTGTTCCAGTCGCCTTGTAGTTTCAGATCACAATTAAACAAATGCATTTAGTTATAATTTTTTAAAAAATCTTTTCATAAATGGCATTTGAAAAACCGCCAGTTTCAGCTGATGACTTACTTACACCATCACAGTCCCCGTCTTTCTCTGCTGAATTTTGATAGATTTAGTTCTAAGTCAAAAGGAAATTGAACCACTGACCGAAGTGTGAAGCAAGCCACATTTTACAAAACTGGTGGATTTATTTCACATTTGCAGCTTTGTTTGTCATGGTCCTTCTGCACTAAAAATAAAAATAAATCCCCTGGAAATTCAACCTCAACTAGCAAAGTTGATCCTTAGGTTGGCAGTTATTTGAGGGCAAAATATATAGTATTCTTCCTGGTCTACCTGTTGGAAGCAGAGACTTGCTGGGGTGGGGAGGGGCAAGGGAGACCCAGAAATGCAAAATTCTGCATAAACCAGTGCCGCTTTGGAGTGCTTTGAGAATGCAGGGTAGAATTCAGCCCCAGGGCCACATTCCCTTATGGGCAACCTTACAGGGGCCACATGCCAGGGGAAATAGCGGGAGGAGCAATGAATGTGCATTTAATCTTTGTATGTTAGGATAGTTTCTACACATACTCACATATACCCTTCTCTGTCCTCCAGCCAGGCAAAAATGCTAAAGGACGAGGCCAGGCCAGGCCAGTGAGGGTTGTGGCCTGCAGAAAGGAAGGCAGGCTTCCTCAACCTCGGCCCTCCAGCCTGTGCTAGGGAGTTGCCATTACATACCATCTGAGCATAGGAGTGGGGAGTTTTTCAGTCCAAGGGGCACATTCTCTTCTAGGAAACTTGCTCCCCCCCCCCTCATATTTTCAGCATAAAGGTAAAGGTAAAGGGACCTCTGACCATTAGGTCCAGTCGTGGCCGACTCTGGGGTTGCGGGACTCATCTCGCTTTATTGGCCAAGGGAGCCGGCGTACAGCTTCCGGGTCATGTGGCCAGCATGACTAAGCCGCTTCTGGCGAACCAGAGCAGTGCACGGAAATGCCGTTTACCTTCCCGCCAGAGCGGTACCTATTTATCTACTTGCACTTTGACGTGCTTTCGAACTGCTAGGTTGGCGGAAGCAGAGACCAAGCAATGGGAGCTCACCCCATCGCAGGGATTCGAACCACCGACCTTCTGATCGGCAAGTCCTAGGCTCTGTGGTTTCACCCACAGCGCCACCCGCGTCCCAAATTTTCAGCATATATTACAATAAAAACCAAAGCAACCTAAAGAAAAAAGAAAACAGATTAAAAAAAGAGAGAAAAAACAAAAAGAGAAAAAAGAAGGGAAGAGAGAAGAGGGGGATAAAATAAAATACAAAGCCCTGTATCAGGGTTAGATCTTGACCATTATCTCTCACAAAATGGGGTGGGCCCCACCCCATCTCTCACCTAGGAGCTTCTTTTTCTTTCCCCAGCTTCCCACCCTGGGATTTTTTTCCCCTTCCCTGCCTCTTACACAGGGTTCTTCTATAAAACTTTCCAGGGGCCACATATAAGTAGTGGGCGGAGCCAGAGACAAAAGTGGGTGGGTCAACAAGTGGGTCAACCAGGAGGCTGGTTTCTACTCACACGCTAACACCCCTCTTTGTCCTCCATCCAGGCAAGGAAGAGGCAGCCAGGCAAAAACACACAAGGAGGGTGTGAAGCAGGGCCAGTGAAGAATGTGGCCTGAGAAAGGGGTGTGGCTTCAGGAGAGTTCTGAGGGCCACATTTGACCCCCTCCCCAGGTTTAAGGTTCTCCACTGTTGGCTAGAATGTAGGATTATTTATGTATTACATTCATTTCTCACATTTTTTCCAAGGAGCAACAAGGAACATCCCTTCCCCATTTAATCCTCACAACAGCCTAATTGTGGTTGTTTAGTATTATTGGTTTAATTCACACTGTACTGGGAATGGCTATGTGCATTGATTAAAAGGTTTAACATTGGAAAATTCCATGGCAGTATTCTAAGGGATTCTGAGTTTTAACTGAGTTGATAATGAACTATTGTTGTTTTCTGCTCACTAACTCGAGAGTGTTTAACCTTAGATCACATGGGAGATATTGAATTGCAAATTCACCATCTTGGAAGGATTATGGTTAGTTCCTTTTTTCCAGACTCTGTGAGAGTGAGGGTGTAAATGAAGCTCTCCAGGAAAACAGCTCCAGGCAAAATGGATGTTGTAAGGAAAGAGCTTTGCTTATAGGTCTGTTGGAATTACTGGTATTTCATATTTTGTAAGTTGCTGAGCTTATGCCTTGGACTGGCATATGTATTATGGAATTATTTTGATGTACCTTTGATGGGAGTTTTTTGTTTTGTTTTGAAGAAAGTTCTGTAAGTAAAGTTTTAAATAAACCTGTGGCCCTTGACAATGTTTTATTTCTAAAAAAGAGTTAGTTTTCATGCATCCAGTGGCTTCAAACTGCGCAATCTGTGGTTCAACATTTGTCCTATCCTGACTCCCTCTCTTGCATAACCTTTGTGAGTTCATCCCAATGCTGTTGGGATATATTTATGGCAAAATGCTGTTGACGTTGCTTCTAACATTACTGGTTAATTATTGGACCCAAACCCTACTCTTGCTCATCTGTTGCAAGACCTTCACTGTATAGGTTAGAATATAACTACCACACTGTTTAATGTGATTTATTTAGAGATCACTGATTGGAAAGCCCCAAAGGTCCATCTCTGACAGGATGGCAAGGGAGAGTTTGGGATCTGGCCATTTCCAAGCATCTATGCAATAGAGACCAAACTAAGCAAGATCGTTTTGACAAGCTATGATCCCCATATATCAGTTATGTAAACAGAAATGTCACTGATGTTAGACCTCCAGCCATTTACTTCTGGAGAGGCCAAGTCCTAGATTGTTGAAGACTTGGCGATGCATTCAACAAGTAAGTTATTTTACAGTGTCCCTGCTCACTTTTCTTTATTATATGTGACTGGTGTATGCATGTAACACTCTACAGTTTTGTTGAGTTTTATCAATGTCATTTTACTCTAAAACCAATAAAATATTCTAAAAGAGAGAGATCTTTCTTCACCTATTCCAGCTTCTGATGGTAACCATTCAGCACCACCTTCAGACCTCCATAAAGCTACTGCAGGGGAGGACTATCAATGGCTCCTAGCCAGAATAGTTATGCTCTGCAGTGCTATTTTTCTAGAAGCAGAGGTGCTGGAACTCACCATGAACACCTCCTTGTATTTTAAAATGGCAATGGTGCCTACCAGAGATGTGCTGGAACTGAGTTCTGGCAAGTTCTGGCTGAAAAACAGCTCTGATGCTGAAATATACTCGGAGTCGAGTGTGAATTTCATGTTCTTCATTCAGCACGTAATAGCAATGAATGAAAATTTCCCCAAAATGTCTGTTATATATACATTATTTACACAATGGGCCTTGTGTGATTGGCTAATTCCGGGCTGCTCCTGTAGGCCAATCAGGTTGTGGATTCACTTCCTTCTGCAGGCCAATCAGGTCGCTGATTCACTCCCACCTGGAGCTGGATTGGGTGGCTCCTGCGGACCAATCAGACTGCTGCATTCTGGATCCTATTGTTCTAGGATTCAGCTCAGTACATAACAGGTGCTCTGCCTGCACAATTGCTGGTATCCACAGGAGGGGTTTCCTTCTTGCAGGCATCCCATGATAACTTCCATCTGACCACTGTGATAACATTACAGTGTACCTCGGGTTAAGAACTTAATTTGTTCCAGAGGTCCATTCTTAACCTGAAACTGTTCTTAAGTTGAGGTACCACTTTAGCTAATGGGGCCTCCCGCTGCTGCCACCGCACGATTTCTGTTCTCATCCTGAAGCAAAGTTCTTAACCCAAGGTACTATTTCTGGGTTAGCAGAGTCTGTAACTTGAAGCGTCTGTAACCCAAGGTACCACTGTATGCAGAAATAGATGGGCCAGCATGATTCAGCAAGCTCTCTTTATGTTCTTACTATACTTCAAGGTCTCCAGGAAGATATTGAAGGCCCACATAATTTTTTTACCAGCCTATCCAAAGAGTGACTCACTCTCTGTCTACGCTGCCATTGAGTTCCTTTGGGCTGGATGTCTCATGAACTGATGCCATTGATTTCCATGGGTCTACGTTGAGTATGCCTTAGTTGACTTATCACCCACTCTCAGCTGGCTTTTATTAATGTTTTGAGCTCTACGGGAGCTTTTGTATTTGATTTGATTATTATTGTTGGATTGCATTTTTATTTGATATCATTCAAAAGGCCTGGAGTGAGTTTCACTCAGAAAGGGGACCTATAAATATTTTAAATAAATAAAAGAATGGCTCTCCCTCTCTTATAACTAAGCATTATCTCACTTTTGATGATAATTCAATAACTTTCATAACCTTTGCTATCTCCTGCCAATACTGGTATTGTAGGCCGCTTGGGGCTTAGACCTAGATTTTCCGTATGTTGATTAAAGTGCCATTAAAGAAGTTTATATGTGTGTTAAAAATATATGTGAGTATATGTGTGTGTGTGTTCTGTTACTCGTCATGTTTTTAAAAAGCATATTACATCCAATCTGTCCCTTAAAATTTAGAGTTCTTAAGGAATGCATGTTGGGGGGGCAGGGTGGTTACCCTTACTGTGTTTATTGACAGATGATCTTATTTAAGATGATATTTCTTTACCATGGGATTAAAATTGGAAAAGAGTTTGGCCTTTGATTGAAAAGCAGTGGGATAAAACAGCCTCTCCCTCCCTCCACAGCCCCCCAGTTGAATGGACTCCTATACCATTCTAAAATACACAAACAAATTCTATCTCCTTAGCTGCTTTGGGTCTTGACTGGCTTAAGACGACAGTTCGAGAGGTGAAAGCCTTGTAATTAATCCCTCATGCCAAACAATCCCCATCAGCGAAGCTCCCTTCGTTAATAGGTGTTTTTTTTAATGTTAAGCCACATTATAAACATTTTTAACAGTTCACATCTGTCTTTCATATAAGAATTGTAATTCATATTTAAGATTTTTTTCTCTCTCTCCTGAGGTGGTTGTATTTCAGAAAGACACATTCCACCTGGGAGATGGGCCAGATTTTTTTCCTTCCAAACAGACGATGCTCAGTAAAAAAATAATAATAATAAATTGTGTGCTGGGTACAAAAATAAGATCACCCCCACGCCAAGAAATCCTGCCAGAAAGAGAGAAGTGGTAGAATCCAGGGTGGCAGAGTTCAGCAGTGACAGCATGGATTGTACCACTTGAAATTGCAATGGGGGTGTCACAGTTTTGAATGCACACATTAACACACACACAACTCCCTGCAATTAAATTTAAAAATTCTATAGTATCTGAGAGAATGGTTTTGCACTAGCTTGCTATGCTAGTGTTTCTGCTTGTGAAACTGTGGAAAACTATCCTGGAGTACTGTGTCCAATTCTAAACACCACAGTTTAAGAAGCACATTGACAAGTTACAATGTGTGCAGAGAAGGGCAACCAAGATGATCCATGTTCTGGAAACCAAGCCTTATGAGGAACAGTTGAAGGAGCTGGGTATATTTAGCCTGGAGAAAAGGAGACTGAGAGGAGACATGATAGCTATCTTCAGCTATCTTAAAGAGGGCTGTGCCATGGAAGACGGAGCGTGCTTGTTTTCTCCTGCTCTGTAGCACCCAAATCAATAGCTTCAAGTTATAAGAGAGGAGATTCTGACTAAATATCAGGAAGAACATTCTGACTGTAAGAGCTGTTTGACAGTGGAACAGACTCCCTCCGAAAGTGGTGGACTCTCCTTCCTTAGAGGTTTTTAAGCAGAGGCTGGATGGCCATCTTGTCACAGGTGCTTTAGCTGAGAATTCCTGCTTTCCATGGGGTTGGACTAGATAACCCTTGGGACCGCTTCTGACTCTAAAACTCTATGTTCTGTGACTCTATACTTGCTGAAAAACTAATTTTTCTATTGATTGATTGATTGATTATTAATTTGTTGACTCAGTTTATAAACCACATATTGTGAAACAGCTCAGAGGGATTTAACAGTAACAAAGATCAACAATGAAAACAATTTTTAATAAAAACAATGAAGACATGGGGAGCATTCCAAAATAAAAATAAAAATGTGAACTGCACCTGTAATCTTAAACTCTACAATCCTTTGTTTTTCTTTTTACTATCTCAGGAATTCACATAATTCAGCTCCATGCTTATGTGAGGCCTGGATGGAAAGTAATTCCCAGAATTCCCTGAGAATAGCGGGGTCTCCTAGCAACTCTCAGCATCCTTAGCAAACTACAGCTCCCATAATTCTTTGGGAGAAGCCATGTCTGTTTACAGTGGTATCTTGGAGCTTTAAATGCATGGTTCCAATGTGTCCAATGTCATGGGGACGGTTTATAATGAACATAGCATTATCCCAAAGCCTTGGTATCATGAGGACTATCCATCAATCAGAGAGCAAAAGAAAATCATATGTCAACTGATGCTACAGGTGATGGGGCAAGTCTGAATTTTCAGGTTAGGGCATGCCAACATAACTTCATCCAGAGCAAAGGGAAGGTGTTAAAACAATTTAGTGTGGAGTGTAGCTAATTAGAGCAAAGAGGCTTCCATCAAGCTGATCTCATCCATCAAATGTCAAAAAAAGGCCGAAGGTGAAACCATTTATCGTTCCTTATAACCTTTCAGTCCCAAGGAGGTGAGATGTCTCTTAAGCGGGGAACTTTCTGAAATGCTGACTTCTTAAAGACACAAGCTCATGTCCACCAGCCCAGTTCATAAATTAGGGTCCGACTGAGGGTGACAAGATTGGTCATGCTTCAGATGCGCCAGTGATGAACCTTGATGGGAGAGAAAGAGAGAGAGAGAAAATCAGTAGTGGGGGAAAGGGGTAGTGTTAGATTTAAAGTCGTCCACAATCAAAGAAAATTATAAGGGAAGCCCAAATGTCAAAACAACCCGTATGAGGACATCTTCCTTCACAACTAAATGCTAACTGAGTACTGTGTGAAAACTAGGGTGGTGATAGTGGAATGAAGCAGCTGGAATCATACTGCAACATTTTGTTGCCGGTAAGGCTCACATATTATATATACACTGATATTATCTTAATTCTCTGTGTGCTAGTCCTTACATAACCAAAAAGCTCCACTCATGCAGAAGAGGGGAATAACACAGTGGTGTAGCATTGGGGGGCCGGGGGGCCATTGCCCTGGGCACACAATCGGGGAGGGGTGTCAACCAGGCACGTGCACACACCACAGAGATCCCCATCATTCGCCCTGTGTGCCCCACCCAGTGCTCAAGCACCCACCGGTGACACCTGGGGCAAGGGCTGGACGAGCACACTCTGCCCCCACTTGGGGTGCATGCACATGCACCTCCCCTGGCAAATGGTGCCAGGCCCCTGGAATAACAGGAGGTTTGGAGGAAGTCCAAGTTTTACAGAACAAAGATTTTGCAGGCTCCTAGAGAGGGAGAGATTTAAATAACCCCATTGGAACTGCATGTGCTCAACTGACACAAAATGCCAAGCAGCTGTTAGAGGGGAGAGAAAACTTGCTATGTACCTGTGCAATACATTTCAAGGACTCTTGCACCACTCTGGGAGTCGTGGCTTCCCAGCACCCCAGGGTGCTGACCTCACAAAGCTATAATTTCCTTCACCATGAACGAACTACAATTCCCAGGGTACTTTGTGACAGTTAAAGTGGTGAATGAGCCCTTTAAATGTATGCATGGGCATAGCCAGGATTTTTGTTAGGGGGGCAAGGCCTTTTGGGGGGAGAAACCTCTTAGCTATGTATCTTTATTATTTTTTAATGATTTAGGGGAAGCAGCTGCCTCTCCCTGCCACACCCCCCCCCAGGCTACACACATGAATGTATGGTGTGGATGTGAACCAAGCAGAGAAACATTCCCTGCTGCAAGACTGAGTCCCCATCTGCACTGCACATTTAAAGCAGTATCATGTCAGTTTCAACAATCATGGCTTCCCCCAATGCATCCTGGGAGCTGCAAAATGTTCAGGGTGCTGAGAGTTGTTAGTAGGGCCCTATTTGCTGTGGGTTAAACCACAGAGCCTAGGGCTTGCTGATCAGAAGGTTGGTGGTTCGAATCCCTGTGACGGGGTGAGCTCCTGTTGCTCAGTCCCTGCTCCTGCCAACCTAGCAGTTCAAAAGCACGTCAAAGTGCAAGTACATAAATAGGATCGCTCTGGCGGGAAGGTAAACGGCGTTTCCGTGCGCTGCTCTGGTTCGCCTGAAGCTGCTTAGTCATGCTGGCCATGTACAGCTGTATGCCGGCTCCCTCAGCCAATAAAGCGAGATGAGCACCACAACCCCAGAGTCGGTCACGACTGGACCTAATAGTCAGGGGTCCCTTTACCTTTTTACGGTACTTGTAGCTCAAAGGCAGAGTGCCCACTTTGCAAGCAGGAGGCCCCAGCATCTCAAGCTAGGGCTGGGAGAGACTTCCTGTCCAAGACCTCAGAGAGCTGCTGCCAGTCAGTGTAGACAATACTGGGAGAGTTGGACCTATGGCCTGAGACAATATAAGGAAGCGTATGTCATTTTAAGGAGAAGGAACATAGCGCAACCCCAGAGTCAGTCACGACTGGACCTAATGGTCAGGGGTCCCTTTACCCTTTACCTTTTATTCCCCTCACAGAGCTATGATTCTCCTCAGAGTGGTTTAACTGTCAGTCCTTCTTCACAGGGAACTATAGGAATTGTTGCTTTGTGAGGGAAAGAAAGGTTGGCAACCTTCGCAACAGGGAGCTTGCTGTGGCTGGAGTAATATAACTTCCACCAGCCTTTGCCAGCACAGCTAAAGATGCACCCTTTTATCCTGGCTTTTGACAAAAGAGTTGCATATTTTAAGGACCCGCCTCATTTCTGTGGTTGCAAGTTGTTTAAAACTGTTTTGAACATGGTGCTCTAATTGTTGTAACCTGCCCTGGGAACTTAGGGTGAAGGGCCAGATAATAATAGTGATAACAATATCAGGGAGGGCAGTGCTTTTTTTCTGGGGGTACACAGAGGTATGCATACCCCTAAACGTTTTGTGAATCTAAGTTTGGCCTCATTGAGGGGCAGTATTTCAATATGAGTAGGAAAATGAGAGTACCCCTAAACATTTTTAAGGGAAAAAAGCACTGAGGCAGGGGCATAGCTGGGGGGGGGAGTGGGCAAGGGGCAGCTGCCCCCCTTGTAAAACAATAGAAATACTTAACTGACCAATTATGTCATTTCCGTCCCCCCAACAAAAGTCCTACCCCACCCTAACCAAGTCGTCCCCCCCCCCCAACACTACTGTCTACTACACCCATGACATCAGAGACAATGAGACTGTGATCCAACACTATCTGGAGACAATCCCTGGTAGAGTAGAATATTACCCATTACCTGTCCTATTAAGAAGTATACCAAAAGGCAAGGCGCCAAGGGGCAGGGCTAACCACCTGGCAGCACCTGTGCGGTGCCCATACAGACTGTGCATGTCAAGTTAAGTCAAGTAACCTTTATTGGCATCACTTAAGAACATTCAGAATACATTCAGAATAGATAGGCCAGTGCGATCTCAAACTGCGCATGTGTGGCGACTGAACAGAGTGTGCATGTGCGGCGCCCGTACGGACAGTGCATGCGCAGCAGCCCATACGCACACTGTGCACGTACCCTCGGCCGTTCTACAGCTGGGGGGAGGCAGAATGTCATCTTGTCACCCCCATCAGGGTGGCACCCAGGGCGGACCGCCCCCTGCCCCCCGCCGTATGCGCCTGCCAAAAAGTGAGAATAAACAGATGTCAACATTTTCATGTCTTGTGGGCTCTGGGGGCAGCGGGGTGGGGGTGGGGGCAGAAATCTACTCTTTTCTCTCTGGTCTTCAGTAGAAGGCAAAATAGGGGTTAGGATTGTAGGGCAGCAGATGTCATTGAGGCAGAGAGTTCCACAGATGCTGACATCAACGGGGAGGGGGGCAGGACATATCAAATGGGAAATGTAGGGAACAGACTAGGGTCACACGCACATCATATGTTTGGCGCACTTTAAACAATAATGGCTTCCCCCGAAGAATCCTGAGGACCATAGCCTGTTAAGAGTGTTGCTCTCACAGACCTACAATTAAAGTGTTAAAGTGTTCTAAGACTGCTTTACATGTGGATGTGACATGGGGTTAGAGGAAAGAGGGGTGAAATGATGTCCCAGTAATCCCGTCTTAAAACAACAGCCAATAAATGAGAAGTATTTCTGGACCCAAACGTGCCGGACTGTGTGTGTACTTTGTGAGGAGAAGGGGTTCCACGGTGAAAGATCAGTCGCGCTTTTCCTTCCTCAAACCAGGATATTCCAGTAGCCCTGACACCATGACTTCCCTCGCCTAGATAGCGCGAGAGAAAGGAAAAAACAAACAACTCAATTTTTACTTCAATGCGATTGCGCTCCCGATCCCACCCGTTCCAGGGGGCGCCTGAGCAATCCTTAGACACACGCGTCGTCGGAGATTCCCACTTTCTTGGAGGTGAAGGTGACAGCCCGTCAGGGAGAGGCAGCGTCGCCTGGCCTTTTCGGGGATCCGGAGGGCTTGGCGCGCGGTGCAAAGTAATGGAAGGGAGTGGAGAGAGAGTCCTCTGGGCGACCCTTGGGGACCTATTCTCGGCCTTGCTTCTTCTCCTCCTCCTCCTCCTCGCCATCGGGGCGCCTGGTCCCTCGGGCCCGGCCACAGAGACGCCTCGCCAAAGCCTGGGATCGGGCAGGGTGGGGCGCCAGCTCTGTCGAGGGGAGAAGAAAAAGCAGAGAAGGGAGAGGCTGAAATCCGATTTCACACCAATTTGGAAGAGCGACGTCAGCGCTTCTTTGAGTGATCCAAAGCCTCCGAGCGGACAATTTTTTATTTTCATTTTTTAAAAAGAATTCCCCACGAGGTAGAAACTTCAAAGGGCGGAAGAGTAGATAGGAATCCGCAAGTAGCGCGCAACGGCCGATCGTTCTAGACGAGGCTGATTGCCAGTCGTGATAATAGTTATTAATAATATGATGATGAATGGCTTTTACGAAAAGGGATCTGATACCTGTATAAGGATAGATACAGTCGCAGAATGTCAAATGACCTTGGGTAGCCTAGCCTCGATGGCATCCATCGTGGTTGTTTAATGTTATTGTTCTTCAAAATAAGTGCATAGTTAGAATAAATGTCCTTTAGAATAACCGAAAAAAGGAACTGGAGGGGGGCGCCCATCTTCAACCTTACACCAACTTAGAAAACCCTCAATAACTTTCATGCTATTCTTTTTTATTATTTACGAATTGGGCAACTAGACTCGAGAATCCTGGGTTTATTTTATTTTATTTTCACTTTGACTTCTCCCTCTCCTAATTTCCTTTAAATACCTGCAAATTGACAGAAACGCTGATGTACAGAACGATCGACCTAATCTCGCCAAATGTTTAAATCTTGTGGCGACCAACGAAAGAGGTTTGAGACGCCTGCTAGAATTCTCAAACAAGAGGGGAAATGCTGTTATTAAAAATAAACAACGACAACAATAGTAACATGGTTAACTATTAACTAATAAAAGCTAATAATATTGACAATGTTAATAATAGTATTACTAATAATTCATGAACACATTGATAATGATACTAAGAAATATTAATTTATTTAATTTGTATGGATAGTATAATATATACAATATCATATATGATATAGCATTAACTGCAGTAATAAATATTGCCTTCTTTAATTCATATTAATTATGCTGCAATGTAACTATTAATATCTTTAATTTGTTTAACATCATTTAAATTCCGTTCCTGCTCTCTAAGGGAATCAGAGCAGTGTTCAAGTAAAGCACAAATAAATATTAAGCAAACAGCAAAAAACAGTAAATTTCACAACAGCCAAAACAACTAGGAACATACCAAAAAAACCACATTAAACAGAAAAGTTTTAACGGCCCCCTACCCAAATCTAAGTAGGGAAGAAGCAGTGTGGGTCTTCCAGGGACTCGGGATAGCGTTAATATTGCCACCGTCATTTATTATATTACTTTAAGTGGTGGTGGTGTGGGTGTTAAAAGCCTGCCTTTACACGTCTTTAGTTTTGTCTAAGTCAGGAAGCAAGAACGAAGGAAGAGCGAAAGTTCCTGCGTATTTGGGACAATTTAGCTACCGCAAAATATATTGCTCAAAGTCATTAGGGGAAGAAGAGATGTTATGTATATATACATCGGTAACGCTCAGGCTATCAATGCAATATGTATAATAATCTCATATTAGGGACGATAATTAAAATATCGTACCGGAGTATATCTTCGCCGAGTTGTTTCCACAATGCTGGTCGCGTTTCCTTCCGTCTGTTGTGTCTATCCTTAATCCTTCGTCTCATTTCTAGAAGAAGACGTTTGAATTAAGCTTAGTGAAAGCCTTCTTTGGGATATTTGGGGTTTTTTCTCCATCTGAATGACAAAGAGAAAAGAAGCCTTTTAAAAAATGGGGGGGTCGATTTTATTTTGTTTCGAAATTTATTATCTCATTCACCCTTTCGCTATTTGGGGGCTACCACCCAGTGTTCAGAGTAGACCCGCTGAAATCAGCAGAGAAGGCCTACTTAGGGTTCATTTATTTCAGTGGGCTTACTCTGCTCGGAATTTACATACAACGCAGTATTATTTATAGGAGCTATGATTGCTCATTATTACTAATCGTCGTGGCACTTAGGAGACAAACTGTTTTCAAATTCCTTCGGTGGAGCTTATTGGAGTAGGCGAGGCAAGAGTTTGTTTGCTTGTGTGTGTGTGTGTACGTGTGTACACATATGATGTGGACGTTACACGATCAAACGCAAACCTGTTTTTATTATTTTTAAATACCCCCCCACCTAAATAAATTAAATAAATTAAAAATCCTCAAGCGAGTCATCCGGCACAAAACAGCCACGTTTGCCGTGCTGGACTCCCGTTGGATTTCACCCGAACTGCCTGACTGGGATTCGCCTCGCCCCCCCCCACCCCCCACTCCGCGTTTTAAACAGAGCGAATGGAATTTTAGCACATTGGTGGGATCAAAGGAACGGGGAAGGAAATGGCGATTGCAGTTGTACCTTATGAAACGGGACCCCTAAAGGTCTCTCTCCCCCCACACTCCAGTCTCATCAGAAATCTGGAAACGGCTCTTATTTGTGGGGGGGGGGAGGGAAAGGTCTGTGGGCTACCCCTTGATATCCCCATCGCTGGATTTACTAAAATCGAATAAAAAAAATAAAATGGGATTGTGTGTGTGTGTCCCCCACCCCTTCCTGTAGAATCCAGGAAAACGCGCCCCCCCCCCGCAATGTACTTGTGAGAATGTGTTTACTGATTTATTTATTTTCATTCTGGATTTATTGCTGCATTTTCCTGAGATATGCTTTGTAATCAGCTTGGATAACGCAGTGTCTGGGCGGCTGATCAACGCGGCTGAAATAAATAAAATACCCCACAGATTTGAAATCACTAATTTATTTTGGGCTGGGGGGGGCGGCGGTCGCGTGCGGGTTCTCAGAATGGCATCCCTAACAAGGGGAGGTCGGACAATCCGTTCATAAGCTGTTGTTTAAAACAAACCAACAAACAAAAGCGCCATTGATTTCATCAGGAGAGATTCCAGCAGGTGTTGGAAGTCTCAGCGGAAACAATGGACATGAAATGTGTTGGGAAGGGGCGGGATAGAGAGTGGGAATGATCTGGATCCCACTTCCCAGCACTGAAAAATAAATTCAATTTCAGTCCATTAAACCTGCTTCTGGTTTATGCCCAGGTAGGATTAAAATCCATGAATGATGAATCCGTGTGTTTTTACGGATTTTTTTAAAAGTTAAAACGAACATCAATATAATTAAATGAGAACTATTGTTGAATTATGATTACGATTATGATAAAATTTATGACCTGCCCTTTACCAACAGATCCCCTGGGGAGGATACAACAATTTAAAACTGTTAAAATATAGTACAGTCACAGGAACAGGGCTGTATTATTATTATTATTATTATTATTATTATTATTATTATTAATTCGACTCGATTATAGAATCAAGTTCCTTTATTTCAGTGGGTCTACTCTGAGTTAGTCGGATACAACCCATTATTATGCATTGATCCAATCGTAGGAGTTAATTCCTAGGGGCCAAAGTCCCTTTGCCGCCCCCCCCATTAAATTATTTGAGAGTGCTACTTCCCCACCCCCAGGTTGACGGGCATTATTATTCAAATGGGGTGTGCGAACCCCGTCTTGTGATCGATTATGTCGACGGGGCTCACCTGGGCTCCCCCAAAATTTTATTCAACTTGGCACCACTGGCAAACAAACGTCTAAACCCCATGCATTTCCGAGGGAAGTTTTCACACTCGTGTTTGTCTTTCATGCTAAAATAAATGTAAAACACACATGCCTGAGGAAATCACTGTCATATCTGCAGTCGCGATATCAATTCCTCCTATATAACTTTTGCATTACCGAAGTCCCACTTTCCAAAAATCATCTTTGGACATTTGGATCCTGACCCCAAAGGGAGATAATGAGTTCGAGGTTTCTAAATCGTGTTTACTTGATAGACTATATTAATCGCAATGAAGCGGTTTTCCGCTGCGTAGTGCAATAGGGCGCAGGCAGAGATGACCGTTTAGGTCCTGACCGTCAACAGGTCGCTTATGCACCTTATTCCCGCGGAAAGCTGCCGATAGTGCGCGCCTAGACTTTTTTTACACGCACGCACGCGCACACACACAAGTTCAGGTCGCGATTCCAATCTAAGCGTTTTTGTAGCCTGTTCTTATCCGTGGGAATAAATCCGCAGTTTGATCCCATGCGCGTTTGCTTGGGAGTAAATTCAGTGACTGCCTTCTTTGCTAGGAAAACTATATGGGCCTGCAGCTGTAAACACGTGCTTAAACTCTGCGCAATCCTGGTACCAGTGCCACTGACGTGTGTGTGTGTGTGCGTGTTTTCAACCAGTGGATTTTATAACTACTTAGGTTTGTTGGCTAAACTATGTGAGCACCTTGAGACAGAGAGTGGACGAACAAGAAGCTGCTTTATTCCATTAGCAGCGCCTCTCTAGCAATTCAGACAGGACGTCTATCTCCCAGCCCTACCTGGAGCTGCCCGGGGTCCAACCGGAGACCTTCTGTGTGCACTGGCGTAGCAACCCCCGCCGGCGATCACCCAGAGCTGCTGAGCTTTTCGTGGGACATCGCCCTACCCAAGCACCCGGAGGGACTGTGGCTCCCAGTCGCCCTCTCCTGCCCCTGCCTTCCTATGCTACTGTCTGCATCCAAAACAGACTCTCTCCCACCGGGCTGAAAATACATTATCTGAAATATCATCTGAAAGTAGATGACTCTCCAAAACTAGGATACAACCTCCCATCTGCTTCCTTATATTCTGCCGTAAACTGCCATAGATGTTGGTGGAGAAAACCAACGTTTGAAGGAGGTGGACTTTGGTAAATTTCGAACGGGGACTCTCAGCTAAAATAAATAGACGAAGCCAGCCGCACAGACCCAAGCCAATTTTAATCTGGAGCAAACCCCACTGTGTTAAGTGAAACATCCTCCCAGGAAAGAGGGTGCCTAGGATAGGATAGCACCCATCGAACTCTGCCGGACTTCCTTCTGAACAAGTGTAGGAATTCGGGGATTCATTGAGGATAAGGCAATGTACCACCTGCACTCTCGGAGCGAAGGCCAATGGCTGGGAATCGCAGGCGAGGAGAGCGCCGCTGCGCTCAGGACCTGCTTCTGGGATTCCCTTGGAGGCGTTGGGTTGGCCACTGTGACCACCACAGGAGACTTTGGCCTGATCTTTTGTAAACCCCGGTACAGATCTAACGACACTGCGCGCATGGGGGTGGGGGTAGGAGAGGCAACTTCCCTCCTAAATCAATAAAAATAAATACAAATCCCTCTAACAAAAATCCCGGCTACGCCAACGATTGCAGGTTGCACTGAGATCACCGCTCCAGGCAGGGGCGGATCTATTCTGAAACTAATATTCTGAAACTTCAGCTTCAGGGTCCCTTATCTCGCAGGGCCCCCAGAAGCAACCTCAGTCCAAATCGCTTTTTAAAAATGGGTCTAGTAGACCTAATTTGAGTTGCATGGATTTGAGTGAAATTGCTTGGGGTTTTTTGTATATATTTTAACAAACCCAACGTTTGAGAATCAATAGCACAGATGTTGTAAAGGTTGTTGCAAGCAACCGCATTGAAGATAATAGTAGTTACCCAGACCTGTTGCTGGTTGCAAAGAGGCCACCATAACAGTTCAAGCTTCAGGGCCCCCCCAAAAGTAGGTAGGTCACTGACTCCAGGTAGTTACAAACCCAAAACGGCTGCGGAAAGGAAAGGAAAGGAAAGGAAAGGAAAGGAAAGGAAAGGAAAGGAAAGGAAAGGAAAGGAAAGCCAGTTGTGGTGTAGAGATTAGACTGCCGGATTTGGACCTTGGGAGGTCAAAATGATTACGATGATCAATCACAATAACCCTGTGAGGTAGGTTAGGCTGAGAGGCAGTGGCTGTTTCCAAGATCACCTAGCGAGCTTCAGGGTCGAGTGGGGATGTGAACCCTAGTATCTTAGGTCCTAGTCCAACACTCTACCCACTGCACCACACTGCCCATGCAATTGTCTGCGCACCCTTGCCCCACTGCCTCTCAGTCCCTAACTCACAGGGTTGTTGTGGGGATTAAATGAGGAGAACCGCAAATGCCGCCTTCGCGTTCATTGGAGGGGGGAAAATGGGATAGAGATAGATAGATAGATGATAGATGATAGATGATAGATAGATGATAGATAGATGATAGATGATAGATAGATAGATAGATAGATAGATAGATAGATAGATAGATGATAGATGATAGATGATAGATAGATGATAGATAGATAGATAGATAGATAGATAGATGATAGATGATAGATGATAGATGATAGATGATAGATATATGATAGATGGATATAGATGATAGATAGATGATAGATAGATAGATGATAGATAGATAGATAGATAGATAGATAGATGATAGATGATAGATAGATGATAGATGGATATAGATAGATGATAGATGATAGATAGATAGATAGATAGATAGATAGATAGATGATAGATAGATATAGATAGATGATAGATAGATTAGATAGATAGATAGATAGATAGATGATAGATAGATAAATGATAGATAGATAGATAGATAGATGATAGATATAGATAAATAGATAGATAGATAGATGATAGATAGATAGATAGATATAGATATAGATATAGATATAGATATAGATATAGATATAGATATAGATATAGATATAGAGAGATGGCCAGCCAGCACCAGAAGTAACCCTACTGCATCGCCAGGAGGCTAGGAATCGAGGCCACGGGATCCCCAGTCGCTGCGGAGAGATCCCTTTTCCTTTCCGGGAACTCCTAAATAGCATGTTATATTTTTAACCTGTTCCAAGTCGCAGAGCCTGTTGGAACTTGGCGGAGGGCGTAAAAGAGTAGGCACCTGCTCCGGGAAGCAGGTTGGTGTCCACCTCGCCCCGTTCTCACTGAGTGACCGCAGAGTGGGGGCGGGTGGAGGAAGGAGTGTGCGCCTTTCCTGTGATTTATGCCTCGGCCAAGGCGTGTAGGAGCGAGCTTCCCGCTCGACCGCGCTGGCTCTGAAGGCTCCGCTATAAATTACCCGCTCGCCGCTGCGCAAAAGCTGCCGAAGGCCGGCGGGGAATTAAAAAACCCCAGAACGGGCCCTTTGAACGCCAGGAAACCACATTTTTGAAAAAGGCAAAAGAAGGGGGGGGAGGAGGAGGAGAGCCAGGAAAGGCTAATTAAGGGAAGGTTCCCTCACTATCCCCCTTCTCCCAACAGACATCGTGGAAGTACCAAAAGTCCATTGATCGGAACTCATGGGCAATTAGACTTTTCCAACGGAGAAAAGGGTGTCGCTGGCACATGTTTCCAGGAAAAGCATCCAGAAGTCTTAGGGCCCGTTAAAAAATATGCAACCCCTTGATCCCCTGTGAATGCATACTTGAAAGTAAGCAGAATTGTGTTGCATAGAATGCTGCCTTATACCGACTCAGACCGTTGCTCCATCCAGCTCAGTATTGTCTACACTGACCGGAAGCAGCAGGGTTTCAGACCAGGTGCTTCTTCCGGTCCTTCCTGGAGATGCTGGGGTTTGAACCTGAGACCTTCTGGGCGCAAAGCTCTACCCTGAGGCAGGGCCCATTCCCCGTTGCCTGGGGTTGGTTTAGTGGGACTGACCTCCTAGCCAAGGTTGCAACTTCAAACCTAGGGCTGAGATGCGGCGACACCCCGCCTCCACCGCAATGCTGTAGGACTTTAACGCCCACCAGAGCCCCGGCCACCGTGGCTAATAGCCGGGAAGGATGTGGGGTTGGAGTCCAGCCACATCCGCAGCCAGAGCCACAACTTCCCTGTTACTGTAGAATCCGGGGCGAAATCCCCGGCTTCCATTGATTCCGAACGGCAAAGAGATCCCATAGGCAAGAGTGTAGCCCCCGGATGGGCGTTCTCATTGGCGAATGTTCATCTTACATAAAAGGAAAATATAAATCCAGTCCTCTTACTTATCGGAAAACCATCAAAGCAAACGGCTAATGCTCTCCAGGAACCAATCAGATTAGCAAGGATACCAGGCTGCCTGCACATATTTATGATGTTCTGCAATGGTTCCCTGTTGCTATCCCATAGAAGAGCCTCTCCCCGCACCCGTTATCGCAACATTCCTGGCAACGAGTCTGGCAAGAACAGCTTACTTCGTTCGATGCTAGAAGCGGGAAATTAGGACCACCGTCCACCCCAAAAAGCATTCGATTCGCGAGTCCCCTGGAGGCAAAACTAAACGCTGCGAAAGATTACCTTAAAACAGAGCGAGATACCATCACCACCGCCATCTTCCTGGGTGGAGCGTTTTTATGCTTAGAATCTTATTTTGGCACTGAGCTGTATACTGTATAAATTTGTTGGTGGTAGTGGTTGTATCCAACTAAATTCTACTTCGAGCAGACCCATTGAAATTAACACACCCAAGTTAGTCATGTCCATCTATTTCAAAGGGTCTTCTCTAACATTTGCTATATTAGAGCAGCAGCAACGCCGACGACGACCCCGTTTAACGCGTGCTTGGATCACTTTTGTAGCCCTGTAACTGTTCCAAATGTGATCCTTACGTGGAATAAAGTAACGGGCTGGATTCGCTTCATCCGCACAAGCAGCTCCTTTCCGCAACTAGGGCATTGGAGATCGGGGCCGATTAGAATAAAGTACCGTAAACCCCTGGCTGGGCTCCCAGGCCCATTTACTTTCGGATTAAGATTGAAAGGGATCTGATTTGTTCACAACTATTGTGGGAGGACTCGAATTGAAACCGAATTCCGCCGTGCTCCCCTGGGGAGCTTGGTTGGAAAAATGGAGATGGGTCGGAGTGGGTTTTGCCCCGCAGCAGAGCGCACACGGTCTGGGGTGTGAGTTCAGCTTCAGGAGCGCCCGCAGGAGTGTGTCTGTAGATCAGCCCTTTTCTCTGAATGGAAAGGGGCGCTCTACAGAAAACAATCTTGATTCTGTGCTAATAAAATTGGAGCAAACCAAACCGAAGCAAGGAAGGATAATTCTCTCTCAGACGTAGGAAAGGGGCAAAACGCATTCCCCGCCACGTTCCCTTTCCTGTCCTCACTAGGGCAAAGTGGGACACTATGGTGCTAAACCAGCGTTTCTTGCAGGCCTCTCCGTGAAAAGGCTCAGGATCAATGTTACTTTATTCCGCTGCAACCGGATATAAGAAAAGGAGTTAATTCCGAGTGCTAATGACAGGGATCTCAAGGTATGAAAAGAGGAAATCCTCGTTGGTTTTGACAAACCGAAGCAGTAAGTAAAAAGAAAGGGGGGGCAGAATCCAGCCAGCGAGGCCCAGGAAATATGTAAAGGCAGCCCAACTTAAGCCAGGGAGTCGCCCTTAAGTAGTGCCGAAAGGTGACTCTTTTGGCAAACTTCTCTGGCAACCAAAGTCGGACGAAGCAAAGGTGGGCGGGGGTTGGGATAAAGAAACCCCAGCGAAGGAAATGGGTTGGATTTAAGCAGGGTTCTCCAAAGCCGGCTTGTTAGCTGAAGGGGAGGGAGGTAGTAGTTAAGATTTCCTCTAAAAGTGCCAGGTAGGAAGATCTCCTGCTCTTTGGCGATAGAGAAATTCCCGAGGGGAGGAAAATGTGCTCTGCTCTTGGAAAGGGGGGACGAAGAAGAAGAAGAAGAAGAAGAAGAAGAAGAAGAAGAAGAAGAAGAAGAAGAAGAAGAAGAAGAAGAAGAAGAAGAAGAAGAAGAAAGGGCGCATTTCTAGATGCGTCCTACGCTTTTGGAGAGGTTCATGGGCCTTTGGAGAGCGGCGGTTCGCCCTGGGCCGCTGGGCGCGCATTCCTTCTTCGCAACTCTCCAACCCAGCTGCATCTTTTAATATACATATACATATTTATATTTATATATTTTACGTTATAATGCCTCCACCCTTCTGGAGGAGCCAGCCGTCGCGGCCCCCCTTTCTCTCGCACCCTTTCCACAACGACCCACCCACCCCTCTCCCTCCCTCTTCCCAGTTGGACCTGGCGGCGAGCATGTCAGAGTTCACGAATCTGGTTTAGGCGCTTTTAACTTCCAGCTGTAAAAAGACGGATATTAAAGCCCTCTAATGGATCCCGCGCGAAAGAAGGGATACATTTTCACGTTTCAGAACGGGGAGTGGGGGAGGAATTGCGTCTGGGATAACACACACAGCATTAAACATTCGAAAGGGGTGGTGGGTGGAAGGAAAGACACCATCAAAAGCGAGCTGAGGAACGCGCCGTCCCCAGTCTCACTCAACACACACACCCTGCACCTGGCATTTGAGAACAGAGTGAGGAGGTCGAGGCTGTACAAGGGCATTTGGATAGGGCGTGTTTTCTTTCACCTGGCAAGTTATGTGGGAGAAAGGCAGGAGATATCAAGACTGGTCAAGATGATAGCAAGACCTGGTATAAGCTAATAGGAGGAGGCAGGGGTGCCAACTTAAATAAAATGATGGGGGCAGCAGGTAAGCCCTGACCCGCATGCTCAATCACAAGACGTGGTGCATGCACACCATTTGAATGGCAATGATAATCAACTTGGGGAGGGCGACCCCTCTAATATTTTATTGGGGGTCCTGAAGAGACGTCTGCCCCTAGGAGTTGGCTCCTATGGAAGGAGCTGTGTGCATGTGTTTAAGAAACTACTAGAAGGGAATATGAGGAGGGGGACCATTCCAGTGTACTTCCCAATGATATTTGTGTGTGCGCGCGCGAATAGCGTGGAGAAACTGGATACTCTCTTATAATACTGGAACTTGGGACCATCCGATGAAGCTAAGTAAATAGCTTGTTAAGGCAATGCTCTGCCTCAAAGAGGCTCCATTTTGCTGCTGTTCCATGGGCAGATGTGAAACAGCAACCTAAGTGTCTTTGAGTTGTTCGCTCCTGGAGGAATATCCAAGGTTCTGAATGACACTGAGCTCTTCTTCTGGGTGCTCATTTGGTTCTTAGGGTAGAAACATTCTGGAGAGGGGGAAGCTGAACCACTGAAGAAAGTGGGGGAAAGGCTGAGGCTCAGTGGTAGAGCAGGGCTGACATTTTGGCATCTGAGGCAAACTACAAAATGGTGCCGCTCTGGTCAGGGAAGGAGGGTTGAGTGAACGTCAGGAACAAGGGGGAATCAAATCAACCTTACCTGATGATATTCCGTTGCGCCAGAAGCGGTTTAGTCACGCTGGCCACATGGCCAGGAAAGCTGTCTGTGGACAAACGCCGGCTTCCTCGGCCTGAAAGCGAGATGAGCGCCGCAACCCAAGAGTCACCTTTGACTGGACTTAACCGTCCAGTGGTCCTTTACCTTTTTACCTTACCTGATGGTTGAAGTGCGATTCAAATGGGCCTGCTCTAAATCAGCCCAAGACAGCCTAGAGGGCAGCCACCTCCTACCTAAGGGTAGCAGGATGTCAGGAGTGCCTCCCATTGTCAGAGAGGGCGCTGTAGAAGCAGCAGGTCCAAGGAGCGCATGACAGCAGCAGCAGGTGACACATTCCTCAGAGGCCAGATCTGCTGCCCCTCTGGATAGTGCCACCTGAGGTGGTCACCTCACCTTGCCTCAGGGGTGGGCAGGTCCTCTGTTAGAGCATTTGATTTCTACACAGAAGGCCCCTAGTTCAATCCCTGGCATCCCCTAGTAGGGCTGAGAGGGTCTCCATGTCTGAAACCCTGGAGAGCTGCGGCCAGTTCGTGTAGGCAATGCGAGCTAGATGGACCAACTGACTGCCTCAGTAGAAAGCATCTTCCGATGTTTCTAAACAGATTGCCTAAGTGATACTTGGCGTGTTCGATGAAAACAAATTTAGCAATGGAGTAATGATACAGGGTTGTGCACTAACATTAGTCATAGTAGACCCATTGAAATTTATCGGCACTAAATTCAGCGTTAGGTGTGTTAAATTTCAACAGGTCTATTCTGTGTATAAATTAGATGGAGACAACCCAATGATTCTCCCAAAAATGTACATGGAAAGAATAATGTTAGCAAAGTCTTTCATTTTGCACACCTTGAAAAGTTTGAAACACACCTTGAGTTAGAGCTATGCTTGGAAAGTTTAACAGAACAACAACTAACTACTACCCCTCACAAGAGACCATGAACTTTGGTTTAGGTGACTCCATCAGGATTACGGGGGTGCTTTTAGGACAGGACTTTGGGGGAAGAACTCCAGAGCTCCGTGGATAAACCAATTGGCCTTAGCAAGGGGCAAATATTTCAGCAAAGCAGGGAAAAGGGCAATGGGAGGTGGAGGGAATCTCTTCACCCCTCAAGCAGTAGAAAATTCCCACTCCTCCCTCAGATTTAATAGGTGGAGTCAGTGGAATTTCCCAATATTTTTCTTCTCCACCCCTTTTCAAAAATATCTTTGCCCAGTATTCCCCTACTTTTGTCAGATTCATATTATTTACTCCCAACAAACATAAACACAAATTTAATAAACAGCAACTAATGATAATGATGACAATGACATCATCATTTGTTGTGGGGTAGGGGGGTTGTTGTCTTCAGTGTTACCCCTGCTCTGAGTAGACCCATTGGCATTCATGAACATGTCTAAGGACTATTCATTTCTGTGGGTCTGCTGCTCTGAGTAGGACTTGCAATCCCCTTACAAAAATTGTTTGTTTTAAAATATTTTTTCCTTTCTTCATTCTATTTAAATATAATGGCTTTAAATATATATTCTGGGAAAAGGGGTGGTTTACACATCATACATTTAACGTACTCGCCCATCCCAAAGAACCCTGGGAACTGTAGTTACCCCTCACAGGACTACAATTCCCTGCACCCTTAAACTACAGCTCCCAGGATATTTCAGGGTGGAGTCATGTGCTTTAAATGTATGGTGTCTGTGCAGGCTTTAAATATACAATTATATCTTCAACTTCTGGTTGTTGTATTAAATCAGTCCATTTCTTTTCCTTTTTTTTTACTGTATTTTTACACAGGTCAAAGCCCCATTGAAACCAAAGGAACTTACTTCCTAACAGGATTATAGCCTTACTACCATCCATTCCTCTATTCCCAATGTTCAGCTTATGAGTGCCCTTGCAATGGTGACCCAAGTTGTAAAGGTAAAGGGACCCCTGACCATTAGGTCCAGTCGTGGGGTTGCGGCACTCATCTCGCTTTACTGGCCAAGGGAGCCGGCGTACAGCTTCCGGGTCATGTGGCCAGCATGACTAAGCCGCTTCTGGCGAACCAGAGCAGCACACAGAAACACCGTTTACCTTCCCGCCAGAGCAGTACCTATTTATCTACTTGCACTTTGACGTGCTTTCGAACTGTTAGGTTGGCAGGGGCAGTGACTGAGCAATGGGAGCTCACCCCGTCGTGGGGATTCGAACCACCAACCTTCTGATCGGCAAGTCCTAGGCTCTGTGGTTTAACCCACAGTGCCATTCCCCAAAAGATGAAAATGTCAGCAGGCTTGTGGGAATCCTGTTTTCTGAAGTACATGTTATCTTCAGGGATGGAAAGAGCCCTACAGAAGGAATAACTTTTAAAAGGCCAATTAGCAATGGAGGAGGCTTGTACATTAGGCCCAATCCTCAGTCTTCAGCCAATCCCCGCTGCCTTTCTTACCAACCAGTCGGGAGATGGCTCTGCCTGTCATTAGCTCTGGCTCCCCCTACTGCTGGTCTCCTTGCCTTACACTCTGCCAGTCCCACGGGGCATCAGCCACTTCTGTCAATGAGGACTGAGCATGCTCAGTGATCACAAAATGCTGAAGGACTATAGGCAGCTAAATGGAAATATGCAGAGTGGGGAGAGAGAGAATAGAGTACAGTGGCAGGCATCCTGAGAAGAAAAACTCTATACTGCAGCATTTTGCTGCAAGTTCCATGCTCCATTAATGGAGAGGCATGCCCAATCCTGTGCACATTATGGAGACGCATCACAGTTCAGTGGTAGAACACATGCTTTGCCTGCAGAAGGTCCCAGGTTCAGTCCCCATTATCTCCAGGTTGGAATGAGAAAGATTAACTGTCTGGAATCTGGGCAGCTGCTGCCAGTCAGTGTAGACAACACCAGGGGACAAGTCATTGTCTGATTCAGTATAAGGCAACTTCCTGCATTCCAGTACAAAAGTCTCATTGTGTTTAAAGGACGCTTACAATTTCAGCCTTAATTAAGAATAGAAATAAAAAGATGCACTATCATTTCCACTTCAAAACATAGTAATATACAACATGCAAATCACCATGCATTAGATGTTTGTGGGCGCGCGCACACACACCCCTCCTATGTGCAATTTGTTAAACACAGACAAGTACTGGAAACATCAATATATTTTTATGGCATTCAACACACACACCTGCCAGCTTGTACCATATTGATAAAGGTCAGAGTAATTAAATTACCCATAAAAACTAAATCCAAAATAATGCTTTGCCTGAATCAAACATAATATCTGTCAAGCACCAGCATCAGATACTTGACAGTGGCTACCCAAGAAACGCAATCTCTAGAACCACGTGAGAAAATCTTGCCGCTTCTCTCAGCGTCTGATGATTAGAGCTACAGTGCCTCTGGTACATGGGCATTTTCAATCTGAGGGCCACACTTGCTTCTTTGCAACCATCCGTGGGCCACATCATGCCAGTGATGGCAAAAGTGGGTAGGGCAAAGGATGTAAATTTTACCTCTATACAGTAGTTTCTACATACACAAAATACTCCATTCATCTAATCAAGAGGCAGCTCAAGCCTGAGGTCGTTGTCCCTGTCCCCCCCCCCCCGTGTGCTAATATGACTGACAGGACCTTCGGATTGGACCATCTCATAAGAAAATAAGAACTGCATAAATCCATCTCCTTCCAGGGGAAACAGCACTTGTTAGATTTCTGCCTATGGTACCTCTCTTTAAAGACCCAAGGATTCCTACACCAGGGGAAATTTGTGCTACTTGTCAAAGAAGCCTTTCTGTCCCTACACATAAATATCTCCCAGGAAATACTGAAATTCATTTTCATATGAAATTGCCATGCATTGGGGCCAACGGTCCATCTTGCCCAATACTGACTGCCAGAGTTGTAGGTAGCTTTCCAGGATCTAAGGCAGCATAGATGCCAACACCCTGGGGCCCTGGGTGCCCCATGCAGGGGGTGGGCAGGCACCCACACATTTTGGTGCCAGGGCCATGCATGCTGCATGGCACTCATGGTCCCAGGCACTCACAATCGCAGGGCCAAGCTGGCAATCCTATCAGACAGAGAGATTTCCCCAGCATCTGATACCTGATTGGAGAGAGAGAGAGAGAGAGCTGCTAGGAACTGAACATGGGACTTTCCCCTTGCAAAGCAGATACACAACCATGAGGCAATGGGTGCTACCTAAATCGTGTTAACTTGAGAAGATGGTGAACATGGAATGTTTCTATCTGAAGCAGATGCACCACCACCTGGCTATGGACCCTCTGTAGGTCAGTCTTCTAATATAAAGCTTAGAGAGGGCCTCCCATATTCCCTTAAGCTTGCAGAAGCACAAAAAGCTATGGTGAGCACACACATGTGCAGAGAGAGAGAGAGAGAGAGAGAGAGAGAGAGAGAGAGAGAGAGAGAGAGACCCACACTAGGGACAGGTAGAATCCTCAAAATGAGCATGCTGGGAAGCCTTGGAATGCTGCCTGATTGCTGGGGAGGGATAGAATGGAAGGAAGTGGCCAGAATCAGAACCAAGGAGTACCTCTACACAGCAACATTTTGTTTCAGGCCCGTTGGCAAAATGATGATGAGATGGAACTTTCACATCATATCCAGAACACAAGGTCTTTCAGCTCACCTATTTAGGGCACACATCCAGGGCACACCATTGCTTTCACAATGGCTGGGCAAATATAGTTCCTCCTCCAACAGCATTCTCCCTGAGTGATTTCCAGCAATAGGTATTATTGCCTCTTATTATTATTGCCTCTTATTAATTTATTGCAATAAATTATTGCATTATTATTATTATTATTATTATTATTATTATTATTATTATTATTATTATTGCATTATTGCCTCTTACAGTGGTGGGTAGAACACAGCAGGTGGTGCTGTGGTTTAAACCACTGAGCCTCTTGGGCTTGCTGTTCAGAAGGTCAGTGGTTCGAATCCCTGTGAGGGAGTGAGCTCCCGTTGCTCTGTCCCAGCTCCTGCCAACCTAGCAGTTCGAAAGCATGCCAGTGCAAGTAGATAAATAGGTACCACTGCTGTCTAATTAACTTTTTAAGACCAGAACTTTAGGATTTGTTTCACTGTGAACAAATCAGTGAGAAAGGTTGGTAGTGTCAGGCACAGCTGTCTAAGTAATATTCAGGTAGACTGTTCCATTGAATCAAGCAACATCGACCTACAGCAGGGAGGTCTCTGTGGCCCTCCCAATGTTGCTGGACTCCATGTAGCTAGCATGCCCTCTCTGGGCACAAACAAAAGAACATGGGAAAAGCCTGCTGGATGAGGCCATTGACCCATCTAGACCAGCATCCTATTCTTACAGTGGCCAACCAGAGGTCTGTGGGAATCCTGCAAGCTAAACACAAGTGCAATAGCACTCTGACCACATGTGGCTCCCTGCAACTGGTAATCAGAGGCATAATGCCTCTGGCAGCAGAGGTAGAGCATAGCCACCACGGGTAGCCATTAATAGCCTTGTCCTCCATGAATTTGTGTAATCTTTTTCTAAAGCCAGCTAAGTTGGTGGCCACCACTGCCTCCTCTGAGAGCAAGTTCCATAGTTTAGCCATGAGACACTGAGAATTGTAGTCCAACCACATCTGGAGAACCACAGGTTCCGTGTTTTTTGGCATAGAAGTCTTCATTAAAAGCCTCCTTTTCATCTTAAGCACATTACTGGCGCAAGCCACGCTCCCACAGAATCCCTAATGATTCATGCTACAGAAGCAATGCATGGCAGATTTTCCTGAAACACAGGCTGCTGCTGCTGCTGTTGTCATCATTAGCACAAACATTGTTCAGCTTATGGGAACAATTCTGGGAAGCTCAGAACAAGGGCACACTAGTCCCCAGCACATGGGGAAAGGCACCCAGTCCTTCACAGATCTTCACCTGGGCCCATTAGCACCTATAATGGCTCATTAATTCTAGGCTGGGTAATCAAACTGCAGGCATATTCTTAAAAGAGTTAATTTTTAACTGAGAAGACTGCTGACTGGGGAGAAAAAAATAATGCAATACCATATTGCCCCTGAACAGAGTGGAGAAGAAAGGAGCTTGAGGAATTGTCACCGTCCAGCTTCTGTAGCAGCCTCTTCACCCCACCCCTGCAACACACACACACAACCACCACAAGGACATCTGAAGGACCATCTCCCCCATCCCCATGGGAATGGAGAAGAAGCTGGAACAACTTTTTCCCAACAAATAAGTGGTCTTATCCTTTCTACAGTGGCGCTGTGGGTTAAACCACAGAACCTAGGACTTGCTGATCGGAAGGTCGGTGGTTCGAATCCCCATGATGGGGTGAGCTCCTGTTGCTCAGTCCCTGCTCCTGCCAACCTAGCAGGTTGAAAGCACATCAAAGTGCAAGTAGATAAATAGGTACCACTCTGGCGGGAAGGTAAACGGCATTTCTGTGCTCTGCTCTGGTTCGCCAGAAGCGGCTTAGTCATGCTGGCCAATAAAGCGAGATGAGCGCCGCAACCCCAGAGTCGGTCATGACTGGACCTAATGGTCAGGGGTCCCTTTACCTTTACCTTTACTGTTGTCATAATCTTATTCAAACCACTTTGTGAGGTCCACCTGGTATATAAATGCCATAAGAATATAAATATATGCTGACGTTGTTGTTTTAACAAGGAGCACCCAGCCCTTGATTTGGGTTCCAAAAGAGCCTATGTGGAATGACAGGCTAGGCTGAAATTTTGGGCATCTTTAGTTGAGGGGTAAAGCTGCATGCACACCACGCACTTAGAACATATTCTCCACACATCCTAGAATTCTGGGAATTGTAGTTTATCCCTCACAGAGCTATAATTCTCAGAACCCAAGGATATTTTTTTTTGAGGGGTTTTTCTTTAAATATATGGTATGTGCACAGTCTAGATGTCACGGAACTCTGCATCAAATCAAGGAGTGAATGACCTGTGGTGCATGAAAGGCTGAGGCTGCAATTCTATGCACACTTTGCTGGGGGCAAAACTCATTGAACTCTATGGGGCTTATTTCATGCACACATACAGGCTTGTACTGAAACACATTTAACATCGCAGTCTGAACCAGGTCTGCTCAGAAGTAAGTCCTATTCAGTTCAAAGGGCTTACTCCTGAGTGAGTGGAGTTAGGATTGCAGCACATAGGATTGTGTATTTCAGCTTCATTTCCTACAGCATTAAGGATGTGGGCTGAATGCACACCAGGCATTTAATGCACATTCTGCCCCGAAATAATCCTAGGAACCAAAGTTTACCTTTCGCCAAGCTTCAATTCCCAGCAGTCTTAACAAACCATGGTTCCCAGGATACTGGGGTGGAGGGTGGGGGGAGGCATTCTTAAAACGTATGGTGTGTCCAAAGCAAAAATGTAACTAAATCCATACCTGCGTCACAATAACTTTGTTGGTCTTTAAAGTGCCACAAAATCTGTTTTGGCTTTTAAGCAAAGCATTGTTTGGCTATGCCTCCAAGAGGTAGGGAATGAACACTCCAGACTTTCCAGGGATCAAAGCAATTCCTGTAGGAGGCCTTTAATTCACACAGAACCCTCTGTCTGGTTAGTGGATAACATCCCATTTCCTTGTGTAGGATTTGGTTGTAATAACCAATAATAGTAGTAATAATAATAATAATAATATCCTCAGTACCATACGCTTTAGAATTCCATAAGAAAAAAAATACCAAGGCAAGACCTGCTAATAATATAAATAATATATAAACATACAACAACAACAGCAACAACAACAACAACACAGTGGCATACATTTTATTGAGTTTCATAAGCTAGCTAGCTAAATAAATAAATAAATAAATAAATAAATGATTAAGACAAGTATCTGGGCCTTAAAAAGTTACATTTAGCTCTTGGAGGAATATGCAACCTTTTGAATGATTTTCAGGGCAGAAGGGCATTCTGGAGACAGAGAGAAACTGAACCATGGAGGAAATGGAGGGGAGGGTGGATCTCAGCTCAGTGGTGAGGCATCTGATTTTCATGCAGAAGGTCCCTGGTCCAATCCCTGGCACCCCCAGGTAAGCTTAGGCGTGTCCCCTTCCTGAAACCCCGGGAGAGCTGCTGCCAGCCAGTGTGGACAGTACTGAGCTGGATGGACCAATGTTCTACTCTGTAAAAGTCAGCTTCCTGTGTTCCTAAATTAGTAAATACGTGTATCTACACATAACCTCAGTTTTGTAGACTGAACATCTGGTCAAGGATTCGTTGTAGATGCATAATAATCACACGCCGTGTTCTATATAACGTTTAATTGGGGCGGCAGTCAAGCGTTAATGGGGTCTTGGGTACCTTCAGAGATAAATCCGCATAAGCAGTTTGTTTTCGAAAACTGGAGGCAGATCCACGTCCTAGAACTCCCCAGTGCCTTTTAAAACTACAATCAGAAGCCTCCTCCTTCATCTTTACCTGCCTTCCTTGTGCATTTCCGTTTCAGGCCTCTTTGAACAGCGAGTTTGGAGTAACGTCTGAAGCCAATAGCAGAAATGCAAAGCACGTGTTACTGCAGCACCATCGCCAGACACACTTACTCAGAAGTAAGTCCCACTGCGACCAATTTCATCCACGCTGGTGACCCTGCACGGAAGCAAATCCCACTGAATTCAATGGGATTTACTCCCAGGTAAGTGTGTATACGATGGCAGCTTCAGTCCCACCCACCCACCAGAACTTTATTTTTCTTTTAGTTATATGGGGTTTCTCTCGTTTGCTTTTTAGGATAACTAATCTTACAAAGTTTGCGTTTCAAATAATTGTAAAAACAAGTCACGCCCGTTTACTCTGAATTAAAGCTGCCTTGAATATAATGAGACTTTCCCTTCAAAATTGGAGAGATTCGAGGTCGGAGTGTAACTATGTTTCAGACCAGATGTAATAATAACGGTGGTGATGCTGATAGTGCAATCTTTAACATACTTACAAGGAAGCAAATTCCATAGTGATTCAGTTGGAAGTCGCGTCAAAGTAAACAGGCTGAAAAATTAGGAAAGGGGTTTATTGATTTCTGGGTATATCGGGTTTTTCAAACTTTCTTCAAAGAAAGGGGTTGATTTCTCATGCGAATTTACTGCGTTATTTCAGATGTCTTGGAAATATTTAGCTGCACTCATTCAAGCCTTAAATATAAGCCTCTTAAAATGTTTTTGAGACATCTGAAACAAGAAGGGATTCTACGCGTTCAAAAGAGAAACTCTCGTGTTTCCTTCCTGGTTCCTGTTGCTGTTTTTGCAGTTTTTAAAGTGAAAATTCAAAGACGACGAATGAAATTTGTTCAATTGATTTTGTAGTTTGGTTTTATATTTTGAAGAAAATGTGTTGGGTTACAGCGGGAACATTTTGGGTGATCATGTAAATTTTGTTTTAAGAAATCATTAGATTAATACCTCTTCTTTTCGGACCGTTACCCGGTGTTAGAAGTTTTATCGGGAAGGGGTGAAGGGCTATGTACCGTTCAAAATAAGCTGTATGTATAACCTTTTCGAAACAAACTTGAAAACGATTGTACTCAATCCAACCCAATACAGGTGTTTCATAGAGCGCAATCTTATGCCTAGTTACTCAGGAGTAACTTTCACTATCTCCAGTGAACCTTCCTCTCTAGGTTTCAGATGGCACCCGAAAAGTCCTGTTAATTAACCACCCCTTGAAATAAACGGGGACATCAAATAAGCTGAATTTTGCTTGATCACTAACCTCCATCATTCCCATTCTGTGTCTGTAAATATACATATTTTTTGAAGGTTATGTTAGGATATGGGTGATTGAGCTTTAAATCTCTGACATTTTATATAATATTATTCGTCTCCCAAGGGCCCCGATCGAACCAATTAAGCGCGCTCTACCTTCAGCCTATTTCAATGGGGAAGAAAACTTACGCGCCAAACTTTTAAAGACACATATATTTAGCACTGTCTTCTTTTAAGCTGAATGCAGCCTATATTCTCTAATCCACTTTTAGCAATATTTGGAGTACAAATGGTTAAAAAATATATTCAGGGGGCACGCACTTTTGAAGCCCAGTCCATTTCAGCGGGGATATTTAGATATCACTCTTGCTTCAATTCATTTTCGAATGATTGTTTTGGAGCTCTGCAAGGCGGGTGGATGGAGCCCAGAAGGTTACAGGCTTATCTGACCGCGATCCCCGCAAACATCCGGGCTTTCTAACAGCCCCCCCCACTCCCCGCTTGATTTCAAGAGCTAGATAAGCAGGTGCTGAAATTTTCCCCATTAGGAAACGGGGTTTTAAAATGCCTTTATATCCTGCCTAAATTAACCAACTGACCCAAAGCATTTTTCAACCTGCCATCCCCTCGAACGTCCTTCCTCCTCAAAGTTGTGCCCCCCTTCCCCAACCATTTTATTTTATTTTATTTTATTATATAAAAGTCCGTGCTTGCATCAAGCTAGCCTTGCTATGCGGGTGCCTCTCTTAATATACTAGGAAAGTATTGCCAGGAAGCGCACAGAACCGTAGCTCAGCCGCAGAACATTTTGCCTGCACGCAAAAACTCCCAGGTTCAGTCTCCAGGGACATCGCCAGGTTGGGCTAAGAATATTCCCTAGCCGCTGCCAGTCAGTGTCGACAGCACCGTGCTAGGTGGCAACTTCTTCCTAATTGATGGCTACGTGGTCTTTGGACATTACAGCTTTCCGAGAAGGCTTTGCCAGTATTGTAAGGAATCGGATGAAAACGTTCCGCACATCCTTGAGGAGCCTCTCTAATTTCCTAATTGGAGGGCAAATACACGCTCCCCTTTGATACGAGTTTGCAGGGGTGCTAACTGGAATAAAATATTGGGGGGGTGAGGTAAGCCCCGCCCCGCATAATCGATCACATGACACAGTGCACACACACCATGGGAATGCCCATCCACTTTGTGGGGGCCCGGACCCCTCAAATATTTTATTGTGGGGACTGAAGCCCCCGCGGCCCCCAGGAGTTGACTCCTATTACGTGTGTTTGGCAAAGCCATGTGGAATTTCAAACCCGTCTCCACGCGCCTTCGCGGAAACAGAAACCGTTTGTCTGAATGCGTCGCCTTCTGATTTCTAAGCAGACAAAAAGTCGTTTCTCATTGGACTATATGATCCTGTGTACATTTATTTGGGAGGACTGTATTTTCCTTTGAAATTTACTTATGCGTATAATGGCTGGGATGATAGTAACACGCCAGACTTGCAATATTTGATTGGAATTTGTTGCAATATCGTTTATAACTTGTTTACTTTATTTGTTTCCGCTGTCACAAACTGAACTGGGCTGGGAATTAAGCATTTGATCTGATTTACTGTCGTGTTGTTTTACGAACACAGCAACATTTTTAACCGACTGAGCGTTTCAAATGGATGAACCGAATAGGTTTAATCAGTTTACCGTGGCCATCCGATCAGAGTGCCTCTGAGTAAGCTTGGTGAGAACTGCGCTGTTAGATATAACAACCTGCCACTGGAAGTTGCCTACTTTTACATGGCTGCTGGTGGTGTTGATTTTTGTCTTGTTTTTATAAGGGCAGATCTCTGCCGCTAGGAGGTTACAAGTCCAAATCCGACCAGGGTGGCATCGCTCCTTTAACACGGACTGGAAAAGGGGGCTGTGTGTCATGTCATCTTTGTTTTAAGGTGCCCTTCACGCTTTAAATATTTCAGTCGCATTGCACGCCCCTTTAAAAGATCAATAACCCACTCATCCACCCACACCTTAAAGGATAAACAATAACACCCACTCACTGTGGGGTAACAGTACAAGGAAAAATGATCACACACTTCTATAAGTCTTCCAGATATGATACACACAGAGGAAATATAGAAGTCAGAGTTATAATACTTTTAGCTGCTATGGATCTCGAAAAAATTTTGGTTCTTGTGTTTTGCTCTTCCTTGAAAATAATGAGAGATATAGGCCTGTTAGATCTGCATCATATCATATCATATCATATCATATCATATGTCTTGTCATCATCAGATTGTTCCCAGTGCTAGGCCTACTCAGAGCGAACCCACTGGAAATAATAGGCACGACTAACTTAAGGCCATTAATTTAAATGGGTCTACTCTAAGTAGAATTTTTAAATTACTCTTTTATTAATTTTTATGGATAAAATCCCATTATTTTTAGTAGTAGTAAGCAATAGCGTCACTTCATTTCTGCACCGCCTTTCCTCCCGAAGGAGCCCAGGGCGGTTAACAAAACTAAGAGAGATAAAATGCAACCCACTTAAAGCACTGGTAGAAACATTTAAAACGACATTATCTAAAGAAAGAATTGTTAAGCGGAACCAATTTACATCCAATAGCAGACCAAAAAGTGCTAATTATTGAGTTCGACAACAGTTAACTCCCCAAAGCCTTGAGGAACAAACGGGTCTCCAACTGATTCCGAAAAGATGTCAGCGATGCACATAAATGTAATTCCACAGGGATATGTTATATTATATACGCCCCGCCAGAGCTGATATAAGAGATGTTGGGGCTGTATAACACAATGCATATTATCTTGTTTTAGACAAGCGATTGTGGGGGAAACAAAGGACTTGGAAGACAGAATGCGGTCTCCAACCGAGAGCCCTGCTGGATCCTAAAGACCAGGGGTCAGCAACCTTTTTCAGCCGTGGGGTCCACCGTCTCTCAGACCATGTGGCGGGCCGGACTATATATTTGGGGGGGTGGAGAATGAACGAATTCCTATGCCCCACAAATAACCCAGAGATGCATTTTAAATAAAAGCACACATTCTACTCATGTAAAAACATGCTGATTCCCAGATCGTCTGTGGGCCGGGTTGAGAAGGCGATTGGGCCGCATCCGGCCCACGGGCCTTAGGCTGTCTACCGCTGTTAAAGACGAATGCATGTCTTGATTATCTCAGTCTGCCACCGACTAAGCAGTGTGCTGGATCCCCACTCCAGAAAAGCTCCAGGAAGATTTAAAAGGTAAAAGCGAAGGGCGAGTAGAAGTCAGATGGGGACCCGATCCCAGCCGAAGGGAGAGAGACTCATTTCAAGGAGGGAAGATAGGGGTACAAACCCAGTCAAGTCTACCTAGAAGTTAACCCCCTACTGCGTTCAAGGGGACTTGCTCACAGGTAAACGCGGACAGCGGTAAAGCTTTGAACACCCGCCTAGACTGCTTCATTTTGGCTGGGATACTGTCTTAAGTAGTTTACCACCATCATTTTTCATTGCTATGTATTTATCAGAGTAGTTGTAATGATTACAGCACATTGTAAGTAGCACAGTGGTTTCAAGTTTTCACATAACGTAGTCCAATCAATGTTACTTTTATACCAAAGTGTGCAAGATTAACAGTTCCAGTCCGGCCAATAGCACAGTGGAAGAGGACCCGCCTTGCGTGCAGAAGGTCACAGGCTGGAGCCAGTCATCTCTTGGAATGGCTGGGGGAAACCTGGTCAGAAACCATGGGCGTAGCCAATATTTTTGTTTTTTGGGGGGAGGGATAGGACTTTGTTAGGGGGTGCAGAACCGACGTGATTGGTCAGTTAGTTAAGCATTTTCTATTCTTCTATTTCCGCCCCCCTTGGCTTTGCCCATGTCATAAACCCCGGAGAGCTTCTGCCAGTCAGTGTAGACAAACACTGAGCTAGTTGGACCAAGGCTTTGACTAGGTGTAAGGAAGCTTCCTCTGTGCCCGAAGTAAGGCAGCTTTTGAAGTCCCCAGAGATATCTGAACGTGCGTCTGCTCAGGGCCGGATCTAATACGAAACTAATGAAGCTTAAATCTTCAGGGCCCCTAATCCTGGAGAAGCCGCATAAGCGAGTTTAGTCCACATTGCACGGCCCAAATTGATTAATTTGTTGTTGCATATACTTCAACAATCCCAATTGTTGAACGCATCGGGATGTGCGTTCGAGGGAAGGACAGGACCTTAGCGGCAGAGCACGTGGAATCTCCTGGTGGGGCTGGGAAAGACTGAAACCTTAAACCCTGGAGAGCTAGATAGACCAAGGGTCAGCTTCCAAGCTTCCTGTGCCCTTCTAGGTGGCGAGAGGTTCCAGGGACGGGGCTGGGGTCCTGTACTCCTTTGAAAAGGGATCTGGCAATGTGAGGAATAGGAGGTGGAAGCGGCCCTACTTTTGCTTGCAAGACTTGGGTGTTGGGGGGGGGGGAGTCCAGCGGTTAAGAGGCTGAGCTGTTAAAAGTGGGTGATCATGTGATTAAAACTCTGGCTCAGGACTTGGTGACCCTTATGCAAGCCGCTAGTCCTCAAACTCCCATCTTCACTATTAATAATACTGTGCTGCTGCAAGGATTACTGAGATGATTTTAAATATATATATCTGCAGTGTTTGTTGTTGTTGTTGTTGTTGCTAATCTGCCTATCTCCCACACACACACTCCGTTCCTATCTACTAAGAACTCCAGTTGCAGCATCTGAATTTGAGATATTGGGTTATTTTATTTATTACATTTTTAAACAAAACCCTGCCTTTCTTCCACATCCTTTCTGAAGTCCACATTCTCTCCTACCCATTTTGTCCTCCTTAGAGCCCTGTGAGGTAGGTTATGTTGAGAGTGACTGACAAAAGCTCATCATGAGAGAGATTCCAACCTTGCTGGTTCCGCGCTCTAGCCACTAGGTACAGGCAGAGAACGATCCCCCCGCTCAGCCAGATATCCTCCTCTCTTTAGCTTGAACCAAGCTTCAAGAGTCTAGCAGCGACGAGCTTGCTTTGGGGTAAGAAATTGGAGCTCAGAAACGCTGCATTGAGGCGCATTGGCCAGAAGAGGGCAGAGTGCACACAAGGCTAGTAACGCGAATGCTGTCGATAGTTGGAGAAGGCACAGAAGCTCGAGCCTTTTGTCAACGCAGGCCAGCTTTAGGCTGCGGGGTCGTTAAGTAAGGAAAGCTGCATAGCCAGACCCTGGGAGGCTCCGTTATCTATTCGGGTGTGAGGGAAGATTCTGAAGCAGTCTTCACCGGCTGAGGTTGGCCTACAGACTGCTTATCTCCGCAGACAGACAAAGAGTAGGGCAGGGAAGCTATGGCCCTGCTGGACTACAAATCCCATCATCCCTGGTCATTGGCCGTGCTAGCTGGGGCTGATAAGAGTCCAACACCATCTAGGGGGCTGCAAGTTCCCCCCGGGCTAAAGCACGGGGGGACTGTTGCCAAATACTATGGCAAATCTTCCTCTCACCACCTTTGCACAGGGGAACACAGAAAGCTGCCTTATAGTGAGTCGGGTCCACGTAGTATTGCCTACACTGACTGCCGCTGGTTCTACGGGGTTTCAGACTCAGAGGTCTCTCCCATCCCTACCTGGAGGCACTGGGAATCGAACCAGGGGTCTTATGCATGCAAGGCAGCAAACTGTCTCACTGAGCTGCAGCCCTTTCAACCATGAAAGGCTGCAAAGTACGACCCAGTTAGTGAAAACTGCGTTTGAATAGGTACATAGGAATGAGCTGGCTGCGGATTAAAGGAGATAGTGACAAATGGGAGATTTTTATATTTAGAAAAAGGTACAGCCTCTCCCCAAATCAAGCAACTGATAAAGACAGCTCCAGAGTGTAACAGAAAGTAAAATTGTAATAAATTAGGGAATGGGGAAGGAGTAAACCATATTCTCTCCAGTTTTGAATGGAACCATCTTGTATGGAATTTAAAACTCCCATCCCCAAACAAGAAAATATTAATTCAATTGGACTCTGAAGGTTAAAGTTCCAAGGGAAGGGGGCACTTTGCTTTCTTTTCCTTTCCTTTTTGGACTGCATGTTAGGGAGCCTGTTCACATTTGGGCATAATCCAAAGTGTGATTTTCAAATCCAGCCATGTTGCACAATTGGATTTCTCTGCCATCTTCCAGGCGCAAAACCCATTTAGTTTAGAAAGTTGCTTTTGGAAGGGGTACTTAAAAGAAAGAAACAGATAAATAAAACACATAACTGTTCCTTCTGTTGATGAATCAGAAGCCTTTGGTGTTAATCTTTTGCTAAATTCAGCATCTTTACATCTCTCTCCCTATAAAACCCTGAGCTCCATAGCAGGCAATGCAGGTGAAGGGTTGTCAGATTTGGAAATTACTCTATTCATTTTCGGTTGTTGTTTTTTAATCCCTTGGCAATTTTTGGTTGGAAGAGATGGGGTAGATAAATAAAATTAAATGTCTTCTTGTCCACCTCTGACACCAGAGATCCCCCTCCCAAAAAAAAACTTTGGTGTGTGAAATATGTTATCAATAAGCCCTAATTAGAGAATTGCTCCTCTCCGTGGCCTGAATGAACCTCCTAAAATCTACTAGCTGCCTTGCTGTGATCATTTAGCCATGGCAAAAGAAAAAGAAAAAAGGAGAGGTGCAAAATTGCATTTTAGGCTACATTTAAAGCACTGCACCAAATAATCGTGGGAACTGTAGTTCGCCTCCTCATAGAGTTACAGTTCCCCATACCCTTAAGAAACTACACCCCCCCCCAGGATTCTTTGGGGGGATGCTTTAAATGTACTGAATCTACAAAAAATGTGTATGAATACTGAACATCTGTGATAGTACAGGGTGATGTACTGAATGAAGAAATGAATCGCCTGTGTTCCCGCACAAAGTCATGGTGGTAGTTGCAATGCACATTAAGGCTGTGAACCTATGCATGCCTGTCTACTCAGAAGTAAGTCCCACTGAGTTTCATGGCACTTAGTCCAGGGAAGTAGGCTAAGGAATTCCAATGAACTCAGGAGAGATTTACTTTTGGGTGAGCTCACTGAGACTGCAATTCCATGCTCTCTTTCACAGAAGTCTTATGAACAAGGGAGAACTTTATTCCCAGGGGTCAAAGTATTGGATCCAGGTATCGGGCAGAGAGAAAAGCGGAGGTGTGTGTGAATGAGTGGGAAGGAGAAACGAGTGGAATTGTTAAAGGTTTTGAAAGTTTCCTTCGGAACATTCTCTCTTTCCTTTGGGGAAAGTGGAAATCAGGGATTGGGAACCTGTGGCCCTCCAGACCTTGATGGAGCACATTTCCAGTTATCCATGACCATAGGGCAGTGGTGCCCAAACTTTTTTCAAAGAGGGCCAGATATGATGAAGTGAAGGGCCGTGAGGGCAGACCAAAGGACCGACCAAAGTTGTTGACCTTTTCTAGGACTGAACTTGATGAGCTTTTTTATGATTTTACCCCAGAGTTGTTGAGTTTTTTTAGGATTGAAGCTGTTGACCTTTTTTAGGGTTGAAATTGTTGAGGAATGGGGATCCTAAACCCCAGACCATGAATTGGTAGACTGCAAAGTGGAGGGAGGAGGCCCCAGCCAGGCAATATGGCAGCACTTCCTGCAAAACTGGATGGTTTTTTGGGGGGTAGACTGCAATTGGCTTCTATCGTTGGTGTTGAGATCGGTGGTTACATTGTAATGAGGATTTCATGAGGCTAGGCCTGGCCTTGAGGAACGTTCACTGGGAAGTAAATTTCTGGGTCCTGATTCAGAAGTGCTTTGATCTAAACGCGGAGTATAGGCACGGGCTGCAGCAAGGAATTGAAAACGATTTCAGGTCTAAAGTTGTGTGCTGAATGTTATAGAAGGGATCAGATATACAGTAAGCCATTCACCTTCCCAGGGCTAGCCTAAGACGTTTTGGCACCTGAGGCGAACTACAAAATGGTGCCACTCCTCTCCAGGGCAAGGAAAGATCTGCAGCAGGAACAAGGGGTATGAAAATTTAAACTGGGAACAAGGGGTGAGTGCAGATCAAATAAACCTTATCCACAGAGATCGTTGCGAGGGAAAGGGGCTCGCTTTGAATCACATCAGATGGGTGCAGGCAGCTTAGGAGACTCCAGAGGGTAGCCCCCGCCATTTCCTCACTAGGGGTGGGAGGTGAAAGCAGCAGCTCCTATTCTCCGAGAGGCTGCGTGGAGCGAGCGGTGCAGCCGTCGCTGCCACTGCGAACCGTGTTTATGGAAGACAATCTTACTCAGCTACGAGTGATCGCCAAAGAAGAAGGTGATATTCCTTGGGTGCCAGATCTGCTTGCCTCTGTGGATCCTGCCACCTGAGGCGGTCACCTCTCCTTGCCTCATGGGCAGGCCCTGTACCCCCCCGTCTTTTCCTTTAGCCTCTTACCTCTAAATCTATGACGACTTTTACAGAGTTCCTGGATTTGTTTTATTTATTTTTAAGGATGTAGGGGAAACAGAAATAAGGGTTTGTAATCTTCACGCCGGTAGAGTAAGCGAGGTAATTTATCCAGCATTCATATGCGGCCGTGAGAGGCGTCTTGGTTGTGAGCTAGGTGCTGCGCAGAAATACCCCACCACCACGCGCTTAAATTTCGAGGAAGAAATGAAATCGCTTCCATTAAGATTCGGGGACTTAGGAATTTCCCTTCTCCTCCTGCTCTTGCAGAATAAAACCAGAGAATAGGGCCAAGTCGAAAACCCCTCACCGCACTGACCTGCCTTCCATAGTTTTATTTCCTACAGGAGCCTTGACTTCAAACGTGCCCAGGATCGGATCGCAATTGTCTTTCTTTAAGTTCCGCTGTCTCTTTCTAGAAGGAAACCCCAGGGGATGTCAACCTCAGCAACCCAAGGGGCACCCCCAGCTGTTTATCTGGAAACAACCTCCTATTGATCTCAGAGAGTGGCTTCTCCGAGTAAACAGGAGCCGAAGCTCTGCTTGACCCTTTCCGCAACACACTGCCTCTTAGCGTAGGTGTCTCCGAATGAAACGGGGGCTTCCTTCCGAGTAACACTTCTGACATCTTCCTTGAACACGCGCGCGCGCGGTTTTCGATGGTGCTTACTCCATTCCAAGGCAAGGTTGAAAAAGTGAGTGCTGGCACTAAATTAAATGAGGGCGATAATAAATAAGAATTATCATCGCCACCATCACACTAACTTTCAAGTAAAGGCTTGAGCATTGGGGCTTCTGTTCTCTGACAGTCCTTTAACCCTAGTAGTAGTAGTAGTAGTAGTTGTTGTAATAGTAGTGGTAGTAGCAGCTTGGGATCCTAATACACGCAAACAGCTTTGCACTTAAATTTCGCATCAACTCTTAAGTAAATCTTAAGGGTTCTGCACCGTCTTCTTTCCCCGTCTGCGCATCCTCTCCTTTGAAGCCCAAGTCCGGATCAAGAAGATGTATTTTAGAGCTTTTTTTGAGTGCCCGTTTCTAGGTGCGGCGGGTGTCTCCCTCCCCTCACTGCCATCCCACGCTCAATACACACCTCCTCCCTGCACCTCTGATCTTTTGGTAGTCACTGGAAGACTTAAAAAAAAAAGGGTGAAAATTGCTACGGTGACTAATAGGTATTTCTAAGAGCAAAGGTTTCTCCGGAGAGTGGGTTAGGACTCCCCACAGTCTGTGGAATTGGGCTGCGAGGCAGGAGGTGGCATATTCCTCCTCATAGCCGTTCCAGCGGTTTCTCCAGCCGCTGTTCGTTCTCTGCACAATCTCCTCCGTGTCTGGCAAACTCACCATCACGGATCTTCTAATTCTGGACTTTTTCTTCGTAATTTCACGAGATAATTGGGTCTAAATCCGGAATTGTTTGCGTTGGGAGGAGCGGCGGGAGGCGGGGAGAGAGGTTTTATTCCAGGGAAAACATCAGTTTTAATTAAAGCGAGCCGGGTTTGCTGTCGGATTTCGAGCGCAATCGCCTCCTGAAATCTAAAGAGCTCTTGATTCCTATTATTATTTTAGCTTAATCTCAAAATTAAATAATCACAGCATTCCGCACATACGTACGCTTCTGACTACAAAGAAACAGGCCTGTGGCAGAAGATAGGACGAATATATATATATATATATATATATATATACACATTCAATCAAATAAACTTTTTAAAAAATAAGGAAGAAAATGACCTAAAAAGAAAACTTTCCAAAATGAGATAAACATCCATGGACAGTTTCCTTCAGTAATACAATTTAGGCAAAACCGGAAGGGAAAAAATATATACCCAAAGGAAGGCGCAGAAAGCCCTTTAATTTAAATAACTATCAAATAACTTTCAATGCATTTTCATTCCTCTTTTTTATTCCATCATTTTTTTCCTGAGAAGTTTGCCCCCTGATCCTAATCCAAGAAATATTGTGCATTTTAAGAAACCTCAGCGGGAAAATAATTTCCCATATCTTCAGAGAGTTAATTGAAACAATCATTTTTTTTTAAAAAAAAAAGTTCACCAGAAGTGGAGTGTGCTTGTGTGTATTTAAACCAACCAACTGGCTGCATCTCATGGTAGCCTGATTTGTGAGAAAATATTTCAGAATAGGGTAAGGAGAAAATAATGCTCTCACAGACACCAGAAAGTGGCAAATGATATTGAATTAATATTTACAACTATTCCCGTCCTTTTGCTGAGGTGCAAGTTATTGTTGCTGAGGCCAGTACATGAAACGGTTACCCCTACGTTGTCGGGATTGATGCAACACCACACGTACAAATACACACACACACACACACTTTAACGTGCGGGTCAATACAAGGCGGAGGAATTAAAGACATTTGTAATTTCTGTATCCCGCCTCACACAATCCATTCATTAATCTCAATTTCTCCTTTTCGTTCCCTTATTGGAATGGAAACCGCCAGGACCGCGGAAATGTTAAGAACGGAAGGTTTCTCTCAATATTCCTGGCTTGGGTCTATCCTTGATTACTGGCAGTGCGTAATTGTCCGCCCGGGTCCCCAATACAATGGAACCATCATCTGTTTCCGCTCTTGTGCGCCAGGGCGCAACAGTAGACACATAGGAAAGGCCCAACCGGGGGCTCCCCAAAGCGGCTTTCAGAGCGTGCTTATCCCCTAAAAGAAATCCCACCAGTTCGACCCTCTCCATAAAATCACACTTGCCTGTATCCCCTATCCCCACTATACGCGGCAGAGCAGAACCCGCCTTTTCCACCAGAGCGCTGCTGTGCGCCTAGGTTTGACAACCACTTGGAAACAGGCCAGCAAGCGGTCCCAAAATTGAGGGGGAGATGAGGGGCATTTCTAGACATGACCCCCTGGCAGCAGCTGAAGCCCCCCTCCACGCCCATCTCTTCTTCATCATCAGCATTCAAGTTCATAGAGGGGGTGCGTAAAGGCGCTTAATTTTCTGGGCGCGCTGGACAGAGGCTCGCCGGACTCTCTCTCTCTCTCTCTCTCTCTCTCTCTCTCTCTCTCTCTCTCTGCGTGTGTGTTTGTTTTGAGAGAGAGATCATGGAAGAAAACCGAACTGTGCGTGAGATTCTAAAGGGTTATCTCCCCTCCCTCTCCAAACACAACCGGGTGAATCATATCTGCGTCCACATCATACATTTAAAGCGCGTTTAAATTCACACACACACCCCACGCTGAATCCTGGGAACTGTACCTTTCACAGACCTACACTTCCCAGAACGCTTAAATAACTCAGTTCTCAGGGTTCTTTGGGCCAAGGGTGAAAATGTGATTCAAATGTACTTTAAATATATGGCGCTGTACAGGACGCAAGCTTCCTTTTGGGTTACCGGGAACGATCAGACTCCGCTATTTGGGATCTGAGAAATAGAAGCATGTATTACTTCCTCTGTCTGTCTGTCTGTCTGTCTGTCTGTCTGTCTGTCTGTCTGTCTGTCTCTCTCTCTCTCTCTCTCTCTCTCTCTCTCTCTGTGTGTGTGTGTGTGTGTGTGTATTGTCTACCAGCTCCTTACCTTTCTCCCGGGGCCTCTCGCCAGGTGCAAACGCGGCCGTCCCTTTCTTTTATGCCCCAGACAACAACACAGAAAAGCCTGGTGGGTGTCAGGAACAAGGGCTTCTATGGGAGGGAGGCGGAGAGTGGGGGGGGGAGAGAGAGGAGACGGGGCGGATGTAACCGCATCCAGCCCCCTGCGCCCGCTTGCCAACGCCGGTGCCATGCTATAGTAAGATCAGCCCTGGTGGCACGGCCGGTGGCCAGCTTGCACGCTTGACACCTCTCCCTGTGATCTGCCTCTCCAGCTACTACCCCTACCCTTCCCACACTCCCGGACCCAATCCAGCCACAGCATTCCTTCCCCACCCTTCCCACCTCGTATCCCCGGATAGCACGCAGGTGGCAGCGTCCCGGAAGAAGGGGACCCTGGAACTTAGAAACCTCAAACGAGCCCCGGAAGGTCCCAAGAAGACGCCGAGTACCTACCTCCCAGCTGGGCGTGAAGGGGGCCCGCCGGCTTCTGCAGGCTTCCAACGTTGGGGCTGGGTGGGAGGCATTTGGGGCGCAGGGTCATTCTGCCTAAGATGGGTGGCGTGCCAGCAACTTTGCTTTCCTCCCCATTCAATCAGCCCCTTTCAGCAAGTTCCTAGATCTCATGAATTCCGTCCACCGACCGATTGGCAAATCCGCCCCCCCCAATGTCCAGCCCTTCCTCAGTTTCTTTTTTCAACTTTTCTGTAAGTAGGTCCCCTCACCCGATTTTCTTTATTTCCTTTCCTTTATTTCATCATCCCGTCCACTCACTGACACTAAGTGTTCCAGGATGCCAGCAGCCCCCTCCCTTCCCTGTCGACCCCTCCATTCTCTCTATCCTCTCACTACAAACTGGTTACCTGGGCAAACTCCGCTTCTAATCTACACCTGGCTGGAATCCTTTCCCATCATGATCCGGGGTGGAATGGCAGCGGAAAAAAAAGAAGGGGGCTTGCTTTTCTTTCCCTCCCATCTTACTTTCTTCTCTCTCCCCCCTTTATTTATTTTAATCGTCTCTCTCCCCCCATTTTCCCCCCCGCGAGCAAGCGACGGCACTATTTGACGTCGAGGAAAACCGCCTCACCGCGGCGCAGGGATATTAGGAGCACCAATTGGGAGTTCAAATGTCAGCAAGTCCCCCCTCCGCTTTTTGGAAAAGGGAGGGGGAGGAGGAGGTGGCGGTGGTGAGGCGGCTGGCGGGGTGGGTGTGTTCCTCCGCCGCCGTTTTTTTCCTCCGCTTCTAAACGGAGCGTCTCCTGGCTCGGGACTCTTGCATGGCACTGTGGCGTGGAAGCGCTCCGGGGGAGAGCTTCTGCCCGCGATTGCATGCCGTGCCGGGGATCCCCTTGCTCCGGGGAGGGCCTCGCCGCCCCCTCCGGCTCGAGAAGGGCTAAGGAGGCGCCCCCTAGCCTACAGGTGACCCACCCTGCCTCTCTGCTGTCGGGGCGCGATGCTCTGACTGCCGATGGGCTCCCGGCTTGTCTCGGCAGCGCTCGCCTCCTCTGCCCCGCGACGCAGCGGTCCTGATCCCGGCAGGAGCGGACACTAACCGCCTCCCCCCCTCTTCTCCCGCTTCGCCTCCGCAGCCAGCCTTCGCCCCATGGACGTAGCGACGGGCCCCGAGTCGCTGGAAAGCTGTTTCAACCGGGGCTCCACTGACTGCTCCAAGATGCTGGACGGAATTAAAATGGAGGATCACCCGCTGCGATCGGGTCCCGCAACTTTAGGAGTCTTGCTAGGTGAGTCGACTTCGCTTTCACCGCGCAAAGTTCAACTCCCCTCCCCTAAAAAAGAGGAAAAGCCTAGAATACTAGTTTACTCGGGGAAAGTCACGGGCCCCCGATCCTGAGTCCGCTGTACTCTTGCTTCAAATACTGTACTTGGAAACAAACCGGTGCTGTCAGGACGGCAAGCGGTGACGGCTTCCCGTGTAAACGCGGAGTCCTGTAAGTCGTTTTCAGGCCGATCCTAGAAAAGGCATCGATTTGCCTTTAAGGGGCTGAAGGGGTCTTTTCTTTATTTAATGCCCTGTGTGGGATTGTGACACGATCTGGCTTGATTTTAAAAATTGCTACTATTATTAATAATGATTTTAAATATAGCCACTTTTCTTTGACAATCTGAGGCTAGGATTTAGATTTCCCCGCCTTGATATATTTATTTTATTCGCGGAGGGGGTGCTAGGTGTACATAACGTGGCTGTAACATGCTTTTTTAAGACTCGTATTTGTTACAAAGGGATATATAAATAAATCTCAAGTTGCAAAACTTTGAAGCGAAGATGCCGCCGGCCAACCTCCAGAAGGGGGGGGGGGGGAGGCGCTACTTTTAAGATGCCTTTGCCAATCTTCCGACTGAATAATCCTTTTGAGACTGAAAGATACACGCATCTGCAGCTTTGTGTTCACGCACGTCGGAATGGGGATTTGCCACAACCCAAGAGAAGTCCCTGCTCTGATTTAGCTTTGTTGCTTCACTAAAACACAGACACACAGAAGATTAATTTACACTCATACTTCCCCACCCCCCAAATATTAACCCGTAGGACAAAAATCTCTTCCCTACCCCTTTTAACAATGTTCCGGAACATATTCGATTTTACTTGAGTCATCTTGGAAAATGAACCAACAGCACTGAACCCTCTGTTTCAATTTATTTTTTATGTCCCTTGTTTCTCTTTGAAATATAATGTTCTCTTGCATTTTGAAGCAAGTTTTATTGGATTGTCTCTGCTGGGACTTGCAGAGTGTGGAACTGAGGCTTCAAAAAGAAAAAAAAGGAGAAACTTCCAAATGGGACAGGGGTCCCCTCGCATCTCCTGACTGCATAACACTCCTGTTTACTTAATAATTACACCCCCCCTCCCGTCACCACTTTTTGTAGTTTGTGCTGATCTGTGGACTGAAGGCACTCCTTTAGCTTGCAAGCCCACTGACCTGGGAGTAAGCGCCACTGAATTCAGTAGGACTTCCTTCCAAGTAGGTCAGGCAAGGATTGCAGTCTGAGCCGACGAAAGTTTGATGCCCTAATCAATCAATTATCCTTTAAGGTGCTCCACGTATCTGTGTTTCTGCTTTTCTAATCGCAGTAATACCATATAGCAAAACAAATGTCTATATATTTAGCAAAAGAGGCAAGAAGAAAGGATCCAAGCAGCATGTTGGATTAGTCTCAATTTTAACTTCCTAACAGTTGGCCGGGTAATACTTTTGATTGATCCCCACCCCACCCCCAATCCGCCGCTTTTGCTAATCCTGGGGCTAGGATTTGATTCCCCCCACCCCCACGCATACACACTTGAATCATCATCATCATTATTTTAATGACACACACACAGAGTATTAATATTAGGTAATATTAGTACATATAGACTCTGCTTTTAATACCAAAGCAAGCTGATGAATTATGCCATTCTAGGAGTGTGGGAATCTGTTGCAAGGACACAGACACGTGCTTTCGCTTGCATTCGTGAACAAGTCAGTTGTATATCAAAACGTGTGTGTAAATATCCTCACCACCGTCATTCCCAGCTTCGGACGCAATCCTGTACACCTCGCTCCGCATTGCACAAGCCACCCCAGCGTGAAAAACAGAATGATTAAAAATAGAATTCGGAACCGCGCTGCACTATAGAAAGTGAAGGGTTCGTTTTTGTTTGCTTTTGCTCTTAACACGCAAAGGCCCAGTTGCAACTCTGGGCTTAGGGATTGTTAAACTCAGTGGCGCTTACTTCCGAGTAATCAGATGCTCGTCTCTCACTGTGCCACTCCTTTCCCCTCATACACCCTCTTGCAGCAACAACGAGCCACCCAAATAGCAAATAAAATTTGGCCGCGTAAACGCCATACATGTGAAGCATGCTTTTTCTATGTTAGGAACTATAGCTCGGTGAGGGGTAAACTACAGTTCCCATAATTCTTTTTATGTGGGGCAGGGCGGCTTGGAATGTGATTTAAATGTGTTTTAAAACAGTGAGAAACAACGTCTTGGCAACCCAAACAGTAGGTGAATGAAAAATTAAAAAGCAACACTTTTAATAGCAGTCTTTGCTCTTGCCTGAGACTCTTGCTCTTGTGAACGTGACTGCGATTGTGTAACGATATTGACATGGTCCTTTGTGAAAGCTGCACCATCCATTTGGGCCCCTTTCTCCCCCGCCCCGTCCCCCACCCCTGCGAACCGTAAATTGTTAAAGGTGCTGGGAACTGTAGCTCTGTGAAAGGGAAACTACAGTTCCCATTATTCTTGGTGTGTGTGAAAACGCTTTCAATGTATTCTTTTATTCCACTTCCAAAATTCACTCCATCTTTTACGTTCTCTCTCTCTGCTACTTCGTCTCCCCACCTCTTCCTTCCCTTCCTCTCCAGGGTCAGACTGTCAGCACCAGGCGGTCTGCGAAGGGTGCCAGCGGCCCATCTCGGACCGCTTCCTGATGCGCGTCAACGAATCCTCTTGGCACGAAGAATGTCTCCAGTGCGCCGTGTGTCAACAAGCGCTGACCACCAGCTGCTACTTTCGGGACCGCAAGCTTTATTGCAAGCAAGACTACCAACAGTAAGTGGGCGCAGCCACCCTCCAAATTAGGCTCTCTCCTTTTGCACGTCGGAACAGTATGTGCACGACCATGCGAAGCAATGTGTTTTCCGATCCAAGCAAGCATATTTTTTTAAAAAATCAATCCCAAAACAATCTTGTTTATGCTAGTATTTATTTGGGGCGGGGGGATCATTCTCAGTTTGGGGGTGCACCTAATAAAACCTGGCTTTGGAAGATAGTGTCAAGCAATCAAAGTTAAAGGTCATTCGCCCCACAATCTCCGCGCGCCTTCCACTTTTCTTTAGAACCTTTGTCGCACCATTAAGAGAAGTTTTATCCTTGCGTCAGAGGGATGTATGTGGGGTGTGTTTTTTTTGGGGGGGGGTTATACTAGGAATGCGAGGCGCCGGCTCTTGCTCTTTCCAGTGCAGGAGTTTCTTTCGATAACTTTCAGCTAAGTCTGTGGCCGATCAGAAAAGCGCATGTTAGTGATCTGAATCACTAAGATAAGGATTAGGTTGCGGAGACATCCCTAGCATCGTTTCCCATTTGAGGTCCGAAACTGGTTTGACTTCGAAGTGAACCCTTTTTGTAATAAAGATGAATTTCCCTTCCCACGTTTTGTAACAAACCTTCCTTTCTAACGGGTCCCACTATGCTCAGCTGAGACACACTCCCAAATTTATAACGACGATCCATGAAAATACGTTCCCCCCCTTTTAAAGATTTAGTCATTTTAATTTAGTCTTGGGTTGGTCTGGATTCCACCTTCCCTTTCACTGAGCAATTAACAAATCTAAATGATTGCAACCGAATTTGATTTTGCGCCACACTTTTCTTGGGAGTAAATCCCTCTGAATTCGACCCCACTGACTCTAGAGCGGGTCATCCCCCTCGTTATTTCTTTATAACGACATTTGCAAAGGAAATAACCCCTAATTTTTCCACACAAACACCTATTTTGCTTTTTACTTCATGATTTTAATTTTCCTGCGGCCTCTTTTGAAGATGCAGAAACGTTGAATGGCTACTTGTTTGTCTTGCAGAATGGAATAATATTTGTTTTCCGATTACCTACTTTATTAAAAAATAAAAAAATGCATATAAACAACACTCGCTTTAAAAAAATTCCAGTGGTGGGAAATTTTATACCAGCAATTAAAAACCAAACGATGTTTGCAAAGTCCCTTCCTTAATATTACTGATTTGATGATTGGGGGTTGGGCTTCAGAATTTAAAGTTTGCGTGCATATATTCCATTACTGTAAGATTAGCTAAACTACTTTGGTGGGAACTCGGTGGAAGGAGATATTGTAAAATACTTAAAGTGGGAGAGAAAATCTAGCAAAACATTTCTAACAAATCCTAATTTTGTGGTTGGGAGTAATTTAAAGACTGAAAGTATTCCTTTTTCCCATTTGGAAGCTGGGAGGGGAGATAATTATATATAATGATTATCTGCTAAGAGATCGTGCAATATAGTATGATATCGAAATACTGAGGAAGTTTGTGCCTATGTGTTTGTATGTACGTATGTGTGTTTATATGTGTGTGTGTGTGCGCGCGCATAGGCGCCAACTCTAAGGGGCCTAGACTTCTTCGCCCCCCGAAAAATATTTAGGAGCGCCGGGCCCCCCAATATTTTATTCAAGTTGGCGCCACCGTATATGTTTCTGTGTTCGTATTGTATTTATATAGACATCGTGTCACAAATCAGATTAAGTGATATTTAGGCTGTCCTTTTGCATACTTACCTCAGAAGAAGCCCCAGCAGCACACGCTGCAATTTACTCCCGAGTAAACTGAGTTGCCGGTTACTCCAGAGGGCTTTTCGGACAGGGAGCTGTTGGAGGCTGGAGATAATGCGGGAAAGGCGGCGAGCGTGTCTTTGGGTGTGGAGAAGTTTTCTTAGTTTCAAGATCGGAGAGTAAGAGAAGAGATACTGAAAGACAGGGAGCGTCATATTTCCTCACCCCCCCACTTTTATAAGAGGTGAACAGACAATATACCCCTCCGAGGTAGATGAGAGAACAAAGGCATAGACGATTTACTCACTAAGATTTCTTAATAAAACAACCCCCATATTTTACTGGATTTTACTGATTTTACAATACTGCATTTATTTTCTTAGTTTTTTTTTAAAGCCCCATCATTTTACATGGGGCTGCAAATCTAAGTCTGCAATCCTATCTACGTTTACCTGAGAGTAAGTCCCATTTGAAACAGTTGCACTTACTTCTGAGTAAGCAGGAGCAGGCTCGCTCTCATTACCTAGGATTGTAAAGGGGTCTTAACTTGAAAATAAACTGGCCAAAGTCGGGTCCGCATCACGGAAACCAACCGGGCTAATCCGGATTCAAAATTAGAACGCTTTGAAGCGCCAGCATCACTAGATTCGCCCAGTTGAGTTCTGCCGAGCCGGAGCCCGAAGGCGATCGTGGACTGCGAGTCGGAACAATTCGGATTAAATCCAGTTCAGACTTCATTCATTGAATTTTCAGAGAGATAGGCTTTGCAACCCTTCGGCTGAAGCAGAGGCGAGTCCTGCAGACTTCGGTTAAAATAAAATAAGAATCAAAACGGACTCGGAGCAAACTTTGGGCTTTGTAAACAGCACGGTTGAAACCGGCGCGAGTTTTGCTCAAGACGGGTAGAAAGTGAAAGAGAAGCGGGTGGTTGCGCTGGGGGAACCAGCCCTGCTGCCTCGGAGCACCTCCGGGCAAGACAAGCCGCTACAGGGGCCGGCCCCGGCTTCATAGCTCCTTCCTCCCAGCTGCTGTCGTAGGCCCGGCTAACAACGGCTGCCTCGCTGCTTTAGAGAGCGGCAGCAACGGCGGGTCTCCAGCGCCCAGAAATCCCCCAACACAGAGGCTCTACTTCGCTCTCTCCTTCCCTCTTCTTTTTCTCCTCCAGAGTTGCCTCCAACTAAGTCCTACTCAGAGAAGACTCATTGGAATGAATGGGGCTCAGTTAATCATGCCCATCAATTTCAATTGCTCTGTTCTGAGTAGGGCTAACAATTGGATGCGCGCGCACCGTTTTCTCCTTTTCACTGGCCTTTCGCTTTCATTCTCATTCAAGGTTTTCTATCCCCTCACTTTTTGTTTCCCCCCGGGTGTGTGTGTGGCAGATAGCCCTGTTCCCGGGAGGGGGGGCGTCCTGGGCTGCGTAGACACCATGCACTTAAAGCACGCTCCCCCAACCCCAAGAATCATGGGAGCCATAGTTCACCCTTCACAGAGCTATAGTTTCCAGCACCCTTTAAAACTACAGTTCCCAGGATTATTGGACGGGGCGTGAGTTTCATTGACAGGTCCAGCCCATCTCCACGTCTACTCGGAAGTGAGCCTCAATGGGGCTTATTCCCAGACAGGTAAGTCGTGTTAGAACTGCAGCCTTTAGAATGCATTTGGTCTGTCCACGAAAGCGCACGTGCCAAAATTAAACCAGGTAGTCGAAGGCACAACCAGTTGTTTTCTCATTATTTTCCTTTTTTTTTTTGGAAAAGTAAAGTAAAATAAACACTGGCTTCAGAGAAAAGAGAGGCCAAGCCATGAGTGCTACTCTCAACACGGGGGGTGACTGTGGTTATTAGCCCCGGAGAGAAGTCACCATTCTCCCCCGACGGCCAACTCCGCAGGTCACCCTCTGGGGCGGGTGTCTCTCCGAAGCAACCCAGGAGTAGCACTTCGAGGAAACGGCCTTCCCGTTTTGTTTTGTTTTTCCAGCACAGGCGAGTACTCTGGACGCTTAGCGTCTGCCGGAGCGCCCGTTGGCTGTCGGATCGCGTCTCTCTCCTACTAGGGCCAAAGGGCCGGTTGCCCTCCGAGGGGGCTTTCTGGCACTGCCCGTGAGCGCGCAGACACGCTCGCCCGGGAATTTGGACTGCGAAAAAGGCTTAGCAGCACAGTGACGAAGGAAAACGGATAATATCGAGAAGCAGGGACCTCAAGTAAGCCAAGCCCGTAAGGCCTTGAGACAGGCTCGGAAAGAGAAGCCGTCTATTTTTCCTTTACGCACCCGCCAAAAATGGCTGGGCCGGAAAAGAAAATACCGGCGGACCCAGGGCGCAGCGGCTGGCGCTTCTCTTCTGGGTCCCACCAAGTTCTATGGGGAGCCTCAGACTCCCACCCTCGTCCCTGCCTGCCAGGTCCGGGCTGCGAGTCTTGAGCGCCTCGTTCAAAATAAACGGCGTCCGTAGAGAGGAGCGCACGGTTCTCCCGCTTCTAGGCCTCGCTTGGAGAGCTGGCGATGAAGGCCGCGACTCCTTTCTGCCTTAGGGGAATGAGGGGACGGGGAGGCTAAGATTTTGGAGCTGAGGATTGGGAAGTCGGTGGGGAAGAGTGGCAGCACCTCCGCGAAGGGCCACCTTTAGGGGTGAAGCCACAATCTGTTTGCTCCCCCAATTGAAATGGACTCTTGCTCTTAAGGTAGCCTTATATGCATAGCAATACATTTAATGGATGCCCCTGAATATTGAGAATTGTAGTTTGAGAGTACTGGGAATTGTAACTGTGAAGGGTAACCGTTTATCTGTATGCACCTTAAAGAAAAGTGAGCAAAGAAGGTGCTCAGAGAAAGGAATATCACATTTAACTCAGCCAAATGGACTTACATTAGCCTAGGTCTGCACTTCATAAAACTAGAAGTAATTTCATCCATCTTTACATAAAGCACACAAACACAATTGTATAACACAGGAGAGAATCATAACACCTTTCTTGAAACTGCTGGGGGTTGAAACCACGGAATCAAGAGGCAACCTGCCTGGCTGTGAAACTAGAACTTGCTTTTTGAAAATTCATGGAAGGTGGTGATGGAAGCGTGTCAAACTATTGCATTTTGGACTTGAGGTATAAGGTCCTAGTCCTCATGGCAGTAAGGGCAAAAGTCTTCCGAACTGTCTGAAAAATATGGCTTTAAAGACTAGGATAGCTTCCGTCTTGGTGTTTCAGGCCTCACTCCCCAATCCCAGGGTGAAGGCAAAGTATCCCATATTGTAGACTACTGGTTTTACAGGTGAGTAAATAAGAGAGAAACCAAGAGATGAAATTAGCTGGGTTTGGTCTTGAAACACAGACCCTCTGAGCAGATAGATAAAGGGTAGTAGTGAAACCCGTTAAAATACTTGAGATATCATTTCAGGAGTGCAGTTTCAGCTTCTGAGTACCTGTACAGGCAATTAAGTGTATGTGTGTGTGAAACCAACAAGGTACAAATACCCCCTTTATGTTCCATCCACACTTACATGGCCAAAACAGTTGTATATTTTTCAGAATGTATGTTGTGATCCTTTTCATGGCCTAAGAACTTTGTTGCTACTAGTGCACAGCAGACCTGTCTTTGTCTGCCTGCCTGCCTGTTTCTCTGGCCGTCTATCATCTACCTGTGCAAAGGTGACACTTTTAGGGCTCCTTACTTAGAGTGAAGATGACTTCCTTATTTTAAAGTAATTATAGATGAATTGGGTGGAGAGGTTGATGCTTCTGAGATTACATTTCTTGTGACTTGAAGTGTGTGAGTTGGGGGGGGGAAGAGAGACTCCTTTTATTTAGCAATTCTCTGCAAGTTAAGGCTCTAAACTCAACTACAAATACTCAGCAAGAACTGGGTGCTGTGACTCTTCCAGAAGCAAAGCAAATAGTTACACCTAGAAAGTCACTGTGACTATGTGTAGTCAATGGATAGCTCTTTTTAAATCATCGCCCTCTTGGTTGTTTTTTTGCTTCACTTTGTAATCACCTTGGGGCAGAGATCTTGTTGTTCTGTCAAGTGCCCTGTATTAGGATGAAGCCTTAAAGCTCAAAATATGAGCAATTGTCTTTCTTGGACATCTCACACCATTTGTTCCGTGCACAATCTGTATGTCAGGATGTAGGTTGTTGGGGTCTTTTTTTTTTGCCTTGGAGCTGATTTTCTCCCCCCCCCCCCCGTTTTCTTTCTCTTTCCCTCTCTTCCACTTCACGCTTGTCACTAAAATTTAGGACCCTCTTTGTGCCCAGAGTGGGGTAGAACATGCTCCCTTCAATCGTCGCGACATAATAGGACTCCACAAGTAGTCTAGGAGCTGACAAAAGGCGACATCTCTTGTTGTACATCACCTTTTGTCTAACGTTCAGAAGGTTCCCTCAAAGATCCTGAAGTGAAGCTTGGTTGGGTGGGGGGAGGAAAGCTATGTGCATTTCATAGCGACAGCCCCAAAATCCCTCACCATGGAAACTGTGTAGTAATCTGTTAACGAGACATGCGATGTATAAATATTGCCAGAGTTGTATGGTTGGAGATTAATGTCCTTTTATTTCAGAGTGACACCCCAAATGTGTTATTTCAGATGGGTGCTTCTGTCCTGGACCTGTAAGCTAAAGAAAGTTTACACAGCATTGAAGTTCAGCTCTTAAGTGACATTTCCTTTAGCCCTACTGATTTGAATGGAACCCTGTTCTGAGAGTCTTAAGATATCTGACAGAATGCCTCAATTGTAAACAGAGAAGACACTTGGTATGTCAGTAATATATTTCCCACCCCCCGACCAAACCCTGTTGGTTTCAGGTCCATGGCAGAATAATTATTTGTAGATTTCCACAATCCTTTTTCATATTTTTACTCCCATTTGAATAACAGTCACACTTTAGGAATAATGAAAGGTTCAAGATGTATACAGTATCATTCTTATTTTGTTCTCCGAAAGGATTTTTTTATTTTTTGCATGGGGAAAAGGTGGAATATGATTAATTAACATTCTAAAAAAAAATAAGCATAGAATATTAGATTATGAAGTTGCTAGGAAAAAACCAGAGAAGTCAAAACTGGAACAAAAGCTTAGATTTCCTTCGGGAAAATATCTCAAATGGGAGCTGTACATGTCAATCTACTAAATAATGGGGCTTTTAAAGTGATTAATTTGTTGGTGTGTGTGTGTGTGTGTGTGAATTTTAACTGGTGAGACTTGAGTTAAATGTACAATTGTTTTGTAGGTTTTTGGTCTGGTGTGTTACTGCAAGTGGGGTTGAATAGGATGGCTGGCTTCTCTTTACAACAATGTGGTTGGATTGGTTTGCGAATTGGCACAAGCTTCCTTGCAAAAAGGCATCCCATACTGAAGTGACGGTGGTGTGAATTTATTTACATCCCGTGTATTTCCACATTAGCTATAGGCTATAAGAGGAACAGAGGGCATAACATATAAATTATCAAATAGCAAAATTCATATTGTACAGATGCATACAATGGTCAGAAAGGAGACCAACTTTTAAAATTTGTTTCATCTAAACATTGGTGATTAATCCACTGGAATTTGAATAACAGCCCTACCCTGATAGGAGTGTGTGTGTGTACTAGTATTTACCATTTTTAGACATTTACTATAATTATTTATAGTCTCACAAGAATGAAAATGATCACAGATGAGCAATGCAGTCCTGTGTGATTATTCGGTAGTTAAGTCCGAATGCGTCCAACAGGACATCTGTTTATGATTGCTACCTAAATTTCTGAAGATTTGAAAGACACAAATGAGTTTTGATAATTACCTGTATGGGGTGGCTAGTATGTGCTGGTGTGTGAGAGTATACAGAGATTTTCAGCGATGCAATATTTTTGCAGTTGCGTACTTTCTTAATTACTTACTTGCATTTTTATTATCAGAGGTTACTTTACATTATCAGTGGATTGTTTAATTGTAACGTTAATATAAGATGTTTTCATTAGTTTATTCTTGATATGACTGTTTACATTTTGTCATTATCTTTTAACTATTAGCGGGTTGTGTAAAACTTACTGATGTTGTGAGTAACTATGAGCGTAGCTTACTATGGAAAGTGGCATCCAGAAAACAAATGATTGTGTGTGTATGTAGCAATGGAGAAAAAATATTAAAATATATGCATGCGTTTAGGATCGCAGACCAAATTTATGAACATTTGAAGGACAGAGTGATACTTGTGTGTGTGTGTGTGTGTGTGTGTGTGTGTGTGTGTAATTCACCAGGGCTGTTAAATGTTCTGTTTGGTATGGTTAGCAATGACTACATTTTAAAATTTGTTTTAGTAAATGTAACAGTGGATGCACCCCTGCAAACTGGAAAAGAATTTGTATGTAGGTAAAATAATGTAAAATAATGTAACCTATATACAAAGTACACAAACTCCATTCAAGGAGCAACAACAACAACAACAACCTGAGTTCTCTTCAGATATTGTCAAAGCTTTCCCAATTGGATAAGGTTGCAATGGCAGGGAGGCAGCAGAGGTGGTGGTGGGGGGAGAGTTTGGTGCAATGCTATGCAAGGCCGGGCAGGAATAAAAAGATATCAACATGATGGCCTTTTGTTAGATCACAGCACCTCGTTTGACATGACAAGGTAGCCCGCTGAGCCTGCTTCTGCAGACCGACAGCAGAAAATACAAGCAGGAGAAGGAAGAGGGAATGAAGGAGAGGGGGTGCGGGTGAAAAGACACAGTAAATCAATTTGTTCCCCTTTCCTCTGAAAAGTTCTTTAAATGAAAAGGAAAAAACCCCCCGAAAACTGTGCTATTAAACATACTTTTTTAAAGGAAAACCTACCAGCGCCCCAGTACTAGGGTTTATTTCCTGACTTTTACGTCATTAGGAAAAACAAGAAGGTGTTAGACTTTAAAATGCTGTCGTATTTTCCAGTCCACATTCAATCACATTGATCTGGTTTGTAAAAATGGAAGTTCCATAGAGGCTGGGCTCCATTTAGAACAAGTGGTGAGCTTTCTATCTGCTGTAATGAAGAAGAAATTGAAGCCTATGGGACAATGAGAATCTATGCCTATCCCCTGGACCCTATTAAGCTGAGGGAGTTGTACCTCTCATTTTCACAATCTTGAATGTTCATGCATGGGCCTAGCTGTCTTGCACTTCCTTATTCAGAAGTAAGGTAGGTGTGTGCGTATTCTCCTGCAATCTATTGTCTGGAGTAATCAGTAGGAGTCAGTGGGTGGATCGTGGCACGCTTCAGCTAGTTGTTACATGAGCACAATTTTTACAAAAGTGCCTTTTGCAGTTAAGATGGTGTCAAGTAATGGTACAGTTTGGGGTTGGTGTGAGCTGTAGTCCAAAAACATCTGGAGGGCACCAGGTTGGGGAAGGCAGATGAAGAGATAAGCTTGTCATCACCTCACAGCTATGGCTGTGGGCTTAAATGGTCGATCAATCAACTAAAGCTGTGGTTGATTAAGATGGCCACTTAAGCAGCAAAGACAAATTTCCATCAAAACCAAAGGCACTTGCTTCTGTGTATGGTATGTTTAGAACTGGTGTATGATGCTGATGTTCTGCACTCCTTACACAGAAATAGGTTCTGCAGAAACCAGTAGGATTCATGACCTAGTTTTATAATCACTGTATAAGAGCTGGAGGTAGAGTTCCAGCTTTCATGTAATCTACCTTTTAACAGTGTTCCTTAATTAGGCCAAAGTATGCATCTGCATCACACCTTAACTTAGAGCATTTTCCGTTGAAATTGACAAGCTGAAATTCTACGTTCATCTGCTTAAGATCAGGCAGGATCTGTAATTACCTTGAATCCCACATGGAAAAAGCTCACGGCTCAAACGTAGAGGAAATTTATATGTTTTATAAACAATTGTTCAGTAGCTTTTCTCTGTTTTTAATAATAAAAAAAGAATATAATCCTTTTTCTTGTTGGCTGGGTGATAAAGCAACCTTATAGTATATATTTATTTGAATGCCTAGGCTGCCAACCCAGTGCAGGCTTGCTAGGAAGAAAGGAAGCACCACTGAATTAAATGTGGGGATGGTAAACACACTTAGGATCTCACTGTAAATAAGCTGGAATTTAGCCAGCATGTCTATCCAGGGAAATGTGCTGGCCTGCTAATCCTTGAATTCTCAAACTTTTCTGCCAGAATAACCTCCCCCGCACCTAGATAATTTTAAGAGAGGCAAGAGATTATTACATTTTCTTCCTTTTCATAAAAAAAGCGGGTGGTGGTACAAAACGAAACCTCCTTGAATGGGCTCCTTTTCGAAATAATGAAGCCAGTTATTGGGAGCTGTTTGGAATGCTGGCGAATGGAATGCAGGTGGCGAGATCAAAGGTGTATGAAAAACACAATTTATCACCCGAATTTCACTCCCACATCTGTGAGATTCTCAGATAGTATCAATCCCAGATCAAGGGCTTGTGCGCACGGTACAGGAGGCTGCAAGTGAAGGTAGGGTGCTCTGTTCTTGGGTATGGGATGGATTGTGCTTGCCAAAGTCTGTCTGCTCAAAGAGATGGTCATTGCATGCACCGTATACTGGATCAGGCCTGCAGTATTTCATCCCTTGGATTTTGAACCCAAGACTCTTCTAAGAAACTGCAAGCAACGGTGACATGACATTAGAGGACATTAGACATTAGGCTTCTCTGTTTTTCATTTTTTCAATCTTAAATTCAGTTCTCCACATTTCCACATCAGTGTGTGAATTTTTTAAAAAGTCCTCATGAAAATTCATCAGCATTTTGTTATGAATTTCTCCTGGTGCACACATGTCTCTACGCAATTTTACCTAATGCACACTTTTTTTTTTTGCAAAGTGGTTTCTCAACATAGAATGAATTTTTGTATGTTATTTCCCCAAATCTGATTTTTTAAAAAACACACCACACACCTTGCCCCTTGTACACAATATTTGGCTGGAGAACTGTGTTGCAAAATTCAGAGCAGTGCAAAGCTTGAAGGCTGGCTGCATTTTGGGTTTTGTATCATTTCAGAAAGTGCAAATTAGGTTTGCAAACTGAATTGAATCCTCCCCCCTCATCCCCATGTGGAATTAGATTCACTTGAAGGCCAAGCAGGAGTGACTTTACTAACACCTACCTCCAGGGTCTAGCTAGCGGCTATCCTGTATCTACTGGCAAAATGAACTTCCTTGAGTATTGATGCTTGAAAAACTGTGTCCCAGCTGCCAGATATGCAAAACTCTAAACCTTGCTTACTGCTTTGTGACATAGGTCTCATAAAGGCCACAATCCTAACCCCACTTATTTGAGAGTAAGCCCCATTGAATTCAGTATGACTTACTTCTGAGTAGGCATGGTTTGGATTGCAAATGTACAAGTGTACATTTAATGTACAAATAATGGATCAGCTTGTCATTTTTCACATATCAGTTAAGACTTACATTACAAAAATATATCCTCCAAGATCCAAAATTCTTCTAAGATCCAAACAACTATTCATTGTTTAGAGGCTTTAACAGCTGAGGTTTTTTTCTTATATAAAAAAGCAGCAGCAGCAGCAGCAACAGCAGCAAAAAGCTCATCTGATCTCATTTATATTTACTTGGAAGTACCTTTGCTCAATTATGCATTTTTCTTTTTAAAAAACTGCTTACGTTGAAGTAAATATATAATTATCAAAAGAACTGTTATTGAATTGCCTCTATTGAGCAAATAAACAGACTGTGAGAATATTCAGTCTATAAACCGTATTAACGGTTACAGCCAGTGCAAATCCTCCTCAGAATAGACCCATTGGAATGAATGGACATGGCTAACTTAGGTTCATTACTTTCAGTGGGTCTAAATATAAATTAAGTTGGATATAACCTGAAGCCTTTAATTCTTTTTTGTAACTGAAGCATAAGAACATTCGAAGAGCCTGGCTGCTGGATGAGGCCAGTGGCCCACCTGGTCCAGCATTCTGTTCTCACAGTGGCCAACCAGATGCCTGTGGGAAACCGGCAAGCAGGAGCCGAGCTCAAGAGCCCTCTCTCTATCTGCATAGCTCAGGGAGTAGAGCATGAGGCTCTTAGGATCGTGGGTTCGAGCCCCATGTTGGGCAAAATATTCCTGCATTGCAGGGGGTAGGACTAGATGATCCTTGTGGGTACTTCCGACTCTATGATTCTATTACTGTGGCTTCCAGCAGCTGATGTTCAGAAGCACTGCTGCCTCAGACCTTGGAGACACGAGGAGAAATGAGCAGGCTTTTAGACATTTAGTCATTCTGCCTGTGTCACCAATATTTTTGACTAGGGGCCTAGCCTATAAACCAGTTAAGCCAGCTTCTTTGGAATTTTCACTGTTTACTATCCTTGCCAATTCTAAGTGCCGCCATTTTAAACCTTATACTTCCAGTCAAGGATATTTCAGATCCTAGTGTTTCTTTGCTCTGCCAAAACATGGTTTATGGGTTGGGCTCATGGTCTGAGAGAGGCTTTTTCTGTTCATGGGAACCTGCTGAGCAAGAGAAGTGGTAACAAAATGGAGAAGAGAAGCTTAAGAGGGGATATGTTTGCTATCTTCAAATGTCTGAAGGGTCGGTTGCCCCAAAGATGGAGCAGCCTGTTTTGAGGGTGGGTCAAGAACCAGTGGGGGGCAACCCAAAATTAGGGCAAATGTATCATTTTCAGTTTTTCTCCTTTTCTCATTCCCTACCATGTCTTAAATTTAGTTCTCCACATTTTCTCAACAGTCTGCAATTCCCTTTTTTTTAAAAAGGCCTTTGTGAAAACTAATCTGCATCTTTGTGCAAAATTCTCCTGTTATATACATGTTCACGTGCAATTCACCTAACAATTTTTTTTTGTGGCAAAGCAATATCCCCTAAAATGATGCACTTTCTTGCATGATATTTTCATGAACATTATGCAGTTTTTTGCACATTTTTTACCCCGGTAGATGCATTCTTTTACACAGAGAAAAACACCTTGCAAAATTTGGAGACGGCAGGTTTTGAAGGATGGCTGTGTTTCAGTTCATGTGTTGTTTTAAAAAAGCACTACTTGTGCAATTTTGCCTTTAAATGCAAACAAAAATGGAATTTCTCCCTCCCGCTTTCCTACTTGCAAAGAAGCAGATTTTGCTTAAACATTCAGAGAACCTTCCTAATGAAGATAGTAATAAAAAAATAAAATAGAAAACTGTTTGACAGTGGTTTAGCCTAGAGAAAGGGTGTGTGGCCTGGGGAGACTTCTGGGAGCTAGTTAGGACTGCATTAAGCCTTGGGCCTGAGGTTCTCCAGCTCTGATGTAATGGGTATATGTGCCTATCATTGAGGCCATTTTAGACACTGCAGTTAAATGGTCTTAAAGGAAGGAGCTCTTTAGATGGCACCTTATATTCCTTTGCTGACTCCAATATTTTGTGAAGCTAACCTGGTTTGTGTGCCCTCTTGCTTATTCAGCTGAGTGGGGCCAAAGTGTGTGTGTGTGTGTGTGTAATTTGAAATAGGAACTCCCCAAATAGCAAATTAGGTTTGTTTCTTTTGTGTTTTTCTGGAATCCTGGAGAACAGGGGCAGTCCCTGCTAAAGTATTAATGTATTTTTAATCTTTGTTGGAAGCCGCCCAGGGTGGCTGGGGAGGCCCAGCCAGATGGGCGGGGTACAAATAATAAATTATTATTATTATTATTATTATTATTATTATTATTATGGTTGGAATGCCTGGATCAGAGGTCCCAAGCACTGAAAATATTATGGTGCCCCCCCAAGTAATTCAAAATAAAGACAATACTAAACTGTAAAATAAAGTTTTAAAGTAAAGCATAACACAGATTTGTTGCAACACCTGACAGGATCCGATTTCCTTGCATTATTTGGAATTACGTTAATCGGGCAAACCCCCCCCCCCATTTAGGAAGGGGATAAAGATTAAAAAAGAGACCAGGAAAATGGGAGAAGAGTGGAGTGTAAGAAAGTCTAACAAAGTCCTGATTTTTCTCATGGTAACTACTTGGATGCTTTTTCGTTTTAATATCAAATTTCAAATTCTTTCCAAAAAGAAAAGTTCTCATTCCCCCCCACCCCCAATGCCACTGCTTTGCTGGTGTTCTCAAGAACATGCTTCATCAGCTCTGTAATCCAGCGTGGTCTGGATCCCTGCTGGTGACCAAGACTGCCACGCTAATCCCACTTACGCAGGAGTAAACCCTACTGAATTCAACAGGACTTACTTCTCGGAGCCTAAAGCACCCAATTCCTTAACATTAGTTTAACATTAGGCAAGACTGCCACCCTAATCCCACTTACGCAGGAGTAAACCCTACTGAATTCAACAGGACTTACTTCTCGGAGCCTAAAGCACCCAATTCCTTAACATTAGTTTAACATTAGGCAAGACTGCCACCCTAATCCCACTTACGCAGGAGTAAACCCTACTGAATTCAACAGGACTTACTTCTCGGAGCCTAAAGCACCCAATTCCTTAACATTAGTTTAACATTAGGCCGTTCCTTCCTCTCTGCTCCATCAAGCCCTTTTCTGTTTCTCTTGGAGCGATTGAAATGTTCTGGGTTACATAAACATTGCAGCTCTCTTTCTCTCCCCCCCCCCCCGTCTCTCTCTTCTGTTTGGTAACGGTATGTCGTTTTGTAACTCCCAACTTGGAGAATCTTAAAAGAGAGTTTGCATTAAACCGAGGCGTTGCCTTTTATGCTCAGCAATGCCTGGGTCTCACAAGACAGGCAGAAATCAAGGTAGCAGCAGAGTTCCTCTAGCAAGGAAGATGCCTTCTAAAAACCTATTCCTGTTTAAGGTGCAAAAGGGATCGGGCTCCAAATCCTAGAGAATGAGAACAAGGCGCCTTGTTGGCGTTTAGCACCGGGATCATCCAATTTAGCTGTTGCTGTGTGAAAAATTTGCCATATTTCTTGGGGAAATAATGTTTATACATTTTTAAATTTATTTATTTTTTTGCCTGGGCTGTTGGGTGAGTAATGTTGCATCCAAGCAAGTTCTACTATGTTTATGTCCATTGTTTCGTATGGGTCTACTCTTGAGCTGAAATAGCATTGGATACAACCCACTGTGTCTGGGTTGCTTTGTGCAATTCTTTTCTTATTTGTAAATAACACACATAACAACTTCTCATGCATTCTCACATGCAAACAGTGATAGTCTTGTCCTCTATGAGTTTATCTAATCTCCTTTTAAAGGAAACTAGGTTGGTGAGCAACATTACCTCCTGTGGGAGCGAGTGCCGTAGTTTAACCATGTGCTGAATAACCCCCCCCCCCATTCTCTAACTGTGTGGTTTTCATCACAGCTGCTCAATTTCTGGGGACTTCTTCTCTGCAGCCTGGACGTACCTGCCACTCTATTCAGTTTATGGAACTTCCATTATTTTCAAATAGGGAGAAAGGACTGGAATCACACTTCCATCTGTTGCTGTTGCAGTAATGGAGGAAAGAGAGTTCATAGATGGTGAGGAGAGAATCGTGTGTGTTTTCAGGAAGCTTTTTGCAGGATGTTAAGTGGGTCTTGCTTGCTGCGGAATCAGTCTGCTGGTGACCATGTTTCTTGCCCGTGTATGATGGGTGTCATTTGAGGCCAAAAATAACACACATCTGCTCCTTGGAGGCCTATAGAATTCTCTCCCTCTTTGCTTTAAATGTTTATTTGTTAACATTAGACCTTTTGAAAGCCTAGCCTTGACCTGAAGTCTCCAGAAGAACCCACCTTTCTCTCTCTCCTACCCCCCAACCTCCGTCACCCCCCACCAACAGATAAAAGTCTGACCAAGTTTGTGCAATTTCCCTAGTAAGGTGTAATTGACAGGGCAATGAAGGCTCAGCTGTTTGACTTGAACTGCATGGGATGTAGCGGTTTATAAGGACTTTGTGCTTGGCGTTGACTTCCTTAATATATTTCAATCTGGAACTGACAGCACTTCCTAATGGGTCTTGCTTAAGTTTCCTTAGTCAAAATAATACTTTTAATTTACTTTGCCTTTAGGTTCTCTCCTTCCAGTCACCCAATTTGAAAGCAGCTCCATTCTTAACCAAAAAACAAAACAAAAAGCATTAAACCTCAAAAAACATTAAATGTATTAAACTCCAAAGTGTGTGTGTGTGTGTGTGTATGCATGCATGCATGCAAGCCTTAATACTTCTTCAAGCAAAGATTAGTTATGGGGCATCTCTTCCATAGCAACCTTGCAATTCAGCCTTCTCTGGTAGAATTAGTTTAGATGCAGATCATCAATCATACCTTTACGTATAAGTCTCTGTGAGTTACTTTGGGGATTTCCCCTGTTTTACATTTCTTTATTGCTTCCCGGATTTGCTCTGTCCTGTTTCCCTGATTCCTGCTTTGAGTAGAACTTCTAAATTCAATTCTGGAACTTCCATAGTTCATTCTAGCTTTTCGTTTCCTTAGATCAGGGGGTAGGAAATCTTCCTGCCCTATCCCAGAGGCTTTATTTCTTTAGGGGCGTCCTTCCAGGGACTACATGCCAGTGATGGGTGGGGCCAGAAGAGAAAGTGGGCGGGGCTACATGAATGAATGAATGAAACTTTATTTGCATCAGCCGTCCATAGCAACAAAAGAACATTGCGGTATACACAGAACAAAATAAAAAGTTGATTATATAAAACACAGTTTAGAATCCTGAAAGTCAAAGGTTTTTCCGATACACACATTTTCCTATCCATTCCCCCAGGTGCCAACTCTGTTGCCTTTTAGGCACCTTTCCCAAAATGCCTACTAGAATACTGTCTACGCAGAAGGAAGCCCTATTGAAATCAATGGGACTTTCAGATAAGTACATTGAGTATTACGGTATTAGAAGAAGAAGAAGAGTTTGGATTTGATATCCTGCCTTTCACTCCCCTTCAGGAGTCTCAAAGCGGCTAACATTCTCCTTTCCCTTCCTCCCCCACAACAAACACTCTGTGAGGTGAGTGGGGCTGAGAGACTTCAAAGAAGTGTGACTGGCCCAAGGTCACCCAGCAGCTGCATGTGGAGGAGCGGAGACGCGAACCCGGTTCCCCAGATTACGAGACTACCGCTCTTAACCACTACACCACACTGGCTCTCTACTTTAGAGAGGGTGCTTTTTGGGGGCAGGGGGAGGGCGGGAGGCTCAAGTTTGAAGGAAGTAAATTCTATTGTGCAGCAGGACACATTTTAGAAAGAACCCCCCTGGCCTCTCCAACTTGGATGGTTTTAAAAGAGGATTAGACAAATCCATGGATGATAAGTCTACTGATGACTACTAACCATGATAGCTTTGCTCCACCTCCACACCTGGAGGAAGTAATGCTTCTGAATACCAGGAGAACCACAGGGAGAATGCTCTTGTGTTCAGATCCTGCTTGTGGGTTTCCTGCAGTCATCTGGATGGCCACTGGGACAACAGGATGCTGGACTAGATGGGCCATTGGCTTGATCCAATGGGGCTCTTCTTATATTTACAATTTTTTATATATGCTGTAAGCCGCCCAGAGTGGCTGGGGAAACTCAGCCAGATGGGCGGGGTATAAATAATAAAATTATCATCATCTTCATCATCATCCTCAAGTTCTTAAAAAAGGGAGGTTGTAACCAGTGCTAGTCCAATCAGAGTGGACCTGTGAAATGGATGGATATGGCTATCTTAGGGTCATTAATTTGAGTGAGTCTGTGTTGAGTAGAATTTAGTTGGATGCAACCTGTTCAACAAGGACATTAGGAGTGGGGGGGGGGACTGAAGTCACCCTCCACCCATGAGAGGCCATCCCAGGGTAACAGCACAAAGCCCAAAATGTCCCCTGTCCGCCCAACGACGAAGGGGTGGAGGTGATCCTGTCATCCCAAGCCTTCAAAACAGACTTCCTATTCTGTGCCTTAACATGAATAAGGGGATTAGGATTGGCAAATTTCCGTTAGCTCACTCTACCGGACAAAAGATCCCAAGGTTTTAGTGTCACACTGCCTGATAAAAGTACAGGAGCTTGTCAATCAAAGGGGTCTGAGGCACTTGTGTCCGTGACATAATCTTATTAGAAGATAAACCGGCAAAATCCCTTTCATGAGGAAAAGTTACATTTAATTGCGCCTACAGATTTTCCTCCTGCTGACCCCCTCTATTCCGCCCCCCCCCCCGGGGTGGGTGTGTTTGCACAGTTTGCACAGTTTGCAAATGATCAGGATCGCCACTGCCAAACTTTTTGAATGGCTAATGAAAAGTTTTCTGATAACCAGGGAACTGTTGTTCATCATTGTCAGCCTCGAAACAGGGATGATGGGTCAATGAAATCTGGAGCATTTGCCTATAGGAAGTTGAGATTTTGATGGAAATGCTGGTGTGTATCTGCTCATACAGATGTTGAACAAGAGCTGTGTTTGGAGATTTTCAGTTCTTCAGAAGGTCCATCAGATCCAGCATCCAGCCCCCTGTAGTATCTAACAGGCTGTGGCCAAGAAACTGAAATGTAGGGAGTTGCTTTATGCTGAGTCAGAGCATTGGTCCATCTAGCTGAGGGTTTTCTACTCTGACTGGCAGTGGCTTTCCAGGGTTTTAGGCAGGGGGCAGTCCCAGCCCTACCTACGGATGCCTACCTGCATTGAACCTGAGACCTTTTTCCTACAAAGCAGATGCTCCACCACTTAGCTATGGTCTCTTGTTATACTGTGATAGACCATTGGGACTTCTGGCTCAGAATTGTCTGCACTGACTGGTAGCAGTTCTCCAAGGTGTCTCTCAGCCCTACCTGGAGAGGCTGGGGTTTGAACCTCAGACCTTCTGCATGTAAAGCAGATGCACTACCACTGAGCAAAGAAATACTTTACCTGAAGGAATCATCTAAAACTAAAGTAAGATTACAGTCTTCATGGTTCTGGACAAAGCTTACCTGGAGATTGAACCAGGGGCTTTCAGCATGCAAAATGGGTGCACTTTCATTGGGTTATGGATGCTCCCTGAATCCCTGAAACAAAATTCTCACCACACTGCCTATAAACTTCTCTCTGCTCTTTGTGTATGTGAGTGTCTAACCTGAAAAGCTTCAAAAATGCACCAACCTTTTTCCTCATCGGAAGATGCTCCTGCATAGGAATGGACAAATCTGTCCATTTTTATTTCTCTTAATTTCTCATTCTTCAAATCTTAGATTCAATTGGCCACATTGTCGGCGACAATTTGCAGTTGTTAAAAAACCATGAAAACCCATCAGACATTAAGTATAGATTTCTCCAAAAAACCCCACATTTTCTCTGTTGTTTTGAGTAACATGTACATTTTTGCAAACAAACACCCCTAATACAAAGCAAATCCACACAGTATCTTCAGTAATAAATGTGTTTGCCTGCACACTTTCCCCTGAATGTAAAAAAATGTACATTTTATGCTCACATTGTTTGGTCAGAGAACTGCATCATGAAATTCAGGGAAGCACAGATTTCAAAGGATTGGCTGGCTTTCGTTTTTTCAGATTGGTTTGAGATTTGCGAATTGTGTAGTTTCTTATTAAAATGCCCTTCCCTTTTTCTTGATATCCATTCCACATGAACAGGCACTGATGCTGCTTCTCAAGATCTTAAGTGCTAGGAAGAGGTTACCCACTATTTTAATAAATAAATAAAAAATCAGTTAACAGTACCCTATCTCTTCCTGGGTCCTGGGAGTCAGCAGTGCACCATGGCGTCTTGTGTAAGTTTCACAGCCTTGACTTTTTCTTCAGAATGTTTTTTTTTCTTTTGTGGTTATCCCTAAGGTAACCCATTTTTACTGGTCCCCGCCTTCTCCCCCCCCCACACCCCTTCAGTGCCTCTTTTACCCTGTCAACTGTTTGGAAGTCTGTTAGACCAAATGGTAACACAGGGCCTGCTGGTCTTATTACTTTAACTGGGCTTGCAAATTCTTCCTTTACCCCTTTCATTGTTTTCTCCTCAGCTAAAACTAATACGTGTACAGTGGGGGCTGGAAACTAACTCCCCTCCTTTCCTTTCCTTCCTGGCAGTCCCTGTTTTTGCCTCTGAATTCCCAGCTGCCGGGAATCACAAGCTGGAAGAGTGCTGTTCTGCTCACATCCTGCTTACGGGTTTCCCTTTGGTGCAAATGGCCATCCACTGTGAGAGCAGAATGCGGCACTAGATGGGCCCCTGGCAGACCCTCCAAGTGTCCCTATTTTCCACAGACTGTCTCTGATTTAGAGAAGCCACCCTGGTTTCTGATTTGATCCCAGAATGTCCCACTTTTCCTTAGGACATCCCTATTTTCATTGGAGAAATGTTGGAGGGTATGGAGCTATCCAACTCCTGAGCCGTCTGAAGGGAAGTTAAAAAAAAAAAAGTTTAATGTTTAATTATGTGTTCATATACGTTGGAAGCTGTCCAGAGTGGCTGGGGCAATGCAGTAATATGAGTGGGATATGAATAGTAAAACTATCATTATGGAATGGGACGTCCCTATTTTCATCAGAGAAATGTTGGAGGGCATGGCAGAAGTTTGATCCAGCAGGGCTCTTCTGACATTCTTATGATGACTGAATGGGCCCCTATACCTGTTCTGCATAGTATCCATTATTCTACTAAGAGTAGACCCACTGAGATTCACATATCTTCACTGTTAATGATCAATGACCAGTGTTAAGGAAACACCACCACAGGCCCCTGAAGCACATTATCTAAATGTGCAGAACAGGGTAATCAATCAATCAATCAATAAAAATAGCATTGTGTGAAATAAAATGAGAATAAACTTTTTAAAAGAGGAAAATAACATGTCCGGGTTCTGGCAAGTTTTGCTTGCTGCAGGGCTGTACTTTGCCCTACTTAAGAGTGATGGATATATTTTGATTTGGGAGGAGTAAAGGACATAAAATGCATCTTATCATCTTGACAGATTTGATAAGGAAAGCTTGATAAAGGTTCTACGGGGGCGGGATAGTAATATAGGAATACATGGGTCACCAACTCAACCTCTCCAGAGTTACAGAGGTATTTGCATTCATGGTAGGTTTTTCGTTTCGTTTTTAAAATGTCTTCGCTCCAGAGCTCCTGAGACTCATTGAGATTAATGGACACGGCTACCTTAAATTTGTTAATTTCAGCGGGTCTACTTTGTGCAGAATATAGATGCAAGCCTCTTTTGGGGCAAGAGTAAAGTAAAAAAGAAGAGCGGCTATGGAATTCTAGTGGAAGCTAACCTGCTGGGTTCCCTCCCCCTGCCTCACTGAAGGAGAATCCCCTGCCCTTGAAGAGGGAGAAATGAGCTAGAGGAATACTTTAGAGATCAAATTTCAGAGCCTCCCAGACTCTTCCCTGCACCCCCCACCCAAAGTTGAAATGATTTGTGTTCAGGGGTCTGTGACCCACAGAGACATCAAACAGCCAGCCAGCGAAGCACTCAGAGTTCACAGGGACAGTAGATGGAGATGACCAAGCAAAAGACAATGCAGATGGTTCTAATCAGGAAGAGCCTGTGAAGAGGGACACGAGAAGGACCCTTTGGATGGCCCTGTTGATTTTGGAGTCCCAGCTAGGTGCAGTTATCTCGGGAACAATTTGGAATGAGAGATTTCGATGTGTAGGCTTGGTGGGTGCAGAATAGAGTAAAGGGGGATTTCTTACAACAGCATGATGCCGTGTGCAGTGCTCCTTTTCAGGATACTCCATTGCCTCCCACCTGCCTCGCAGGGTTGTTGTTGGCAGGATTGCAATGAGATAATCTGCATGAAGCCAGCTGAGCACCTGGAAATGTTAGGTAAAGGTAAAGGGACCCCTGACCATTAGGTCCAGTCGTGATTGACTCTGGGGTTGCAGCACTCATCTCGCTTTATTGGCTGAGGGAGCCAGCGTACAGCTTCTGGGTCATGTGGCCAGCATGACTAAGCCGCTTCTGGTGAACCAGAGCAGCGCACGGAAACGCTGTTTACATTCCCGCCAGAGTGGTACCTATTTATCTACTTGCACTTTGATGTGCTTTCGAACTGCTAGGTTGGCAGGAGCAGGGACTCACCCCATCGTGGGGATTCGAACTGCCGACCTTCTGATCGGCAAGCCCTAGGCTCTGTGGTTTAACCCACAGTGCCACCTGCATCCCCTCAAACGTTATACAGATGTAAAATACTATTTTATGAAGGCAGCAGATGAATGGGTTAACTGACTGCCACACTTTTAGGCAGGTGGCTGAATCGGGGTAGAGTGTGATTTATGGCTGGGTTGAAATTTGAATAGATGGTGTGGCTGTCTTGTCATTTTTATACACAAGGTGTGAAGTGGTGGCTGCTGCCAATTGGAACTGGTGGGGTGGGAGGCAGGGAGCCCCACAGTAGGCAGGCCCAGAGCCAGTCCTCATACTCTTACTCTCTGCTGAGTTCTCGAAGGGCAATCCTGAGACCAAGGAGGAGGAGGAAGGTGATAATCAGAGAGACTTCCTGGGCTGGCTGTAAGACGGCAGGAGCTGTTTGAGGTCAGTGGGACAGGTGCTCCATTTGCTTGAATGTACCAGCTGCTCCTGAAAGCATGGACTCTTATTACAGAGCAATCCAGCCTCATCTCTCTTGAGTGTGCACTTATAGAGACTTTAAAAATGGTTGAAGGCATTGATGTACATTGCAAAATAAAAGAGCTTACAGTCTTCCAGTGATGGTGGTGATTGTGGGTTGTTTCGATGCTTGAAAAAAGCTTCCCCATTCCCAAAGCAAAAAAAATAATAATTCTCAAAGCCAAGTCCTGCAGTCCCAACAACCTCAAAATTCCATCTGTTTAGATTTGAGCATGCTTAGCCTAGCCAATGCCATTTCGTCTCCGCACACAACCTGCCAGCCACACACACACACACACACACGCAAATACTATTTCTCTGGTGATCAGCTGATTCTGCTTGGTCATCTTAAAAAAAAAGTCTCACATCTGCCTACCATATGCTTCCTGATGCTTGACTTACATGTGTGTTTTAGGGATGTGTTACCTTAATCATATTTATTGACCAATCTGGGAAGGGAGTGACATGGAGAATGGTTGCGGATTTGTAAGGCCTGGAGCACACTTTGATGGAGACCCTCTGAATGGTGAAGGGGTATACTCTGCCATGCTGATTTCTCTCATGTGTGACATGGGGCTCTGCATGGATGCTGTCTGTGAGATCTTTCGTTTATCCATTCATTCATTTATTCATTTCCTCCTCCCATCATTATCTGAGGAGGAGGGGCTGCAAAGAGCCCTTAAACTGCTTGGATACTCACTGGTTGGTGGAAAGGAGGGGCACACCTATCTCCCATTTTTTGTTTGTTTACTTTTAGTTACTTCACTTACATTCCACCCTTTCTCAAAGGAGCTAGGTTAGACTGAAAGGCAGTGATTGGCCCAAGGTCACCCTGAGTGAGCTCCATGACTGAGTGTGGATTTGAACCCTGGTCTCCCTGGTCCCAGTCCGATACTCTTAACCACTACACCACATTGACGCTCCTTTGCCCCAGTGGATAACTAAACTGAGCAGTCATGATAACAAAACGTTGGTCTAGGTTGATCCCCCACCCCCGGATTGCATCCCAACTGAATGAGCTGTCATGCTGGGCAACACAGAGGAGAGGTCAGTGCAAAATTCTTCATCCATTTTTATGTTCGCTTGTTGCCTGTCACAAAAAATAACAATACAGCATGTCTTTAGTTGCTCTGCAGTAATAACCCTCTTGGAATGTTTGTTTTAAATTGGTTTGTGCGACTAGATAGCAAAATCCTACGAAAGCCAGTTTTAACTGCTTTTTCATATGGTGCTGTTTCTGTGTTCCCTGATGGGTTGGTTTAGGATATGCATGACATGTACCCCATGTATCACCTCATTTCCAGGGCAGATGCTTATGGTCAGTTATGGAGAATTTTGTGAGTGGACAGCAGCCCCTCAAAGTCTAGTGGCAACAGCAGCTTCAGCTTATTTTATCATGTTTATCAGACAGGAATTATAGTGCAAGAGAAAGAAACATTGACTGTTTAAACCAGGGACAACCATTTTATCAAGAAAACCTTTTTTTCCACAGTGGAAAGAGAGATGCCTATGGGAAGCCCCCAAGAAAGATATGACTGCCAAAGCACCACCAGAGAGGCAGTATTGTGCTGAATAGCAGTTAAATCCATCCTTTTGGTATTCAGAAGAACACTGCCTTTCTAATGAGGGAGCTTAGCAGTGATTGCTAGTTTTATCCCCAAAGATTGGTCTAATCGCCTCCAAGTTAATAGCCACCCTCCTGCAATTGTAAATTCTATACATTTATTCATGCTGTATATATGTGAAGAAATCTCTGTCAATTTGTCTCAAATCCAACTCAGTTCAGCGCCAGTTCATTTCTGGGTGCAATTCAGGGTGCTCATATTAGTGTTGAAAGCCCTGAACAAATTAGGCTCCAAATACCCGAAAGACCACTTCTTTCCCTACAGTCTCCCAGTTATCAAGATCAGCAGGGGCCCCCTCTTGGCTGATCCACTTCCTTCAGAAGTCTGAGAGGCGGTGGCCTGGAGAGGGCCTCCTCTGCAGCAGCCCCTAAGTTGTGGAATTCCCTCACCAAAGAGGTGTGTCTGGCTTTTTCACTGTGCAGCTTTCAGTGAATGCTGAAGACACATCTCTTTATCATGGTCTTTGACAACTGAGATGTGTGTTTTCAGCACTCCCTCTACTCTCATGAATGTAATATTTTATTTATTTCATTAAATTTATATACCGCTCAATTTTTTAAAAGAAACTTCAAAGGAGCTTACAAAAGGTAAAATTGAGAGAAAAATTACAACCCTATGTTAAAACATACACAAGTTATAATATGACAACAGATTGAAATTACCTGAAATTCTAAGCATCTAGGTAGGCTTGTCTAAACAAGAATGTTTTTTGCAAGCACTGAAAAGAGCAAATAGAAGGCGCCTGCTAGATTTCAATAGGCAGGGAGTTCCAAGGTATAGGTGACTGAGGGCTTACAGATGTAGAATGGGTATTAGGTGGCACATGTAGTAGTGCCAATTCTGCTGATCAGAGTGGCTGAGTGGGCACATGTGGGGTAAGACAATCTCTCCAGTCAACTGGTCCCAACTTGTTAAGGACTTTATATACTAATAGTAGCACCTTGAACTTGGCCCAGTAGCAAAATTGGCAACCTGTGTGGGCCATAGCTGTCAAACCAGCTGCAGTTGATGAAAGGCACTTCTAGCCTCTGCAGGAGCAGGGCTGGATCCAGAAGCAATAATAATAATAATAATAATGAATAACTTATTTATACCCCGCCCACTCCGGGCGGCTTCCAACAAAGGATTAAAAATACATTAAAACATCAGTCATTAAATCTTCCCTAAACAGGGCTGCCTTCAGATGTCTTCTAAACGTCAAATAGTTATTTATTTCTTTGACATCTGGTGGGAGGGTGTTCCACAGGGCAGGCGCCACCACCGAGAAGGCCCTCTGCCTGGTTCCCTGTAACTTCGCTTCTCGCAGCGAGGGAACCGCCAGAAGGCCCTCGGTGCTGGACCTCACTGTCCGGGTAGAATGATGGGGGTGAAGACACTCCTTCAGGTGAACCTGCTCCATCTGGGGGAGTGCAGCCCCATACAGGGTAGACAACTGGCCAATTTCTCTGAAAAACATGTTTTTTTACTATTTTTAAATGCTAAACTTCAAATTGTTGCAACCCACCCTGCTGGTGAAGGGCAGGTAATAACAGCAATAACTACCAATTAGTTTTCCTTAGGGTGACCCACGAATTCTAGTTGTCTGTGAGGAGAGTGAAAAAGCAACCCCCCCTTTTCTTCCATTCATAATTTTCATAAATCTTCCATGTTCCCCCTTTCCCATCTCTTCTCCACCCCACAAACTGAAAAAACCCCTATCCAAGATCTAAAGCGAAAAAAATTAATTATGGGGCCTTGACTGATTGTAGTTTCTCCACAGAAGTATGGTTCTAATCCTTATTAACCTTCCCCAAAGTCATGCATGAAATATGACTTTTGTACCACACTTTAGACCATGTGTTTTCTCTTTCCCAATATATTTTTCAAGCTATCTTCAGCTCTCTTGTGTTCCCTATTTGAGGATAGGTTGAAATGAGGCAGCCTCCAAACAGATCCAGCAGAAGACTTTTTTTGTGGAGGGGGGTAGCAATGAAGGGCGGGGGGGGGGGAGAGGCATATCATTCTAGCTTATGAACACAAATTGCATCTGATGACTTAGCTTTGAATCTTTCCCCCATGCTGTTTTTATTTTATTTTTTTAAAAAAAGAAAGTATATTTACTCTTGATAGTGTCTTCAATTAAATTGAAAATGGTCTCTCTCTGACAGAAGTATGCTCTCTCTCCTTCTCTAAAAAAAGCTGTCACAACCGCAAAATTACCGTAAAAACCTGTTTCCAGTCAAGTCTTGCTTTACCACAGCACGAAGTTTAGCTATTTTCTTGTATGTGTTCCAACTCTTAGATAAACAAGCCCTGCTTGCTGTCTTTGCTAAAGGGAAAGATGTGCACTCTGATCGGTCTTAGAATACCAGTATGTGTCTTTCACACTTCCCTGCAGTAATGGTATTACATAGGTGTTAGTTGTTGTTTTTTAATTTAAAAAAAACCCTTATCAATGAAGCTCTGACATTTTAGGCCCTTCAGATGTCCTTTCTGCTTGTGCTTTCCTGATGATTTGGTATCACGGTTGTTAGATGCCACCCTGCTTTTGGGGTAGGTGCAACTCCCAGCTCAAATCCCCTAACTTTGCATGCTGCATATGTTCCAGGGTGCTTTTTTGGTGGTCCCACTTCTGTTGTCCTATAGTGCAAGAGTGCCCCTCTGTTGGCAATAATGCAATGACATTGGAGAACCATTGCAGAGCAATGAGTGATGTGTGGATGGTATAAATTGACCACTTATTCAGGGGTCAGCAAACTTTTTCAGCAGAGGGCTGGTCCACTGTCCCTCAGACCTTGTGGGGGGCTGGACTATATATTTTTTGGGGAAGAACGAATTCCTGTGCCCCACAAATAACCCAGAGATGCATTTTAAATAAAAGGACACATTCCACTCATGTGAAAACACGCTGATTCCTGGACTGTCCGTGGGCCGGATTTAGAAGGCGATTGGGCTAGATCCGGCCCCTGGGCCTTAGTTTGCCTGCCCATGACTTATGTACTATTCCTGTGTCATTGACATATCCAGTGTGGAGGATACCACAGACAGGGGAACTATTCCCCATCCTTGGCCTTGTCTCCAAAGGTCACCTCTGATCTCTTTATCTTTCTGATACATTAAAAAGAACAACAGTTCTCAGTGTTCTGTCACACATTCATGTGACCAAGAGACTGAACATGTGGGGCTATGCAGATGAAAGGGAAGGGACAGGGCAGATAGGCTCACTTTTCAGTACCTGAAGTAATTGGGGGCAGGAAGAAGGCTTAGTTTCTACAAAGTTCCATTATCATGGTCAACATCAAAAATGTTTGTAGCTCCCATAAAAAAGCTAAGCCTCCAGAAGACACTAATTCTTCTTTTGTAGGTATCTCCTCATCCTGCCATTTTTGCACATATAATACTCTCACTGCTGTTGTTGCATATAGGAATAGGTTCGTCTGCCTTTTTGGCACCTCCAACAGTCAACTTAAATAGTTTCTTTCATTTCTAATAAACCATCTCCCCCAAACCCTTAGCCACTCTGCATGTCCACCACATATGATAAAATGTTCCTTCTGTTTCTTTACATTTCCAACAAATATTTGACTCAGACTTACACATTTTTGCTAACTTACTTGGTGTCAGATACCATCCATAAATCATTTTCATAAAATTCTCTTTTAGAGCATAACACGCTGTGAATTTCAAATTTGATTTCCACAAATTTCCCCACAACTCCTTCTCTATATTGTGCCCCACATTGCTAGCCCAATGGACTTCTCACCTTCTATTCTGCTAAGTTTACTGCATCATAGTTATGCCGCCCTGCGGTGCCCGCTAACCTTGGTGCCCAGTGAGGTGGAACCAGTTGCAGTGCTCTCAATCCACCTCTGTTCAGGCTTGTGGTAGACAGGGTTCACTCCTGTTTTTCCTTACAGTGACCCTGTGAGGTAGTCTAGGCTGAGAGCGATCACACACCAGTAGTGGATGGAGCTGGAGGCAAAGTTGGGCAGAACAAGGGACATGACTCTTACCTTTGCATGGCTGGTTACCTTCCAGCCTTGCAAAAGTCAAAGGTTTAGGCACCTACATACATTGCCCTCGCCATTCTTCCTCCAGGCAAGCAAGAGGCATCATCACAGTTTAAATATGCATTTCAGCTATGCAGAATGTCTGAAGAGGGTGCTGGGACTCTGAAAGGCCTGGATTTGGCTCCTGGGCTCAAAGTCCCCAACCCCTTTGCTCTCTTATTGAACCACAATGTAGTAATAGCCTCTCTGGTTTAATCCTGCGAGGAGGAAGGTGAAGTGAATGCAATGTGCTTCTGGGTACAGACTGTCCACATAGGCACTGCCTCCCTTTCCCTCCCTTCAGGTATTCCCCCCCCCCATATTAAATAAATCTCCCACCTTCGCTTCAATAGCTACCCACCCCTGCTGTCATAATGCAGGGCCTTTTGCTCACGTTGCAATAAAGGCCAAGCTGAGGTCTCAAAGAGAGAGAGAGAAAAACGCATCCCAGCGAGAATGCTGCCGGAGGTGATGTTTGGAACAGCTGTTTTTATGAAGCCATAAAAAAGGAGAAGCAGCAAATGCTCAGCAACACCCATTTGAGGGAGGCGTGGGGCGATGATGGAAGGTTTTACTAGCATCTTCAATAGGCGCTCCAAGCAGAGAACCAGCACAGCCTGATTTTGCCAAAGACTCTCCCTGTGCTTCAGTTTTCAGACAAGCAGTCTGGAGGAACTTGCACTCTGCACAAGCTCAGAAATAGAATGGTTCCCTCCTTTTGGTGGGTGTATTGTGCATATGGGCGGAGCCAGGATTTATGTTCGGGGGGCCATGATGCTCACCTATCGTCATCCTCTGTCTGGCTCTGCCTAGCAGATTTGGAATGAAATGTCTCAACGGCAGTTGTAAATTACTTTCTTTGAACCCCAAGTGCTCAGAAAAATCTGTCAAGATATTTCTACAATTTCTACTTTTAGTTAAATATTTTTATTTATTTACTTGATTGGGGGGGGGGCAGCTGCTCCTCCACTCCCCCCGGCTATGCTCATGATTCTGCAGCATGTTATCAATGGGAAAATAAGAACTTAAGAAGATCCTGCTGGATCAGGCCCATGGCCCATCTAGTCCAGCATCCTGTTCTCAATGTGGCTAACCACAATTTCTGCGGGAAACCTGCAAACAGGATTCATGCTCAAGAGCCCTTTGCCGTCCTGTTTCCCAGCAGCTAGTATTCAGGCGCATTGAAGCCTCTGTGGTGGCAGGGCATTGCCATCATGGCTAGTAGACATCAATAACCAGTGCTGCTTCTGTAGAAAAAGAAGAGCTGGAACTTACCTTCTCTTAGAGTGGCAATGGCGCCCACCTGAGAGATGCCAGAACGGAGTTCGGGCGAGTTTTAGCTGCAAAAAAGCCCTGTCGGTAACCCTATTACTCCATGAATTTGTCTAATCCTCTTTTAAAAAAATGGTGGCCATCACTATCTCCTTTGGAAGTGAGTTGAACTATGGGCTTATCCATACTTACTTGTGCCTCGAAAGAGTAAAGGTAAGTGCTTAAAAGCTCTGTGTCCGAGCATTCTTTTTTCTTTTTATCCTGGAGCTTTCCCCATGAAAATCTGCTCTTTAGCTCTAAGTCAGAGCAAACGTCAATTCAGGGTTTCTGCAGATTGTCATTTGCTCCGATTGAGCTTTAAAGAGCAGGTTTTTACAGGGAAAGCTCCAGGGCTGAAAAAAATGGAGTTTTTAAGCATGGGCTCTTCCTGGAAAGAGCGGAGGAATGGTAAGTGTGGGTAAGCCATTTGTGCTGCATGAAGAACGATTTTCTTTTAACTGTCCTGATAGTGCATCCGTGGTGGATGTATACATCATTCTGCTTTATTAGTTCTGTATGAATCGTATGATTGCTGTCTGGGGGTGGCATGCTTTACCGCAGCAAAAGCAAGACAATAAATAAGCCAGGATATTTGTGAGTTGAAAAGTTATAAGATTTCAGTAGGAAGTTACAGGACATGCACTGATGGAAATGTAGCAGTTATGGTATGTCCTCCTTGAAAATTTTGCAGGCACAAGCAGTATTGAAAGTAGGACATCATATAACTGCACCAGTACCATCGCTAAAACAAAATCAGCATGAATGCACAACAAAACTGACACTTAGAAGGGGCCTAAAGCTGAGCTCTGGCATATTCCAGGTGATATGAAACATCAGGTGCAAATTAACTCTTTTGTTGTTTTGTTAGAAGAAGATATTTTGCAGAGCTTTTATGTATACAATCAGTATGGAGACAAACCAAATTTATATGCCTGGGAGATATTTTATTTGTTTTTTAGTATTTAGAGATGGCTTATTTAAGGGTCAACGCCACCGCCCCCACCTTCCCAGGCTGCTTCCAATAAAATACGTTGCATCAAGTAACAAGAACATCAGAACGATAAAACATAATTCTGCTGTTCTTTTATCCCAAGTTTGTTTTCAATCATTATTGCTGCTCTGTATTTTATTATGGTGCATACCATGCTGTGTTCCTTGAAAGGAAAGAGAAGCATATTAATAACAAATAAATAAAGAATAGCCGTAGAAATAACCACAAATATGCCAATGAAGTAGTCCTGCATAGATTTCATTAATGCTTTGCATAACTGGTTCAGCTGGTTATAGGAAGGGACAAGGGAATCAACTCCCTTGCAGCCATGGCTTTGCAATCTGTACGTTTTCAAGGCTGTCTTCTAGTCATGAGGACTAGTCACTTATAGTATTTGCGACTTTTGCTTTAGTATAAAAAATATGTTGAGTTTAGCATTAGCTGCAAAAAACCCCCGCCCCTCATAAATTACTACCTGCCAATGGCTGGTAGGACCCTGAAAAATATATGCTCTTTGGTAGAATTTTATCTTATATACAACAAATACAGACACATGGGACTCCCTCTCCGCTGAACAATGTGAAATTTTGTTTTCCTAATGGTCTTAAGTAATTTTCCAACCTGATCTGTCTCATACCTGTTATTTTTATTGGATTCATTTGTTTGATTGGCTTCGATAAAGTTTCATTAAAATGAGGGTTAAACACTTACATACACATATACACACACACACGGAAACATGGCAGTTGTGGTGCCCTGTGGTAGCCGCTAAGCTCAGCGCCCAGTGTGGCAGTCCAACTGGTTCTGCCACACTGGGCGCCAAGCTTAGGGGGTCCCTGCAGCGCACCCCAACTGCGATGTAGTGAATTGAGCAGAATGGAAGGTGAGAAGTGGTGAGCAGTCACCAAACTTTGCCCTCGCACAGGGGGCACCGCTGAAATTTGGAAGACCAAATTCCACCCCTGGAAGGAAAGCAGGGATGTGCAGGTCTTCAGTTTTTGCAGCAGGTTTTTTAATAAGCTTATACAGTGCAGTTCCAAAAAACGTGGGCTAGACAGAGTTGGGAGGAAACTTACTTGAACTCCAGGGCAAAGCCAAGTTGAAAGACAAGAGGAAAGCTTTCCCCTTATCTATTAGTTCACCCCCTGCAGTTGTGGCAAGCCCATGCAGAATTTTCATGCGACTCTTCCCAGGTCAGGCCTCTGGCTTTCAGCAGGGAAGCCGCCAGAGAAGCGTGAACTGTGAGTGCTCTTTCTGTAGCCCCTAATAAATGGGGTGTTATTAGGGATAAGTATAGAGGAGCTTTTTAAGAGCTATAATTAAGGCGTGGGGTTGTTTTAAAGGAATATGAACTGGAAAATTATCCTGCTCAGTCTCTCTCTCTCTCTGTATGTGTATCTGTGCGTGTGTAAGAGAGAGATCAACTCTCTCAATTTCACTATTTATTTATTTTGAAGTTGGAATTGAAAATCACGGGGATCAAAGAAGGATCAAGGTGGAGCCCAGCTTCCCTTTCAGTACAGGAATTTTTGACCTGAAAACAGACTGTGCACATTTATTTATTTGGTCGCCATAAATGTTCCACTCTAATCTAGGACCCTTATATTGATTATGGTTTCCAGTTTCAGCCATGGCGAGGGCTGGGTAGGATGGTGAGTGGGTCTGGAACCCAAGTCTCATGAAGAGTGGTCAGAAGACTTGGGGTATGTTTTGCCCGGAGACACTGACTGGCAGTAGGCTCTCCAGGATTGCAGGCAGCACCCACAAACAGTCTACCAGTGGGAACTTTGCCAATGACCTACTGAAACCTGTCCTTCTTAGGCACATAGGAAGCTGCCTTGTGCTCAGTCAGATCATTCCTGAACCTAACTCTGTACTGCTAACACTGACTGGCAGCAGCTCTCCCAGCCCAAACTGGGAGATGCTGGGAAATGAACCCAATGCATGTGCTCTACTGATGCGTTTCCCACTTTGAGGTGCTTATCAAAAGGTAATGCTTTGCCCTGGCATGCTGGTAGCTCTGGCTTGCTGACATCCCATTACAGACGGTGGGGTCGGGTGGGTGGGGGTGCCTTTCAAATGGAGACTTCATTGAGAGTTTGAGTTCTAAACTGAATTCAAAGTGACTGGACGCGAGCTGTGAGCAGTCCCCAAAGACTCCTGTCGCGGCTGGAGAAAACACTTAAAAGTTTCTCAAGTGCGCTTGGGTTCAAAAGTCAGGGCTGGCTTCAATTAGTTCGGGAGAGCCTCTGCAATCAACGGTTCCTGTGGTCTTGTAGCAAAAGGGTCTAGCATAGAGCTCCACGCAGCCTCTCCGAAAGCAGTCAGCCTGTACCACTTTCCTCTGCCTTGGAATGAAGTCTTTCTCATTGCAGCTGCCTGCCTGTGGTGTATAGATGAAATGATTTAAGTGGCTTTGGAGAAGGGGAGGCAGAAAGAGCATACCCAGAACAGGGGGCAGGGTCTTAGAAGGTTAAAGCATTTTGGGTTGGCATCTTCCCAGAGCTAGTGATGGGTGAATCAGTCCATTTTGGCTTACCTTTTGTTTCTCATTTTTCCAGTGTTAAGTTCAGTTCTCAACATTTCAACAAAAGTTGGCATTTTTTATATAAATCTACTCCTCGTGGAAATTCATCAGCATTTTAGTGTGAAGTTATTCTAATACACACAAGTTTGTATCCAATTTTGACTGACCTACCTTTTTTTGCGAAAAATTTCTCTGACTAGAACACATTCTTGAATGTTACTTTCACAAATATATGGGTTTTAAAGCCACACTTTGCCCAAGGATTTGCATTTTTATATACCTTACATCAGGAGTCAGCAACCTTTTCCAGCCATGGGCCGGTCCACCGGCCCTCAGACCATGCGGTGGGCCGGACTATATTTTTTGGGGGGAGGGGGAAATGAACAAATTCCTATGCCCCACAAATAACCCAGAGATACATTTTAATAAAAGGACACATTCTAGTCATGTAAAAACACGCTGATTCCTGGACCATCCATGGGCTGGATTGAGAAGGCGATTGGGCCGCATCCAGCCCCCAGGCCTTAGGTTGCTTACCCCAGCCTTACATGGCTGGTGATCAACATTGCAAAATTCAGAGAAATGTAAATTTTAAAGAATGTCTGTGTTTGGGTTATGCATTGTCTCATAAAGTGTGAAACCTTTATGTATTGTTTCATAAAGGTCTACATTGATCCAAAACAAAATTCTATCCCGTCCATAAGAATGGGTCCTTGAGCTGCAATGCCAACAGATTATGGAGTCTAGATTAGACTCTGTCATCTGTTGACGTAATAGCTCAAGGACTCATTCCAGCCAGGTAAAGGTATTCAGCAATGTAAGAAGAGTCTAGCATACTGTTTTCACAGTTGCCAATCAGCCCACAAGCAAGATCTGAGCACAAGAGCACTCTCCCCTCATAGCTGTCAACTTTTCCCTTTTCTTGTGAGGAATCCTATTCGGAATAAGGGAATTTCCCTTAAAGAAAGGGAAACGTTGACAGCAATGCTCTCCCCTCCTGTGGTTTCCAGCAACTGGTATTCAGAAGTGTTGCTGTCTCCTACTGTGGAGGAAGCAGTGAGGGACATTGGCTGAAAAAAGCCCTGGTGGGCCAAGTAGAGAAGACTGGAGGGCCGCATCTGGCTCTGAGGCTTGAGATTCCCCGCACCTGAACTATGTTGACAGGTGATAAGGTCTCTAGCACTTCCCATCTCTGACAGTTTTAAAATGCAAGGCCTCTCTCTTAAGCACCCTTTGTCAGTTCTTCCTTAAGATGGTTGAGAAACAGTGTGTGTGTGTGTGTGTGTGTGTGTGTGTGTGTGTGTGTTCGTTCGCAATGGAGGTGATTTGCTGGAGAGTCATAAGTCAAGTTGAGCTGTTGAAATACCTTATCCTCTTGCTTATCTCTTTCCACACTTATCTCTGCTGGGAGATTTATGCTAACACGCTCACGGGGAGGTTGGAGGCTATTCGTACGGTAATTGTCGAGAGCCAGATGCCTTCAGAACGTACAGCTCCTTTTTATTTATAGCCAAACATTAGCAAGTCTGATGGGTGACTTGCCTCTTCAGCAGGCAGGAGGAAGTCCAAGTTTCTCCTTGATGGTTTTTGGCGTGATGGAACCAGTCTGTGGAAGGAATAAATCTCGGGGTGGAGATGGTGTATGGGCCATTTGCCACTTCAGAACAGTCAAGTACAAACCCTCTTAAATCATTCTTGCTCCTCCCCTTTAGATCTCCAAGAAGCTGTTTTGGATCATAAGTCATTTCCATCCACAAAGCTGTGATTTAGAGCCACGTCAGCTCCCCAGTTTATGTCTTCATTGCCTTGTCATGAATGGTGAGAGATGGCATCCGAACCATGGTAGCCAGTCCCCAATGGCTTAAAAAGTAGAGGTACAGCGGAACCTGTGGACCTCCATATGTTGCCAGACCACAACTCCCATCATTGGTCATGCTGGCTGCAGCAGATCAAAGTTGTTCAAAGCATTTATATCCCACCATTAGGCAAAAAGCAGCTCTTACAGAAATCCATGGTTCCACTCCTCAGGGTCACAATCTAAAACTGATATGGCATATGAGGAAAAGTTGTTAGGAGGGAGGAGGGAAAAGCAAACTCAGACACTATTATTTTTCATGAGACAGTTATCAAAGTCTGAGCTGATGTCGCTGTCAGTTCTGGCTGTTTTGCCCTTGATGAAAAGCATTCCCTATCTAGTTGGATCCAGAAATGAAGCTGATGATAACATCCAGATCACTCAAACTAACAAAACAGGGCAGCTCCTTCCATATGTAAAAAAAGGAAGCAAGCTTAGATCTGTGAAATTTCATTAAAGTATTTGTTTTAAAATTATTATTATTATTATTATTATTATTATTATTACACTTACTGATTTTCTTTTCTTTTCTTCTTTTACAAAAGTAACTCAAAGCAACTTAAATAACATGTACATTAAAGCCAGCATGAAAACAAAACAAAAAAATCTTAAACTTATTCATAATTTTAAAAGGCAGGACTAAAACATTCCATACTCTGAAGAAGGCTGAGGCAATTAAAGCCCAAAGGACTGACAGAACAGAATTTTTTCCCCTGGTGCCAAAAATAAATATTGATGGTGCCATGTGAGCCTTCTTGGGGAGAGCATTCCACAAGCAGGGAGCCACCACTAACAAGTCCCATGTTTTTTGTTTGTTGCTACCAGACTTCATGTGGTGGGGGCAAATGGAGAAGGACCTCCGATGACCATTGCAGGGTCTGAATCAGTTCATGTGGATTGTTCATATATACAGACGTAACATTGAGTATGTTCTGCTTTCTCCCGGCTATAAGAATCTTCTCTTGCTTATGAAAAGTAGACTTGGCAACTGCTCTCCTATCCTGCTTGCACCCCTGAAAGAGCAAACTGAAGTTTCCAAGGCGGCAGGGGAACCATCCCACAGGATCCTGATAATCATAATCATAATCACCTCATGCTTCCCTCCAGCTGCTCTTAAAAGCTTACCTGCCAGTAATCTCCCCCATTTTACAAGATAGCTCACAAGCCTACCTTCTAATCCAGGCAGAATTCTTGTGGATTTCACCTGGTTGGACTTCCTGATTTACTGCCCCCCACCCTCTGCTCTGTTGTGGTATGAGTTCCCAATGAGCTGGTAACGCTTTGTCCTTGCCAGTACATCTGCAACCTGCTTCCACCATGCCAGCTGGCACTTGTGCCCTGGAAAGGAGATGACACCTGTCCCCTCTGGGCTGCAGCTGTGCTTCTGCTGATCCTCACATTCTCCTTCTGAAGTGGATGGTTTTGGTGCCGTGGCTTGCCTAGGCTCAAGAAAGTCCTGAGGGCATCTGAGCAGATGGAAGGAGCTTCTGTCAGCAAAGTTTCTGGCTAAAGATCAGTGACCATTGGGAAATCCTCAAAGGAAGAGCTGTTCCCCAACTTTTTGTTGTTATTGTTTTCACTGGGCTGCCAAATGCTTGTTGCAGCTTTGACTTCTTTTAAAAAGCAATTCCAGCAATATACACACACACATATATATGTGGCAAGAATACACGTATGTTGTGACCTCATGACAGCTCAGGAAATCCTCTCAGTGTAGTATTGGCCACGGAATCTAGATCTGTAAGGAATTTTGGTTGTGGGTGCGTGGGAGGCAAATGAGGTTCTAGCCCTCATGATTTCAAATTATGCTGCAGGGGGAAGGGTAATGACTAGTTAAGTCTCAGCAGTGGCTAGAAAAGATTACTACTGATAATCCTGTGCCCTGTGAAGCTGCAGGATATATTATATGGAATAAGAGAGGCCACACTAGGTTGCAGAATATACTGAGGTTGTGTAATTCAACTTTTCCAGTTGCAGAATTCTGCTTTTTATTATTTAAAGTGTGGTATAGACACAGGAAGCCGCATAGTGTGAGCTCCTGGTGCCCAGGTGGGTGCACACACGCCAGAGGCATGCACGCACACACCAGAGGGGGCAGGCAGGTGCATCGGGGAGGGGGTGTACGTGTGCATTGGGGATGGGATGCATGCTGCGCTGCGCTACCTGCCCACCCACGCAGGGGGGCAGCCTGGCCAGCTGACAGCACTTGGCAGCATGAACCAGGTGCCCCCATGCTGGTGTCCCCAGCACAGCCCGGTCCAGCGCTCCTCTCCACAAGTGTTACTTCCTTCTACTCCAGGAGAGGAGCGCTGGGCACCTGCTTTGCACCCCTTAAAAACCCATGCCTGGGGCCATGGCGCCTCTGGCACCCCCTCACACTACTGCCCCTGGACACATGGCCTGGAGTGTGGGCTTGAACCCGGATCCAATGACCTTTTTTATTTTTAGGAAAGTGACATTTTTACAAAATATTCAATACAGCAGAGTTCCATATTTTGATGCTGACAGTCATTGCTTGCAAGAGGGCTAAGATTAAGGTATGCACTTTGGAAGTCTGTACATAATCTCAAAGCGGATGTGACATTGACAGTCCAGGCATGGATCTTCCAAATGCATTCTGTTTTGCTCTAAAGCAGTTGCTTTTTATTAGATCTGTTGTGCTGCAAGACAAGGGCTAACTTTTCCCTCACCCCCACAGCATTTTCCTGATCTAACTGCTCCCTGAAAGCTGCTGTTTAGCCTTATGGAGGGAAACCTATACAAGGCAAAACATAAAGAACAGTAGTGTTGGCTGCTTTAAAGTAACATTTAAAAATTCAAGTCATCTAGTAATGGATTTCCTCCAGTTTAGGCTCTCGTGCTTGAGGATGTTTCAAGTCCTCATGGAACTGAGGCTAGATTTGTTCTCCCGAGAGAGAGGTAAAGAGCACTACAAGAACCTCTTCAAAAAGGAAAAGGTGTAGTTTCCCTCTTTGATCTGCAGATTTCAAATTTAAAGGCTTATTTTTCCTACCCACTTCCAATTTATTTGGAATCCCTCTGCCTTTTAATCTATGTTACAAAGAGGAAAGAGATCTCAAACTGAGAGGACGCTGTTGGAGTGAATGGAATTCCACTCTTGGGAAGGGTACATTCGACTGTGTGCCTTGCAGCTACTGTGATTCCATTGTATTGCTGCCTCTGGGAATGCAAAGAAAATTATTACACAGCCCTTTCCTTCCAGAGACTAGGAACACTTTTTCTTTATTGAATTGCAAGTAATTGCACGCTTCCTTTTGATGTACCACAAAGGTGCTGATTTTTGAAATTGTGGCTGCTTTGCAAACAGATTGAATTCCACACACACAGATTATTAATCCACAATGGTAGTGAACCTATGCACATTGGCCTAGGAGTCAGCCCTACTGAACCCTGTAGGGCTTGCTTCTGAGTAAGTGGCCCTCCAGGTGGCCTGTTGATCGAACATTCATCTTGATCTTTTTGCAGAAAGCTTAAGCCAAGGTTAGATGTAATTAGTATTTACTGAGTTTTTTGTTGGTTTGGGGGCAATTATATGGGGCAGTTCCTAAATTGTCAGCATATCTTCCCATTCATTCTGTGCTTTTCAATGCATTTCCCTGACACGTTCCAAACTACCAAAATCCCAGTTCTTCTTAAAAGTGGGTGTGTCTTGCTAGGGCAACAGAGCACTTTAATCTACTATGCAAACCTAATATTCTGGTAGGTGTTTGAATCCCTCCCTCAAAATAGTGACATTGTAGAGGCACCAAATCTGGGACTGTTTTGACAAGATCCTTTAACTCATTGATAGCCACGGACATTTGTACACTAGCAGAAACAGTGTGAGGACCACAGTGTGAGGACCACTCTAACCACAAATTAAGTGGTCTTGGTAGTGGAGACTGAAGAATCAATGCTGAACTGCCAGAATGAAATTACATGTAGCCAAACATACTTAAAGCTAATTTCATTGTGGTGTTTCATATTTGGTTTAAAAATAGAAGACCTTCTAATGCCCAATAATGTAATGGGAAATTCAGAAGTGCAAGGTCCCTTTGTGATAGTCACAGCCACACCTCTTTCAATGTCATACAACCTGTTAAGGTTATGCAATTATAATAATTATGGATGCAATGAAATAATCAAGCAGTTCTCCATGTGCTGTCTTTCAGCTCGATATGTTTTCTGTGCACATATGTGGGCAAATGATTTTGAATGTTCCAGTACCTTCTTTCAGAGTGACTTGTGTTTTCCATGAAGTTCTAGTGAATGTCACAGAACTTGTACACTGTTCTCTTGAAACTGAAGCACCTTGTGTTTTCAGTACTGTGTTCTTAAATGCTTGGCTTGGGAGCAGATAGAACAACAACAACTTGGTGTTCTTCCTGTTTATCTTCTCCAGAGTGACCCTAGGAGCCAATCTTCTGTGGCTGACTCACCTTCTTTCACTCTGATTCTCTCCAATCAGCATGAAGGGAGATCTCTCAGTGGCTAAAAAGCTCCCCTTTTGTGCTCTGGGATGCTGGAGACAGAGACCTTCCTACAAAAAGTTATGAGTTGAGGACCCTGCACCCGTATAGTGGTAAAATAAGACAGAAGGACACATCTATTTTAGGTTAATGGGCTAAAGGCCACAGCTTTATTGGTTACACCATGTGAGTGGTATTGGCTTAGGCACTGGATCAAACAACCTACATTTGACCCCACCCTGCACAGCAAGGTTGTTAACCTTTTTATAAGGTTAACAACCAGTGGGAGGAGCTTGTTGATGCAAATACAACTGGAAGCTTCCCCTGATGTCACCGGGGGTCGTGCCATGGCCACCAGCAGGGCATCGGACAGGATCCATGACCGCTGGATTCCTTTAACAGAATACCCAAAAAGGGGAGGGGTAGGTGATGGCCACACCCCGCCCACCAACACACGACACATATTCCAATGCCTAACAGGTCTTTGAAATCCTACAGCCCAGCACTGCTACACCATTGCTATAAAAGGACTAGCAATTTTGTTGATTGCAGCTGGATCTTGAACATTTCAAGGAAGGGAGTGGACTGCTGTGTATCACCAGATAACAGAGGATTTTTTTTTAAAGGACACCAATTTGCATTATTGTGTAATATTGTGTAATATTTGCATATGTCCATTTATATGTAGATATAGAAATTTGGAAAGAAGGAGTATGATTTAAATAGAAAGGCAGTACATCTCACCTTTTTGGGGAAGGTTGTGACCAAGTAGCCTATGTGCTTGTTCAGTCTGCTGTCCAGGTGCTCACTCCTGAGGGGTGACTTCAAAGGTCCCTGATGCTCTCCCCTCTTAGGTGTTTTTATCTCTTATAACGGACTTGGACCAGACAGCCCTTCAAACAGAGGGCTGTCCCTTGTAACTTAGGACATATGGCCACCGTGTCCCTAGAACTGGAAAAATTGTCAATTTTGGTTTCTCTCAGTTTCATAATTTTCCAGTTATCCTCCCAGTTCTTCACCTTTCCATCACAGTTTGAGAATCCTTTTTTTAAAAGTCTGCTTGAAAATTCAATGGCATTTTACAGGTTCTTTTTCCTGGTTTGAATGCCATTTTGACTAATACAAACATTTCTGCAAAGTAGTTTTCCTTTATCCATTATCAATGATGTGTGTGTTTTGATATATACTTTGCCTTAACATTTGCAATTTCAGAGGAGTGTGGATTTCAGAGGAGTGTGGATTTCAAAGGATGGCTGCCTTTCAGTCCACTTATTATTCTGGAAAGTTAGAATCAAGGAGGTTTGCCTTTAAATGCAAATCAAATCAAAACTCTCCCCCTCCCCATCCACCCTGAAGCAAATCCTCCATTCATTGGGCCCCGATCTTAAACAGAAGAAAGCCAGGAGTGAATGGTCATCAGGTCACTATCACAGCATAAGAATCAGATCTCATCTGCAGTCATGGGCTTGCAGCCAACTAACCTGCTCAGAGTAGACCCATTAAAATCAGTGAACCTAAGCCAGTCATGCTTATCAATTTCAGTGGGTCTGCTCTGAGTATGACTAATGCTGTGATCCTTGCGTAGCCATTTAATATATTTTGGGGTGGGGAGAGACACCTGACATTTAAAATGAAGTGGTTTTGGTATTTCACATCTTCTCCCGACAGTAGCATGTGCAGTGCCTCTGGATGGCCGGGGGCACATATTTTCGTTATCTGAGTGTGATGTTCAGGTGCCATTATCTGAGCATTTTCACTTGATTATGGTGCATCATTTTGCTTGCCCAGTTCATTTTGCATCTGCCCTAGGAGCAACCTCGAGAAGAGTCGGCTTTGATTATTCTCCACCGCCCCCTCCCCCTCCCCACACAACACCCGTTAAATAAAAATAGGGCATACATAATTAAAGGAGCCAAAGCTTTAACCTAGCAGAGAGACAGTAGGTATAATTTCCTACTTAGTGCTTAAAGGCCTCCCTTTATTAACTGTTATGAAGATAGCTGTTGCTTACTAAGCTCATTTTTATACACACACACACACACATGAAAATTGTTTTCGCTTGGCCCTCCCTTTCTGCAGCAATGGAGATCAGGCTTTAAAAGAATGGCCGGGAACTGTTGGCCCTTGACTGGAGGTTGTTCTCCAGAGAGATGACACCTCCTTTCTTCTCTCAATCTATTATGCTAGGGCAGACCCTCCAAGTGTCCCCATTTTCCAGGGACACCCCCGATTTAGAGAAACCGTCCCAGTTTCTGACTTGATCCCGGAATGTCCCACTTTCCCTTAGGACGTTCCTATTTTCATTGGAGAAATGTTGGAGGGTATGGAGTTATCTGACCCCCGAGCCGTCCAAGGGCAATTCTGTATAGGGAAGTTTTTAAATGTTAAATGTTATATTAGGTTTTTATATATGTTGGAAGCTGCCCAGAGTGGCTGGGGCAACCCAGTGAGATGTGTGGGGTATAAATACTAAAAAAAAAATAAAAAAAAATGTTATGGAATGAGACATCCCTATTTTCATTGGAGAAACATCCAGTCAAACAGGATGCATTATAAGAGTTCAAGGACAGATGTCAGCCAACTCAAGGGGGTGGAGGCAAAGTATGGGCTGAAGAGGGTGTGTGTGTGGCCTCTGGACAGTTGCAAGTGAAAGCACTAGAAGAAGGTTGAGGACATCTCCACTCAAACCTGACTTTAGGAGTAGTTTAACAGTCAAGCCCTCTGCCCAGGGAACACTGAAAATTGCAGTTCTGTGAGAAGAAGAGGGGGTCTCCAACAACTCTGAGCACTCTTAACAGTTCCCAGTATTCTTTGTGTGGGACGTCTGTAAGGCATGATCCTGTTTTAAATGTAGATGTGGATGGTCTAGAGTGTCCATTGCAACCAGCCCTCACTGCTAGAAAAAGCACAATAAATTAGGCAGAAAACACAGGTGGCAAAATCCTCATTTTCTATGCACAATGGATGGTCTCCAGCTAAGTTTTACTCAAGGTGGGCACCCACTTAGTCCTGTTTAATAATTTCAGTAGGCCAGCTCAGGAAGATTAATAATGGATACAACCCATGATTTTGGTGTATCGTCTGCATACAGAAATATTTTATATAGATGTACATATATCTCAAATAATAATCAGTTGTCTCCTATCCATAGTTTTTGTTGTAAAGTGCAGTGGAGGGATGCCTTTATGTCCCTTTAAATTATTCTGTGGGCTTTAAATTCTTCTGGCAGAGGGTGAGTGGTGTGTGGAACTCTTTTTCTGTCCCTTTCCACAATAAAACCCATCCATTTTCTTGAGCATCCTTACACCACAAATCCTCACCCTTTAGGCAGGTCCCACCACAGTGCTCTCTAGAGCATTCAAAACCGCAGTGCACCATGAACCATATGCTGTCATCGCTGCTCCATCACCAAGACATTTTTAACCTGATCATGTAGTGGACATCTGTGGCTGCCTCTTGGCGTGGTGGTTAGAAGAAATGTGAAGATGTCTACTTCACTGAAGCATCCTCTCTAACCCTGGGAGAGATGTGTCGTACACTGTTGCATCTTTTAAAGTACTTTTTTTTTTTGTACGTTTGTTTCAGCAGCAGGCAAACCGGTTTTCTCTTCCTTTAAGGCAGAATCAGATGCACTAGGCACGTCACACATTGCCTTGTTCTGTTCTTGGCTGCTAGGGAGACAGCCATTGGTGCACTGTGGGAGCTTCAGCTGCCACTTTGGTGTGCAACCAGTTGCAGGGCTCTGTTATTTGCGTCATCCTGCAGGCAAGAATAGTGTTACCACATTTCAACACACTTCCAAATTCTGTTTCCCCCCCTAATGCTGTCCTTTACACACCCACACCCATTCACACTGTCCTTAAATCTTAGGTCTGGGCTGAAATGCCCCATCATGTTAGGAATGGCCATAGCTCAATGGTAGAACATTTGCCTATTATACAGAAGATCCCAGGTTCAATCCCTGTTGTTGTTGTTGTTGTTGTTGTTGTTGTTATATATTCATACCCTACCCTTTTCTCTGGCGGGACTCAAAACAACTTACAGATAAAATCAAGAACAGCTAAAAACGTAGGGGGGGAGAATCATTTAAAAACAATTAAACATTGTTAGAATTAAAACAATGTGATATATAAAATCTATTAAAATCATATAAATAGATTATTATTATTATTATGAAGAAGAATTTTTTTTGGTAGATATGGATCAAAGCCTGAAGAACAAGAACTAACCTCTCATCTTTTGATAGTGGCCTGGGCTGCAATTGCTAAGTTTTGGAAGACTTTTGATCTCAATAATCGGGACTATTCCAATACTTGGCAAATGGCTCTTCTTCAAAATATCTCATATCAGCTAAATGTGTCTAGGGGCCAAAGTGCTCAAGGTCCCTTCTTTGGCATAATTTTAGATAATGTTTTTACAAACGAAAGACACCGCAACTGAAAACCTAGAGAACTACTGCCGGTGGGACAAGGCAATACTAAACTAGATGGATCAGTGTTCTGACTCGGGTTTCTGAGATTTAATTTTCATGTATATCTTAACGGCCATGAGGACTAGGAATGAAGAGAAAGAGCTGTATTCTGTCCCTGCTCAGTTTTGCGTTCTATTCCTTTCTTACCTTTATTTGGAAAGGCTTTATTTAACATCACAAATCAAAACAAACAGTCCAACATGCTTTGTGCAGCGGCAAAATATCAGAATAAAGTGACTCCATATGAAATTCCTGGTTTGCATCAAACATTTTAAATGACTTTAAACAAAACAAAACAAAACCCTTAAATGGAACAAGTAGTGAGCACTCTCCCCCCACCCCCACTTTTTACTGCTAATAAGTCACAAATCTTAGCTTGTTATCCTGAACGCTAAGTACCTGATTATTGCAATGGTTAACTTGTAGCGAAGCCTGACAGTCAAAAAGGTTATGGCCATTGTAAAGTGTATGGAACAACTTAATAGTTGGGGGTGGGAAAGGGGGGGCTCCAGACCTGGTATGTTTTAGGTAAGCAGACAACTCTGGACAGTGACAAAACAGTGTGAGCATCTGGAACCAGAGTGGCAGGGACAATAGACAGTTTCCTTTCTTTACAATCACACACACACACACACACACATTTGGGAGAGATAGGGAAAGGAAGAATTTTTATTCAGTTTACATTTAAAGGCAAACTTGCATAATCTACACTTTCTGAAACAACAAGTGAGCACATAGCCATCCTTTAAAGTTAAGTTTTGCAATGCAGTTCTCCAGCCAAGTAGCATGTAAAAAAAAGGTAAAGGTACCCCTGCCCGTACGGGCCAGTCGTGTCCGACTCTGGGGTTGCGGCGCTCATCTCGCTCTAGAGGCCGTGAGCTGGCGCCGTCCGAAGACACTTCCGGGTCACGTGGCCAGCGTGACGAAGCTGCAGCTGGCGAGCCAGCACCAGCGCAGCACACGGAAACACCGTTTACCTTCCCGCTATAAAGCAGTACCTATTTGTCTACTTGCAATTAAGGGTGCTTTCGAACTGCTAGGTGGGCAGGAGCTGGGACCGAACGACGGGAGCTCACCCCGCCGCAGGGATTCGAACCGCTGACCTTACGGTCAGCAAGTCCTAGGCACTGAGGTTTTACCCACAGCGCCACCCGCGTCCACAAAAACCATGTGTGTATATATATGTATTAGTGGAAATAACACACAAAAATGCATTATTGTTATTTTTTTAAAAAATGCATTCTATTAGGGGAAACAGCTTTGCAAAATGTATCTAATCAGAGAAATTCATGTTAAAATGCTGATAGATTTTCCTGAAGATGTTAAAAAAATAAATCCAAAAACTAATGTAAAAATGTGGATAACTACATTTAAGACTGGGAAAACAAGTCCTGAAGTTGATTTAGGGACACTGAAATTGACATGTTCACCTGTTGCTAGTTAGGTGTTTTGTCTAGCTCTGGGAGTGTGTGAGAGATAAATGGACCTGCAGCCGAGCCTATCTGTGTCAACATGGAAATTAGCAGAAATAAGATCTCAGTGAGACTTTGCCAATTTTTGATCACATTTGATGGCTCAGTGTGCAGTAGCAGCAGTATCTGACAGAATCTGACGCGAAGCCATCATTGTTTGATAGGCGACATGCAGTATCCGTCAGTATTTGACAGGATTGGATAGGAGATTTGAAAAATGATTGAGTGTGCTTTTAATATACCAGTTTTCTTCAATTTAACCAAAACCAAAACCATGGAATTTCAGTAGCAAATGTCAATTCTGAACTTTGAATACTGGTTTTGGAACTCAAAAGTGTGATGTTCTGCAACTCTGTGTGTGTCTAAAGTATAGAGACTGGGTTGTACTCCAACTAAATTTTACCCAGAGTAGGCCCATTGAAATTAATAGACTTAAGTTAGTCATGGCCATTGATTTCAATGTGCCAGGATTCTTTAGCCCTTTATTCAGAGCATTGTGCTAAAATTTGGGAAATTCCCCAAATTCACAGGCCAATCTCTCATCTAGACCAGCATCATATTCTCACAGCCAGATATCTATGGGAAACCCACAAGCAGGACCAAGAGTTTTGGAATACAGTGGTATCTCGGGTTACATATGCTTCAGGTTACACACTCCGCTAACCCAGAAATAGTACCTCGGGTTAAGAACTTTGCTTCAGGATGAGAACAGAAATCGCGCGGTGGCGGCAGCGGGAGGCCCCATTAGCTAAAGTGGTGCTTCAGGTTAAGAACAGTTTCAGGTTAAGAACTGACCTCCAGAACGAATTAAGTACTTAACCCGAGGTACCACTGTACTTCCTTCCCCCTGGTAATTCAGAAGGGAGGTGTTTTTTAAAATGAATGAATGAATGAATCAATCAATCAATCTAAAAACAAAACACAAAAACCTTACATCAAAGTTTGAGGCTGTTTGGATGATTTGATAGTAGAAAATGTGCTGGGACCCTTTATGCTGAGGGACTGGAGAGGTCAAATATGGTCTCCAGATTTTGACAGGGCTCAGAGGTCTTTCCTTATCCCAAGGTGGGGAAAATGCCACATGATAGAAATATATAAAATTATGCACAGCATGGAGAAAGGGGAGGAGTCTTTTCCTCTCTCAGCACTAGAACTGGTGAAGCCGGAGGTTGGAAGATTCAGGACAGACCAAAGGGAGCAGTGCATGAAGTTAAAACTACGAAATCCGCTCCTGCAGAAGGCAGCAATGGCACAATCCATCAGGCTTTTCTTAGCGCTTACTGCATGAGGATATGCCTACAGGCACATAAGGAATTGATGTCTGCTTATGCATTTCTCACCAGCCAACTAAGAACACAAAAGGGGAGCCTTACTGGATTGGACTGAAAGGTCCCTCTCACCCAGCAGCATTTCCCCATCCATGATGGGAGGCAGGAAAGTGGCAGCCCTCCCATTGGGCACTCAGCTTCACCTTAAAGCAGAGTAATGGAGAAGAACTGAGTGCTTTTGAAAGCCGTGGTTTTAAAAATTTGTTCTTTGCTTCCATTTTCTTGAGAAGAAGGGGTTAGAACGATGTGGTTTTCAAACACGCTAATGCACAAGGTTCAAGTAAATGGTGTTTGGCCTGATTTGCTTGCACAAAGCTTTATGTGGATGTTAGACAGTGTTTGGTCTTTACCGAGCATTTGTGCTGATTTGTCTACTGGGCGGTTACACATCAATGAACGTTACCCCTGATTTCTTTGTGCAGTGTTTATGTATCAGTCATTCATTGACCCCACTTTCTCCTATCACTGTCCTAATAGCAAAAAGTCAGGGTTAGTGTGTTGTTGTTGTTTTGGTAAATGGATTTGTTGAGCTTGGTAAATGGATTTGTTGCTGCTGCCAATCAGAGTAGGCATTACTCAGCCAGATGAAGCAAGTGCTGACCCAAGTCAAGGCAGTTTTGTGCATTTTATCTTCTGGATGGACAATGGCACCTTGAGGTGGCAAGCTGGTGCGCTCCATGACAGCAGAGTCTGCATTTACTCTCAGGAAGACACATACTGTCACGATCCCCATGGAGATGTCATGGAGGGGATGGGCACATCCCAAAAGGTGGGGGAAGGGATCAGGGAGTTGGAGCAAGATGGCCCAGGGGAGAGATGAGGGGGGAGAAATTGGGGCCTCAAGAAATGTTGGAGGTGACTCAGAGGGTCAGTAATCAAGGGAATCTGGAGCTGGAACATGGGGGGGGGGGTTCCATTGGGTTCTCAGAGATGTGTCCAGCCCCCTGTGAGACTGGACAAGTCTCATCAGGCAGCTGTTATGGGGCTGCTGCCAGCCCCTCTGGTCAGTAAGGAACCTCATCTGGGTGAAGTGCCTGAGAGTAAGTCAGATCTATCTCCAAGGACACAAGAGATGCCAGCTCTGACTTGCACAAACCTCACAGGCCCGGCCCACTTGCAGAAGCGCCTGTTTGCTTTCCCAGTGCAGGGATGCCTGTTGTTCTCCATGCTAAGGCCTATGTTCACCCCACTCTTCAAAGGCATGAGGCAGGGGGAATGGCACTTGTTGGATCAAAGTGTCAGTTCTTGCTTAGCTGTGCGATTCACCTGCTGTGCCTTGCTTATATATTGCTCCGATTTATGCATTAAAGAGTTGGGCAGAAACAAGTTCTTTATCCAGCAGTGAGGGCCAGCACATGTACATAAAACCTGAGCAGACTTTCTTCTTTTAAACCACATAAATAAATGCAGATTTCCAGGAACTAACTCTCTGTGTGTGTATCAGAAAGAGCAAGAGTGAGAGCAAGAGAATGAGAGAAAAACAAGCTTTCGTTCAAATTTGGTTTGATAATATTTGGGAGATTATGAGCTGTGTCGAATCCCAGGCATACACAGAGCAGATCCTAGATCTATCCATTTTAATGGGTCTATTCTGAGTATCTGGATACAAGTTAGTGGCCCTAGTCAAAATTATGGTTCAGTTTCAGGGTCTCTCTGTAACTGGAAATGACACACCATAACTCTCATATATGCTGGAGTCTGATGACAGCTATTGTCCAGAATGTTTGGAGGGTACCTGGTTGGTGATATCTGCCTGAGCATAAAGTTCTTCAACTCTGGGTCCCCCAGATGTTCATGGAAGGCGATTCCCACATCCCCCTAAATGTTGGCCACATTGGCTGGGGCTGATGGGAGTCGTAGACCCCAAACATCTGGAGGGCCGCAGGTTTCCCATCTCTGAGAGAAAAGGAGCTTGGCAGTGTTAGGGGAAGAATGGATAACGAGAGTGGAAGGTGAATGCCAAGACTGGTTGCCAACTGGCTAGGGAAGAAACTGGCCAGGCTGGTTCATTTTGTTTTGTTGATGCTTTTGGGCTCTTTACCAGAAGAGTGAGGCCAAGTTCCTTACCTCCACCCTTCATTCTTTTCTCTCTCTGTCCACCCCCCCCCCCAAAAAAAATCCATAGTTGTCAGCCTTAGGTCATGAGTGGAGAACCTCAGACTCTGAATGTGGCCCTCCAAGTTTCTCTATCTGGCCCTCAGGACTCACCCCAAGCCATGCCCCTCCTTCCCAAGTCACTCCTCTCACTTCCTTGAACTCTGATTGTCCCTCTTGCATTCTCAGAGGGAAGAGAAAAAGACAGGGGCTGTAGAAAGAAACCCCTGAATTTGCACAGCTGGAGTATGGTCTTCTTAACAAAGGCTAAAGGCACACTTATTGCTTTGCCCCATTTTTGCCTCTGACACCCAGAAAAGTGTTAATAATAATAATAATAATAATAATAATAATAATAATAGGCCTTCAGGCTGAAAATGGTTCCTCCTTACCTCTGCCAAAGGGGAAGAGATAGCTTTTGCCTTGGATTTCATGACAACCCACTGTCCCCAGACAACACTTTTGGTGGACTCCGCCCCCGGGCCCAGAGATATCCTCCTCAGGCATTGGCCTGGGTGAACCAGGGTTTTGCATTCCAAGAACTGGAAGCCCCAATGTCAGAGGAAGGGCAGTAGCTCAGTGTTAGAGCACTGCTTTACATGCAGAAGGTCCCAGGTTCAATCCCCAACGGCATTTCCAGGAAACGCTATGATTGTCTCCCAGGCTGGAAGCCTGGAGAATCCCTGCCAGTCAGTGTAGGCAATACTGAGCTAGATGTCCCATAGAGGTCTGACAGTATAATGAAGGAACACGGTTCAGTGGTATTCTCTGCTTTCATACCCTCCAACATTTCACCAATTAAAACCGGGGTGCATGCTTTTCGGTGCTGCACTCCCATGTGTGCCAGCTTGGGCTTCTCTGCCCCAGCCCCCCATTTCCATTACCAACAGCAGCCCCCTCTGTGAGCACCCCACCAGCTCCTCCTCCTTTTCAATGTTGTTGTCATTGTTGTCCTCGACTTCCTTTGCTGCTTCTTCTCTGATGGTGGCTGCATCAGGCAGAGGAGGTGTGACCTCAGGGCCTTGCAGGGGTCTGCACCACCAGTAGCTCCTTCTCCTCCAATTCCATGCACTCTGACTTGGGTGCCTTCCTTTGCGCAGAATATGCATGTCTTTTGGTGCTGATCTCTCGCAGGAGCCAGCTGACTCGTGTGAGAGCTTGGCACCGAAAACAGGACATCCAACTGGAAGCTGCGATGGCTTCTGTAATTCCAGGATTTCCTGGTCAAATTGGGGCTGTAGACAGATATGTGCTTTGCAAGCAGAAGGTCCCAGGTTCAATCACTTTGGATGAAACCCCGAAGAGTCACTGCCAGTCAGTGCAGACAATGCAGAGTTAGATGGAGCAAGAGCCTGACTCAGTACAGTGGCACCTCAGGTTAAGTACTTCATTCGTTCCGGAGGTCTGTACTTAACCTGAAACTGTTCTTAACCTGAAGCACCACTTTAGCTAATGGGGCCTCCTGCTGCTGCCGCGCCGCCGGAGCATGATTTCTGTTCTCATCCTGAAGCAAAGTTCTTAACCTGAAGCACTATTTCTGGGTTAGCGGAGTGTGTAACCTGAAGCGTATGTAACCCTAGGTACCACTGTATAGGCAGTTTCCTCCCTTGAAAGGCATGCAGTCACTCTGATGACTGATTCCCCACCCCCTTTTTAAAATCCTTATTTTTGTATTTTAAAAAAATATATACTGAAAGGCAATGTTTTAAAAGCACACAATATGGCTTAGGAAACAGATTGCATGCTTACTCCTGCTGTGAATACGTGACAACAATGTTTGGCTTTTCCACTGTGGGCTGCCCCAATAGCCAGCAGGCTTCTGGGGCCTATGAAAACAACTTCCACACTGGTCTCAGTTGCTGTGGTGAAGCATCCATGTGCCCAGGACGAGGCTTTGTGTTTTATCCCACCAGCTCATGAATGCGGAAGAGGGAGACAGTGGTCTAGGAGGGGGCGGGGGCGGGTAGAACAGAGTCACTGAGATTTATCTTGTCTTTTGGCTGACAGTCAAGGCAAGTGATTGCCAAGGCAATCTGGCACTTTTTAATCATTTTATTTCTCTCCCTCCACTCTCCGGGGAGACAGGCAGCGTTTAGCAGTCTGCTCAGAAAGACCTTGGGGCAGATTTCAGCGGCGGTGGCTCTGAGGCTCCGATTATTAGCTCTGCTCTTAGGAGCGGGCTCGGATCTTTCCCTGGGGACTCAGTGTGAAAAATTAACACCAGCTCAGTGGCGGATCGGCGGTGGCGGCAGCAGCAACGGAGCGATGTAACTGTAATTACTCCATTGATATTCCTCACACAATAACGCTGTCATTGGTCATTTACATAAACTTCGCTCTTTCTCCTCCTCTGTATGGGGGTGAGAGTGTGTTTCACACACACAAACCACAAAGAGAAGGGAAAGAGGGGAGTTAGGTTGCTTCAGACCCTAGGCGGCATTCATACCAAGCACTTAAAACACATTCACCCTTCAAAAGGAATCCAGGAATTGTAGTTTGTTCAGGGTACTGGGAACCATAGGTCCACGGGGAGGTAAACTACAGTCTCCGGGGTCCTTGGGGATAAAGAAAAATGTGCTTTAAATGCATGGTATATACCGTATTTTTTGCACCATAACACTCACTTTTTTCCTCCTAAAAAGTAAGGGGAAATGTCTGTGCGTGTTATGGAGGAAATGCCTACGGGTGGCATGCCTACGGATTTTCCTCCTCTAAAAACTACGTGCGTGTTATGGTCAGGTGCGTGTTATAGAGCGAAAAATACGGTATGTAGTCAAAGGCACAAGGCTCTGGAAGGTGTTTCCCTGTTATCCATTCTGCCATTTCCTCTTTGCTTTCTAGTTCCAGGGTCTCCATGAAACACACATGCACACACAGAATAGAGAGGCTGGGATGAAGGGAAAAGAGATGATGGGCGATTGTTACCTGCTCTGCACCACTGCTGATAGCTTCTGGGAGAAGAAATGGGGACAGTCCAGAAAACAATGAGCTCCAAAATTTGGGATGGGTTGCTTGTGTATTTCCATATTGGATTTTATGTTTCTGTCACCCCCTCCATCAAAGTTCACAGAAATGTAGGGCACCTTGAGTTAGACCCATTGGTCCATCTAGCTGACTATGACTGGCAGCAGTTCTCCAGGCTGTCATGTCAGGGACTCTCCCAGGCCTAGCTAGAGATGCCATTTGGGACTGGACCTGGGCCTTCTGTGGAGAAAGTCATATGCCCTACCACTCAGCTGCATTTCTTCCCCACAATTGAACCAAGCCCCAGATTGCTTAGCTCAACACTGAACACATCTGAACCAGGGACCTTCTGCATGCAAAGCTTAGTGTTAGGGCAGGAAGAGGCCACACAGCTGCACAGGATACTACTGCTTTATGCCTAATTAGACCATTGATCTATCTAGTTCAGTATTGCCCACACTGACTGGCAGTGGCTCTTGAAGGTTTCATCAGGGAAAATTCCCAGCCCTGTGTAGTGGGATTGAACCTGGGACCTTCTGCATGGAAAGCAGATGCTCTACCACTGAGCTACAGCCATTTTCCAATCTTGGAGCAAGCGTCCATTTGCCTGACATCCAATTCAACCCTTGAATGGATCTGTCTGTTTTTAAGAGGTAGGACTTGATGCTACTAGAGTCTGGTCTGTCTCCAGGCCTGTGACATTTTGCTGCTCCAGACAAAACATCCTGATGCTGCCCCTGTGCCCCTGAGGCTGCCTCCCCCACAGATCCAGACTCCCTCTCCACTCCTACTATTGTGAACATGCTGCCGCCGGCTCACCCTTACAACTGTACCCTCACCTGCTGGTATCACCAGCAAGGGCAGAGCGGTGAGGGCAACAGCACTGTTGCAGTGATGTGGGCAAAGCCCCAGGGGGCTGGCAGTGGCAGGGGTGGGGGTTGGATCTGCTGTCCCTCTCTGTGGCAATTGCATCTGGTTGCATACAGGTATCCATTTCTGTACTGGAGTTCGTCTAGTCAATGTGGCCCTCTGCACATTTGCAACAATCAGCTGCTCGCCCATGTCAGCCTGGCATCATTCTCGCTATGCGTGATTGATGGCTGAGTTGTCCCACCTAGAAAACTTGGCCCACAGGGTGTGCCCTGGATATGTGATGTCAGGTGGGGTAGAGGTAAAGGCACAGCTGAGCCGAAAGAGGCTTGCAGTCACTCTTGATCAGATGATGGGTGCCATCTGCAAAGCCCCATGCATATCACTTTGCCATGCTGGCAATCACCTGGTTGCCCAGGCTTGCAAAGCTCAGATTGTGGCAGTATATAAACCCCAACAACCCGCTGGTGATCAGAGGTTGCATAGTGTCATGCTCTGAGCTTTGCAAGCCCTGATTGTTGGGGTTTTGCATAGCAAAGCCACCATGGGAGCCTCCCTTGGTATGCATGAAGGTCTGCACCCCTGCATAAGGATCTCATTATGTCCTAGGATCTGGAGTTTGACCAGAGCCTTCCATCTCTCAACAAGCCAAGCCTTATGGAGCCTGGCTTACTTCCCTGAGCCATTTTGAGTGCTTTTCTGCTGTGGGTAACCATCCTGTTCTCTCTTTGGTGTGGATGTTAGGAAGGTTAATCCATGGTTAGATCCAACTCACAAAATTCGGTCCTATCAGAATCAGGGGGGTATGGTACTGGGATAATTAACATGACACACACAGCACACATTCCCCCTGCTCAGCTGATATGTGCAGATCAGCTGAGGATAGGGAGTCTGATGCGTCTGATAACCAGAGAGCAAGTCAAACCTCCACTCCTTTTTTATCCTTTTGCCTTTTGCCACTGCTGCTAAAATCAGCAGGGATTTGGGACACCAGGAACAGGGGCAGGAAAAAATGCCCAAGGGGCTGAATCATCTGGAAGGTTACAGCTTTCCCATCTCTACCATAGGCACTGTGGGAGGTTGACTTAAGTGATCCAAGAGAGGGCTGAAGGGGAGCTGAAGGGGAGTGACTGTAGCAGCTCTCACTTCTGAGAGCTGCTACAGTAAATGAGAGGCTGGTAACCATACTTCTTCAGGGGCTCTGTCTGGGCTTTCTGATTAGCAATGGCTGTTTTATCCATGAGCTTTGTGACCTGGTATCACATAACAAGTGCGTGTAAACTCTCTCCACTTCAGATCATAATGGATGCAGCATTCTGGCAATTAGGATCCAATCTGCCCTTTTATTTCGGAGAGTAAAATTTGTTTTTAAAGTAAACTTAAAAAAAATAATTGCTGCGTAGTTGTTCTCCTGCTGTATACAACTTTTGCTCCCCTTTCCCTTTCCCAACCCTGCTTTGTCAAACAGTCTTGATGGGTTAACTGTCCTCCTGGTGGGCTGCTGATGTTGCAGCTGTGTTCACAGTATGTTTGTGTGTCAGAGAGCAAGATAAAAGAAGTTGACTGTGTTGGAAATTGGGCTTTAATTGCTTAATTAAAGACTTTGGAGTGTCAGATCTTCCCAGGGCCAGGGCTACCAAAATGTTAATCATTTGTTTGCCGCCCACAACATGGATTATTTGGGTTGGGGGGCACTGCTTGCTTGCCACACAGCCCACCTCCCCATCTTTCTTGCCTCAGCCCCTCTGCTCCACCAATGGGCCTCTGGGGCAAAGTGTTGTTATTGCTGTCACTGGCGAAGCCCCAAATGCCACAGCAGTGTGGGTGTGTGGGGTGTGTTTGGAGTGTTTCAAATGGGGAGGCATTGATGGAAGCCACAATTGCTGCATCACCCCCTCCTCTTTTTTTGTATTTCACAGGATGAATATTTAATGAAGCCCTACCCGTGTGTTTATTTGGTTAGCTTGTCGATTTTTATTGTTCCGTCAATAGCTTCTCATCTAGGACGCGGTGATGATCTTTAGTGGAGGCCCCCCTGGGAGGCCCAGGCGTTAAATGCAATTATGGATTTTGGAGACCCCCGCCACGGGTTTGATATTTTCCCACTGATCTAATTTGCAGGCTGGTAGTTTATTGTTTGGCATTTTAATGGCGTCAGGACGCCATTGGAAAATTTGATTTCTCTTGATAATTTCTCCTCCCCCTAATGACATTAGCGCTGATCATGGAGCTGCATGGATTTCTAAAAGATGCAATATATAGGAAAATCTTAAAATTATTTTCTTTTAAAAAGAACAACAACCAAAAGAAGAACAAACGGGTGAAGATTTTGAGCTAAACAGAAAATGGGCTTGCTTTACTATGCAAAACATTCTTTTGCTGTTTTAGGTTTGGGGTTGGGGTTTTTTTTTGGCAGAAAAACCCACACATTCTACTTACAGAAGGGTTCAGTGGTAGAACACGTGCTTTGCATGCAGAAGGTCTCAGGTTCAATAACTACCTGCCTTGTAATGTAACTACTGGCTCATCTAGCTCAGTATTGTCAACCCTGACTGGCAGGGGCTTTCCATGGCTCCAGGCAGGATTTATTCCCAGCCCTACCTGGGTATAACCTGGGGCCTTCTGCATGCAAAGCAAATTCTCTATCCCTGAGTTATAGAAATAATAATATTGGGAAGTGGGAACACAGAGAAGTTTCTTATACTGAGCTGTGGTTCCTTTGATCCCCGTTTGACATCTCCAGGTAAGGCTGGAAAAGTCTAATAGAAAAGGGTCAAAACTTGGGGAAGAGTATGTGTTTTGTCCTGCAGCAGGTCCCAGGTTCAATTCCTGGTATATCCAGGATGGCCTGGGAGATACCCCTGCCTAAAATGTTAAAGAGGTAGATTGCATGTACTACTACACCTCTCTCTGTGTCTTCCATCTGGACAAGCAAAAGTCACAACCAGAGCTCAGGTTTACCCTCCAGCCAGGCAAAAACTCTTTGGGCAAGAAGCAAGGCTAGTGGTGTGTGTGTGTGTGTGTGTGTGTGTGTGTGTGTGTGTGTGTGTGACATGGGGAGAGTTCTAAATGGCAGATAGTCCCCAAGAGGGGAGCATATTTGCTCTCTGGGCCTGATGTTGCCCATCCTTGTGTTAGAGTGTAGGATGAGGAAATTCACTGGATGACTTTGGGCCCCTTGCTGTCTTGAAGTTGAGCCCATACACAGGGGATTAGCAGGGATAAATTGGGACACACCATGGAGGCTACCTTGAAGTATTTGGAGAAAAGTGTGGGATAAAAATGTCATAAATGAAATGTAGGGAGCCCTTTAAAAACCCACAGCCCTTTTGAATGTTGCAGGAAGTCATGAGTTAATCGTTCTTCAGCCCTTGGAAAATGAATTATTTAATTAACTACATAAAACAGACTGAAGAGGTTTCCTTTTTCCCTGATTAATAAATCAGAGGGATTCTAGATTTATTCAAGACTGGTATTTCACAATCAGTTTCAAGGTGTGTGGATGTGCATGAATGTGCATAAATATGTGTACACACAGATACATGAGTACGCAATGTTCTTCTGTGCCCGGCACACACTTATGCATAATTATGAAGAATACAAGGCAGAGAGTGCAGGGAGTCAATTGTACTTTCCCCTATATGAGCAAGCCATTCAAATAAACCATATGGGACCAACTAGATCAAGGCCTGATTTCCCCTCCCCCACTCCATGGGCCACCCCACCCAGACCCTGCGAATGGAGCTCCAGCAGATCATGAAGGGTAACTTAGGTTCAGTCATGCAAAAGGAATGAATGAATAGTGATGGATGGCGCCTCCTCTCTGTCAGTTACCTGGTGTCACAATGATATCAGGTGACCTGCTTTCTACCCATGTGGTGCAAAAACTAGTCACAGGGGCTTGTAAAGTGCTGTGCACATCATATACGATGTCAAGGTGCAGGGCAGTGCGTGTGGCTTGACAAAACAGCCCTATGGGCCATAAGAGTTCTCCACTCTGACATATCCCATTTACTAATGTGAGAAAGCAATGGGCAATAACAGGAGCATGATCTATTTATGAATGGGAGTGACAAGGGTGTGGAATTGTCAACCGATCCCCTGCGGCAACCACTGAAAACATGCCAGATTCATCCGTGTGAGAAGAACCTTAAGAGAGCCTACTGGATTAGGCCAATTGTGCATCTGTTCCAGCATCCTGTTCCCACAGGTGGTCAACCATATTTCTGTAAGAAACTGGCAAGCACAAGAGCAGCACTCTCCCTTCCATTGGCTACCAGCTACTGGTATTTGGGATCATTACTGCCTATGACTGTGGACTTGGGAAGTTGTGTTATATTGAGTCAAATCACTGGTCCATCTAGCTAAGCTTTGTCTATGTCTAGCAGTATCTCACAGGGGTTTCAGGCTGGAATCCCTCCCAACACTACTCAGAGATGTCAGGGATAGCGTGGCCAGATCCAGGTCCGGTTTCAGGAACCGTAAAGATGGGCGAGCCCTTGTACGTTCCCATCAACAGTTATATCAAAGTGCAATCCATCGAATACTGATGGAGTTTTTGAAGATTGCTCGTTTCTCAAACAGTTCCTAAAAACAAGCCGAGGGGGCTTCACGGTTGACAGCGTTCTGTCAGCGTAGCGAGCCTGCACACGCTTCGTGTCAGTGGTGGGTCCGAAAAAGGCAGAGATTGCCTTACATCCGCTGCTTCTCCCTTTAGGATAAATGGCAATTTCATGTCGAAAAAGGTAGTCTCAGATTTCCGCCCACGTCTCCTTCCTGACAATGTGGTGTTTTTTCACGGTGGGGGAAGAAAAAGGAGAAAATGCGCGGAAGGGGAAAACCCAATTCCCTTCTGCAAGGCCTGTCAAAGTCAAAACTTTTTGCAGTGACATGCTACCATCCAGGCTCGCGGTTTCCCCCTTTCCTCTGATGCCGGGAGAATGTTTCTTTTCTGTCTTTCAACAGAAGTGCGGAGGCCGGGCAAAGCGAGCGTTATAAATCTCGCCAAGTGCCAGAACTGGGCGGTCTTTGTGGTTTTGCAAGTTCATGCGCTTTCCAGAGAGTCGAGCGACTCTCTCCCTCTCCCTGCCAAACACACACACACACACACACACACACACACACACACACACACACCACCTCATTTCATCCATCAAAGCAGAAAAACTGAGCAGAAACATAAATGAAACCATTTCAAAGGAGCTACTTGTAGGAGCTTTGCAGAGAAGGCTGCTGTGAAGGAGGCTTTGTAGGGAATCATAGAGCCAAAGGCTCTCTGTATTGATTGATTGATTGATTGATTGATTGATTGATTGATTGCATTGTATCCCATCTTTTCTCCAAAGGGTTCAAGTACATGGGTTTCCCTCCTTCTCATTTAATCCCCACAGCAACCCTGGGAGACAGGTTAGGCTGAGAGGCAGGGAGTGGCCCAAGGTTACCCAGTGAACTTATGGCCAACTGGAGATTTGAACCCTGGTCTCTCCCAGGTCCTAGTCTGACACTCTAACCACTACACCACATTGACTCTCACATTGGATCACATATGTACTGGTGAATCTGTCATATCTATATCTATCTATCATCTATCTATCTATCATCTATCTATCTATCTAATCTATCATCTATCTAATCTATCATCTATCTATCTATCTATCTATCTATCATCTATCTATATCTATCTATCACCTATCTATCATCTATCTATCTATCTATCTATCTGGAACCCTTTTCAGCTTGAGGGCCACATTCCCTGCTGGGCAACTTCTTGAGGGCCACAAGTCAGTGATGGGTGATCCAGGTGTACACATCCCACTGTATCCTCCATCCAGGTAAGAAAGAAGCATCATCAGAGTTCAAGGACACATTCCAGGCAAAAAAACAACCCAGGGTGTGAGGCAGGGTCAAAGAGGGCTTGTGGCCTGGGAAGAGTTCCAAGGGCCAGACGGGGAAGCTTGGAGGGCCACATTTAGTCTCTGAACCTGAGGTTCCCCACCAATGGTGTAGGGGGTACAAGGTGCATGCACTGACTTCCCCAAATGTTTCTGTTCCCACCTTCAGCACCACAATCTTCCTGCATGGTGCAGAAAGTTCTGATGGGGTATTCTATACATTCTGCCAATTGCACTTAGATGTCTCCCTTTGATCAGGAACTTTCTATTGTCAATGGGATTCCTAATTGCTATTAGAAGCCTCCTTGCATCAATTTCAGGATGTCAAGTGTGTTGGTTGAGACCAGCTCATTCAGAACCATACGCACTTTACGTGGCCTTTGCCCTCAGCACCCCCTTCTCTGGTAACCTTGCAAAGGCCATGGCTTACTACCTCTTGATCTTTTTTTTTTTTTTTTAAATCTCACATTCCCAACTAGCCACATCCAAGCAAGGATGGCCAAGGTCTCGATTTGCCAGACTCGAAGGCCTGGGGGAATGGTCCATTGTGCAAGGCCCATTGCCGCTGGAGTTAGAGAAGCGACCAAGTTTTGGAAGGGGGAAGTTTGGCTGAATGACACCAAATGCCTGAACCTCCTGGTGATTTGTTAGCGGATGATGGATGAGTGCTGCTTCTCACTCAGCAACGCCACTTGGGCCCACAACCTTTCTCCAGGAATATCTGTCAAGTTGTTAAGTGGACGGCTGCGGTTGGTGGTGAAATAAGACCTGTGTAATCTGATGTTCCACTTAGGGAAGGAAAACACAAATTCCTGGCACCTCAGACAGGGCTATGCCTGTTGGACATGACTAAGCACTTTCAAAAGGGCTGCTCAGCCCTCTCAGATAGTCACCTCCATTACAGTTTTTTAATTGGGGGGGGGGGGGATGCTGTAGGTCTAATGAAGTTGGACCTATATTCCTGGGTATTGTTCTTGAGGGTGGTTCCCAGCAAACGTGATCCAAGCATGGTGGTGTGTTTTTGTTTCCTTGTTCAGAAGCCTTTGTTCTGAGCGTGTATAATTCAGAGACCTGCAGGGATCACTTTCCCCCAGAGAAAATTCAGCTTCATGTATTCTATTGATTCTTCCCCAGAAGCAGCCCTCTGGTTTGGGGTGGGCATCTTGCTTTAGGTGAAAATTCCTGTGGACCAAGGATGGGGAAAGCTCAGGTGATGTGCCCCCCCCGACCTATGTCCCTGGGAACTCCCCTTGGGCCACACCCACACCCCTTGGCCAACTTGTCTGGTGTTTTTGTCTGGATGGAATAGGTCTTTGAACACCAATGATGCCTCTTGCTTACCTTGCCAAGGCTTAAGTTGTTTTAAACTGGTTGTTGTAGTTTTTTGCATTGTCCCCCACCTCCTTAAACTGGCACTCCTGACAGCATCATCAGGATCAATCCCCTTCCCCATAGACAAATTATCCTGCTGGCAGACCTCTTTGGTCTCAGCCACTTCTCACTTCTCCTTCACACACCCCTCTTGCTCCAAGGCTGGCATGTGCAAGGGACCAGCTGGTACATACGCAGGCGGATTTGGCCCAGCAATCGCTAGTTGCTGACCCATTGCCAAGCCTCCTCTGAGTTATCCTCCCCTTTTTTATAACCCCTTTGCTCAGTTTGCCTTGTACATGGAGAGATGGCAGTGGGGGGAGAGAGAGAATGAATATTGTATCTAGTTTGATCTATGTGATTTAATTTGATGGCCAAGAAGAAGGATCCCAGTGACAAACTATAATATTCATGAATGCATAATTCCCATTCTTTAGCAAATGTGAACTGTCCTTCTTCCAGGCTCTCTCCTGTTCTCTCTCCATCTATCTATCTTTTAAAAACAAAATATTTTGGCTTTATTTATTTTTTCCCTCTCTTCTCAGCATGAGCTGACTGACTATGATTTCTGGATTCTAATTATAAATACAGAGGAGAGGTTTGCCAGAGAAAGGGAGATGAAGAGAGAGGGGGGGAGAGGGAGAGGGAATGTGTTCAGATCTTTGCGTCCAGCTCCATTCAGTCACATACCAAAATATGTCATTTGTTCTAAAACAGCCAGGAATTAATAACATAGCTGCATACCCAAAGAGAAAATGCCAGGCCTTCAGGCTCAAAGTTGGGTAGAAGAGCCTTCTGCATGAAACCAAATTAGCAAATGCTCCCCGCTCCATATAGACAAACTACATTTGCGTGCTGTTTTCTTGAGATCCCATAACATGTGATAACGAATATTTTGGTCTGCTGCCTCTTTATAAGGAGTTCGTTTGCAGAGACGAGGTTTGAACAGAGAGGCATTTGTGGGTCACAGAAACTTAAGAGTTGTATCCAAAGTTAATTGTACTCAGAGTAAACCCATTCAAATTGGGTCTGACGCAGCAGTAAAAATAAAAAAAGTTCAGAGGAGATACGATAGTCATCTTCAAATATCTGACAGGCTGTCACGTAGAAGATGGAACAAGCTTGTCTTTTCCTGCTCTGGAGGGTAGTACCCAAAGCAATGGCTTAAAGTTACAAGAAAGACAATTATGACTGAACATCAGGAAGAACTTTTTGACAGTAAGAGCTGTTCAACAGTGGAACCGTCTCCCATGGAAGGCGGTGGACTCTCCTTCCTTAGAGGTATTTAAGGAGAGGTTGGATGGCCATCTGTCAGGGATTCTTTAGCTGTGATTCCTGCATTGCAGTGGGTTGGACTAGATGACCCCTGGGGTCCCTTCCAATTCTACAGCTATGATTATACCATGGACATCCCTAACTTAGGCCGCACTCACCATGTACATTTAAAGCACTCTTATACCACTTCAAAGAGTAATGACTTCCCCCAAATAATCCTGGGAGCTTTAGTTTGCTAACATGCATGCTTTTCCACAAATGATTTCAATGAATGTGGAGCCTTCTGAATGTTATTTCCCCAATATGTGCATTTTTAGCCACATTTGCCCTTAATATACACATTTTTGTACACATTTTGGGTTGCACAGTAAAATTTGAAGTAGTGCAATGCCTGCATTTCAGCCTACGTACTTATTTATATTTTAGAAAGTATGAATTAGGTAGGTTTGTGCTAAAGTGCAAATTGAATTAAATTTCTCCCCCAGTGCTTAGGGGTAGCTTTCATGTTTGAAATCGCTTGCTGGATCGGGCTGTCCATGTCAGGTCCAAGACCCTTGGTGAATGTTTGGCCACGAAGGATGCCAATCTATTTCTGTACTCAGTTGTGGGGGAAAGAGGTTCCAAGTCAATGTTTCTGAAATCCCCAAAACAGTCTATAAGCTTTGGTTGGTCTGTATGATCAAGGAGCCCATTTATGGTTTCTGGGACTTTTGAGGTAACATCACAGTGCATCACAGGCAATATCTTGTCATCCTTACACAGCCCAGTGAAGATAAGCATGCATTTGTATTATTACTATTGCCATATCACACCGGTGGGGTCTGAGGTTGAACGACTTCCCTGAGGTCAGTTAGTGAGTTCAAGAGGAAGGCAAGATTTGCACACAGGACTGTTATTTATTGGATTTCTATCCCACCTTTTTCTCCAAGGAGTTCTAATGCATGGGTTCTCCCTCTTCACTTTTAATCCCCATGAGAAACCTGCAAATTAGGTTCAGCTGAGAGGCAGTGACTGACCCAAGGTCATGCAGTGAGCTTCATGACCAACTGGAGATCTGGATCTTGGTTTCCCAAGACCCTGGTCTGACACTCTAACCACTATACCACATTGGAACTCAGCAATGTAGCAATGAATTAAGTCTTGCTAAGCTGAATTCCAGGGAGTCTTTGAGCGGGTGGGGGAGGGGGGAGATGAATTAATCTAATAACTACAAAATGTAGACAGTAGCTCAGATTGCTTTTTAAAAGGGGTTAAATAAATTCAGGGAGGGTAAGTCTACCATTGGCTATTAGGGATGACAACTGAATGTGGCCTCCCAGTTCAGCTGCTGGAGAGCAACAGTGGAAGAGAGATGTTGCCCTTATGTGCTGCTTATGGACTTTCCTAGTTAGTTCAGCAAACCTTTTTTAAGCCTGAGAGCCACATTCCCTTCTGGGAAACCTTCCAAGGGCCACATGACCATGATTGGTGGAAGCAATAGTAGACAGAGTAACAAATGTCAATCTCACCTTTGTAGAGTAGGCTAGCTTCCGAATACACACAGGCACACCTTTCCAGGCAGGCAAAAACACTTGGTGTGTGAAACAGGGGAGGGTTCTGAGGGCCAGACAGAGATGCTCGGAGGGCTGGATTTGCCCCACGAGCCTGAGCTACACATGGACAGTTAGCCAAGATGGAAAACAAGTTTCTTGAACAGACAGACCCTTTGCTTTGGTCCAGCCAGGCTCTCCCACATTTTCTTCTTAAGAGATACTGTAGTTTCATATAACGTTCTGTGTTTCTTTGAACTTCTGTAATGGGATGGGTCAAATGGCCTTTGTTGGGGTTGTGGGTAGGTCTGGTGAGAAGAATATCAAGTGCAGACACTCTGCAAAAGAGCACAGCACACAGAGCACCCCTCCTTCCAGTTGGAAGCATCACCATTCTCAAACTCAAACCAGATGTGAGACACACCGCAATAGTGGTGGCTGCTGCCAGCAGCTCACAGTTTGCTTTTTGTGTAACTTGGAATGAAGCGAGCCTTGCGGACCAGTGCCGAGGACAAAGCTAGTGGGACATGGGCGGGGGGAGGAGAGAAGAGAGTGTAAAAAGGCCACATTTGAAAAATCTGTTTGGAGAATAAGGGAGGACAGGGCTGAAGCTGTGGGGCTTCTGCACCCAAAACAGGTCATGGAGTTTGTGCTCCCCAATGTTGGGTCCCCCAGAATTGGTTAAGAACATCAGACGAGGCCAGTGGCGAATCTAGTTCAGCATCCTGTTCTGACAGCGGGCAAACAGATGCTTGTGGGAAAGCTGCAAGCAGAATTTGAGCACAAGATCCCTCTCCCCTCCTGTAGCTCCCAGTGACAGGTATTCAGAAGCATTGCTGCCTCTGGCCATGGAGGAAGAGCACAGTCATCATGGCTGGTAGCCTTTGATAGCCTTATGCTCCATAAAATTGCCTAATCCTTTTTTAAAAAGCCATTTAAGTTGGTGGCCATCACTGCCTCCTGTGGCAGGGAGTTCCATAGTTCAGTTATGTGCTACATGAATACTTTCTTTTGTCTGTCCTGAATCCTCCAACATTCAGCTTCACTGGATGCCCATTAATTCTAGTGCTATGGGTGAGGGAGAAAAAACTTTCTCCATCCATTTTCTCCACGCCGTGCATAATTTTATAAACTTCTGTTATGTTACCTTTTACTCACCTTTTCTCTAAACTAAAAAGTCCCAAACACTGCAAGCTTTCCTCATAGGGGATTTGCTAGGTTCAAAGTATTTATCCCAGGCTTAGTCAATCCAAAGGGAGTTCTTACCAGCTGCTAATTGGAGGGCTGTGGTGGTGCCCATCCCTATACCCTACAGAGCCTGAAGGGGGTGTTGTGTGGCCTGAGCACAGATTGCCCCAGTACAGTGGTACCTCGGGTTAAATACTTAATTCGTTCCGGAGGTCCGTACTTAACCTGATACTCTTTTTAACCTGAAGCACCACTTTAGCTTATGGGGCCTCCCGCTGCCGCTGCGCCACCTGAGCACAATTTCTGTTCTCATCCTGAAGCAAAGTTCTTAACCTGAAGCACTATTTCTGGGTTAGCGGAGTCTGTAACCTGAAGCGTATGTAACCTGAAGTGTATGTAACCCGAGGTACCACTGTACATCAGTCAGCTAGGCCCTAAACTCAGCAATGGGGGGCCATTGTCCATGCTCTTACTTATAAAAACTTTAAACATATGCCACATCATGTTTGAAGGTGCTTAATGTATGTTTCGACTGGTTCATGCATAGCATTGGTGTACCAGCTATCAGTGGCCTCAGCGGACACCACACTGGTGTGATAACTGGTGGGGGCAAAGATGGGGCATTTTAGTGGTGGGCACACATCTTTGGAACTCCCTAGCCCAGGAAGTACAGATTAGTGACCTTTTAAGCAGACTCTGAAACCAGCAGCTGATACCAGGGATGGATAGATGGATGGGATCATTCTATTTCTGCTCTGTGCTAGCAGCTCATTTCAACCCAATTCCACACCTGTGGATTGAAAAAAACAACACATTTTAGAACCCCCCCACTCCAAAATGCATAGGGTTGTATCCAACATTGATCATACTCAGAGTGGACCCATTGTACTCAGCTCAGTTGTAGACCCATTGACCTGACTAGATGGTAGGACTAGCATTGGATACAGTCCATTCAGATTCATGGACATGGTTAACTGAAGCCTCATTAATGCCAATGGGTCTACTCTAAGTAAAACTTAGCTGCATAAAACCCAGTATTAGTTTTTAAAACACGTTTTTGAAAATAACCTTAAATGTGTACAGTGGTACCTCGGGTTAAGTACTTAATTCGTTCCGGAGGTCCGTTCTTAAGCTGAAACTGTTCTTAACCTGAAGTACCACTTTAGCTAATGGGGCCTCCCGCTGCTGCTGTGCCATCGGAGCCCGATTTCTGTTCTCATCCTGAAGCAAAGTTCTTAACCTGAGGTACTATTTCTGAGTTAGCGGAGTCTGTAACCTGAAGCTTATGTAACCTGAACCGTATGTAACCCGAGGTACCACTGTACAAGTTTTAACTTAAAACGTGCTTTTTCAAATGCTTTTTGCTATGTTTTTCACTCAAGAACAGTGGCACAAAGGGGAATAACTGAAGGGTGGCTGTGTTTTGATCAGCATATTGCAGATTTGGTTGGTTTGCTTGCAAATCTCAACTGAGCAAAAGCCATATACCTCCCTAACTGAGCCTTGAAGACTAACAACTCTAAGGGGGGAAAATAGCAAGGCATCCCCAAAAGGCCCAAACTGGGGCACTTCCTCTATCAGGGACAGCCACCGTGAAAAAGGGATGATTAGAATCTATATGGCTACCCACCCCTCCCTCAAACATGTCAACAGAGGATACCCTGATGGAATCTGCCCTTAACTAAGAAGGTAGTTCAGTGTTTCTCAGGCTGGTAATCTGACCTTGGGATCATAGCTGTTTATTTTATTAACACACTCTTTTCACAAATGTGAAAGCATGCTTCTTCTTTTTCTAACCCCTGCTTAAAAAACCCCTCTGTCCCCCTCTTAACAAGCAGCGTAGTACAATGTAGCATGAAACTGTGTAATGTGGTAGAAAATCGCTAATGTAATAAAACAGAGCCCCTTGAAGAATTGCTTAAAGCTTCATTATCCTACTTGTCTAGGCCTTGACTGACCCTGTTTCCAGAGAGAGAGAAATGTCCGAGAGAGAGGGGCAGGCGTGGGGATGGGGAGTAACAGGAAGGGACTAAACAGGGATATGAAGAAGATGGCTTGTTTAGTAAAAAATGAGATGTATCCCAGGGCTAAAAATGAAGGCTGTTCAACTGAGAAGTTCTAGCTGAACAATCTTTTTAAAATAATCTTTTTGTTTGTACTGTTTTGAGAGGTGCTTTGCAAGGGCCCTTCGCTACATGGGCTTCTATAAAGAGATATTGACTACATTTGTACAAGCCAAGTCAACAAATAACCAAAAATGATTCTTAAAAGTAGCTAACAGTTCAAGGAAATCTCAATGTTCAGAAGGCCTCTGCCTCCTGCTCCTCACGACGCCACCCTATATCAGTGGCTTGGGCCTCATAGCATAAGAAGAGTCCTGCTGGATAAAGCCAAAGGCCTATCTAGCCCACCATCTTGTTCTCTCAGTGGCCAAACAAATGTCTCAGTGGAAAACGCACGAGCAGGACCTAAGCTCAACAGCATTCTCCCCACTTGTGATTCCCAGTCACTGGTCTTCAGGGGTGTACAGCTGCTATGTGTGACAGGGCATGCCTGTTATCCATAGCTTTAATGAATTTGTCTACTCCTCTTTTAAAACCATTCAAGTTGGTGACCATCACCACATCTTCTGGGTTGCAAATTTTTGCCTATGAGATTGTGAATCCTGAAGCCCTCCTGGCTGAGATATGTAACCATGAAGGAAACTTTGGGGCAAGGCTGAGGCTTTGGACAGTTCATGCCACCCAGACAGATTAGCCAAGACTAAGCCGTCCTCTGCCTTCACATGCCCATAGATCAAACCTGCCATCTGAAAAGACTGGACTTCTCCCAGCAAAACTCCAAACGAATCAATCCCTGCTCCTTACAAGAATAACCTTAAGCAGCCTCTTTGCCTGCTGGTGGGATCAAAAGCCCCACCAACAAAACGCTGTAAATTTGATACATCTCCGCAAGGGCCCACTAGTCACGGATAATATACATTTGGTAACCAAAGCCCCCTTTTCCCCTGAGTTTTTCTTCTCCTTCTCCTTGTTGTTGGCGTAACCCAATCCCCTTGTCTGCATCTCCCGCTCACCTCATCCCTTACTCTCAGTGGGCCCTCCTGACCCTGCTGCGGCGAAGGGACCGGACAGTAGAAAAACACGCCAAGCATGAAAAGTGGCAAGTTGAGGGCAAACATGACCCCTCCAGCTCCTTGTTAGTGATCTTCTGAGAGTGTGGCAGAGTCAGCTAGAAAGGGAAGGTGGAGGGGGCACTTCACAGTGGCGAGATATGGGAGGCTGGGCTTCCTCAATCTTGAGAGAAACTCAACATGTTTTGTTTTAATCATGGGGAGAAGCGCTGGCGTGGCACTGTGCGAGCCGGACTCTGCAGTCCTTCGCAAGGAGGGTTTTCTCAAAACATGCTAGGAAAAACAAAAGTCAGCGAAGGAGGGAGGGAGGGAAGGCACGAGAGAGGACGGGACAGACCAGGCCAGCAAGTTCTTCTCTAGGTTTGATAACAGGAAACACAGAGGATGCTGGAAAAAGGAAAATTAATTAGGCCGGGAGGGGATGTTTCTTCAGCTATTCTGGAGGATGCTTCATGATGCTGAAAGTGATGTGCATGCAAAGATGTGCATGAATCAGGTTTAAATCTCATACAGTCTGACCTGTTTCACAGTGTCCTTACTTTTGGGAGCCTCAAAAAATATATTGAGGGTTTTTTGGGGGGCGGGGTTGTGCTCCAGTTTTGCTAAAGTGAGGCCACATCCACACCATTCATTTAAACCACTATGGTACCACTTTAACCAGTCATGGATTCCCCCAAAGAATTCTGGGAGCTGGAGTTTGTTAAGGGTGCTTAAGAATTGTTAGGAGATTCTTCCCTCCCACAGAACTACAGTTCTTAGAGAGATTTAACAACCTATCTCTCTCTCCAGGGAAATCTGGGAATTGTAGCTCTGGGAAGGGAATGGAGCCTTCTGACAACTCTGCCCTTAAAAAACTGCAGCCCTCAGAATTCTTGTATGTGTGTGTATGGAATGTGGCGATTGTTTAAAAAGATATAATGGTGCTTTAAATGTATGGTATGAATTTGAATGCGGCCTAAATAGGAATGGGTTGTTCTGTCAATTTCCTTTTCTCTCAATTTCCCTAGTTTTTCACATTTCCACTACAGTTTGTGATTATTATTAGTCCTCAAGAAAATCCACGCATATATAAATGCTAGTTTCGCCTAATATACATATCTGTGTGTGCAGTTTTGTGTAATATACACATCTGTGCCAAGCAATTTCCCCAAAACAATGCATTCATCGTAGGTTATTTTCACTAATAGGTGTATTTATTTGCACACTTTACCCCAATAAACATTTCTCCTTTTTTTGCATATGCCCCCAAATTCAGAGCAGTGCAAATTATGAAGGACAGCTATAATCTGGTTCTCATGTTGCTTTGGAAAGTGAAAATTAGGTGGCAAACTTAATCAAAATAGTCTTCTTCCATTCCTAAATGGGAGCTGTGAGATCTGCAGTTTTTAGGTTTTTGCTCTCTACCTCATATCTGTAGATGTTGCATTCCCCAGTCAAGTAGAATGTATGGATGCAAACTGTCTAAGGCACATATCGTTTGTTGCTTTTAATCTAGACCTAGATGCTCTGCCTCTGTGACTGGAGGCAACAAGGCTTCTGAATCCCAGTTGCTGGAAACAGCAGAGGAGAGAAGCCTCTTGTGCTCAGGTCCTGCTTTCCCACAGGCATTTGGTTGGCCACTGGGAGAACAGGATTGGCCGGATCTAGCGAGCTCTTCTTCTGTTCATATGTTCTAATGTCAAGTCATAGGGCAACAAATGAATACATGACAGAGGTGTCTGAAGTTATGCAAGGCATGGAGAAAATGAATACAGAGAAACCGCCTTTCATAAGCAGCCTGCAAACTGGAAGCGGACATCTTTCCTGTGTCCTCCACCCCCTTCCTGGGGTCTTGCGTGGCAGAAAGCACCAGCCATACCTATTTTAAACACAAGTGTAATGGTTTATAGCCCATGGAGGGATAATTACCAAGTACAGAATCACAGATTTTTATAGCAGGCTTTTTCCCAGGGGCGCTGTTAGGGAAACTGCATGTGTCATGTAGCCAATTTAGATAATGATTCTGATAAAGATAAACGGAATTGTTTATTATAAGTAATTGGGCCGGCCACGTACCCAGTGACACGGATACGCATGCGGGCTCAAGAAGAGGAGAAGCCATCTTTGGGCCCCACACCCTTAAAAAAAAAGAACCATTTGTACTAATACCATCTTTCACAAATTTTGAAGAGGAGAATGTCCTAAGGAGGTTCAGACACAAGTTTCACCCTCACATTCCATTCCCTGTGTTGTATATTGACTGGGTCTGAACTGAGACCACCACATTTTTTAAAGGGTTTTAAGCCACCTTTCAAAGTACACTGTCCTCATGAGGCAACTGACAAGGCTGTATAAGCAGTGTTGCCTCCTTGAGATGTTGTTGGATTACAACTCCCATCACCCCTGGCTATTGGCTAAACTGGCTGTGGATTACAGAAGTTGTAGTCCAACAGCATCCATAAACCTAAGGGCTCAAGGATTCTTCTCTAAAATGCAGGAAAATACAATTTTTTCTCCCCCCCCCATGTGTCATCAACAGCTTAATATTTTTTCAAGTTCCACACATTTTAGGCAAATGCAGATCTGAATAAATGTGTCTTCAGCATGTTCTTAAAGACCAACAGCAATGAGATCATGTATATCTCCCTGGGGAGGGTGTTCCAAATTGTGGGCCCACCACTGAAAAAGCCCTGCCCCTAGTCCCTACCAGCAGAATGGATATTGCTAGCAAGGCAGATAGCAGAGTCTTAGACACTGGTCTTACTGCTTGGGCAAGCTCATATAGATTCATGTGGTCCTTCAGATAATAAGGTCCCAAATCATTCAGAGCTTGCAAGGCCAAAACAATTGGTTTCAGTAATGAATAGGCAGTCAAAGTAACCAAAACAGAACAGATATCCTAGAATTCACACTTGCAGGTTGAAAGGACCATGGCTCAATGTTTGAGCACATTCTTTGCATGGAGGTCCAAGGTTCAAACACAGATATCTTCAGGTGGGTCTGGGAAGGACTCCCTGCCTGAAATCCTGTAGAGCTGCTGCCAGCCAGTGTAAGGTATCCTTCTGTGTTTATCCCTGGATAACCAGAATGAGTGAAATACCCATGACCTATCATAATCCTCACTTTCCTCTCTCTCTACAAAGAACATGATAGGGGCAATGCACAGACTTACCAATATCGTAGTATGTCGTCCATCCCAGACTGTACAATTTTATATGGCACTGGGGAAGGGAAGCGCATTTCCATTCCTCCTGCAAAAGACAAAAACTCTTTGTAGATGGAAAAATATAACACATAAGAGAAAGAGGTATTAGGTTTCCTCTGTCCTCAATGTGCTATTTTTTTCTCAATGCAGGCCAGCAGTTACTGTACAATTGCCTCACCTAAAATATGAAATGCTGTTGGTCAGGAAGGCTTATCTCACATTATCTGTTGTTGTTTTTTTTTGCCAAGTATGTAGTTAAGAAAGTAGGAACATGAGAAGAGCCTTGCTGGATCTATATAGTCCAGCATGCAGTTCTCACAGTGGCCAACCAGATGTCTGCGGGAAACCAGCAAGCAGAACCCAAGCACAAGAGCAATTGCAGTTTCCAGCAATTGGTACTCAGAAGCACTGTTGCCTCCAGCTGTGGAGGCAGAACACAGCCACTGTGCCTAGAAGCCTTCAATAGCCCCCTCCTCCATGAATTTGTCCAATCCTCTTTTAAAGTCTTCTATGATGCTGATTGTCACTGCCTCCTATGGAAGTAAGTTCCAAAGTTTAACAGGGACTGGCAGGGATTTAACTTGGGATCTTCCGCATGCAAAACAGATCCTTCAGAAATTTGTCCAATCTTCTTTTAAAGCCATCCAGTATCAGTCCCTGGTCTCTTAAGGCAGTCTGGGGCAAAGTTTGATACAAAAGTTCAAAAACTCTTGTGATTTTGCAATACAACAAGGCCTACTTTTCTTTAAGTATTTTGATGGGTTCCTCCAAAATTGTCCATTAAGAACTGGAAATAAAATTGAATAGGGAAAACGTCAGTCTCTTCCCACATTTTTTTTTTATTAAATAAACTTTTCAGGAAGTTCTAGAGCACTTTTGCAGAGAAAGCGATGCTGTACTCAGGTTGCAGCTTTCCCTTCTTGCAGACATGAGATGTCTCACTGATCCTTCCTTATCTCCCTTGAGATAAGAGGAAACAATGAGTCTCAAGTGGAGCATCTTATCAAGGTTATTAGCACATGACAAGATACATTTTTCAGCCCTCTATCAATCACCAGCGGATGGCCCCCAATTATAAGGTAATTGCTACTGTTAAGACTTTGACAGCCTTCTCAAGACCAGTTTCCTTGCAAGTGCCAGAGAACTGGGAGAGAGAGGAGGGAGGTGGAATCTGCTAGAAAATAAAGTGTGACATTTCCTCTTGTGGCAAAATTAATGGCGTTGTTCTCCCAATGCTGCAATTTGGTGTGTGCTTTTGTGTGTTTGGATCTGAGCAAAAGGTTAAATGAGAAACTGGCTGTCAGATTTCCCTTTCAGACATTCATCATTACATTGCCTTCAGGGTAAGGCTGTGGCTCAGTGGTAGAGCATCTGCTTTCCATGCATAATGTCTCAGGTTCAGTCTCTGGTCTCCAGGTAGAGTTTGAAGAGAACCCAGTCTGAAATCCTGGAGAGCTGATATCTGTCAGTATGGACCAGGCATAGGCAAACTCGGCCCTCCAGATGTTTTTAGGACTACAACTCCCATCATCCCTCACCACTGGTCCTGTTAGCTAGGGATGATGGGAGTTGTAGTCCCAAAACATCTGGAGGGCCAAGTTTGCCTATGCCTGGTGTGGACAATACAGACCTAGACAGACCAATTGGTCTAACTCAATGTAAGGCAGCTTCCTGGGTTCTTATTTAAAATCAGCTCCATGAGGACTAGAACCTTACTTTATCTTTATGGGAAGGACCATAGCTGAGTGGCATTGCACATACTTTGCAGGCAGAAGGTCCCACATTGAATCCCCAGCATCTCTGAAACCCTGGATAGCCATTGCTGGTCAGGAAGGGCAATACTGAGAAAGATGGACCTGTGCTCTGATAACACATGGCAACTTCTGATGTTCGTATGCCTTCTCACAACTTGCAGGAGGAGCCTGACAAAGGCATTTCATGTGTCTCAGATTTTACGCTTCGTTTCTTTCCTCTCCCCCAACACCCCACCGCCTTTGCAGCTTTACTTTAGAAATTACTTTGGCTAATCAGAAAAATACTCTGCCTTCTCAGCCAAGGCAAATACAGTAAAATAGAAGCAGGTTGCAAAAAATACTGTTTTCCTCTCCATCACGAGACCCCCCCCCCCCAAATCTTCCCTCTTTCTCTTTTTCTGCAATCCTAGGGCGTTTTCACACCAATTAAAGCCGTGGGTTTGGAGGAAGGAAAGGGAGCTGGGTTTGCAAATGAGGAAGTGGAGTGGGGGAGAGAGAAAGCACACCATATTTGTTTACATCAGATGGCAAGCACTCCCCATGCCAAATGTATGTTTTAAGTTAATTGCTACAGCAGGCCTCCTCTCTGGCTTCCATGAGGAAGATGGTTTCCAACTGCTGAAACCCCCGACGTTGATCTCCGCAATGTTTTCCTGAATTTGCACACTCTAAAATACCAAGGAGGGGTGTCCCCCCCCCCCACTTCAGGAAAAAACGCCAAGATAATTGTGGGCCATTAGTGCTTGCTGGAGATTGTTTTATTAATGGAGCCTGGATATTGTGACGATCATGGCTTTAAAAATGCATGGATAACTTTAGACAGACTCCTCTGGCATTTCCCCTTCTCTCTCTCTTGATCCATCAAAAGAAAAAGAATTAAAATGCGCCCAGAGATAAATGCAAATAGTTTGGGTTTTTTTAAAAACACACACACACACACACACACACACAAAACCCCTTCAGATTCTGGAAGTTTGCTCTTTGCAAATGAACTGAAGTCCAGATGCAAAGCGAAAGGAGCTGAATTGGGTTTATGTAATTGACCTGAAACAAATCCTCAATACAGTCTGTTCCTCTGTACAGACTTGAAAGCTGGGTTATGACAGTGAAAGCTATTGTAGGCACTGCAGCCTGGTGCCAAGTCAGACCAGGTTAAGGCAACCAATATACAATATGCAAATTTAAGTTTTTAATTTTCACGATTTACTTTTGTGTCTGTTACATGCAGGGGAGAGGCAAGGAGAGATGCAGGAACTAGAAGCCTTGCCTCCTGATCAATAGGTTTTCAACTACTTTACTGAGATTTCACTCACATTCAAGCATATCCTCCTATCCATAAGGACTAGAAACTTAGGAAGATATAGGGTGGATTTGGGGAAACCACATTCTGCCATGTGCACGAACTTCCATGGGATATGTGCTGCTGTAATGTAAAACTGGGAATCACCCAAACAACTTAAAACATACACATACATGCTTGGTTTCACCGCTAAGTATTCCTATACATAACAAAGTATGTAAAAGTGCTATATAATGGAACAAACAACAGATGCAGCATAATTAGCTAGTCAGGGGGACATAAGAGCAGATTCACTTAGACATGTACAAAGATACAACAGCCCAACTACTTCATCAGGCCTGTGATAAAGTTTTAGTTTAGATTTAGAGTAAAAGGTGCCAGGCACATGTATAGATGGGTGGGGGGAAATGCAGGAATTTAACAAGGTAAGAAACAAACACAAACAAACAAGATTTCTAAGTCCTTCTTTGCTAGACCAGTCAACATCATTCCAGTTCGTACACAAAACATATCTGGCCTCCAGGCTTTCATTACATCACAGCAACCCAGCCAATGGCTATAGAGAGCTTGCAGAATTTGCCTTTCCTACCCACTAAATTCCTGTGACTTTTCCTGAATCAGTCTGGTAAACTGTTGCCTGTTGGTTATTTTTGGGTGGTAATGGAGAGAAGAGGCAAATAGGCAAGCTATTTGGCAAGATATGGCAGCATCTGTGCAGAAACCCAAAGGTCCATGACAAGATATCATGTAACTTGAATATGCTTTCTGGGTTGAAGGACTTGGATCCACCTGAAGATGGGTGTTCTTAAAGGTTTTCTGTGTGATTATATTGACAATAGTTTATCAGCATGAAGGGGGGGTGGGCAGGTGATTTTGGGGGGAAGGGGGAACCTAGGAAGTGTGATTCAGGGATGGCAGACCATCTCCATCCTACACCATCAGAGTTTTAGGGTTGGCTGGCCTGGTGAGAATCAAAAACTGGAGGCGCTTTTGGTCGAAAGAGGCCCTGATAAGCTCTACTGACTTGTAACAAATAGAAGTCTGTGATGGATGAGCTGTGGTAATGTTAGATTGGGGCATAAACACTGATGAAAGAGGTCTCTTCGACAGACCCCGAGGCTCTCCCTTGTAGAAAACCAAGGCAAGAAAGAGACAGTGGGAGTTCAGCAGTAAAAAAAGAAAAGAAAACCCCAAACAACTAGATATACGGAGCCATGCCATTTAGTTACAGCTTGTCTGAAAGCCTATAGTTCTTTGATAAAATAAAAAAGGAGGGAAAATATTTATCATAAATCATAATCCTCTTTGGCCACATCTGCACTACACATTTGAAACAGTCCTCTACCACTTTGAGCAAGCATGGATTCACCCAAGGAATGCTAGAAGTTGTAGTTTATGAAGGGTGTTCAGAGTTGCAAGGAAAGCTCTCTTCGCCTCTCAGAGCTCCTGGCCTGGTACCAGACAGGGGGGGTGGGGGAAAACTTCATGTAATTATTCATTTATTTAATTATTTATTCTATTGCGTTTATAATCCACTTTTCCTCCAACGAGCTGAAAGTGGCATCCATGGTTCTCCTGCTCTCCATTTAGTCTCACAACAAACCTGTGAGGTAGTTTAGGCTAAGAACGAGTGACTGGCCCTCACAGGCATCCAGTGAGCTTCATGGCTGAATAGGGATTTGAACCCTGGTCTCCCAGGTCCCAGTCTACATTGAAAACTCTGCCTACATAGTTCCCACTTTTTTGAAACGGTACTTGAACAGAAATGCAGCCATCCTTGGAAGGCCAACCTCATCCGAATTTTGCAATGCGGTTCTCCAGTACATGTACATGAAGAAAGTGTGCTTTAAAATGCATGTACCAGAAAAGCCAGTGGTGGTGTAGTGGTTAGAGTGTCAGACTAGGACCCCAGCAGACCAGGGTTTGAATCCCCTCTTGGCTATGCAGCTCACTGAGCTCATCTTGGGACAGTCACTGCATCTCAGCCTAACCTACCTCAAAGGGGTGTTGTGAGGATTAAATGAGGAATGGAAGAAAAACATTTATTTTAAAATGCATATACTAGTGGAAATAACCTAGGGGAAATTGTTTTGTGAAAATGTGTATGGTAAGCAAAATTGCATACACATGTGTATATTGTGAGAAATTCCCATGAAAATTACAATGACTTCTCATGAGGACTTAAAAAATAAATAAATCTGGAACATGGATGGATGGAAAATGGATAACTGATCTTAAGACCCAAACAACATGAAACAGAGAGAGGTTGCAATTGATAGATTTGCACATCTCTGCTGGGTTTGTTTGTTTGTTTATAGGGACCTGTGTGATATCATCAGCTGCTGTACCAATCGTTGCTCTCATGTATCTGAATGCCTAGCAACCTATTTGTTATTTATTTAACCAAATTTATATGCCACTTGATTGTGAACAGAATCTCTAAGCAATTTACAAAACCGCAACAGCCATTGACACTATCCCTTACTCTCTTCTCAATCTGATTTGCACAGCCAACAACTGAGAATCAGAGATCACCCTGCATTATGGGCCAGGAAGCGAAGTGTCAAGTGTGAATGTGAACATACTGTGTTGAGCAACAGGAAGCAGAGAGAGTTGGCATGATTTCCAAGTTAGGGGGTCTGTCTTCTGAAGGATGTGATATCCCTATGTCCCTGATCAAAAATATACTTCTATGAGTGTACAGTCATATACTTAGTATATATAAAATCCTGCAGATGGGATAGTGTTAAAAATGCATGTGCAAATCACCCCAGACCCTCTTAAAGTGTGCTTTATTGCTGCTGAAGATTGTGTGTTAACGAATATGTAGAAGCGATGCCAAACAATTTTTTTTAATGTTATGAATATAAATTGAGCATCTGAAGCCCTCATTATTAATTCACAAGCTCTTCTTGTCATTAAAAACAACAATAACCAACAATTTCATTTTAATAATCCAGGAAAAAAACCACAACCTACCTTACCTAAGCACACAAGGTGTGATTCCTAAACATACTTAAAAGCAAGTATGGAAGGAGTGATGTTGGAAAGCAGACAATTCTGCCCAGTAACATTGCTGCAACAGAACTCTAGACTTGGCCTTAAATAAGTCGTTATTTCTAAACTTGTATCTATGTCAGCAGAGAAACTTCTTTCAGCCAGAGGGCTGCATTCCCAGCTGGGTAGCTTCCTGGGACCTATATGCTACTGGTGGGTAGGGCAAGAAGCAAAAGCGGTTGGAGCAATAAATGTGAATTTTACCTTTGTACAGTTGGTTAGGTTCTTCATGCTCACACACTCCCATCTCTTGGGTAAGCAAGAGTTCAAGGACATGTTCCTGCCAGACAAAAACACTGGAGAACTATGGAAAGCAAGGTTAGTGGGTGGGTGTGGATGTGTGGCCTTCTGAGGGCCACACAGAGAGGCCTGGAGGGCTGCATCATGGGCTGAGGTTCCCCAATGCTGATCTATGCACATGATGACCTCCCTTGCTCTGTTGCTTTGCAGACATTCAGTATCTACCTGGGTTTTCCACTGGACCTATAGTTCTATCCCTACTCTGCTTTGCCCTCACCCCACCCCGCCCAATACGCTTGTGATGTCGATGCTTGGGAATGGCAACCCAGCTCATGTATCAGCTTCTAAGCTTCAAGAGCCATCTGGCCAGCACAGCTGAAATCTGAATGCTCAACTCTGATGTTTTTAACCACTTAGATCAAGAAGGCTTATTTACTTCTTATGCCCATATCATTCCCCAGTATTCTGCATCCACTGTGCAGAGCAAGGCTCTTAGTATTCACAACAGAATTCTTCCTGAGTGGCTGAAGTGAGTGATTTTATTTTATTTTTTCATTGCTTTGGGGGCTTGTGGGGAGGCCCTCCCGAAATGCTGGCAGTGTTCACTTATGGCCTGATTTGATTCCAATGACAGAATAATAACTGCCCATATTTTTACGAGAAAAATAATAAATAGAGCATAATGGTGAGCTGAGAGTTTACATTCCCAGTGGAAAGGATACATCTGTTAAGATGAGTTTCATTAAATCCTTAACCGAAACAGACAGGCAAATTTTCAAATTGATTCCATCTTTGCACGGGGCTTGTTGAGGGACTCTGTTGGAGGTGGACATTAGGAAGCATTTTGTTTGTTTGTTTGCTTAAGATAAACAAAAAAAAAAAAAGGGAAAATCATTCCTGAAAAGGAGCTGTTGTCTCTGCGGGTCACCATTTTAACCTCTCAATTAGATTTGGGATCTACTAATTAGATATAATTCATTAGCTGTGAAAATGAGATCAGAATTCGAGGGCTGCCCTTCAGAATACAGAGCGCTCTTTCTCCCCATCCATCATTGTTTTAAGTAACCAATTTAAAGGCAGACAAATGCATAAGCTGTATTATTACCTTGTCATAACTAGTTAGGGAGAAGGACCTGGATGGAGCTGGCGTTATAAATGGTTTTTATCGCATTACTTTGCAGTTATCTGTCAGCCCCTTTGCTTAAGATGAATGTGGGACATATAATCAAATTATCAAGCTGAGATGCCGGAAAACGGGGGGGGGGGGGAGGGATTGAGAGGAAGGTTTTGTGTTAATTGCTTTGTGTGCATGTGTACACGCTTGTGTGATATTTGCAGTTTCTATACACACCTGGATAGGGACACATTTCGTTCAGTGAAGTTTTTAATAAAAACCAATGTGATCCATGCTTCCCAAAACAATGTGCAAAGTGAAACACAGCTATCCTCCAGATGATGCGGTCCTCCTACCAAGTAATGTGTACAAAAATCCATATCCTACATAAAGTGTGCAAATAAAAAGGCACATATTCATGAAAATCTATACAAGAATGCATTATATTAGGGGAAGTCACTTGCAAAAAAAGAGGGTTCATTAGCCAAAATTGCACACACAAAATGTGTATACTAGGAGAAATTTGCACTAAAATTCTGGTGAATTTTCATGTGGACTTTTATAAAGAAAAGAAAAGAATTGCAAGCTGATGCAAAAATGTGTAGACAGCTGAACCTAAGAATGGAAAAAGAGAAACTGAGAGAAAGTGAAATTGGCAGATTTGTCCATCCACTCTCCTCCGAGACCTTCATTTTCTATATACTCCTGGGGTGCTGTCCATTGATTGGAGGCATCCTTTGGGAAAATGAAAACAATGTGAACATTGTTTTGGATTTTTGCTTTTTTGATAAGCCTAGAAGCTTGAAAATTTCTGCTCATTGTTATATTCTCTCTGGATTTCAATACTCTCACTCCATATGCTTTAACAGGAGCAGTCACTATTTTCTGATACAAGCTGCTGATAAAAACATTTCCTCTGCTTTGCCCTTGGTGTGACAACACCTTGTTAATTATTATTATTAGTTGCAGGGCCATCTTAAGCATATCCAGTGCCGTGGTGCAAAGCTCCCTCCGATGCCCCCCCCCGTTTCCCAGAGTTGTCCACCTTTTTTAAGGGAGGATGGTGCTGCCAGCAGGGCTGGAGGAGGCAGGCAGTGGCTGGAGGGCGGGGAAGAGGTGGCGGCTGGATGTGGCACCTCCCGGTGAGGCGGCTGAGGGTGGCGAGCTGATGCCAGGAGGCTCTGCGTCCAGCCGCTGCCTCTTCCCTGGCACCCTCCAGAACTTGGTGCCCCACACCACTAGCCTCTATAGGTAAGACGCCCCAATTAGTTGTCACTCTTTAGAGTTCTGCTCCCTTTAAAGAGTCTTTAGAAGTAGACTGGACTGGACTACTGTGATGCCTTCTATGTGAGGCTGCAAGAAAGCTTGAGCTAGTGGGAAATGTGGTGGCTTGTTTGCTTGTTGGGACAAAATATTGCCATCATGTCATTCTGCTGCTGAATGCCTTGCCCTGTCTACCAATTAGCTATCAGGCTGGGTTCAAGATCCTGGTGTACAAAGCCCTATGCAGCTTGTGACCAGGATGCCTAAAAGATCACCTCACCCCTAATATACCCAACCAAACACTGATCCCTGCAGGAGAGGGCCTCTTGCAGAGACCATCCCATTGGGAGCTCCATCTCATAATAGAAATGAACTGTTCCTTTAGTGTGGTGATGCTTACATTTCAGAACTATATACATATCACGGCACATGCTGGCTTCACATTCTTTTCAGTACCTTTGGAAGACCTTCCTCTTGTAACAAGTCTTTTAAGTGGAAATGGACTGAAATAGTGTTCAGATTTGTTTTTACAATTATATCATTTCAGGATAGTTTATGGGGAAGTGAAACAAGTAAGTGGAGCAAGTATAAAAGGTAAAGGGACCCCTGACCATTAGGTCCAGTCGGGGACAACTCTGGGGTTGTGGCGCTCATCTCGCTTTACTGGCCGAGGGAGCCGGCGTACAGCTTCCGGGTCATGTGGCCAGCATGACTAAGACACTTCTGGCGAACCAGAGCAGCGCACGGAAACGCCGTTTACCTTCCCGCCGGAGCGGTACCTATTTATCTACTTGCACTTTGACGTGCTTTCAAACTGCTAGGTGGGCAGGAGCAGGCACCGAACAACAGGAGCTCACCCCATCGCAGGGATTCGGACCACCGACCTTCTGATCGGCAAGCCCTAGGCTCTGTGGTTTTAACCTACAGCGCCACCCACGTCCCTTGAAGCAAGTATATAAATGCATAATAGAAGTGAAATCTCTGAGAGGGGCTCATGCCTTGCGCACATGTAGAGAAATGCTCATACCTGGTCACTGAGGTACCACACAGTGCTCAGCCTGTTACTTACCACTCAGTTTTCAGGGGTGCTGTTGGGTGAATTGTAGACCAGGGATGGGGAGCATGTGATTGGACTTCAACTCCCATCAGCCACAGCCAGCATGGTCAGTAGTCAGGAGTAATGGGAACTGGAGTCCGACAACCATTCCATAGCTCAGTGGTAGAGCACCTGCTTGCATGCAGAAGGTTCCAGGTTCAATCCTCATTATTTCCAGGTAGGGCTGGGAGAAACTGTTGCCCCAAACCCTGGAGAGCTGCTGCCAGTTAGCATAGACTACACTGAGCTTGATCGCTTGGTGTGTTGCAGCTTCCCTTGTAGCTGATGCCTCTTCCTGCCTTACCACTAAGCCACCTCACCAGCTAGTGGGTAAGCCATTAGGGAAAGATTCGCCCATGCACATGGTTCAATAGTTGCAGACCCATTGCTGGGTGCCTTGACTCACCGCTGAACTTGTGAGTTGCCACTGTTGCACATGCGAGACGATGGGGAAACTATACACCAGGTTCTTGCCTGTGTCATTTGATGTGCAGTGTCTGTGCCTGACTCCCCTGCTCAAAACACTGGAGAACTGCTGCTAGTCAGTGTAAACATTACTGAGCTAGATGGACCAATGAGTCTGACTCAGCATAGGGCAGCTTCTCATGTTCCATTTGTCTGTCCAGCCCAATACTGTCTACTTTGCCTGGCAGAAGCTTTAAAGGCAAAGGACTTTCCTATCTCCTATGACATGGTATTTCTACCTGCTAAATACCTGCTGCATCAGCATTGTAAGGGCCCAAACCTTGTTTTTATTGGGTCATGTTATAGATTTTTCCTTCCTTCCTTCCTTCCTTCCTTCCTTCCTTCCTTCCTTCCTTCCTTCCCCACATCCATACTCACCAGTCTGTCCTTTCCAAGTGTCAAATGAAAAATAAATAATAATCCCATGCTTTTCCATCTATCAGCAGGTGGGTACCAATTCACTAATGATCCATTTGCCCCTTTGACCCTCTCCTACGAACTGGCATTTTGAAAGATTATCTCTTGTTTCCCCTCCTCCTTGAGAATCAGGGAGAGAGGAGGGATCGGTGGCAAATTTGTTTTGTACTTCCAAATTTGTGACGTTCAAAAAGTCCCTTGTTGAGAAGCCGCCCTTCTGTTCCCTCCTTGCTTTTCTCCCTCTTTTCCAAGCACCCAACCACTTTTGATGCCAAAGTTTGATAAACAGCACCCGTCTCCTGGCACTGATGAATGAGGACCAAGTACCACATGGCACTTGTCTGCTTGATGGGGGTTTCCTGGATGCACTATAATTGTTGCATTACTTATGTGATGGAAATGTGGCTCTCAGGGGGGAATCATTCGAATGAGGAACAGCATCCTGGGTAGCGTGGCGGTGTGGGGAGCAAAGTATCACGGTGCTGAATTAAGGTGCAATAATTATTTCGTTGTGAGGACCTTTTTGTTTTGTTTCATTTTGGAGACACTTCTGGAAGACAGGACCCCCCCCCAAAAAAAAAAAATTGGCCTAGAGCACTGCTGATGGGAGGGGGTGGAAATGACATGTCTTCCTTGCTTTTGTCTTATTTTATTTCTTGTGTGACTGGTGGCAAAGCACCTGGGGATTGAGTCCTAGTGGGAAGAGGAGGAGGAGACTTTGTCCTCCAGGCTCATCAGGGAAATAAAAGCTGACAAGGCGCCTAAGGCTTGCTTGCACACATTGGGGGGGGCCTGCTGATTCTATTGTAGGTATTAAAACCAGTAACCTGCCTGCTTTGCAAATGTGACACCTGGGAGATTCTCTATTCAAGCAGGAGGTGGGAGACCTTCTGCCCCTTGTTCGGTGCCTGAGGCGTTGGGACACCGGTTGAAGGGAGGAACTGCTACCCCTTGGCTGCCGGTGGCAAAAGGCTCCCCCCCCCCACTCTAAACATTGAAGATCATCTTCATTATTCATGCAGCCGCGCTTGAAAACAGCTGGTCTTCAAGGGAAATTACCTAATGAATCAACAATAAAGCTATTGTGTAGGCGTGACATTTGGGATCATAAATTAATGCCTCGGAGAACTGACCACACTTGTCTGGTTTGGGGCGCATGACACCCTGTTCAGCTGCCTGCTTTACATAACTGAGAAGGGGGGTATTGTGTGTGTGTGTGTGTGTGTGTGTGTGTTGGGGGGGAGAACAGCTCTCCCACTCATGCACTTTGTACACCCCCATTTATAAACTAAGCACCAAAATGATTTACTGCTGTTATTGGAGGTCTTTTTATGAATTGCATGTGCTTTTATAATACTGCATTTTAAAAACCCTACGCTTATGATCTTAAAAATGTTGCAAGTCTCTTGGAGACACGTGTGTGTGTGTGTGTGTGTGTGTGTAGTGACTAACAAGTTCAGGTAACAGTAGTAGGCGTAGTAAATTTTTATAATGATAAACTGTACTCCATTTCCCTTTTATTCTCTCAATCCCTGCTCTGTCTTTTTGTTTCCAAACAGCCCATCCATAGTGTTTCTGGGCAAAACAAGGGAGGGAGATTTGTGGGGTGGGGGGTGGACAGCGTGTGCAATTTGGGTTTTTCATTTACTTTCCATTTGCAATGACAGTCTTTGTTGTGTCATATTTATCTTCAAATTAAATGTGGAATTTAAATATTTCTCGAAGGGGAAATATAAACAAGGTGGTGGTGTGCAAGCAGTTCGCTGGTTTTACTTTTTATAATTTCTTTTTTTCATTATGGTTTGTTTCATTTGGAGATGGGCAGCTGGGGGTGGGAGGGAGGGGGGAGAGTCATATGGATCTGCCTGTCTCGCACGCGCCTGCTCCACAGGGGCTCTCTCTCTCAGAAATGATTCCAGCCACGTGGAAGGAGAACACGAAGATAATCCATTCCGCACTGTCCCTTAAATGATCTGGACATGCCTTCCATATTTAAGGATGCTTTAGTTCATGCAAAACATGCTTGAAAGATTATCATTGTAAAACATGCTTCTCGTTTGCATTTTTTATTTATTGCAGGTAGTAGTTGGCTATATAATGCTTACTCTTTTGAAAGTGCATCTATTAGATAGGGCCACATTCAGTGGGCATCACTAAGGCCCATTCATTTCAGTGGGCTATCTCCAAGTTACACTCAGATAAGGCCCATTGAAATGAATGGATCTAAATTAGTCACGTCTATTATTTTCAGTATGTCTGCTTTGAGTAGGATTAGCATTGGATGCAACCCAGTGAACCTCCCTTGAGTAAGATCATAGGATCATAGAATTGTAATGCATAGGTAGCTAATGATTAAATCAAAGGGGGGGGGGATAAAGCGATGACCCGTTGTTTGGCTGGATATGCAGGGGGAATGAAATATAGTGTCTTTTGTCTTTTTTGCATAATTTTTAATTGAAACTTTTCATCATATAATACAATAGAGAATTAAATATAGTTTCTGTAGAAGATTCTTCTGTGTTTGTCCCAACAGCATATTCTAAAACCAGTTTCTTTGGGTTGAGTACTATGAGCCTTTTCATAACTATCTCTCACTTTTTCTTTTCTTCTTTAAAAAAGGACAACACCGACTCTCTTTTTTTGCCAGATTTCTCGGGGGCAAAACACATACTTTGTTTTAGTCACATTCTCAGTTTCAAGGAATGACTAGTAGGAAGTATGTATTCTTATGCAAGGGGAAGCAGAAATGAGACCAAGCTTGTTTGAGCAAGTTTTTCAGATTTCATTTTCCCTGTGACCATTGCTCTGTCAGATCTCTCCTCCTTGGCTGGTGGTGGTTCCTTTCAAAAAGATTGAAAACAAAATGCCGCTATGTAAAATGCTATTTATAGTCATGAACCTGCTAGCTTTTCAGTCATCGCCTGTGCTTCACATGGAAGAGAACATGGCTTTAATTGTTATGATGCCTCCCCTAAAACCAAGGAGAGAAGCTTTAAATTATGCATTTTGGAGGGTTTGGCCAAACTTCTGGCTTTATATACACTATTTACACAATGGGTCACGTCTGATTGGCTGATTCTGCTTCCCTCCTGGAGCCTGGAGCCTGAAGCCTGAAGCCTGGAGCCTGAAGCATGAAGCCTGGACTGCTCCTGCAGGCCAATCAAGTTGTTGCATTCTAGGATCCTACCTGCCTATTGTTCTAGGATCCAAGCTTAGTACATAACAGTTCTGATGCCTATCCTTTTAGGGGTGCCTATTTTATATTGAAATGGAGTACACACGGACATCACAAGGGTGTTAAGCAAAGATTCAGAGGGTAGATAATAGAATCATAGAATACTGGAGTTGGAAGGAATCCCAAGGGCCATCTAATCCAACACCCTAAAATGCAGGAATCTCAACTAGATCATAAATGACAGATGGCCATCCAACCTCTGCTTAAAAACCTCCAAGGAAGGAGAGTCCACCATCCATTCCACTGCAGAACAGTTCTTATTGTCAGAATGTTCTTCCTGATGTTTAGTTGGAATCTCCTTTCTTGTAACTTGAAGCCATTGGTTTGGGTCCTACCCTCTGCTACAGGAGAAAACATTATCCATGTGACAGCCCTTTAGATGTTTGGAGATGGTTATCATATCACTTCTCTCAGTCTTCTCTTTACAAGGCTGAACATACCCGATTCCCTCAACTGTTCCTCATAAGGCTTGGTTTCCAGACCATTTATCATCTTGGTCACTCTCTGTACATATTCCAGCTTGTCAATATCCTTCTTAAATTGTAGCACCCAGAGCAGGACACTGTACTCCAGGTGGGGTCTGACTAAGGCAGAATACAGTGGTACTATTACTTCCCTTGATCTGGACACTATACTTCTCTTGATGTAGCATAGAATAGCATTGACTTTTTTTGCTGCTGCATCACACTATTGACTCATGTTAAGCTATATTTGTGTAGCTAGCTCTTCCTGTCTAAGTGTAGAACTTTACACTTGTCCTTTGTGAAATTCATTTTGTTAGCATTGGCCCAGGTTTCCAGTATGTTGAGCAGGGGGCAGTGCCGGATTTACATATAAGCTAAACAAGCTATAGCTTAGGGCCCCACTCTCTTGAGGGCCCCCAAAAAATGAAATGAAAAAAACCTGGATGTACATTTTCAAAATATAAGATCAACAATTACCTTGATAAAATACATATTTTGTTATGTGCAAATAGCTTTAGATAACCTATGAGGTCCATAAATTACCATATAGCATATATTCAACACAAAAAACAGTGACAATTTGTTGCTGACAAAGGACAGCTGGACATATAAAGGGCCCCATTACCTTCTGTAGCTTAGGGCCTCATCAAACCTAAATCCGGCCCTGGCTGGGGGAAATAGCTGAAAGCTCAGGTAGAGAGCCAGTGAGCAAGCAGTTAGTGGCAGCTCCTCCACCTCCTCTGCTCTATTGCTGTTGTTTTCTTGTTCTTTCCCTCTGGGTCAGAGTGAGAGGCGTGTGAACAAGCAGCTTCCAGTAGTGAAGAGAAGAAGCAAGTCTAGAGGGTTCTTGCCCACAGGCCTTTGGCAGGTGCCTGATCATGCCGACACTTGGCGCCAGCACTAAGAAGCGTCATGGCGCAAAGCCAGGCAGTACTTGATCAGGTGATGTGGCTGTAATCTCATAGACTGGAAGCCTCAGGAGATGTAAATACCCAGTGTAGCTGGATTCTGACTTATTTACACCAGGGACGGGGAATTGGTGCTCCCCTTAGATGCTGCTGGCCTACAGCTCCTGTCAGTCACTGCCAGCGGGGCCAATGGCCAGAATATTACTACTGTGGGGGCAGCATTGCTTCTAAATACCAGTTGCTGGAAACCACAGGAGGGGAGTGTTGCAGCTGAGCTCCTCCTGCTTGATTGTTTCCTTTGGGCATCTGATTGGCCACGATGAGATTAGGATGCTGAACTAGGTGGGCCATCTAGCGGTCTCTTCTCATGTTCTTATGTTTGGAGTAATACTCCCAACAACAACCTAAGGTCCACAGCTTCCTCCACTCTTGCTATAGGCAATACTGAGGTAATTGTGGCCTGACTTGGCAACTGCCTATGTATATATGGAGTTATGGGGCAGTTTCTAAAGGTTAAGTTTCTAACAAGCTGCTAGAGAGTTGAGCTTGGTACTGTTGGGAAATGTGCTTTCTTTAAAATGGGGTTTCAAAAACCTGCTTTTCCACCACAGTGGCTTTCAAAGAGCTTGCAAATTTGAACAATGTAAAAAAAGATAGCAACAAACATGGCTGAAACGTGTGAACCATGAGCAGCTTAAAGCAGGCTAATTATTAAAAATAACAATCAGGGTGGATTTAGCCTGGCACCTGAAAGGTAAAAGTGAAGGCACCAGCCCAGGAAGCATGTGTTTCACATTTGGGTCACTGATGTTATCATTGTGATTATTGGTTTAGTGGTGACAAAGGTAATAATGACAAATAATGCAGTGATAAGAGTGTTAAGCGATTGCAATCTTGCTTATAACCTCTAGATCCCTGCAAGGTTGTCCTTTCCGGTTTAGCAGGCAGGAAATTGAGGATGAGGGGTGACTGGTTTACATGAGGCTACTGTGCCTTCATACATAGCTCCATGGCTGAGGAAAGCTATGAAGCTCAGTCACCCCCAGGTTGATGACCAACACTCTGTCACGTACTGAGCTGAGCCAACTTTTGTGGTTGTTCATCTGTCTCATCCTAATTGCTACTAATGACATAGTGCACATAGGCTGGGAGGAAACTAATAAGAAATCAAAACAAAGGTGTTTGTATAGGAAGGTTTAGAAATTCCAGGGAGGCCCCTTGGTTGGTGCCAGCACTTAGCAAGGCTGGGCAAGTGCAAGAGCCTTCAATATTAACACATGAAGCTACCATATACTGACTGAGTCAGATCACTGGCCCATCCAGCCTTACTTACTGTAGACTGGAAAGGGCTCCCCAGAATCTCAGACAAGTTGTCTCCCCCATCCGATTTGCTCTCTCTCTCTAAAGAGACATCAAGGGTTGAACCTGTCTCCTTCTGTGTGTCTTTCTGTATACATAAAAATGTAAAATGTTGTCATGCTCTGCAGTTTGCATGGCTCCCAACAGTGTGATGAATGGCAGGTCCGCCCAGGCAAGCTTGCTAAACTGCTGGGTGAAGGGCTTCCCTGCTCTGTTTAATGTGCCTGCAGCAAGGTTTAATGGGAAGAGGGGTCCTTCACCCACTTCACAGAGCAAGCTCCTCTGTGAAGCACCTCCCCTCTCCTATAAAGGGAGGTGGAAGTTAGGGAAAGCTGGGAGAGGGAGGAGCTTAGGTGAGGTGGTTGGTGATGTGTAAAGGTAGGGGGGTTGTCAGATGTGGAGGAGAGGCAGTTGTCAAAGGGGTAGGTGGGGTGGGCAAGAGGAACAGGCAGGACTGGAGTACCTAGTAATGCATACGCACGGAACTATGGTTGCTCCCCAGAATTCAGTACCACCAGTGGTGGACCTATGTTTTTGGAACCCTGAAGCTTGAACTGTCATGGGGGCTTCTCCACAACCAGCAACGAGCTCTGGGTAACCACTGTTAACCTCTTCAATGGGGTTGTTCCATGACAGATCACCACAGCTTTACAACATCTGTGCTACTGACTCTCAAACTTTGGAATTGTAGAAAAATATACAACAAAAAATCATCAATTTGAGGTGTGTCACTCAAATGGGGTCTAATAGACCGAAATGTTTTTAAGCAATGTGGACTAAAGTTGCTTATGGGGCCCCTTTGGGATTAGGGGCCCTGAAACCTAAGCTTCATTAGTTCCACCCTGATTACTACACACCACAGGGATGCCATGCCACCAAGGTGCAGCTGGACTCCAACTCCCATCAACCCCAGCCAGCCTGGCTAACGGTCAGGGATTATGGACATTGTAGTCCCAACAACCTCTGGAAAGCATGATAGTGGTTTACCCCTGACTAGGGATGGGGGAGAAATTTGATTCTGCTCATGTTTAAAGGCAGACCTACCTACCTAATTCTCACTTTGCAAAACAGTACATGAACCGAAGCACAGCTACCCTTTGAAATTCACGCTTCTCTGAGATTTGCAGGGGAGGTCTCCAGCTAAGTAATGTTTACAGAGATGCATATACTAAGGTAAAATGTGCATAGAAATGCCCAATATTCATGAAAACAGAGAAGAAAAATGTGTTGTGTTAGGTCAAATTGCTTTGTAAAAATGTTTTATATTCGGCAGACTTGCATACAAATATGTGCATATTAGGAGAAGTTCACACTAAAATGCTGATGAATTTTCATCAGGACTTAAAAATATCACCCTCCCTATTGTAAACATGCAAGAAGTGCCCTGATGGATCAGGCAAGTGGTTCATCCAGTGCAGCACTCTGTTCCCACAGGGCAGAGTACACCAGGTGCACCATGATGGGCTGCTTGGAAGAAGGACCTGAGCGCAAGAGCAACTTTCCCCTCCTGCAGATGCCAGCAGCTGGCATTCAGAAGCATACTTCCTCCTGAAGTGGAGGTAGAACATAGTTATCAGGACTTTAGCTACTGGTGTTATTCTCCTCTACAGTGGTACCTCGGGTTAAGAACTTAATTCGTTCCAGAGGTCCATTCTTAACCTGAAACTGTTCTTAACCTGAAACACCACTTTAGCTAATGGGGCCTCCCGCTGCCGCCGCGCAATTTCTGATCTCATCCTGAAGCAAAGTTCTTAATCCGAGGTACTATTTTTGGGTTAGCGGAGTCTGTAACCTGAAATGTATGTAACCCGAGGTACCACTGTACTAATTGATATAAGGCCACTCTCTCTAAAGACTTCTGCTGGAACACTGAGCACCTGCTTGTCATGTGAGGAATGCCAGTGGAAATAATATTGATAGCATTGGTACTGGAGAATGTTGACTGTCAGTATGTTTCATGCTTTTTTTTATTTTTGATATGCTTTAAATCAGGAAAAGGGAACTGGTGTCCCCTTCAGATGCTGATGGACTCAGAATCCCATAAGCTGCAGCTGGCAAGGCCCATGAAAGTGGGTGTCAATGGTGGCTTTCAAAACAGAAGTGTTTGCTTGCTTGGTGCTTTAAATACACCTCCTGGTAGAACCCCCACCTTTTAAACTTTATTGTTGTCATCGTCCACCTCCCCGCTCTCCGCCAATTCATTCTGTACTCCATGTTTTTCGGAAGTTGCCTTCCCTTTAATTACCAAAAAGCCACTCAAGGCTTGGATCTGTATGAAGAGATGTGTGGAGTTAAGGTTCCAAGTAGCAGCTGTGGGTTTCGGTCTTCGGACCTAGCAGGTTGCCATGGCAATGGTGGCAAATTCCTTCTTGGCTCTTCAAAGTGAAAGACATATTTGTTTTGCAGGCACAACTTGGGACCACAAAAGCTGGCTCTGTTGGTCTCTCTGTCTCTCTCTCTCTCGCCCCCCTCTCTCTCTTTGAGGGGAAGCGGGGGGCAGGGGGGGGGCTTCCTAACACCTGCCAATCTGCACTTTGTCCCCTTTTCAAGCCTCCCGCTGACCAGAAATTCAAATATTTTCCCCCTTTTGCTAATCTCCGTTGTAATCTGGAGAACATTGGGGCTTTCATGTTCACAGGTTAAACAGTTTTTTCTTACACCCACACACTGCTCTCTCCCTCTCCCTCTCTGACTCCGTGTTCATCATGGATTTATCTACCTCAGTGAACAAACTGGAAGTGGTGTGCCTGTGTGTCTCTCTCTCTGTGTGTGAAATCATACCGCTAGCTTGAAAAACGGCACAAACGTTTTTATTGATGTTATTACATGGATAGCCCACTATCCTTCCATCCATTGTGCCATGCAAGTTGGTGTCCGTGCTGTCTCCAGGTGTCCTCATGTCCTCCTTTAGGGAGGACAGTCCTCTGTTTAAAGAGCTGCCCATTCCAAATCTGGTTTAATGATAAAGCTCGCTAAGAAGGGACGAGTGACGCGTAGGGGGGCCTCTCAGAGTTCCCCAGCAACCATTATCCCCTGGACAGTAGACTGAGCAAGCACACCATTCGCCCGGTCATGGTTTTGCTCCCCACCAGGGTGAGATGGATTGTACTTCTATTTAAATTATCATTCCCCCCTTTAAAAGTGCATCTATACATATTAGCATAAGAACACTTCACGCACTCGCTTGTCTCCTCTTTTTTGAGTGATGCATTTATTCTTTTTGGGAGGGGCCATAGCTCAGTGGTTGAGCATCTGCCTTGCACAGGGAAGGCCCTATTTAATTCAGCCCTTTATCTAGAACTAGGAGGACTAGAATCTTAATTTATGTTTAGGGGAAGGGACTTAGCTCAGAGGTAGAACATCTGCTTTGCAGTGAAAAAACCCCAGGTTCATTCCCCAATGGCATCTCCAGGTAGGGCTGGGAGTATTACCTGCCCCAGACCCTGGAGAGTTGCTGCCAGTCAGTGTCAAGAATACTGAGCTAGATGGACCAATGGTCTGACTAAATATAAGCAGATTTCCTATATGCCCCGTTATTTATGTGGGAGGACCATAGCTCAGCAGTAGAATATCCATCTTGTATTCGGAAGTTCTCAAGTACAATCCCCACCGCCTCCAGGTTGGAGGAGACTTCCCTTCTGAGATCCAGAGAACTGCTGCCAACCAGTGTAGACAACACTGAACTAAATTGACTGATGGGTCTGACTTGGTATGTTAGCTTCCTAGGTTCCTGTTTAAAACCAGCTCTTTATTCAGGACCACGTTCACTAGAATCTTGGCCAGCTTGCTATGTTCCTCTTTTTCTTTTTCTTTCTTTTCTATTTTAGTGGCCAGCTTATAGCATCAGCTGCTGCAACATTGATTAAGCTGGGCCTTGATGGTGTTACCTGAAAAACATTCCAGAAGATCTTTTGCCTTTAGAAAACAATAGCAAGGATTTGGTGCCCTGATATTGGTTCTTTGCAAGACCAATGTGGGGAATTTTACAGCGTATTTTGATTACCTTTTTAAAAAAGAGGCCCCTTCCTGTTTGCTATCTTTGCTAGTCTGCCAGGTAGAGCTTATAGGCGGCCAATATTTTGACAGAGACCACATGGCAACAGAAGGTTTCTGCCATCCTTCAGCTCGCAGCTCTCTCCGTACAAAGTATTCCCTGTAAAGCCTGTGATGTAGAGCAAGAAAAACCTTGCCGAATAATTTCTCACCTCTGCTACTGACAAGCTGAGCTCACCTTCACTCTGTTGGTTGAAACCCATGTGCAGTAGGGCTTTTGGCTGGCCATGGAATGCTGGACCTTTTTGCTTTCCATTCATACATCTGCTCTAACTTCATTGCACCTAGAAGGTAGAGGATCCTTCCTGAATGCAGAAGGTCCCAGGTTCAGTCTGCAAGGGCATCTCCAGGTAGGGCTGGGGCAAACTCCAGCCTGAAATACTGGACAGCTGCTGCCAGTCAGTGTCGTCAGTACTGAGTGTAAAGATGACAGCTGCCATTAAAAATATTACCAGGAGAAAATGCTGCAGGGCAGCCTTCTTTTTCTAGGCAAGGAAGTGGAGAGGTCAGAAAAAGAAAATCTACATTTTCTCAGAAGATAATGTTGTAACTGGAGGACCGCCCTGGACTCCCTTATAGTATATGGATTTTGCTGCCCAAGGAACCCATTTTTTTACTCAGATAGCCTGCATCTCCATTGGCTTCTGGTACTGAAGGGGTGCAGAAACACTTGAGGTGCAAGTAAGGGGTGTGGCCTAGGGAGAGGGGTGTGGCCTGGCAAAGAGTTTCAAGAGTCAGATCAAGAGACTTAGCTGACGCCCTGTGTTAATGAGCTGGTGCTTTATCGTTTCTGGTTAAGCAGTATAGAGACAACTGATTGTGGAAAAATGTAGAAAATGGGACACACCTGTGGTTTTTGTAAATTCATTTTCCATCGTTTTTACTTAGTTATTCACATTTTAATAAGCTCTTCACCCTCCCTGCCACTCAGTTCACTTCATGTCTTATAATAAGGGGCGGCACTTCCCTCCCACCTTCCCAAGCTGCAATTCCACATCGTTCCCATTGTGCTGGGGGGGGCACCCAGCCCTCTCATAAGATCAGGCTCCTTGAGTGCCCATTATCTCATAAAAGCTGGCCCAATCCCTCCCTGATTTTCTTATTAGGGATGTGGCTTGAATACCCTCTCCCCGCCCTGTCTCTCAGACACAGAGATTTGCTGTGTATATAATCCCAACAATAATCTGGGCCTGATTTCACCTAATTAAATCCTGTCCAAACATCCCGCTCTGTGCCAATATCTCCAAAGACAACGAAAACATCCAAATAAATTGCGGAGGTGGTAAAGGGCAGGCAAGGGTTCCCCAGACACAGCATTCGTAAAAAACAAAACCCACCAGGGCCTTTAATCCTGTATCTTTTGAAAAATAGCAACGTCCTTTAAGATGCAAGGGTCACTTTCTTCCCTTTGCCCTCAGCTCCGAGAAGTGGAATTCTTCATTAAACAGCAGCTGGGTCATCATCCCTACAAAAGCCGGTCTAATATCCTGCCAGCTTATGGGGTGGGAGTGGGGGGAGATCCCCAATCAAATCATGATGTACACAGAGAATGGACGGTCATTTTCGATTAAGGAGGCCACTTCAGATCCTGCCTTGACACCAGCTTTTCTCCAGCTTTTTGGAGGTGGGATTATCCTCTGCGTCTATTTAATTACACATCAGAAGGAGGGGTGAAAGGAGCTTGGGGTGGGGAGAGAGGAGGCTATTGATTGCCTCTTTAGAGTCAGAGTTAAGTCAAATAACATAGCTGGGAGGCTGAACTTTTCATGGAGGCAATTTCTCGGTACAGAGGCATTCGCAAACAAGCCTTCACCAGCAAGAAGGCTCTGCGCCGTCTCCAATTAATATCCACAGCCGATTGATGCGAAGGAGCTTTAAGCTCTAGATCTGTATTCCCATCCAGACCAGAAATTCCTGTCCCAGCCCTTTAAAGGAACAGATGTCATATTTATTTATGAAAGTGGGAGAGAGACAAAGAAAAAGATGAAAGCTGATTTTGATTCCTGATAGTTCCCTCCACCCTCTAGATTTCCCCTCCTTTTTATTTTGTGCCTTAAAAAATTATTGTTTTGATTTTTAAAATCTTCTTGCCTAGGACAATGCCCCCCCACCCCCGCCAGTCCTGAGATGTAGCTTGAGATACATCCAAGATTCCTGATTAAAAGCAGTTTAGCATCATAAGGAAGCTGCCACTTCCAACGTTGGGCCACATCTGACAGTGATTAAACGAAGCAAGCTATTAGATTTTTTTTCCTAAGGAAACAATAGTTAAATATCTCTCCACAAGTATGAAACACTTTATGGTACTGTCTCTGGTCTGGCTCATTTTAAATTGACTTGGATGGAACAGACCCAATACGTCTAACCAGTAGGTTATTACCTGGTGCCCAAGAATTTACAATCAGTTATATGTGGGAGGTATCCCGCCACCCCCCAAAGCCTAGTTTCAGCCTGTCTTTCATACATATGGAATATACCATAAAGATGTCGTTTTTGTAGCAGGGCAAGTTTAAGATGTGTGTGTGTGTGTATGGCAATTAAAGGGACTGTGGATGTCTGAGACAGAATCAAGGTTGCAACTTCTGGGAAATCCTGCTGCATCATATTCTATGTACACAATGCTCTGTCTTTCCTGACTTGGGACCCAGGTACATTGTTGTGCATTAAAGCCTTTTCCTGAGGGGTTCAAAAGCTGATGCAATGAATGCACGCAGAGGGGAGCGGTCGTTGCAGGATCTTACCCCCCCCCAAATGATTGCATGCATTAGAACAGGTGCAGAGTGCCTGCAAATGCAGCTGTATTTGCTAAACTGCATTATAACAAATGTGTGTAGCTCAGGGGATGCCACTCCCCCCCCCACATGTACACACACACACACACACACACACACACACGTGTGTTAATTGTACCTGCGTGAAATGCCTGCATTTTACAAGAGGGAAATGGAGGGTATATGGAGTGGGAGACAGATACAGATAAAATGGCTATGGTGCTAGGATGTTCATGCACTCCTGCTTTGCATAGGACAGCCCTCTATTGAGAGGAGTTCTCTATTTGAACAGCTGAAAGGAGAGCAGAGTTATTAACTGGAGAGGTAGCTGATCAGGCACATAGGTCAGCTGGATCTAGGCCACCTCACTGTGGTGAGATGTAGGGTGGTCATGTATGGTGGTAACTAAGAAATAATGCCCAAGTTTGCTTTATTCCCTTCTTCCTCCCAATCCCTTTTCCTTTTGTGTCATGTTAGTGTCATTTTGGTTAGTGTCATTGTGGTTAGTGAGCCGGGGCAGCCAGCTGAGCAGGCATGTGGGTCACCTGGTTGCAGTCTGGACTGGGGCAAGATGTATTATATTGTCATTTAAGTGACAGAAATCTTGTCCAAATTTGCATCTATGCTTGTAAATTAGCATAAGCAAGCTTTATGCAAATCCATGTCCTCTTTAGTTCTCTTTATTTGTAAGTGGACACCCTATAGAGTATAAGCACATATAACCTGTATGCTCATAGGCTCTATTTAGTGTTTGGGGCCAGAGAGTGGGGAAGATTCTGCTTTATTTATACCAGGAATAGGGAAACCTGTGGCACTCCACATGTGGTGGGACTTGAACTCCCATCAGCCCCAGCTAACAGAGTCTTTGGTCAAGGACAACGGGAGCTGTAGTCTGACAACATCTGCCGCTGGATCAGACAAAAGGTTCTATCTCCCATTTCAGAAAGTTGAAATGAAATAACATGAACATATAATGCCCAGGGTGACTTAAAATGCTAGATTTGTCTGAGAAAAGGGAAATGGCATTTCTACATCAAATACTCAGGGCATGAAGGTGACTTCAGGCTAGGGATTGGGGGTGGGGTGGGGGCAGATTTTACTTGTTTTGCATTTCAAAGTGAACCTAGCTGATTAACACTTTCCAAAATGATACATCGATAGAAATGCAACCATTCTTTAAAACTCACACTTCTCTGAATTTTGCTATGCAGTTCTCTAACCAAGTAGGGTGTCTAAAAATACATACACTGGGGTATAGTGTCAATAAAAATGTGTATATTATTCAACAGTTCTATGATTCTAGAAGATAACGTACAAAATACAAAATGTATAATTTTAGGAGAAATAGCTTTGTAAAAAAAGTGTATATTGGGCAAAATTGCATACAAACGTGTATCTTAGGAGAAATTGGCATTAGATGCTCATAAATTTTCATGAGTACTTAGAAAAGGTGTCTCAGTCTAGTGGAGAACTGAGCTTTGTCGTAAGTGTTATGATGGTGGATTCACATCATTTATATATTTTACATTGTACACTGCTTGGAGGTTATTTTAAAAGCAAGTAATTTAGAACTGCTTCTATAGAAATACACTTATAAAATTATACATGGTATGGAAAAGTGTAGAGAGATAGTATCTCTTTCTCTCTTTTATATAATACAGGAATTCAGGGTCTTTCAATGAATTTGACAGGGCATTGTGTATTGACAAATGTACTTTTTTCTGACTGACGGTCGAATAAAAGGTTGATGATGATGACAGGGCATTCAGGACAGAGAAGAGGAAAGAATTGAGGCACAGTCAGGTTATAGAACTCACCACCACATGATAGAAAACTTCCAGCCCAGGGCCAAAATGTGGCCCCAAGCTTCTTTGGCCCTTGTAACTCTTGCTAGTTCACACACTGCAAGGCATCTGGTCAGTCACTGTGGGAAGCAAGATGCTGGACTAAATAAACCAGATGTGGTCCTCCAGATGCTGATGAACTCCAGTTCCTATCATCTCTGGCCATATTTGTTGGGGCTAATGGAGGGCCAGAGGTTCCCCAATATCTGAGACTGACCTTGTGCTCTGATCTAGCCAGACTTTTCTTCTTATTTTCTTCTGAGCTGAAGGTTTTTAGCTGACTAGAATTATTCAGGCTAGATCAGGAGTTGTCAACCTGGTTCCAACCGCCCACTAGTGGGCATTTCAGGATTCTAGATGGGCGGTAGGGGGTTCTACGGCACAAGCTGAATCCTTCTTCCATTGACACTGGTGGGCGGAAAGGAAATTTTACCATCAGGAAAGATGCATTAGTGGGTGGTAGGTATAAAAAGGTTGACTACCCCGGGCTTGATCTTAAACAGAGCAAAACAAGTGGGGATAAAAGGATGAGGAGATGGAGAGAGAGAGAGAGAGAGAGAGAGAGAGAGAGAGAGAGACTCCCACCCTGGCCTGCCATTTGTTTGTAAAAAAAAAATCCTTGTCAAGAAATAAAAGATGTCCAGAAAAATCATTTTCTATGAGATGAACTGCAGGCAAAACATCTCCCCCCACCCAAAAGAGAGAAATCTGTTTCTTTATCACAGTCAACTCACTTAAAGACTTTAGCTAGTATGTTTTGAATTAAATATATCATACTTTTAATCCTGGCAGTTAGCCAAAGAAGATTGAGGGATTCATTCAGCTTGAAAGCCTGTAGTGGCAACTTGCACTGATATTGACATAGGGGCAGGAAAGTGAGCAATTTGAGCCAATGGAGTCTAAAGATGCCCGGAAGGTTTTAATGTGTCTAGGGCCAGATAGCCTTTCTGAAGCTCCACCTCAACTAGGGAGAAGAACTGGAGCTTAGTGGCAGAGTATCTGCCTTATACACAGATGGTCTCTACTTCAATCCCTGGCACCTTCAGGTAGGGCTAGGAGAGTTTTTTGCCTGAAACTCCAGAGCCTCTGCCAGTTAGGGCTTACAGTACTGGGCTAAATGGACTAATGATGTGACTCTGTATAAGGCAGCTTCCTAGTTCCTTTCCACCAGTGCTTTTCTTCTAGGAGAAAAAGGTGCCTTTACAGTGTACCCTTCAGTACTCCCAGTAAAAAAACAACCCATTTCTACCCATTCTTTTTCACCCTTTAATTGGCACAAGGATGCATTTGACAGGTTTTGAACAGTTGTGACAGGGTTCTGTTGACAATTCCACACCCTCGTCATTCCCATTCATAAATAGCAGGAGGGAAAAGCAGAGGAAGTCAAGAATATGTATGCCATTCAGCCCTTAAACATGATTCTAATTATGCCTGTTCCTGTTGTTTTGAGAGAGGAGTGGGTGGGGATGGAATGTTAAGAGCTGTCAGCAGGCTCTCTGCTCAACTGACATGGTTTTGATAGAATGTATGAAGTTGCCAGTGCATTGAGTCAGACGGTCCTTCCATCTTGCTCAATGGGTGGGGAACCTTTTTCCACCCAAGGGCCGCATTTCCTTGGGGGAAACTTTCCAGGTACATTTTACATGGCAGCAGAGGGTGGGACCAGAGGAAAAAGTGGGCAGGGCAATTAATGCATACTTCCCTCTTCGTACAATAGTTCCTACACACACAGTTCCATGTACCCCTCTCTGCTTTCCATCCAGCCCCAAGCAAGAGGCGTGATCGAAGTTCAAGGCCACCTCCTGGCCAGGCAAAAATGCTCAAGGAGAGTGCAAAGCAGGGTTGGTATGGGGTGTTGCCGGAAGAGGGGTGTAGTTTGGAGAGAGCCCAAGGGCCAGATTGAGAGGCCCCAGGGCCCGAGATTCCCTCATCCAACTCAATATTGCCATCTCTGACTGGCAGTGGCTTTCCAGGGTCTTCAGAAGAAAGAGTTCCCTTCCCCATCACTTTTAGCAAGAGAAGGCAAAATATGCATTGGTATCTCTTGCATGCAAAAGCAGGTGTTCTTCCACTAATCAGGAGAGGATGCTCTCCTCTTAAAGAAGCCTACATGTTGCTTTCCTCTGCAAAGTGATTTTCAAACACAGGGCCTCTGGGCCATCATCAGAAGCCTCTCAGGAGATCTTCCATGAGTAGACTATGATGGATGGCAAGTTTCTCAGAAAGGTGAATTGTGTGCTACCTCTGATGCAGATGGACATCTTCACCAGGAATATACAAGGAGCATTTCCTAATTTCTAGTATGTACACTTGGCAATTCATGCACCAAATGTTTAAAGCACATTTAAAGCACTTGACTTCTGCCAAAAGAATCCTATGAATTGTCATTTGCTCCTCAGAGAGATAGAATTACCAGTTCCCTTCATGAACTAGAGGTCCGTGGGTTCTTGGGGGCGGGGTTTCAACTGAATTCCCTGATGGTACAAGTCATTTGACAGTGGCACAGACTGTCACAGGAGGTGCAGGCTCTCCTTCATTAGAAATTTTTAAACAGGGACTGGATGGCCAACCAATCAGGGATGCCACAGAATCAGAATTCCTGCATTGGCAGAGGGAAAGACAACAGGACCTTCAGGGTCCCTCTAGGATTATATGACCTTCAGCACAGTGTTCTACCACTGAGCTGTGGCACCTCCCAGTTTGTCACATCACACTTCCTCTATCTGATCATCTGAATGGTGTAAAGACAAAATGGCAGCCATCAGGTGGGTGGCCCTCCTCTTGGTATGTCGCGGAGCAGTGCACAGCAGTAGCCTCAGTGACTCTGGAGATAAATTCCAAAAGCTCCTGTGTCTTGCCCTTGGCTTCTCTAAAACTCTTGTTTGTGTCATTCAAGCAGTTCTGTGGGCTGATCCCGGTAAATGGATGGCCCTCTGTGGCTACCGCCAATGGGCCTAGATTAATAGGACATCTCTTCCAGAAGGACGACTCTTCGACCTGCCTTGACACAACATTATTTTATTGCATTGTGGAGAATAATGTCATGAAGGATGCCAGCGCATCTATCAGCAATAAGGCCAAATTGAATATCTAGGGCCCAGAGAGATGTTAAAGCAGAGAAGGAGGTTGCCAGGAATCAGGAAGCCCATGTTTTCATCTCTTCTCTTTTCATATTGATGTGATCCAGGAAATCAGTGCAAGGGGAAGGTCAAGCTTTTTCTTAAACCCCTGAGCCTGTGCATCTTTTTGGTCAACCTGCGGCAAACCTGGAACAGTGGTGTTCATTCTTCTGGGTTGGAGAACCACCACAATGGCTGGTTGTTTGCTCTGTGTCTCCCTGGGCCAGAGTGAGATGTGGGTTTGACAAGCAGCCTGCAGCAGTGACTAGGAGGAGCAGGTGCAAGGGGGTGTTTTGTCAGTGGGTCCCCTGATGGAGTGTGGGTCCTCTGCAGGTGCTTGACCATGCTGGCCCTTTGTGCTAGGCAAGGAGAAACTGTGGTTCTGACTGTGAGCTGAGGGACAGGAGGCAGAGATTCCTTAGGCTTTAACAGTATACGTTATCCCTCACATGCAGGAGGCTGTGGAAGTACAACTGCCAAAGGGCAAGCGCCAAAGGGAGCTTCCTCAAAGGAGTTTGGCATTTGTTTGACATCCCCAAAGCAAGAATCTGACCCATCTTAGAGTGTGTCTTTCTACCCTTATTACATCATCACATGAATAGAGAACTCCTTAAAAGGCCTGTCTCAGGAGTGAGGAACCTGTGGCCCTCCAGATGTTCCTGGACTCTAACTCCCATCAGTCCCAGCTGGCCAGACCAATGGTCAGGGATGATGGAAGTTGTAGTCCAGCAACATCCAGAGGGCCACAAGTTCCCCAGCCCTTCCCTACCACTACTGTGACGAGCTTACATTGCACATTCAAGTATTTTAACCATAGGGCTGAAGCATTTATGAGTGGTGTCTTTCCTGTATTGTTTCTTCTATAGCTCAGTGATAACGCACCTGCTCTGCATGCAGAAAGCAGAGCCATAGCTGGGGGGTGGGGTGGGGGCTAGCGGGGTTTCTTTGCTCTGAGTGAAGCCTCCAAAGGGGTGTCATTGAGGCTCCCAGCCTGTGTGTGTGTGTGTGTGTGTGTGTGTGTGTGTGTACCAGCAGCACTGGGTATAGGGCCATGCTCCCCATTCTCCACCTGGCACACGAGCGCCAGCATGGCAGAGGCAGGATTCCTACGCAGCACAGCACACAAGCACTCACATGCCAGCTGGGGGAGGGATGTGTCACATGGCACGTCACGTGGTGCACACCCCCAATGTATGTGTGGGGGGCAACAAGTCGGTGCCCCTGGTGTGTACACAAATGCTTGGGGGTGTGGGAGTGCCAAACTAGGTCTTTGACCAGGGTGAAATAAAGTCTAGTTTCTCCCCTGCAGAAGGTCCCAGGTTCAATCCTCAGCATCTCCAGGTTGGTTTGGGAATGTCCCTTGCCTGAAACCATGGAGAGCTGCTACCAGGCAATGTCAACAGTACTGAGCTTGATGGACCAATTATCTGACACAGTATAAGGGAGCTTCCTGTGTACCTATACACTTTGAGAGCAGGGTGGGGTGAGGTGGAGTGGGTGGTGAAAGCAGCAGATTCCCATGCCCTCCTGTGTGCTGGGCAACAGAAATTATAAGGACATCGGACAAGCGGGGTATGGGTTTGGGGAAAAAGAGAGATCCAGGTGGAAACTGTCTCCGCTGGTTGGATGACAGCTAATGTTTGCCAGGGAACAATGCTTTTCCACAGATCCCTTGAGGACTTCCAAGCGAGCCATGGAAAGCCAGCCACGGTGATGAAATTGGGAAGAACTACTATTGTGTGTTCTGTTGGTCCGAGTAAACACAGAGGCCTCTCCCACCACAGGTACACAGATGCTATTTGGACAGCTGCACTGTCCGTTTTGAAGGATAGCGCCTCTTGGCAGCCATCAAGGCTGGCTGGATACAAGGCTCACAGTGAGTCATAGGTCACCATGGAGACGGTGGAGGCGCTCCCCCCCCCCCGACCGAGCAGCACAGATGGGGGCGGGGGGCATCTTGATGCAATTCAAGGGAACCAAGCAAAGCGTGGTTAGAGGTGCGGCAGACGTGATGTGGCCTTAGCCGCAGAAAGTGCCTGTGTTGCAAGAGCACCAGACAAACTCATGGAGATGTGGCTATCAGTGGTTGCTATCTCTTGTGGCTGTGCTCTGTCCCTGACAGTGTGCCTCTGGATGCTAGTTGTTGGGATTCACAAGTGAGGATAGTTACTGTCATGCTCAGGTCCTGCTTGTGGACTTCATGGAGGAAACTGGCTGGCCATTGTGAGAACAGAAGGCTGGACTAGATGGGCCACTGGTCTGGCCCAACAAGACTCTTCTGATGTGCTAATGAGGTGTCCAGCCCTGCCCTGGAGTTGAAAGGAACAGTTGCAAAATAGCAATTGGATCTCAAATGAATGCTTTTTAATATGATGATGATGATGAAGGCGGCTCAGATTTATGCTGAGGAAATATGGTGTGTGCTAGGATCTTGCAATCTATACCACGCTGTAGGAGAGGGAGATGGATGGTATTCTATGGCCCCTCCAGCCGCTTTATTGAAACACCAGCTCCATCAACCCCCTCCCAACTGTCATCTCCAGCAGCTATTCATAGAATCATTGTAGAGTTGGAAGGGACCCTAAGGATCATTTAGTCCAACCCCCTGGCATCCATGACAGATGGCCATCCAACCTCTGCTTAACAACTTCCAACGAAGGCAATGCTGGCTGAGGCTGATGGGAGCTGCAGCCTAAAACATCTGGAGGACACCAGATTTATTTATCAGATTTCTATCCCTACCTTTCCTCCCAGGAGCAAAAGGTGGTGGCATACATGGCATTTCCTCTCACTATTCCAGTCCCACAACGACACGTCAGGCTATAGGAGAGAGAGAGAAATGAGTTTGCTTCCCCCCCCCCGTTCCATCCGAATCTCCTTTCCTTTTGTGTTATGTCTTTCAAATTGTAAACCTAAGGGCAGGGTCTCTTTTATTTAATGCCATTTCCAAGCTATTCTGGGATGCTTTTTTCAGCTGAAGAGCAGGGTAGAAATGTTTTAAGTAATTACTTCCAGGAAAAACAACAGAAGCTTAATGGGAAAGGCAATATCTGGGTAATATTTAAGGAGTAATGTAGGGAAAGAGGGGGGTGGGGAAAGGATCATGCAAACCTGGGTGGATGTCAAAATTCTGGACATTGAGTTCAGATTCGTGCTTGCACATGAATATCATTGGGAAAGGCTGTAGCTCAGTAGTAGAGCACCTGCTTTGCAAGCATAAGGTCCCAGGTTCAATCCCAGGTAGGGCTGGGAGAGACCCCTGTCTGAAGCCCTGGAGACTTACTACCAGTCAGGGTAGACCACACTTAGCTAGATGGACCACTGATCTGTCTCCATATACGGCTGCTTCGTATCATGAGTGGCCTGCTGTTCATCAACCAACCTGGCTCCACAAGACATGATGGAAGGAGAGATAAATTCAGGGATGCTGTTGTAGTTGCATCTTGCGCTGAGCAGAAGCGTTTGGCTACATGGCCTCTAGGATACTATTCTACTCTAAAATGTTATTAATCTCATAGGTTCCAGTTCTAAAATAGTGTGTGGACAACCGTACTGGAGTCACCCCTGAACTTTTCTTTCCTTGCTGTATTTACTTAATAACAGCCTGTCTCCTCACTGGTTTCAGAATCACAAGAGTATAGACCCCAAATAGACAACATATAGCAGACGTGACTGGGTTGGTATTGTCTACATCAGGGGTCAGCAAGTCTTTTCAGCAAGGGGCCGGTTCACTGTCCCTCAGACCTTGCGGTGGGCCGGCCTATATTTTTTTGGGGGGGAGAATGAACGAATTCCTATGCCCCACAAATAACCCAGAGATGCATTTTAAATAAAAGCACACATTCTACTCATGTAAAAACATGCTGATTCCCAGACTGTCCGTGGGCCGGATTGAGAAGGCGATTGGGTCGCATCCGGCCCCCGGGCCTTAGTTTGCCTACCCATGGTCTACTCTACATTGACTGGCAGCTACTCTCCAGTGTTTCAAAAAAAAGAATATTTCACCTCCTTTCTGAAATAACAGCTTTCCTGGCCTCGTTCATGCTAATTTACTCCTTTGATAATAGTCCCAGCAAATCAGTTTTGGATTACTTCTGAGGAGTCTTGCATGGCATTGGGAATTCTAATCTTTACTCTGAATTAATTAGCACAAGGGGTTTGGGGCTCTGGCTCCGCCCAGTGTTGGCCTTCCATAGCTTAGTGGAAGCTCTGCCCACTACCAGCATGTTGTCCCCAAGGGATGGTCCCCAGAAAATGTGGCCTTTGATTACAAAAAGGAGCATACATTATACCAAATCAGACTATGGGCTCATCTAGCTCAGTAAGGATTTCCTTCTACACCACCTTGTTCTTACTCAGGCAAGGGACAACCTTTTAATCAAAACACGGAACCAAGGAAATTAATTCAAGTCCAGTATCCAGGAGGGATCCAGCATTTATTATAGCTATTGCAGTAGAGCAGAGCTCACCTTAATGTGGTTGTTCAAGCCAAATCGCCAGGTAAGAGGGAGCCTGCCTGGAGGAGAATTAGAACAAGAGTTTTGTAGGCAAAGCACATAAAGAGTAATAAAACATCTAAACATTTTAAAAACATAAACATCCCTCTTCATACATTAGGAAAGGTCACACGTGGCTCCATATTGGTATCTTCACCCCTGCAATCGCTTTGGAGTGCCCCAAATGTATCCAGGCCATTTGGTCTCAAAGGTCATACTTCCATCACTGTTCTTCTGGCAAGCAGCCTTCATCGGGCTGTTGACATTGCTTCCTTTATCTAACTTCCCTTGCTTTTCCTTTTCTCCAGGAAGCTTCAAGGTGTGTGTGTGTTTTTTAAAAAACAACAACACTCCAGTGCTGGAGGGTCATTTGTGCCACTTTCAAGGGTCAGATAGAAAAGGAATGCAGTGTTGGAGTCGTAAAATGCAGACATCAAGCCTAATACATTCTAGCCAAAGGTTCAATACAATTAAAAGTGAAACACGGAAACATTATTAAAATCAAAAATATACACATTGGGTCTCTATTTCTTATATCAGTAGTGCCTACACTGACTGGCAGTGGCTTGCCAGGATTTCAAATGGGATATTCCCAACTCTCCTTTGAGATGGAAGGGATCAAACCAGGGACCTTCTGCATGCAAAGCTGATGCTCTAACTACTGAGCTATCGCCCTTCTCCGACATAGGACGCTGCCCTATAATGATTTGGACCACTGGTCCATCCAGCTCAGTATTGTCTACACTGACCAGCAGCAGCTTTCCTGATTTTAGAAAGGAGTCTCCTACCTGGAGATGCCAGGGATCAAACATGGGACTTTCTGCATGCAAGGTAGATGAGTATGTACCTTCTTGGAAAGGTTGCCCATCCCTGTTCTATGGAGTCAATAATTGGCCCATGTAGGCCAGTATAGCCTGTTCTGACTGGCAGCAGCTTTTCATTATCACAGCCAGGAGACTTTCACATTACCTACTATTATCTGATCCTTACAAACAGAGGTTCTGGGGACAGAATAAGGGATACCTTCTGCATAAGGCAAGGCACACAGATGCTCCACCTCCAAGCTATTATTTTGTTCCACCAATATTTGTCCCTGTTCTTCTATTTGAGGAGTCCCTGGCAATCCTCCAAGGAACACCACACTGTTCTATGGGAAGCACATTGAAAAGCACTGTCACAGATTCCTGGTTTTGGTCCAGCATTGTCCCTCTTGGATCTGAATACCTGAAGAGGGATCATTTCAGAATTGCCCGATGTTGCTGTGCTGTTACTGTCTTGCTCTTCACATGGGTAGTATTTAGATTAACTGGTTCAGTCCTCTTTACTAATGTGGGTGGAGGAAGAATGGGTGGTGGTGTTGATTTGGGAACTGGTGGCCAGGACAACGAATGCTATTTTCATTCTTCCAGCCTCTCTTGTCTACCCGCTCACTCCCCCCCCCACGCCCCCCTGTTTGGCAACTGTTCCTTGGAACCTCTTGCAGAATTTTGTAGAATCCTCCACCCGGCCTCCAGTGAAATGCCAAGAGTGAGAAAGCTTAGAAGGCCGGCTCAGCCAGTGACACTTAATTTGAAGGGTCTGCCTAGCAGCCAAGAAAGCCACAAACATACCAGGAGGCTGGCAATTCTTTTGCCCTAGCAACGTTGGGCTGACCCCTGAGGCAAAGGTAAAGCTTGAGGAAGAACAAGAGGGGTTTTAGGAAAGTGTAACTCTTGCTAAACCTAGGGCTGTCATTCGTCCGGATTTTCCTGGGATTTCAAAGGCAGAATTGACCTCTGGGGGAAATTTCAAAAGGCGGCACTTTGTCCTGGATCTTAGGCAAGTCTATCAAAAATTCGTGATTTTTGATGTTTTTGAAATATGGCAACCCTAGCTAAACCCCTTGCTTGCTTGCCAACAATTGCATACCCTCCAAAATTTCTCTGATGAAAATAGAGACGTTCTATTCTACACCAGGAAGCTTCTCCCACGTTTGATCTCACCGCACACATAGATGTCATATACATGCATACAACTGCTGCCTTGAGCCAATTACAACCTCTCAGCTTAACGTACCTCACAGGATTGTTGTAAAGAGAAAATGTGTGAGGGAAGGGATCATATAGAACACCTTCAACAGATAAATGGAATTAAATAGAATTCTAGCTGTAAGCTTCCTTGAGTCCCTGTCAGCAAAAAAGGCAGATGATGATGATGATGATGATGATGATGATAATAATAATAATAATAATAATAATAATAATAATAATAGAAACTCTGGGAATAATCAGGAACATACCAAAGAATAAATTCTGTGGAACTTAGTGGGACTTAGTTCTGAGTAAAAATGCTTCAGATTGCAGTGTAAGGCTGCACAGTCTTTACCCAGTTACTTGGGAGTAAGCTCTATTGAATACAGTGGGACTTCCTTCTGAGTAGACAGTGTAAGACTCCATTTGCAATACAGGAATGAACATTCCATGCGTTTCCTAAGAAATGGCTCACTGAAGCATTGCAATTAAACAATTTAAAGTGGATTGGTGACTTTTCTTTTAAAATTATAGGGAGGGCTTTGTATGCCAGCTTCACCATTGCCTTCAATTGGTGCATGTATTTTGTTTTCAGTATAAACAGGACTCTGTTTTTGTCTGAGCGCGCGCACACACACACACACACACACACACACCACTTTTAATTGTTCTCCCATGTAAGTATCCAAGCAAGATTGTTGATTATAAGATGTATGTATGAATTCAGAGGCAGTATGTCTCGGAACGCCAGTTGCTGAGAATCACAAGTGAGCAGAGTGCTGTTGTGCTCAGGTTCTGCTTTTGGGTTTCCCATTGGGGCATTTGCATTGGCCACCGTGTGTGCAGGATGCTGGATTAGATGGGCCATTGGCCTGATCCAGCAAAGACTCAGCTTAAGTTCCACCTCCACTGTGGGAACAGGAGGCTGGACTAGGTGGGCCTGGGTTCTTATGTTATTTTGTTTACCTCCAGTTTTTGTTTTGTGGAAGCTAACATCCCTTCCCTCTTACCCTCCGAACTGCTAGGGAAGATTAGCTGCACTGAGGGTTTTTCTTACATTATTTTGCTCACCCATTCCCCCTGATCCCCCTCTCTTTACTGTGGAACAGTCTTGGATGGTTCCCCCCCTCCAACTGCCTCTGATTCTTGTTGCCAGAAATGGAGCCACAAGAGCAGCTTGCTTTTTTTGATACAGCCTGGAAGAAACCACTTTCTTTAATTTCTGCTGGATGAACAAAAAATTAAAGAATTTGGCATATGGATAAAGAGAGTCAATGTGCTTTGCAGGGTAGTTTGCCCAAGAGAAATGGATTTTAAAGAGCAGCTGGAACGATCTACACATAGGAAAATGGTATTTTGTGAGCAGGGAAATACTGTGTGTGAGTGCAGAAGCACTGCCTGATGCTTCCACAGCATAAAAGCTAGAAACCTTATTTATTTATTTATTTCTGAGGACTGATACTGATTGGTTTTTTAAAAGCTGATTAGTTAGATTGACTTTTTTTCCTGAAGATGTTGTTTTATTTCTTTCAGTGATGCTCTGTTTAATTTTGCTTGAATTATGCATTGCCCTGGGGCACTAATGGACGAAGGCTGGTTTAAAAGAAATAAAAACATACACACACACACACACATACACATATATATATATACACATATACATATATATATGTATATACACACACACATATATATTAAATTGCAGCAAACGCTTTAGCTGACAAATCTACCAATTTTTAATTGGTTGAAGCTTGTAAAAAACAAGTCAGTTGCAGGATCCACCCACAGTCTTTAAGCTGACTGCAATCTCTCTCTCTCTCTCTCTCTCTCTCTCTCTCTCTCTCTCTCTCACACACACACACACACACACACACTCTCAGCCCCAGACACCCTGCTAACAATCCACTGACAAACTTACAAATCCTTCAGTTCATCACTCAATAATCAAGGTTCTGCATGTTGCCAAAACTGCCTTAGGCTGTACCAGCCACCGTCAGAAACTTGGCCTTAAGTGCAAATGAAGGATAAAGAGATGAGCGGGCGGGCAGAACGTCGGGGATTGTCCGTCTGTTGCCGACTGCACACAGATTGCTCTGCGATTGATAGATGGATGGGCAGAGCCGAGTTTCAGAAATGGCTAATGATCAAGGAGGCTTCCTCCTCCAAAAGGGTTAACGTGGATCTTTTTAATTGTCAAAAGAGCTCCGGGCTATTAGGGTTGGCATATTCTTCAATAATCTGTTTTATTTTTACCTGCTGGGAGCTTAATTAAAAAACAAAGAGGCTCAATTTAAAGCCCATTACTATGCTAATTTTGTAGGAACTGGGCTGCGATTAAGAAGCTTTAAAAGGGGGAGTTTAGTTTGCCCTGGGGGAATGGGTTGGAGGCCGTTTTGATTTCGTTTCATTAGCTAGCTACAATTATTTATAAACTAAATGGAAATCATGATATTAAAGAGTAATAAAAAAAACCTAGTGCCTATGTATTATTGAGTAGCGGAAGTTTCTCCTTCCCTCACCCCTCCCTTTCCCGTTTTTTAATTTAGCATCAAAACGTGCCCGGTCTTTATTACTGTGACTTGCAGTTAACACAGCTAAATGCAGTTGTTAAATATAAGACGCCTTTTATATGGGCCCATAAATTCAGAGCTGTCTGCTCTGCCTTCCCTATAGATCACATGAATAAGTTTATAAAGACATCAACGTGACAATAAAGATGAAGCGCGAGCTGTTTGGGCACAGAGTTTTATGAGACTGTAGTCAAGGAAGTCTTTTAACTGAGAATAAATTATTTTAAGATGCATGGTTTGTAAGACAGGGTGGGTTTGGGGATGGATGCAGAAGAGGCAAGCCTGCAATTGCATTTGGCCAAAGAGCCAAGCAGGGGTTGATAGCGCATATATATATATATATATATATATATATATATATATATGAATCTCAGTATATCAGGAATATAGTAAGTTGCCTTACCTTGGGTCAGAACATTGGTCCATCTAGCTCAGGCCAAACTGACTGGTAGCAGCTGTCCAGGGTTTCAGACTGAGGTCTGCCCCAGCCCTGCCTGGAGATGCTGGGGATTGAACCTGGGACTTTCTGCATATGAAGCCAATATTCTACCACTGAGCTATATCTCTTCCCAGGTGCATAGGAAGCCTTGGTCTATCTAGCTAGGTGTAGTCTACACTGACTGGCAGCAGGTCTCCAGTGTTTCAGACTGGGGTCTCTCTCCGCCCTACCTGGAGATGCTAGGGCTTCAACCTTGGTGGTATTATTATTATTATTATTATTATTATTATTATTATTATTATTATGCCCTATGTGGAGGAACCACCTGCACTATCCTAAATCTAGCACTCCATCTGGAGTGCTACCCAGGCATAAATGCATGTGTTAATAGAAGGGTCAGATCTATGTAACTAACACAGTTCATAAGTTGAGGATGTTGGAGAATAGTGGATGCTGACTGAGAGCGAGAGTAATGCCACATAGGTCTGTTACACATGTTATGCTGCTGGACCAGAGAGGTGTTGCAACTAATATCCTCTGATTTCTTTATATACAATTGTAATGTGGATTGGATATTGTCTAGCTGTCAGGAGCAAGTGGGCCTAGAACTAGCAACCTCCTGAGCTCTGTCCAGCTGCCCACTAAGGTTCCCCTAGAGCAGTGGTTCCCAATTGGTGGGATTGCACTTCTATCTTCCAACATAGCTCTGCCCACCTGGGCAGCCATTGGCTCCCCTGCATTTGACCTAGCTCTAAATGCTTCCAGGGAAAAGCTGGAATTTGGCTCCGTCTGTATGATTGTTTGGGCGCCATCTTATCTGTGGCTTTCTTTTTTACTCTTCTGCCTTTTCTATTCCGTAGTGCATACATCTTCCTGCCTGTTCAGGCATTTTGTAAATTCTGCTGCTGCTGTTCCTTCTGAACTGTGATCCTATACCAGAGATGGGGCACCTCAGGCCTGGGGGACCAGTTGTGGTCCTTGTGGCTTCTCTGTCTGGCCCTTGGAACTCCTCATAGAATTATTATAGAGTTGGAAAGGACCATAAGGGTCATTTGGTACAACCCCCTGAAATACAGGAATCTTTTGACCAATGAGGGGCTCCAACCCACAACTCAGAGATTAAGAGTCTCATACTTTACTAACTGAGTTCACCCCAAGCCACATGGTGTAGTGGTTAAGAGCGGTAGTCTAGTAATCTGGGGAACCGGGTTCGTGTCTCCGCTCCTCCACATGCAGCTGCTGGGTGACCTTGGGCCAGTCACACTTCTCTCAGCCCCACTCACCCCACAGAGTGTTTGTTGTGGGGGGGGGAGGGAAAGGAGAACGTTAGCCGCTTTGAGACTCCTTAAAGGGAGTGAAAGGCGGGATATCAAATCCAAATCCAAACACACCCTTGAGAGAAGCATTCTATTGTAACCAATAAAACTGGTCAAAGAAATGAAGGTACCTGAAGTATGAAGGTATCTGAAGAAGTGTACATGCACATTAAAGCTTATACCAAGAACAAACTTAGTTGGTCTCTAAGGTGCTACTGGACAATTTTTTAATTTTTTTTATATATTTCAAAGAAATGAGTTTGGGTCTAGCTGCGGAGCTGCCTCAGGGTACAAAAGGTCATAGGATGAACAACGTTGTTGTTTTTAAAAGTGCATTTGGGGTGAGGTATCTGTGTTAATTATGACTCCAAGAAGCACCTGTTTGCATCCTTCCCATAACAGAACACACATACCCCACCTGAAGAAAGCTAGCCTGCCAAGAAATCTTGCCTTCTCCCTGAAATGCTATTTTTCTACATGAGGAAAAGGTTGCTGCTTTTAAAAGACATTCAAATATGTGACCCCTCACATGCATTCAGGAGTGTTCAGCAGCTATGCCACTTGTGGGACAGGGAGGGGAGGGAGTAGCTGTTACAACTGAGAGTTAGGCGTATGAACCTTCAAGAACATGAGTTTAAAGTCAAATCGGTCAAAGGACTGAGCCTGGGCCTAGCCTCAGAGGTGCCTCAGGGTATGAAAGGTCATATGATGGAGGGGTTTTCAAAGTAGTGCATTTGGGGGCTGGGCAATTGTTTGAAAAGGCTAACTGGGAAGCCCGAGGTCTTTCAGATGTCCCACCCCCACCCCGTCCCCCTGAGCTGCCGCCTGACCTGGCCTACACCTTCACATTCTTCCTTTCATGACTGACACAGTGGGTATGTGCCTCCAGGCAGCCGGTGAGCTTGCCATGGCTCTCGCATCAAAGCAACTGTTTACAGATGGTTTGCGTTGGATGCCCCATAAACAGTATTCTTTTTGTCTCCGAAATAAAAAGCAGCTTAAGCCCTTAATGATAAGGATTTTTTTTGGTGCTTTGCGAGCCAAGGAGGGTGAGCCGGCGGCTGGCTTAGCCGGCCGGAATGTGCCTCTGTGCACTCCCTGCAAAAACCCTTTTGTTCCTGCCTTTGCAGATTCTGAAGTGGGGAACATCTTCAGGAGCAAATCAGCAACAGCGTGCAGTGAAACCTTAAGATTCTGCACTTGGATAGGGCCCTAATCGGCTCAAAAGGCATTCTGTGGTTGTTGCTTTTTCCGAGGGGTGGGGTGGTTCCTCTGGGCTTTACCACCTGCATAGGCTCTTGATGGGTGGAATTCTGGTTGCCTTGTCTCAAAAAGTAGATTATGAAGAGCTGGGGAACTGCAGATGAAGGCAATCTGAACATTCCCTGAGTTGCAGAATCTTCCCTACAAATGTTTGAGAGAACTTCCAGACCCTGTTTGCTGAGCATTTGGCCTGATCTGTTTGCAGGGAGATTAGACTGACACTGGCTATTTAATATGTGTCCACTCTGATTTGTTTACGTGGAGGTTAGATGATGGTTGCACCAAAGCAAGGGTGAGCCCCATTTTCCAGAGCATTTCTCCATCCCTTTCCTTACTGGAAAAAGTCCGATCTATTGGGCAACTGGGTTTGTTAAAAATGTAAGATGAGCCAGCTGGGTCAGGCCTATGGCCCATCTAGTCCAGCATTCTGTTCTCACAATAGATGACCAGATGCCTGTAGGAAGCCAACACACAGGACCTGAGCACAAGAGCTCTCCCCCCTCTGGCAAGTTCCACCAACTGGTATTCAGAAGTATTTCTGCCCCAGCCGTGGAGGAAGAGCAGAGCCTCTGTTGTAGCTGGTAGTCACTGATAGCCTCATATTCAATGACTTTGTCCCATCATCTTTTTAAAGCCATCCAAGCTAATTGAATAAGATTGCCCTGTCAGCTTTCATTGCACCACTATAGTTTGCCAGCATGTGACCAAATCCTGATGGAAAATAGTGAGAGTCTAAAACAGGGTTAGGCAACCTAAGGCCTGTGGGCTGGATGCGGCCCAATCACCTTCTCAATCCGGCCCACAGACAGTCCGGGAATCAGCGTGTTTTTACATGAGTAGAATGTGTGCTTTTATTTAAAATGCATCTCTGGGTTATTTGTGGGGCATAGGAATTCGTTCATTTCCCCCCAAAAAATATAGTCCAGTCCACCACGTGGTCTGAGGGATGGTGGACTGGCCCATGGCTGAAAAAAGCATGCTGACCCCTGGTCTAAAAGTATCATTAGGACATTCCCTGTTACACTCCTAGAAGTGTTTGCTCAGATGTTAGGGGCCGTATTGAATGGGAATGGCTCTCACATATAAGTATGTGGATCTAGCCCATAATACAAAGAAGCCCTATTGAATCTATGAAGACTCAACAACTTCAATTATAAAAAAAGGTCAACAACTTTGGTCGGCCCTCTGGTTGGCCCTCACGGCTCTTCACTTCATCAAATCTGGCCCTCTTTGAAAAAGTTTGGACACCACTGGCTTATAGGATTGTATCTTACACCATGATGTGAATGGGAAAATCCCTCTTCATTCACTCTGGGGGTCCCAATAAAAACAGATTAGCCTCTGAGTCATGGCAGAGGGTGTTTTCACAAGTGTCAAATGTCATTTGCGCTAAACTGGTGGGTTTCTAAAAGTAGATCTGAAAGAGTAGATCCATTTGTAAATCCAATACATGTACAGTGGTACCTCGGGTTACATACGCTTCAGGTTACATACGCTTCAGGTTACAGACTCCACTAACCCAGAAATATTACCTCGGGTTGAGAACTTTGCTTCAGGATAAGAACAGAAATCGTGCAGCAGCGGCAGCGGGAGGCCCCATTAGCTAAAGTGGTGCTTCAGGTTAAGAACAGTTTCAGGTTAAGAACAGACCTCCAGAACAAATTAAGTACTTAACCTGAGGTACCACTGTACTAGCAAAGACAGATCTTGTAACTTCACCAGGAAACCATTCAGAGTGGAAACAGGATCCTTGTGCAGCCTCACATGTGTGCAAGTGAGTGGAAATCTTCAGCATTTGGATGACGGAAACACTTTCACAAATGGTGTGAAAGCTTAATATGCTCTTGAGAATGTGCTACCTGGCATGTGATTCAATCTCACCTGAAAACAACAGTGGCCGAGAATTGCCCTGGGTTTAGAGCAGAGAAGACTGAAGGGGGAAAGCAGTAGGCTCATAAGATCATCATGGGTGGTGTAGCTAATTAATAATATTTGTATATCCTGCTTTAAAGCCCCAATAAGCTCTCAAAGAGGCTTACGAAAGAGCCTCACAATAATTAGGAACAGAAATAGCATTATAAACCACTTTGAGGGTATTGTTTTTGTTTTCCTTCTTTTATAATCAAGTGGTGTATAAATTTTATTAATGAAAGAATGAATGAATGAATTGAATAGCATGGTGTCTCCCTGGCGCCGTGATTATTCATGTGGCATTTTACATGCTCATCTTTTAAAAAAAAAAACCCAAGACTTTGGGTTATTGCCCTTCGCATTGTAATCAATAGCTCTCACTGATGCCCTCAGTGATAAGCGAGAGGGCCTGAGCATCTCAAACTTGCTCAGCCAGCAATTGGTGTTGAGGTGTGTGTGTAGAGATAATGTGTCACCCTCTCTCATAATACTAGAAATTTTTGTCATCCAAGCTAATGGGCAAGGAGATTCAGAATAGGCAAGAGAAAGAACAAGGCAACCGCCTCAGGTGGCCAGATCCACAGGGGCAGTAAATCCCAATATAGATCTGACCACCTGCCCCCGCTTATTCCTGATATAGATCTTCATTTACAGCTTCTCTCTCTGGTGGGGAGGGAGGTGCCAATTTGTGGTTCGCCTCAGGCTTTAGACAAATCCATGATGGAACTCTTAATGGGTGCTGACAATGATAGCTAAATAGAACCTCCAGTTTCAGGGGCAGCATACCTGTGGGTATCCAGTTGCTGGGAACAAACAACAGAAGATGGCCACCATTTTCAAGCCCAGTGTGTGGGTTTCTTGGAAGTGTCCAAATGCTACTTGTGCCGTGTGTTCATTTGCTAGCCCTGGTCAAGCACTCTTTGATTGACTCCAGTTTTGCAAAATGACTAGGCTAATGATCTTCCAACTAAGACTGTGGTAGACTGCATTCTGGGTTAAAAATAATTGTTATGAAGAGATTGCATCTGGGCGCACACAGAGTGTCTTTTCCTTAAAAGTGAGAATAACAGCCCTGTTTTGGGAAGTTTTTCATGACTGATGTTTTAATGTATTTTTAATATTTGTTGGAAGCTGCCCAGAGTGGCTGCGGAAACCCAGCCAGATGGGCAGGGTATAAATAATAAATTATTACAGTGGTACCTTGGGTTACAGGCGCTTCAGCTTACAGACTCTGCTAACCCAGAAATAGTACCTCGGGTTAAGAACTTTGCTTCAGGATGAGAACAGAAATCGCGCGGCGGCGGCGGCAGCAGTGGGAGGCCCTATTAGCTAAAGTGCTTTAGGTTAAGAACAGTTTCAGGTTAAGAACGGACCTCCAGAACGAATTAAGTTCTTAACCCAAGGTACCACTGTAGTATTGTTGTTGTTGTTGTTATTATTATTATTACAACAAAAAGTCACAGGTGTCATTTATCTAGGATTGGTGGGTAGAGCTTTCAGGTCAGATGGTGGTGCGAGTAGCAGGCAGTTTGGTAACTCTCAGTGGTTTGGAGGTTTTGCATATCTCTGTTGTAGAAGAGGAAAGCGACTTTTGAAACTTGCCTCTTCAGCAAGTGGTTGCAATTTTGTTCCTGAATGATTAATACAATAAGGACTGTATGAACATGTTAAATAACTAATTTCATGAATTTGAGTTGACATTTCATGCCTGAAACTGGGTCAGACCTTTTGGAGATAATAACGACCTCCTTCTTGCATACTCTGAGAGCTTTTTCCTTTTTTTAAGGCAGGATTAGTTGTGATTATTTGGACGAAATGAGGCAGGAATAACAGCGACTTTAGTATGCATTTGGATTTCACATGCAGGTTTCTCCATGGGGTTGTTCTCAGCGTGTGCAATCAACCAGTGGAAAAAAACTTCTAAGCCAATATTGATGTTTTTGGTGAAAGGTGCACCGGCTGGCTTACGGTTCTTGGCTTATCGGCAAATCTGTAAATACAGGTGTGGACTGTCCAATTTGCTAAATCTCCAGAGCAAACACAGATGCTGCAATGTAGAGAGACGCCTGGCCCATCTCCTGGTCTTTTATTCTCGATAACTACAGGTATTGAAGTTGACATATCACACGCTTCAGCTCTCCCTGTTTATGAGGGACAATCCCTGGTTCCTGGTTTCCAAGAAATTACTGTCCCCCTTTTTATGGATGGCTTATATTAAAATGTTTGTTTAGAGTGAGTTCCTGGATTTGCCATTCTTCAGAATCCGATCCTTCCTTGCTGCAAACACACCGTGAAGGTGTATCCAATAATGTCAGTCATGCTCAGAGTAGACCCATTGAAACAGATGGACGTGACTAACTGATGTTCGCTAATTTCAGCAAGTCTACTCTGAGAACTTAGTTGGAGACAACTGCACATGTTTAAAGCTTATGGCTTTCCATAGAGAATCCTGGAATCAGAAATTTACCCCGCCACAGTGCTCCAATTCCCAGCAGCCTTAACAAAATGATAGTTCCCAGAAAATAATGAGCTTCAAATATATGATGTGTATGCAGCCCACATCTCTGGGTAAGGAAAAATCTAGGTTGGTGAGTGGATGTATTTTGTACATGAATTTATAGTCAAAATGAACATTGAGTCTGAAAGGACCCTTGAAAGTCATCTAGCATAACTTCCCTGTTCAGTGCAAGATCTTCCATGCAGAACACAATCCATGTCCCTGAAAGAGGAACGTCCAGCATTGGTTTAAACAACTTCCAGTGATGGAAAACCTGCCACTTCCTGATCCATCTGCTCCATGGTCACAGGACCATAGGCTCACTGGTCCATCTAGCTCAGCATTGCCTACACAGACTTCAGCAGTTTTCCTGGGTTTCAGACAAGGTTCTTTCCCAGCCCTACCTGAAGATGCCAAGGATTGAACTGGGACCTTCTGCATGCAAAGCAGGTGCTCTGCCACTGAGCTATAGGCCTTCTGCAAAATAAGACGCTGCCTTATACCGAGTCAAACCACTGGGCCCATCCAGCTCAGTATTGTCTACACTGCCCGGTTAGCTGCTGTCTAGTGTCTCAGACAGGAAGCCTTTCCCAGCCCTACCTGGAGATGCCAGAGATTGAGTCTGGGACCTTCTGCATGCAAAGCAGATGCTCTTTCACTAAGCTGTGGCCCTTCTCCAAACAGGTGTTACCATTTAGAAGAAGGGGCCACTTTATATGCTGGCATTCCACAGATCCAACTCAAAAAAACAAAGTAGGCCAGAACAGGCTACTGCAAAACAAGCAAAATAGGTCCAAATGTAGCTGCCTTGAGCATGATTGAATAGAAAGGGCATAGATGCACCCTGATGAAAGGTAGGGCATAACTATTAAAAATAGATGGATAGATAGCTCATCTATCTATCTTATCACATGGGTTGTGTTCAATGCCAGTCTTTCACAAAGTAGGCCCAGTGCACATAGCTAATGTAAGTCCATTAATCTCGTATTAATGGTATTTTAGGAGAAACCCAGACTGAAATACTGGTGGATTTTCACAAAGCCTTTTAAAAAAACAAATAGGCTTATAAACTGATGTGAACTTGGTGGAGAACTGGGTTTAAGTTTGGGGAGGGCATGAGAAACTGAAAGAAACCAAAACTGACAGATTTCCTTGTCCCTAGCTCTGGGTTCTCATTAGTTTCGAGTCCAGTTCATATTTAGAGGATGCTTAAGGATGCAAAGAATGAGAGAAGGTTGTTGCTGGGGAAGTATAGGAGAGAAAATGTAGGCCTGCTCAACATTCTCAGCTCAAACCTGTGGACTAATCTTTCTGCTGTTTGCTTTTTTTGGTGGTGGTGGGTTGTGATGGTAAAAGAAAACATTTTCCTTTGTAACAAGGAGGTTGTTAAGAGAAGGTATGTGGTTCTCATACATCCGGCAGAGGAACCAGGGGGCAGATCCTTCACCATTTCACATTTGAAGGCATTCTTGTAGCGCCGTCTTTGCACCCCAGGGATAGCTGCTTAAGCACCAGCTCTTTCTTGACCCCCATCACACTAGCAGTTCATTGTATTAATTTACTCTTTAAGAACCTATCTGGCACTGACTGGGGTGTTAGTAAATGAAGCCTAGCAGTTTCCTTGTTTCAGAACTGTGGGTTGTATAAGCTGTTAGCCATACGCAGAGTGGAGGATATGGATATGGGTCTGCTCTGAGAGAAACACAGTGGGCTGAAACTCAGAAGGTCTACTTCAGCTCACAATAGCAATTGGTCATACTTGCAATAGGAAAGCTATCAAATGCATTTATTGTACAGTGGTACCTCAGGTTACATATGCTTCAGGTTACATACGCTTCAGGTTACAGACTCCACTGACCCAGAAATAGTGCTTCAGGTTAAGAACTTTGCTTCAGGATGAGAACAGAAATTGCGCTCCGGTGGCGCGGCGGCAGCAGGAGGCCCCATTAGCTAAAGTGGTGCTTCAGGTTAAGAACAGTTCCAGGTTAAGAACGGACCTCCGGAACGAATTAAGTACTTAACCCGAGGTACCACTGTATTAACTATTTTCTAGGGAAAGGGGTGCTGGTACTCATGCTGCCCAGGGAATTTCTAGCAAGGAGGGGGATGAAGGAGGAGGAAGGGAGGGAGGGAGGGAGGGAGGGAGGGAGAGCGGGGCATACCTTGAACCTTGGGCACCAGCAAGGCTGGGCAAAGTGAAGCAGAAAGGAGAGGATTTGTCTGGGGTGGGGAAGGCAACTCTGATGCCACTGTCCTGTCTTGCCTCTGCTTGCTCGCCTTGCTGCCACCAGTCCAACAGGGAGTGTGGTGTGGGCTGGGAAAGGGGGTCCTGCTCAGTGCTCCTGGGGCTTTCCTCTCCTTCCACTCTGCCGCCAAGAGGATGGAGAGGAGGCCAGGAGCTGCGCTGGAGGTTGGAAGCCTCTGGGGCGGCCCAAGCCAGTACTGGCTGTGCTCCAGGCTGAGGAGAGAGGCTCCTCCCGCCCCTTTCGGTGGCTCCTTTTGGGGCCTCCATCCACATCAACTCAGGGCAAGGAGGGGGCGGCAGCTCAGCCTCTGGTTTCCTGCCCTCTCCAGGTCCAGGCTCAGGGCCCAGCAGGTCATGCCTATGGGACGGAGTGGAAAGTTGGATCATCTCCAACTTTGGAAAAAAAGAAAAAGGTGCTAGTACCGTGTACCATTGACTACCACCAGAAAAAAAGGACTGGTATTAACTATCTTGCCCAGGCAGTTATTGGGTTGGCAAGGATAAAGTAAGGCACACACAAGCATTTTGTGTCCATGCATAATTAGCAATAGTACTAGGAACTGTGTTCCTGATAATGTTGCTTGTCAGTCCTGCCTACCCCTCATCCCTAACTAACCCCCTAAGCCACCCTACACTAACTTTTTAGATCAGGATTTGGAACCTTTTTGCTCCTACCTTATGGGCCAACTTTGACAGGTGGGTAGGGCATCCCAACATCAGGAGCTGAAACAGGGAGTGCAGAAAGGCTGGCAAAGTCCACCCTGTGTCGACCCTTTCAACCTTTTGTGATCCTCTTCTGTTTCTCTTTTGCGTCCATCCCTATGTTGAAGGTGCAAAGGTAAAGGATCACAAACCTTGGGATTTCAGTGGAGGAGCAGGGATAGCGGGACACCCCCAGCCCCACAACCACCATGAGATCCCCATACTGTCAGACATCTTGAGGCTCCAAGTGAATACATCTGAACACAAGTGTGTCATCCTTACTGAGTTTACTCTGTGGCAGTAAATGCAGTAGAGTTTGCAAGTTGATATGGAGCCTTTTATATGCTGGCCCCAAGGAAGTGTTGGGACCCAAGTAGCCACTGTGACTTACCTTGTGAGGCATTTTGAGGGTAAATTTGCTTGTATCTGCAAAGACCTAGATTCCACTATTTTTTTTTTATAAATATTTATTAAGATTTTCCATTTTATACAAACAAAAAGAAGAGAAAAAAAGCACAAAGAAAAAAAAACAATATTAAAAGCACATAGTTTTCAAAACCTAGTTTCCAAACCATCGTCCTTTGACTTCCTCGAACCTCCCCTTCTTGTTTTCTAGATCAAATTATTTATCCAGCAAATCATGATCTCCTAACTTCGCACTTAATTAACCCCTTATTCTCTATTCAGCTTCTTAAATCAGCTTCTGGTTTCTCTTCAGATCGTATAAATCTTTCGCCTTTTACTGACTGGTCAGTTTCCAGGGCTGTTCAGAGTGATGTCTGGATTAGTGGATGAATTCTAGCTGCTAAGGTTTGAGGATGCAGTCCAGGTGCTCGGATAGGTGTGAGCCTTCTTGCCCCTTGTGACTGATAACACGTTGCAAGGAGGAGCCTGCAAATTGGGACAACGTGATAATTAATGCCCTTTTAAGAGAGCAGAAGTGGTCTCAGGCCACCTGAAAAATATAGCAGTGAGGCCACTCCTTAAGTGGCCACTTGCAGGCATCATTTGATTAGACTGATTTTCCAAATCTATTTCAATAATAATAATAATAATAATAATAATAATAATAATAATAATAATAATAAAAAACAACTTTTATTTGTATTCCACCCTCCCCAGCCAAAGCTGGGCTCAGGGCGGCTAACATCAAATATATAACATTGGTATAAAATCAAACAAACACTGTTCAGACCTGGCTTGGACACCTGTATGATGGCATATCATGAGAGGAGGGGTGTCCTTTGACAAACAATGAAATAGAGGACTGTCCTCTGTCAGGTAGGAGGCATTGCTATCCTGGTTGTTACAGAAGGCAGGATTAGTAGGAGCACGAAGCAGCTTTTATTAAATATTAGGAGAAGCTCCCTAACAATAACAGCTGCTTGACTGTGGAACAGCCTTCCTTGGGAGGAGATCAGATCTCCTTCACCAGGCATCTTTTAAAAGAGGTTGGACGGACATTTGTCTTGGATGCTGGAGTTACATCCAGCATTGCAGAACCTGCATTAAGCAGGAAGACTAAATGACCTCTGAGATTCCTTCCAGGTTAAAGGTGCAGGTTTTGGTGCATAAAACCCCGACACCTTGGGAACAGGATGCCTGAAAGATTATCTCATCCCTATATTGACCCAGTTCATGACTGCAGTCTACAGGTGAGGGCCTCCTGTAGATACCATCTTACCCAGAAGTCTATTCTGCACAATTAAGAAATCAGGCGTTTAGTGTGGTGGTACCAACCCTTTGGAATGCCCTTCCCTTACATATTAGGCACCATCTTTGCTGCATTTTTGGCACCTGCTGAAAACCTTCCTCTTCCAAAAGCTTTTTAAGTTGAAATCTTTCCAAGTCTGCATCTGTATTAGAATTGTCCAACACAGTATAGCGAAGGACCATAGCTCAGCTGCAGAGCATCTGATTTTGCGTTCAGAAGGTCCCAGGTTCAATCCCTGCTGCTTTCTCCAGGTGTGGCTGGGAGGGATCAATGCTGAGCTAGGTGGCCCAATGGTCCTCTTAGTGTAAGGCAGTTTCCTCAAAGGACTAGAATCTTACTTTATTGTTAGGGGAAGAATGATAGCTGAGTGGTATAGCACACACTTTGCATGTGCAGGTTCAATCAAGGTAGGGCTTGGAGACTGACCAATCTGAAACCTTGGAGAGCTGCTGCCAGCCAGGGTCTGGTTCAGTATAAAGAAGCTTCTGGTGTTCTTCCCACCCCCAGAAAATAAATTGCCCACCATTTTGCTGCTCAGTTTTCTCCTCCTTCCCCACATCTTATTTCCTCCCCCACCCCACCTTGTCACATTGCATTATTTAGGGGGTGGTAATTCCTATTTGTTCTGACTCCTGTCTTCCTGTTGACTTTTGTTCCCCCCTTTAGCTAATCCCAAATTTGAGGGGGGGGGCTTGCTACACACCCCTGCATCCCATTCTCTCTAAAGGTTTGTGAGTGTGGAATGACTCTGCTAGAGCAACCCCACTCTTCCAGAAAAGAAAAGAGAAAGCCACAACAATCTCTTTGGAAGGGAGCGAAGGTAAGGAGGGGTGAGCAATCTTTTCACAAGCTGGTTGCAAAATCAAATCTGCCTTGAAGGAACAAGGCGGATTAGCAAGGACCGGGAGGTTGCCGACTTAACTCTACCCCCATGTTTCTTTGGTGTACCTGTCACTCAGAACCCTGCTGCTATGTACAATTAAACACAGCGGATAAAATAAAATAAAAACTCCTGTGAGACCCAAGGAAGGGGAGTGTGAAAAGCTTTAATTCCACTTTAATATCTTTCTGAGCTGAGGGTTCGGAAAGAGAGCAATTTAACCCATGAATTTCCATCAGGGCATATAAAAAGGATTTTAAAAACACCCACATCTACAGGGAGTTGGATCCAGTGCTACTCCTACTCAGAGCAAACTCGCTGGTAATAAAGGGCATTGTTTTATTTATTTATTTCTTCAAATTTATAGGCCACTTGACTGTAACAAAAAAAGGAAGAAGTCCCCTCAAAGCTGTTTACAAAAACAATGAAATTTTCAGTGAAAAAAAGTTAAAACCAACAAATTAAAAACCTATGGGGGAAAAACACTAAAATAAAAATAAGCTAGGTAGGGATGATGGGAGGTGTAGTCCAACAACATCTGGGGACCCAATGTTAAGAAGCATTCATTCCCAGCCCTACCTGTATATGCTGGGGATTGAACCTGGAATCTTCTGCATGCAAAGTGGATGCTCTACCACTGAGCCAGGGCCCTTCCCCTTCTGTAGTTCTTGTCTCTAGACCAGTCAGTGGCAAAGAAGAACCTAATACAAGGTTTATGCCTTTTATACAAGGGCATATTCCAGCCAGGCAAGAACACTCATTGAGGGTACAAATCAGGGCTGGTGAGCAATGTGGCTCAGAAGGGTATATGGCCCATGGAGAGTCCTGAGGACAGATTGGGATTGAGGGCCATATTGGATCCCCGGCTTGAGGTGCCCCAAGATGGGAGGATGTGCTTGCTGGTCACACATCTGATTTGGACAGGTGGCCACACAGAGCCTACACCAACACGTTCTGCATTCATACCTGCCACGAGGTATAGATTCATAAGCTGAAGAGTACTTTAGGCCCGTTAATTTGCATGGGTTTGCTAAAAAAAAAGTGGTCGAGTACAACCAATGGGCATCAAAAGTAAGGGATTTCAGCCCACGTCTCCCAGGTAAAAGCCATTTTTCTGAACCCCAGAACTCCTGCCCACCTCAACAAGTCCAGATATGTTGGAACTACTTAGTTGAAAGAAAAGGCGAGTAAGATGTGACATGATACAAAACTTCGCAAGGCATGGAGAAAGTGAGTAGAGAAAGGTTTTCCTCGCTCTCTCTTAACACTAGAACTTGTGGACATCTTATGAAGCTGAATGTTGGAAAATTCAGGAAAGATAAAAGAAAGGACTCCACATAGTTGTTAGACTATGGAACTTGCTCTCACTGGAGGCTGTGATGGTGACCACCTTGGATGGCTTTAAAAGAGGATCAGACAAGTTTATGGAGGACAAGGCTATCAACAGATGTTACCCATGATGGAGGCCATGCTATAGCATGCCTTCAAATACCAGTTGCTGGAGATTGCAGGAAGGGAGAGTGCTTTTGCAATGATTGGGTCCTGCTTGTGAGCTTTCCAAGAGGCAGTTGGTTGGTCATGATGAGAACAGGATGCTGGACTAGATGGGCCTTTAATGTGATCTAGCAGACTCTTCTTATCTTCTAATGTTATTATGAAGTGGGAACTCATTATTTTGCAGGGTTGGGGGCGGGAGGAATAGAAAAATGCTTCTTCGCTCTCCCAAGCAACAAATCAAGGAAGCAAAGTTTGCAGCCAAATGTCAGCTCCTCTCCCCGCCCCACAATAGCAAATCTCTGCCAGTATCTTCTTCCTGCACCCCACTGTTTTTATACGGAGGGAAGGCGAGGAGATGTAGCACATGAAACATTTTGTTTATAAAATGTCGACGCTTGTGTTTTATTTCCCTATGTTTCCCCCCTCCCTCCATACCCCCCACCCGCAATCTAGATAACGGATGACACCACCAAGCTTTCAGTGCCTTCCGCAATAATGCTGCCACAACAGCCTTTCGAGGGGTTATTAATAATAGATTGTGTTGATGAGTTTGGAATTTGGCAATAGACCCCCCACTGGAAAGACATTAACACCGCAGGACTAAGGAGTCCCTCCCTTGCAAATCAGCAACTAAATGGCTTCCTTGATGGGCTCTGGGCATGAGAAACTCCTGTACTGTGTCTCTGAAAACCAACATATGAAGTTATTTTGTTTTATTCAAGCTCCAACTCTCCCCTCTCCCTCTCTCACACTCCTCTTTTTAATGTTCCCATTTGAGAAGAAAGGGCTATTATAAATCCTGTCCATAAGTCATTCCCGCCACCCCCACCATCCTTCAAGACAAAACAAAAACATTAAGGAGTTATTAATTCTGTTAGAATTGCACTGAGGTTATTTTGGTGTAAGGCAAAGTAGGCTATTGAGGGCAGGGTCACGCTTCCAAGGGCTGCATCGCACTTTGGTGATTCCCCCTGCGTAGGTTGGAAATAGCATCTGACGCTCATGGTGATCTTTTTATTGTATGTGCAGGGAGTTAGATCCAGACTAAGATAGTTGCAGTTAGATCTCATAAGTTAGGAATGAATTAAGTCTAACTGATTCCCACAGGGACTAAGTGCAACTCACCTACAGTGCAATCCTATTCATCGAAATCAGAAGTAAGTCCCATTGAGTTCAATGGGGTTTACTCCCAGGTAGGTGGGCACAAGATTACAGCTTTAGACTATCAAGGGATGCGGGTGGCGCTGTGGGTTAAACCACAGAGCCTAGGGCTTGCCAATCAGAAGATCGGCGATTCGAATCCCCACGACGGGGTGAGCTCCCACTGTATGCAGCAAAATGTTTTAGGCCAGCCATGGAATTGAGTCCCAAGCAATTCTACTACTGGTTTTGCCTTGATTTAGCTGAGAAACCTCCATAAACTTCTGTGGCTTCTTTGAAAGAAGAAGGAGTCATAAATAGAATACTGCACCCCAAATCTCATGCTTTAATTTGACTGCAGCTTTTTGAGGACAGAAACAATTTCAACAGAAACAATTGCATGATTATAATATTTTAAAAGAAACCTCTCTGCATGTGATTGTTGGAGAATGCACTGAGCAAAGCGTTGCCTTCTCTCCTGCATGTAAGTGCCTTCATGTAGAAACTTTGTAGATTATATGTATCGGTGGGGTCTGACACCATACTCTGGAATACTCAGTTCTGCTCAGAGGAAAGAGACAGGGAGGCTTGGGATCCTAGCAGGGTTGAGCCCAGGCATCTAACCAAAGAGCAAGGTGAAACTGTGGCTGGATGGCTACGTGGGAACTGGTTGAAGTTAAATCCTTCGAAGACAGAGGTCCTTGGGCTGGGTCAAGATGATATGGGGTTGGGGGGCCAACTCCCATCCCTTGCGGGAGTGCAATTAGTGCTGGCGCCTTCCGTCAGGAGCTTGGGTGTAATCTTCGACACCTCCCTTTCTGTGGAGGCGCAGGTTACAGCTATAACAAAGGTGGCATTTTTTCATCTCCGCCAAGCTAAGCAGTTGGTCCCCTACTTCTCTCATCCCGACCTCGCCGCTGTGATCCATGCGACGGTCACTTCCAGGCTTGATTATTGTAACTCACTCCACATGGGGCTGCCCTTGAAACTGACCCAGAAATTCCAGCAGGTACAGAATGCCGCTGTGAGGCTCGTTACGGGGTCCTTGCTGCGGGTCCACATTCATCCAGTGCTATACCAGCTGCACTGGCTCCCAGTGGAGTACAGGGTCAGGTTTAAGGTGCTGGTTTTAACCTTTAAAGCCCTATACGGCCTAGAACCATCGTACTTATAGGACCGCCTCTCCTGGTATGTCCCATGGAGGATCTCACAGTCTGCAAATAACAACACCCTGAAGATTCTGGGCCCCAGGGAGATCAGACTGGCCTCGACCAGAGCCAGGGCCTTTTCAGCCATGGCCCCGGCCTTGTGGAACACTCTCTCACAAGAGACTAGGGCCCTGTGAGATTTGACATCTTTCCTTAGGGCCTGTAAGATGGAGCTGTTCCGCCAGGCCTTTGGTCAGGGTTCAGCCTGACTCATTTTCTCTTTGTATAAGAACAAGCACGAAGGAGGTTCCCAGCCTGTTCATAGGTCCTTATAATTTCAGTGGAAACAGTTGGTCTTGGCATGTATTAACCCCTTCCAATTTTAACCTGAAGATTGCAACTTGTCCAGTTTTAATATTAATTGTTGGAATTGATTGTGGGATATATCTTGATTGATTGATCACTTGTATTATGCATATCGTCTTATTTATATGATGTTAGCCACTCTGAGCCCGGCTTTGGTCGGGGAGGGCGGGATAAAAAAATATATATATTAATTATTATTATTATTAGTGGTGGAGAAACAAGCTGAGGATGCTTGCAGGAGGCTGTCAGATACAGGAGGAGGTGTCAGTATGGATCTGGCTGAGCAGAAGAAAGAATGCAGAACTGCATTAAATGAGTGTAGCTGGAACAGAGAGGCGGCAACAAAAGAGTGCAGTGTATATATAGCAAATGGGAAAATATTTAAGGGATAGAGTGTAACAGAAGTGAAAAAGTGCATTTTGGGTTAGGGGCAGCTTTGCCCCAGATTTCAAAAAGAGATTGTAGTTCCTTCTATCTCTGATGATCAGGCTGTGAGTGCTGTTGCTTAGGAAACATTCATAGCCCTATGGATGCACAAGACAGAGCATATCCTCCAACATGTTGAGGCTGAAAACAGGGATGCACATCTTCCTGGCTGCGCTCCTGTGCAAGTCATGTGACCCGCATGAGAACATGTGGAAGGCAATAAAACCAGAGCAGGGATTGGGAAGGGATCTGTGTGGCCCTCCATATGTGGCTGGACTCCTGACCATTGGCTTTGGGAGTTGGAATACAACAACATTTGAAAGGCCACCGGCTCCCCATCCCTGTGGTAGAGTGATAGAATGGACTGTGCTATGTCTTACTGCATGGCAGGAGTGCGTGTGTGTCACATTTGGGCTGCTCCCCTACTCTGGTTTTTGTTTTAAGTCCATCAGTTTCTTTTAGTTCACATTTGTGGGGAAACACTAATAAATAACTCCTCCTGGAATAGAATGGACAAATGTTTACCTCAAGAAAATTCACCAGTGTTTTAGCGCACGTTTCTCTGCTGGAGAGCATCCTTGCAAAATCTGGAGAATTTTGAATTCTAAAGAATGGTAATGGTTGGTTCTCTTATCTTCTCTCCTCCCCCCACCCCCGCCCCCGGATAGAACCATTAACATCCACACAAGACATTTAAAGCACTATATTTAATAGCACTATTCCACCCCTTTAACAGTTGTGGAAAACTATAATTTGTTAATGGTGCTGGGAACTGTAGTTCTGTGAAGTCAATGTCGTTTAATTTAGATTTCTTGATAATGCTTATTGCTTCAGTTCCTTTAAAACAAGGCAAACCAACCCTGCTGGGTTTTTAGAAGGGGCTTGTACTAATTCTGTTAGTTTTATCGAAAAAAATTTTATATATAACTGTTGGTTTTATCTATATATTGAGAATTGTATTATGCCTACTTGTTTTATAACATCTGTTGATTTTAATGGTATTTCCTTACGAATGGTTCATCTTATTTTATGTAAGTTGCTTACAGTTGTGGTTTTGGGGGGGGGAAACAATCATTGTTATTATTAAGCAGTAGTATACAAATCTTCCTAAGTAAATAAATTTTATTAACTTTATTTATAAAAACATTTATATGCCACTTTTCATATAAAAAGTGCTTCACAGCAATTATACTTAGAATCATACAATGCAAAATGTTAAATGTTTTCAAAACATTAAAATCAGAAATCAGCTAAGCATTATGGAAAGATGTATTATAAATTGCCTGCATAAGCCTGATGGAATATAAAAGTTTTCAGCAGGCGTTTAAAAGTTGAAATGGGAAATAGCAGTAGCTAATCACAGAGTAGAAGAGCAGAGATGCTGACCATTACTGAGTAGTTATGAATACTGAGTATTCTCTTTTTTCACATCCTCCTTTTGCAAACCACCCTGCTGCCACAATCATTCTCCTTAGTCTGTATAGCAAATGACTAGTTAGGGCAACGGCAGTGTCACCCAGAGAGAACATAACCTATCTAGTTAATACAATGTTGTATCATACCATGGGACCTCACGCTGAAGGGTGGGTAGGTAATGGATAACATTCAATTAGTAATAATATAATCTCCTCATGTTCTTAAGCAGGGGTCAGCAAACTTTTTCAGCAGGGAGCCGGTCCACTGTCCCTCAGACCTTGCGGGGGGCCGGACTATATTTTGAAAAAATAAATAAATGAACAAATTTCTATGCCGCACAAATAACCCAGAAATGCATTTTAAATAAAAGCACACATTCTACTCATGTAAAAACACCAGGCAGCGGCTGGATTTAGAAGGCGATTGGCCGGATCCGGGCCCTGGGCCTTAGTTTGCCTACCCATGTTCTTAAGATTTGTTTGTCACAAACTAGTTACCTAAAAGAACCAGTGCTAAAACAGTAGAATGCAGTAGAATGCAAAAGGTATTTTTATTTCATAAAGAGGCCCATCATTCTGATACACAGATAATAACCCTTTCACAAGGAACCTGCCATGGCAACATTAAAAAAAAGAGGAGCAAATGCTATTGACATGTATGGGCTACTTTTGCTATGTAATCCTAAGTGTGGGCCTTTAAACCTTACAAAATCTTCCCTTCCCCACAGTAATGCCTCTTCCACTTCAAATCTTTCTGTTATGCCACCACCATTCTGGCTCTGCAGCAGGAAGTTGTTTGTGTGTATGTGTGATGTACTTAAAGCCCATGAGCTTCCCTATTCAATCCACATTGTCCGCATTTATTTCTGTCACTGCCACCATGAGTGCTAGTTAGTACTGTAACTCGCTTTAAAAAAAATAATAAAAAAAGAACACTTGCTGAATTTCCATAAAAATTCAAAATACAAAAATGCCTTAAACTGCAATTAAAACCTGTGTGAGAGAGTGAACACTGCAGTCTCCACTATGCCTCATTCCCGAAGGAAACATGAACCCTGAGTAAGCCCCTGGAACCTCTGGGATTCCACATCGCTCAGAGATTGGGGTGGTGTGTAACAATATTTAGGTTTGATTCACCTGTTGAGGTGGAATCAATCTTGCTGAGTCTGCTAAGTTCCTACAGGTGTGCGTGGATGAATCTCTATGCACCTAATACCATTTGATGTTCTTGTGGCTGTTGTGGCATGTTGCCTATGGATGCAGAGCCAAACGCCACACACATAACTCCAGCTTAGCCTTTCCCCACAACCCTTTGCAGCATATAGCCTGAAACTACAGTTCTCCCCCAAATAATTGCCGCTCGTTAATCCATTCAGCTTTTTTTAATTGCCTGTGCTGCTCTCTCTCTCTCTTTTTTTTAATGAGTTCAACCGGCGCCCTGAACTTTATTTTTTATTTTTAATCTCTCTATATAAAATAGTTTCTCGGCTCCAGAGCAGATTAGAAGAAAATTGCAGCTATAATCTGTAGCGTGCAATTGCCGAGCTTGTAAAGAGCAATGGGTGTTGCGGGAGGGGGAGACGCATTTAGACTCCCAAAGGTGGAGCAACGCTGAGGCAATCTCAGGGACTTTTTGCAAATGAAGGATCGTTTTAATTCTCTTCTTGCGGCAATAATTTGATTCCCCATAAATTCTGCCATCAAAGCGCTGGGAGGGAGCAATGCCGTTGAATCTGTGCGGGCGACAGTGATGGAACGGGCCACTGTCAATTACAGGGTGATTATTAAGCAGAGGACGCATCCCTTCAGTCAATGTTTCCTTCACTGTAAGAAACTCTGGATCCTTTGGAAAACATTCTTCCCCCACCACACCACCCCCTTTAAAGCCAGGCCATGATCCAGCTACTGAGTCCTGCCAGGGTTTTCCTACTGTAAGGCTACAGGCCAGTTTGCTCTATAGACCAGAGGTGGGGAACTTTTTCAGACTGGGGGCCACATTGCCTTCTGAGAAACCTTCTGAGGGCCACATGCCCAGTAGCGGGCGGAGCCAGAGGCACAAGTGGGCAGAGCAATGAATGTAAATTCTACCTGTAAATGTGAACAGGTATGGCAAGAAAAAATATTATTTAAAGCACAGCTCAGTCAGTGGTAGAACACATGGCTTCAGGTGGAGAGTTCCAGGCTGGTCCTTAGCATCTTCATAAAAAAAGAAAAAAACTAAGTTGGAAGTGATGAGGAAAACCCTTCTCTCTCTGAGAGGCCCTGAAAAAAGTGTCAGATTAGACAATCTTGAGGGAAGAGGAACCGGTGGTCTGGATTGGTCCTAAATACAGCCTTTTATTTTGTATTAAAGGACCATTTGATGTTAGGAGAAAATACCAGCTCGTGGAAGGGTAGCAAGATCAGGAAGGTTTCATCCTTGAGGATATGTTTCTTTGTTTATTATCACATTTATGTCCCACATGCCCAGTGGTGGGCAGAGCCAGAGGCAAAACTGGATGGGGCAATGAACGCAGTGCTGGATTTACACACAAGTTATGCTACAATTTACGACCTCAGATAATGAGTGGAGCTCTAAATGCTTCAAGATTTACCTAATTGGGTAAAAAATAATAGAATGATGCACATTTGGGGGAGTTAATGCTATGGAGCCTCTTAAACCTGACCTCATTTAGGCTCTCAGTGTATCTTAATCTGGCCCTGAGTGAATGTAAATATTACCTTTGTATAGTTGGAGGGATTCGAACACAGACTCACACCAGCACCCCGCTCCCTTTCCTCCATCCACAAAACAGGAGGTATACTGAGAGTTCAGGGATGCAGAAACACTTGGGGGGGATGCTTGGCCAGTGAGGGGTGTGTGGCCTGGAGAAAGTTATGAGGGTCAGACACAGGGGCCTGTACTGGAGGGCTGCATTTGGACATTGAGGTTCCTCATCCTCTGCTGTAAGACAGCAGCTGACTCTGCACACACACAGCCCTTTGGATTTCCATTTTCACCTTGGGGGTACATTGGCTGGTTTCCCCAACCAACAGGCGGGTGGAACTCTAAATGTACCATCTAATGATTTGTCCATCTAATCCAGTTCTCTCAGTTCTGATGGCAACTTTCTGGGGTTTCAGGCAAATATGGGATCCTTCCCATCACCAGCTGCAGGGCCGGCCAACCTGTGAAGCAAAGCCATTGTGTCTGGTAGCCCTGATAGCCTTATCCTCCACAGACACAAGTAATCGTGAATGCATGGAGGTCAGAATCTCCTGTTTCATAGGCTTGTTGTTGTTTAGTCGCTTAGTCGTGTCTGACTCTTCGTGACCCCATGGACTAGAGCACGCCAGGCACTTCTGTCTTCCACTGCCTCCCGCAGTTTGGTCAAACTCATGCTGGTAGCTTTGAGAACACTATCCAACCAACTCGTCCTCTGTTTTCCCCTTCTCCTTGTGCCCTCCATCTTTCCCAACATCAGGGTCTTTTCCAGGGAGTCTTCTCTTCTCATGAGGTGGCCAAAGTACTGGAGCCTCAGCTTCAGGATCTGTCCTTCCAGTGAGCACTTGGGGCTGATTTCCTTCAAAATGGATAGGTTTGATCTTCTTGGAGTCCATGGGACTCTCAAGAGTCTCCTCCAGCACCATAATTCAAAAGCATCCTTTGGCGATCATCGGCAGTTTCATAGGCAGTATACCACCAAATACCAGTTACATAGGAGCAACAGCAGGAGAGGGCAATAGTCTTCAGGCTTTGCTTATAGGCACACTGAGAAAGAAGACGCTTCTGATCACATGCAGCAGAACTTGGTGATGCTCTGTATGTACCCTTATTATCGGTAGGAGAATCTGTCAGTCTTGGTTTTTCTCCATTTCTCATATTTCCACTCTTAAGTTCAGTTCTCCACATTTACACATCATTGTGTGATTATTATTTTTTAAAAAATCCTCATGAAAATTAACCAGCCTTTTACTGCAGATTTATCTGAATGTACACATTTTGGGATGCTGTTTTGCCTAATATGCACATCATTGCTAAATGATTTCCTCATATATAATGCATTTGTGTGTGTTATTTACCTGAGTATACAGACAACTGCATTGAAAAATTCACAGAGGTGTGAATTTCAAAGGAGGGCAGTTTGCATGAGAATTAGATAAGCTTGCCTTTAAAGGTGAACTCAACTAAATTGCATCTCCATCTTACTCTTATACAACCCTAACCCCCCCTTTTTTGAGGGGTAAGAATGACCGTAGGCCTCCAATTATAACTTCAAAATGTTATTATTATTTATTGCATGGATATCACACATTTTTCTCTAAGGAGCTCAAGATGGTGTACACAGTTCACCTCCCCATTTTATATTCACAACAACCCTGTGCGGTAGGGCTAGCCTGAGAGGAAGCACCTGGCCCAAGAGCTTCATGGCAGAGTGGGGATTTGAATTCTGGTCTTGCCTGTCCTAGTCCAATACTCTAATACTCTAACCCAACTATTTTTAACCTTTGGTGCACGGGTGGCACTGTGGGTTAAACCACAGAGCCTAGGACTTGCCGATCAGAAGGTTGGCGGTTTGAATCCCCGCGACGGGGTGAGCTCCCGTTGCTCGGTCCCTGCCCCTGCCAACCTAGCAGTTCGAAAGCATGTCAAGTGCAAGTAGATAAATAGGTACCACTCCGGCGGGAAGGTAAATGGCGTTTCCGTGCGCTGCTCTGGTTCGCCAGAAGCGGCTTAGTCATGCTGGCCACATGACCTGGAAGCTGTACGTTGGCTCCCTCAGCCAGTAAAGCGAGATGAGCGCCGCAACCCCAGAGTCAGCCACGACTGGACCTAATGGTCGGGGGTCCCTTTAACTTTACCTTTTTACCCAGGTGTTATTGAACTACAGCTCCCATAATCCCTGCCCACTGGTCATGCTGGCTAGGATTGATGGGAGTTGTAGTCCAACAACCACGTCTGGGAACCCAAGGTTGAGAAACGCTGGCTCTGTGATGTTTTAAAAGCATTGAGCTTTGCGCATTATCAACTTCTGCCCTGGGTATACTATGTGTTTGTAAAGCTACATTTGTTTAGTTAGCATTTGGCCAGTGATATAAAAAGAAACTCAAAAAAAATTAAATCAAGGAAACATGATTTAAAATCCTAGATAATTTGACATGTTGCAGTCGGTGGGCCAAGCAGGAATGAAATCTGGTTTCATCATAGTTTCTGTAATATTGCCTGCAGAAATGGCCAAACGATGCATTGAATTGTTTCCTTGTTACGCCTCTGCGATGTTTGGTGAACCTCTTGAACCGCACTTAATGTGAACAGCAAACCTGACACAGTACGGCTGGTTATCTCTCTCTGCATAGTAAATGAGTTATAAGAAAACCATTACAATCTATTTGCCCCACAAACAGGAGGAAATTAAAGACCCATGTGAGGTGATTGAAAAGGTAAAAGTTAGGTTGTTTGGACATTATTGTAAGAGTAAACAGTGCAGAACGGTGATTTGAGGGAAGCAGAACGGGGTCGAATTTAAATGTGAGATAACAAGCTAGGGAGGCAATAAATCAGCTGTCCTGTACAAAATGCCAGATGGCTGTACCCTGGTGCAGGAAGGTGTAGTGGCCTCAATCCACCTGTAGCCACACAGACTGCAAAGGCCTCCTTTTCATGCTGTCAGGCATCCTAGGAACATTTAAAAGCACATCATATTTCTGTAGCATCCTCCACTGATGAAGATCTCCCTTTACTCTTTACCAGCCACGACTGTTGCTTAGTAAGCTAGCTAGGGCAGAAGGCAGAGAGACCAACCATTGATGGAGCCTGAGCCAATGATAAGCAGAGCTAACTAATTTTATTGCTTCTCCTCCTCTTTGCTGAGTTCTACAAGAGCAATCCTGGCACTAAAGAGGGGTGTGACAGTCAGGGCCATCCCCTGGACGGGATGAAAGTAAGAAGGCAGGCAGGTAGGGGTTAGCTAAGGGCAGTGTGAGGTTGGTGAGTCAGTCTTAATGCACAGACTCCACTGTAGTTCTTGGGTGCTCTTTTGCATTTCCATACCTTGCAAAAAGGGGGGGGGGTGTCCAATTTTATCAGCCAATGACCATTAGCCATGAAAGCTAAATGGAAGCTCCACATTTTGAGTGCCCAGAACCCGAGACAGACACCTTGCAGCTGTACAAACATTAAATTTGCATGTGTTGCCCTGCCTACATCTGCCTTTTGCCCCACCAGTAGTGTGATCCCCAGAAGGTTGCCCAGAAGCTTATCATCTTTCTAAAAATTTGGCACCCAGAACCAGATGCAGTAGTCAAGATGCTAGCTTATCTGCAAAGCCTACGATAAGGAACATTACTTCTCATAATCAAGACGCAATGAAGCAATTCATTTTTCAACTCTTGACACTAAAACATTGATCTGATCCAGTCAGACACTTCTTACGGGGGAGGAATCTGCAAGCAGAGTCGGGTAGGGAGAACACTGTTGTGTCTGATCAGACCATTTGCTCTGCTGCTCTCAGATTTATTGCTTTGATTCAAAAACTGTACATGGGTCATCTGCTCAACTTCCATCCTAAGCCTTCAACAGGTTTACTGCCTTGTGTTTAAAATGCTAAGCCATCTAATGAGCTGTGGGTTTGATCAAGAGATATCAAAGTCAGGTCATTTGTCAAGCTCAGTTTCCTGTTGTGTGTGTTTTTGATGTCCTAAAAAAGGCCCCCCAAAAGTATTTTCCTCTGGCTGAACTGAATTAAATATCCCTTTCCTTATGTAGGGCTGTCCCACTCTTTTTCAACAAGGGAGCAGATGTGGGTGGGCTGAAAGATGCTCCTGGTGATCTGCTTGTATTTTTAAAAGCGGGAGGTTTCCTAGACTATCACAGACCCTTGTTTTCTATATCCACAAGAAACCAAAAGTTGAGTGTAATGGGTTGTACCTCAGGAGGAGGGAGAGAGTCAATTCAGTTCATCTTTCTAGGCGAACAGATGTAATCTGCACTTTCCAAAACAATACATGAACTGAAACGCAAAAGTCCTTCAAAATTCGCACATCTCTGAATTTTGCAATACAGTTCTCCAGTCAAATAATATGTGCAAAAAATCATATTCTAGAGTGAAGTGTATATAAATATGCATACATTTATTAAAGTAGCATCAAGACTGCTCTGCAAAGAAAGAGTATACCAGTTAAAACTGCATAGAAAAAGTGCTTAATATTAGGAAAAATATTAATCAAAAATGTGAATTTTCGTGAGGACTTTTTTTATATCTTAATTGCAAACTCATGTGGAAATATGGAGAATCAAGGATTGGAAGAATGAGAGAAATCAAAATTGACAGGTTTTCCCTTCTCTAGTTTCATCCAATGCATGTCCTATTCAGAGAGGATCCATTGGAATGAATGTACTTAAGTTACTCATGTCCATTGAGTTCAGTGGGTCTACTCTGAGGAGGACTAGCATTGGCTACAATCCTTTGTCTTTGTGGCAAGTATAGGCAGCATCAAGTGTTAGTCTAGACTAGGACTAGCCTTCAACAGTGTTAGTGTTGAAACAGAGGGGCATGATGGATTTAAGTCTATTAATTTTCATGGGCCTACTCTTGAGTTGAAGTTAGTTGGATACAACCCTATTCCTCTTTGCACCTGTTCAGGCTGAAATGAAATTTGTTTCCTGAATGGATGCCTGAGAAATTAATTCTTTGCAAATTCCAGTATGGAACAGACCAGACCCTTTACAAATGAATACTTACATTAGAACACTCTTATCTTTCAGAATTCACACATCACCGAAATGTGTCAAGCAGTTTTTTGCTTTAAAAAGTACTCAGGCGTGTGTAAAAAGCTTATTTTTAAGGATAAAATACATTTAGAAATGCACATTTTGTATTTAAATGTGAAGTTAAATATGAAGAGGTATTCAAATATGAATTTTCATGCAGATGATGATGATGATGATGATTATTTTAAATGGACTGGAACACATTTATGAACATGTGCAAAACAGCCTGGATATAGACTGTTTGTTCCATCCCTCTGTGGATTTCCTCCTTTGCTCTGCGATATCAAGGACTCACTGGGACAGTGAAAGCACTCAGGTTTGGCTGGGCCATGTCCCTGGGTCCTACATTGGGGAGTAGGGGTTAAATAAATGCCTTTTGCTTGAAAGCATTCCTACTTTACATTTGGACGATCATCCGTGGAAAGGACAAAATGCCATAAAAACAACAGAAAGCTTATCGGAGCAACAATGTTCCCCCTTCCTCCCCCTCCCCCCAGCGTGATGAATCCCCCACCCCACCTGAAAGCTTCTCTCCCCTCCCCAAATGCTTTTGCCAAACATCAGCCTGCTTCCACCCCTCATTACCTTCACCCCATTGAATGTTACTGAAGCGCAATCGGTTTTGCAACGGTCTGAATGGACTGCCCATCTGCAGATGCCTTTACATTAGCGCTGATCCTCTTGAAACCCTTTGAAGGCATCCTGTCTTCCCCACGCCCCTTTTGAGTTCAAGGGGCAAGCTTCATTAAACAGAGCCCAATCGGTTTAGGGAGCCAGGGCAGGGGAGATCTGTGCACGCTTTTAATCCTTTTAAGTACTTCCTTGGTTGCATATGCAAGGAAAGGAGAAAAGAATGGGGTCCCAGCATGCTTGGATGCTACCAAAAGCTGGAAGATGCTTCCTCTCCCTCTCAGTATGTCCTGGGGCAAGCAATGGAGGCTGGTCCACTAGGGCAAGAGGGTTACTAGCCCCACCCCAATCTCAATCTGCCCTCAGACAGCCCACAGCTGTATGCCTTCTTCTTGAAAACCAGTCCGGGGGGTGGCGGCGCTACCTGTCAGCTTCTTCCTCATGCTTAGTCTCCCAGTTGCCCTTGTAGAATTCATTGGGGAGGGAGGATGGAAGCAAAAGTATAATTTGTGGGCTCTGCCTCTCATTGGCTCAAACTCTGCCTATCATTTTACCTGTCATTTCATTCCACTCCAATAGCCTCAGTGGGCACCAGACACTTCTGATTCTATGGTTGCTTCACCAAGGAGTTCCTATACAGGGGCAGAAAACTAAACACAAACTGTATGCACAGGGCCAGATTAAGACCTTTAGAGGCCCTATGCCCTGAAAAGATTGTGTAATTCAAAATAAAAACAACACAAAGCCGTAAAATAATATTTTATTGGTTATGTTTCATCCTGTCTCTTATCTCAGTGATCAGAAATAAAAACAGAAAAACAAATTATGCAATGCACAATGCTTTTTATGTTTATATGCATAATACGCAGATAAGAAAAAAAACAAAGTTCATGTAACTCAGAAGAACATATTATTAATAAAGCATAGATTTATTGCAGCACATAACAGAATCTGATTTCCTTGTATTATTCCAATCTATGTTAGTAGATGATTTTAAAAAATATATCATTTTTTTAAAAAAATAAATCTCATTTTTTGTGCCCTTGCTTTGCTGGTGCCCAAAGCCTCTTGAGTAATCCAGTGCTGAGTATCCAACAAAGTGATTAGGCCTGTCTCTTGGAATTGAGGTTCCAAGCCATTCCGCTCCTGGTTTTCCCTTGATTTTGCTGAGTACCCTCCATATATTTTGATGACCTCTTTGGAGGAAGAGCAAGGCATAAATGCAATACATTTTTTTAAAAAAATGTATTTCAAATACTACACATGACTTAGATTGCAGCTTTGGGGGGTTCTGTTCTCAGCAAAAATAATTGCAATGTATAAAATGTATGTGAGCACTGCAGAATGCACATGCAGGGTGCCATATAATCTTCTACAAGGAAATTCATGCCAGGAGATTTTCATTCCAGGTCTTCTCCTCTCTTGGAGGGTAAGGTTGTCAGTGGCTACTAGCAGCAATGGCTGTGCTCCTCTTCCATAGAGGCAGAAACTTTTCTGAATACCAATTGCTGGAACCTACAGGAGGGGAGAGGGTTCTTAGGATTGGGTCCTGTTTCTGGGTTTCACACAGTCGTCTGGGAGAAACAAGATGCTTGGCCCAATCCAGCAGGGCTCTTCTTATGTTCTGGAATTCCAGCTTGGGATCCTGCTAGGAGCCTCGGCCTCGTGACCTGAGTATTCTCCCTTTCTTCCTCCGATAGGTTGTTTGCTGCAAAATGCAGTGGGTGCATGGAGAAGATTGCCCCAACAGAGTTTGTGATGAGGGCGCTGGAGTGTGTCTACCACTTGAGCTGCTTCTGCTGCTGTGTCTGCGAGCGGCAGCTGAGGAAGGGAGATGAATTTGTGCTGAAGGAGGGGCAGCTGCTCTGCAAGAGTGACTATGAAAAGGAGAAAGATTTGCTCAGCTCTGTCAGCCCTGATGACTCAGATTCAGGTGAGTCTTCTCAAATGGTGATCAGTCATGTGGCTGGGTAATTTCAATCTCTGGAACGAACAAGCAAAGCTCCTCCCTTTCTTTTCCTTTGGACGATAATGAGAGCCAGTGATAGAGTGCTAGGCCTGGGTTTGAATCCCCATGCTATCAGGAAGCTCACTTGATGATTCGGGGCCAATACCTGTATCTCGGCCTGATTTACCTCACTGTATTGTTGTGAGGCAGGAGGAGAAGCAATGCCCACCACCTTGAGCTCCTTGGAGGAAAAAGTGGTATATAAATGAAAGAAATAAATAATGTAAAGTTTGGGAACCTCAAGCCAGAGAGACAAATGTCTCTGGGAGTCTCCCCATGCCAAGACCTTTCCCCAGCCACCTCACTAGATTTTCTCCACCTCATACTTGAGTGCTTTGACCATAGCTGTCAAGCGTCCCTTATTTGGCGGGACAGTCCCTTATCCCAGCGCCATGTCCCGCTGCTGTCCCTTATTGATGATGTCCCTTAAATAAGCTACTGAAGGTAATGGGGCCCTTTCTATGTCCAGCTGTCCTTTGTCAACAACAAATGGTTGCTTTTTTTGTGTTGAATATATGCTATATGGTAATTTATGGACCTAATAGGTATCTAAAGCCATTTGCATGCAACAAAATATGTATTTTATCAAAGTAATTGTTGATGCCTTATTTTGGCTGCTGATCCCTTATTTTCAAGGCTGCTGGTCCTTTATTTTCAAATCTGTAAGTTGACAGCTATGGCTTTGACTTGGCTGGAATATGTCCTTTGAACTGTGATTATGTATCTTAACTGACCAGCTAGATTGATGTACCTTTGAAAACAACTGCATTTTGCAGTGCTTGTCCGTAGTCTGCTGTACAAAAGTCTCTCTCTCTGCCCACTTCCCCCCTCTGGCCACACCCACCATTGGTATGACACACACCCCTCCCGAATGTTCTCCCAAAAGATCTGCGTTAATGGTGCCACAGGTTATAACTGTTCCTCAGTGGGTAAACGAAGTGTGTCACACAATAGCTGAAGTACTTTCCTGCCACTCAGAAAGCTGGAATATGGCACCTGGAGCCAAAAGTTATTACTAGATTATTAATAGTTAAATCTGAAAGGGAGACATATGAGACATATGTACAACTCTCCTTCAGAATAGGGTAAGAAACAACCAGCTAAAGTTCCTATTGCCTGCAAGCCTTATTCCTAGTCTTCCCTTGGGGTAGGGGTGGAGGTGTTTTTTTCCAGCCTGAGGCCCACATTCCCCTTACCAGGGCCACATTCCAGTGGTGGGAGGAGACAGAGACAAAAGTGGGTGGAGAAACAAATGTAGATGCTATCTTTATATGTCACGCTAGTTTCTTCACAATCCCTTATCTTTACAAGCAGGAGGAATTATCAGAGTTCATAGGCAACATTCAAGCCAGGCAAAAATATTGAGGATGTGATGGAGGGCAAGTGAGGGGCATGATGTAAGGAGAGTTCTGAGGGCCAGGTAGAGGGCTGCATTTGATCCCTGTTCCTGAGGTTCTTCACCAATGCCTTGGAGCACCTGGCTGGTCACTAGGAGAAACCTGATGCTAACTGGATGGACCTGTGGTGGTCCTGTGTGGGCTGAGCGGCCATGTATTTTAAATTGTTCCATTTGCAATTGACCAATAGTTAAAAGTGATGATGAGGATGGGGATGTGAAACCGACCAAAGGACAAGCAAACCCAGGGAAGGGTGGAGACGACGGAAAGGACCCAAGGAGACCAAAGCGGCCGCGGACGATACTCACAACACAGCAGAGGAGAGCTTTCAAAGCTTCATTTGAAGTATCTTCCAAGCCTTGTAGGAAGGTAGGCTGTCATTGTTCAAACACCACCATTCACAAGCTGATTCTGTATCATGGTTGTGGCAAAAGCATACACCTCAACTGGCATCTTCAGCTAAAAGAATCGTATGTTTAGGGTCAGTCCAACCATGTAGAATGAGGCGGATAATGCTGTGTAAGGCAGCAGCTGCAAGTGTTCCTTAACTGAGCTTGCTGCCCTCTGCTACAGGGCAGGATGCTGCCCATTGGCAGTGATTATGGCTGCTTACACACCATGCACTGAAAGCACATACAAAGCATATGGCTCTACACTACAAAAAAGCTATAGTTTACCTCTCACAGAGCTACAATTCCTAGCACTCATATCAAACCACAGTTCCCAGGATTATTTGAGGGAAACTGTACTTTAAATTTGTGGTGTGTACATGTTGTGGACTTCTTTCCACTTCGAAGTCTGCAAATATAAAACTGTTCCTGTCTCTAGGTCCTTTGTGACTTTGGATAGCTTCCAAATGGACAACTTCCCCATTTTCTGTAGAAGCCAAACTTTTTGACAGTTCATTTTTTAAAGAAATCAGTTTCCAGGAAGAATGTTTGTGAACATTCCATTACATCACACTCACTCAGCCAATCCGTGCCAGGGACCTCTCTACCTAAAAGCACAATACAATATAGACATTGACATGGCGAAGTTAGCACTGCCAATTCTTTGTAGGTCCAAAGACTGTAGACACACAGAGAGAAAAATAAAATTGATTCTGCTTTATTTGACTCATTGAACTCTCATCTCCTCTTCTGTCTCATTAACTTCACCATCTCTACAATCTTAGCATTGAACCTGTTATTAATTCTTCTGGATATCCCTGTAGTTTCTTGGAAATGCAGAGCTCAGAGTTGAGAGAACTTAGGCATTTTGTTTGACTGCAGCAACTTTCCATTTCAGCTCCACAACTTATTTCACCTTTTTACCTTTGTTGCAGGTTAGGGAGACACTAGCAGCTGAAACAGGCCTCAGTGTCAGAGTTGTCCAGGTGTGGTTTCAGAATCAAAGAGCAAAGGTAAGGTCCTGCCTACCAATAAGACAGAACGGGTTCTAACCAAGTCCAACTCAGTGTAGACCCACTTAAAATTAAAGGACCTACCCTGGTCTTATCTATTAACTTAAGTGGGCCTGCTCTGACTAGGATTAATATTGGCTACAACCCAGGAGCTGAAGTGGAGCTCAGAAATGCTCTCTTTAATTTATTTTTTATTCAAGATGGAACATTTTGCCAATCTTATCCAACCACTTTAGGTTTCCCACGGATCCCTCTGAAGATCTGTCACACATTTGCATCTAATTTCATTTTGGGTCATGGTTTGTTGACAACCCTAACTGTGGTGAAGAGATTTGGCTTTTCATCAGAAGGAGGGGAGCACATAGACTACGCAAACCCTCCAGCATTCTGCCAAATAAAATCAGGGGGTGTGTTATGTTATGTGGGGCAAATTATGCTTAGTCACAACCTGAAGGGATGAGAAAAGAAAGAGACCCCCCCAATGCAACAGAGAACTTAAGCACTCTGCATGGTGTTGTTATTAAGCCAGGCTACAGCATGCTGAGGGGAGGGAAAGAAAACATTCCCCTGTGTGGGTTAGAGTTAGGGGGTCCAAGAGTGAAGGTACATGTGGGGAAGGAGGGGGGGACGCTTCTTCCTTTCCTACAGCAAACTTACGAGAGAGAGAGAATGGGGGGCCGCGGCAGAAGACACCCCCCCGAAAGAAAACAAAACCACAACAGGAGGCGCAGGGCAGGAGGGACTCAAAATGGCCGCCTTTCTGGAGCGACGCTGGGATTCTTTCCGTCGTGCTCCTCTCCCTTCTTGATGCCTCAGCCGCTTTCTAACTCACCACCTTCCCCTCCCGTGCAGGGGGGGAGGGAGGGGCCGACACAGCGGCGTGTGAGGAAGGAAGCACTCACGGTAGTGGGTAACACTGCCATATGTGACCTCAGCAAGCTGGCTCGACTACTAATTCTGCTGTTGTTGTTGTTGCTGCTGCTGCTGCTGCTGCTGCTGTTGCTGCCACCTCCTCCTTCCGCCCAGAGATGCACGACTCTACTGTGCAACCACGTGACCATCGCCCGGATTTCTCTCCCCCTCCCCTCTCCCCCTCCCCTCACACCTTGAGAAATGCAAGTTCGCACACATGCTCTTTTCATCCTTCCTTCTTGTCATCATCACAAGGTCCTTCACTGCCTCTTTTGGTGCTGCGCTCTCACAGGAGCCACAGCACCAAAAGTTGGGACATTCCAGAATCCAATCAGAAGCTGAGATAGCTTCTGTAATTTCAGGATGTCCCGAGAAAATCGGGACGGTTGAGGGGTATGGAATATGGCGATCAAGCATAATAGATATTACAGGATTGGGGGGGGGAGAGAAGTGGAGGACAGGAAGTACAAGTGACTTGTGCATCCTTCTTTGTTGTACTTCCTGTGTCATACCCTAAGCAGTCCCTGCTTAACTTTACCCAAAGTGAGAAAGCTCCATAAGTAGAAATAGTTCAGGGGTTGGTAGTCAGAGTGGGGAGGTAGGGAAATATGTGAATTCAAGTTAAGATGCTACATTGGCCATATTTATTTATTTTAATTGGTCTAGTATGAGTAGGAGTAACACTGGATACATAGGAAGAGGAACAGTGAATCACATCTATTGCCTCTCCTAGGACCGCCCCAGACTGGTGTGCTGGTTTTTTTTTTAAGGGGGAATTCTGCAAAATGCAATTGACACCACAATTTTACATTAGTCCACTCACAATTCCACTTTATTTGTTGTTGTGCAATGCTCCCCCAATGTCACTGCATTACTGCCTGCTAGAAGGACACTCTTGCACTACTAGAGATGGTGGCTATGTTCTACCTCCACTGTCAGAGGCATCATGCCTCTGAATAGCAGTAGCTGGGAATTGCAAGTGAGCAGAGTGCAGTTGCGCTCATGTCCTTCTTTCAGGCTTCCCACAGGCACCTGGTCAGCCACTATGAGAACAGGATGATGGACTAAAAGGCCATTGGCCTGACCCTGCAGGGCTCTTCTTATGTTCTACCTTCACTGTCAGAGTAGTATGCCTCTGTATGCCCGTTGCTGGAAACAGCAGGAGGGGAGAGTGTTGTTGCACTCAGGTCCTTCTTGCAGGCTTCCCACAGGCATCTAATTCAGCCAGTGTGAGAATTTGATTGATGTGCCCCTGTTTAGTCCTGATTTTCCTTTCTTCCTCAGATGAAGAAATTGGCCCGAAGGCATCAACAGCAGCAGGAGCAGCAGAATTCACAGCGACTAGGTCAAGGTGAAACCACAGTGGTGACGTGGATGGGACCCTTGGGGTTGATGATGGCATTTGGGGGTTATGGCCTTTTTTCCAGTTCCATTGCATCATTTCTGATTTGGGTGGCCAGCCCAATGCAGAATATTCAAGGTGTGAACCCAGGATATGCTTACACACAAACAAAAAGAGTGAAAGGCTTTTAACCACAGAAGCTTGAGTACTGGGTATATACCCTGCAAGTTGCAGCCAAACAGAAAGAAAGAAAGAAAGAAAGAAAGAAAGAAAGAAAGAGACAGATAGACAGACTGACATAGGTAGAATAATTGTACTATTCCTAGGAGGACTGTACCATTCTGGAATGCAGAGGGAGGATTACCTAAGCTGAATGCTCTGCCATGTTGTGTCTTGTTTTTAAACCCTCTAAACATAGGGAAAGAGGGGGATACATTTACAGAAAAGACTCAGTGAGCATCAGCACTGTTTTTTTCTGGGGGTACCCAAGGGTACGCAGTACCGGCACCTCCCCCCACATGTTAAAAGTGTGGCACTTACTGTAACAACTTCATGGTGAGTACTGGCACCTTTTTTCTTAAAAAAAAAAAAGCACTGGTGAGCATAAGAGGATTTTGCCTGTGCCCCGCTCCCCACCCCTACCCTGCCCTGCTGAGTTGATTCTCCCCTGTGAATGTTTCCTCCACCCATAGTTTCCCAAAGTCAAGCTGATCATTGGGCTCGGAGCCCAGCTTGGCAGGGGGACCCAGGTTAAAAACAGCCTGGGGGATATTTCCGAGGAATAATTGGCAGGTGAAAGAAGCACCTTTCTCACCCTTCCCTTGGATTACTAATCATGCTTCGCATATGTGCATGTTCAAAGCATCCCATATACATTGTTTTAATCCTTATACCACCCACGTAACGTAGTCCTCTGCACTTTAGCCCCGTATTGAATACTGGAGGCAGGGGGTGGCTGATACATGTCTGATGCTCACTACTGATTGACACCACTTTTTGAAATATTAAGCATGCTTCAAAGTGAAATAAAATAAAATAGTAAGTTCCTAGCAGAGACAAGATTTGAATCGGACTTGAACTTCATGTTTATAGGTATTTATTTATCCTCATGGAAGATAAACCTTCTAGCCACCACGACTATCTTCTGCCTCCACTGTCAGAGGCAATAGGAATATCAGTTGCTGGGAATTATTTGGGGAGAGAACTCTTGAGCTTACCATCGGCATGTGGTTGGCCACAGCCATCTGGTTGGCCACTGGGAGAACAGGACACTACTCTAGATTGGGCCCCTGGCCTGAAACAGCAGCCAGGCTCTTCTAATGTTCAAAATATGGCTCTTGTTAAAAGCTAGTTAAGAACATAAGGAGAACCCTGCTGTATCAAGCCAATAGTTCATCTAGTCCTGTTTCCTGTTCTCCCAGTGGCCAACCAGATTCCTGCGGGAAATCAGCAAGCAGGACCATATCACAAGAGCACTCTCCTCTCCTGTGGCTTCCAGCAATTGATATTTAGAAGCATAGAGCCTCTGACTGTGGAGGCAGAGCACAGCCATAAATCTATACATTGCTTGATTATAAAACAAACAAACAACGACCAGAGGAAAACCCAACAACAACTCAAAGCAATGATGGCTAGTTTCCAAGCTGGACTTTGAAATGAGGAGAAGAAGGGCCCCAACCGGCTAGACCTCTTGGCAATTACACCCCCACATTGCTGCTCCTTCGCCATCCCATTAGCATGGTGTTCTTATCTGTTCTTGCTGCTCTGGCACCCAGTGGCGCCAGTTCGGGCTGGCACACTGCTGCGGCAAGGACTGGACAAAACAGGAGTCTCCACCCCAAACCACTTGCAACACTCAGGATAGGATGTGCAACCCCAAAGCACTGCATATGGATGAGCGATGCAACAGTCTTCATCACCTGTCTGGCATTGCATCATGTCGGAGTAGACAGCCTGGGATCGTGGGAGTGAATTTCAAGGAAACAATTAGCTACTTCTCGTTCCACCCTGGCAGAAACAAATAGCTCCTTTCAACAATATCTGATGGGAATGAAGGAACTCTGGGCTCGTGGTTGGGGAGGATGAGAAGGGGCTGTGAACCAGGACTATTCTGCAGCAGGTGTCAAATCAAATCAGATCCTAGACTGTTCAAAAATAAATTGTGTGTGTGTGTGTGTGGAATGCAGCCGAAAAAAGACTTAGGGCTCACCTATGCTGCACATTGGTTTGATACCAATTTAATAGGGACAGCTTCCCCCAAAGAATCTTAGTAGCTGGAGTTTGGAGAGGATGCTGAGAATTGTATTGCAAATCTATGGCGTGATCACAATTGGAATAGGGTGTGTTTTTTTTGGTCGCCCCAGCTCAAATAGGATAGTGTACTGTAGAGTTGGAAAAGTTCAGAAAAGGGCAACCAAAATGATCAAGGGGGTGGAGAAGGAAAGGTTGCAACGTTTGGGACTTTTTAGTTTAGAGAAAAGGCAAGTAAGAGATAAAATGACAGAAGTTTGTAGATTATGCATGCCATGGAAAAAATAGAGAGAGAGAGAGAGAGAGAGAGAGAGAGAGAGAGAGAGAGAAGATCCTCCCCCCCCCAGCACTGGAACTCATCGTGGGCATCTTTTGAAGCTGAGTGTTGGAAGATCCAGCAGTACATAGTTAAACTATGGAACTCACTCCCACAGGAGGCAGTAATAGCCACTACTTTGGATGGCTTTAAAAGAGGATTGGATACATTCATGGAGGACAAGGCTAGTTCTGAGCCTCCATGATCAGAGGCATTAATGCTTCTGAATGCCAGTTTCATGAAGCCACAGGAGGAGAAATTGTTCTTGTCTTTGGGTCCTATATGTAGGTTTCCCCAGGCATCTGGTTGGGCCCTGTGAGAACAGGATGCTGAACTAGATGGCAGTGTACCGTATTTTTCGCTCTATAGGACGCACCGGACCATAGGACACACCTTGTTTTAGAGGGGAAGAACAAGGGAAAAAAATTCTCCCCCTCTCTGCTCAGCGCCCCTTCAGCGAAGCGGCAGGAGAAACGGAGCCCCTTCCATTTCTCCTCCTGCTTGGCTGAAGAGTCTTGCTCTCCCGGCTTCAGCAAAAGGAACCCGAAGCCTGTGGAGCGCAGCGGGAACTCGCGCTTCGCTCCGAAGGCTTCAGGCGGCTATCCTTGAAGCCTGGTGCGCACCGACTCCTCTCGCTCTCCAGGCTTCAGCAAAAGCAACGCGAAGCCTCTGGAGCACGGAGGGAGTGCTCCCTCTGCGCTTCGGAGGCTTTGCGTTGCTATCGCTGAAGCCAAGGAGCCTGCATTTGCTCCATAGGACGCACACACATTTCCCCTTAATTTTTGGAGGGGAAAAAGTGCGTCCTATAGAGCAAAAAATATGTTATTTCCTGAAAATGTGGACACTGTTATCCCCTTTCCCTGCAGTCAATCCCTTCCAATCACTGGACTACAGAGGGTGGTGCTTCATGGTGATGAAAATGTTTGCGGTGCTTGCCCCCTCCCCCCCTTTTTAAACTCAGCCCCAAATGGAAAGAAAACAGGGGCAACTTCAAAGGCCGAGAGCACTGTAATTTCAGCAATCTCACAGGAGGAGCTTTAGATGAAGTCAATTGTCTTTCTTTGCAGAAGTGATGTCCAACCGAATGGAGGGGATGATGACCTCTTATACACCGCTTGCACCGCCACAGCAGCAGATTGTAGCGATGGATCAGAGCAGCTATGCCACTGACCCCTTCCAGCAAGGTCTCACACCACCACAAATGCCAGGTGACCACATGAACCCCTATGGTAAGACTCACTGGGAACCAGCTGCTGTTGGCATGTCCAAGGTAGAACATGGAAGCTTCGGTCTAGGATTCCTAAGCCCACACTCTTGAGAGGTCTCCCTGTCATTCTATAGGGTGGAAAGTCCTGGGAGCAATTTGATTCAGATGTTAAGATTAGATGCCGTTTGTATCCAAGGCATCGTTTTGGTCTTCTTCTGGAGGAAATAGAGTTCCTTCCACCAGGGTCCAAAACAAGCAAAGAGGGAAGATGAGTCTCCATTGAGCCTCTGGAAGCCTCTCCTTTCTGTTCTGCTTGTGCTGGACTCTACCAGAAAGACTTCTACTCCTTTATGTAGTATTTCAAAGCAAAGGCATTTCTGAATGAATAATTATGAGCCCTTTCAAGCTCCCTCATACTAGTAATGCCACTGGAAATGTAACAGGCTCTGAATTCTTCCCTTAACTTCCCATCCGCCCTCAACCTTCTCACCCAAAACCCCCCTAAATCTTCTTAGCTGGCCGGCAGAAGCCACACAAAGATACCAGGGCCCTCCTTAACCCTCTAGCTCAGGTTTTTGGGTTGCCACTATGATAGTGTTCTAAATGTCAGGGATCTTGGGAAATATAATTTCTTCTGGAAGGAAAACAAAAAACCAAGGGAGGCAGGAGGAATCTTCCTGCCGTCACTGCTGTCACCACAGCCCTTGTGCCTGTATTAACTGGTTTTTAAAACTAGCCCAGCAGCTTGCAAAATGGTTCAAAAGCTGACCATTTGCTTCTGGAGATGGTCCAGACTTGAACATTATTAGCTGTTTTACCTTTGACATCACAATGCCCTACTTATGTGATATATTGTCAATCCAGCATTCCTAGTAGGTCTCATGGGGATTTGGGGCATGCCTATAATATTTGTTTAAACTGTAACTCTCTGATGGAGGCCTTGGGATCTTCAGCTCTGTGAGGGAGGGGACCATGGGATATTCTCCAGAGAATTATTTTCACCTTCCCCAAACTCTGCTTCCCAGGATTCATGGCAGTGGCAGACTTTGGGGTCTCAAATTCCATGGTGCCCTGTTTGATGTCAGAATTCAGCCCTCCCCACTTCTCATGCTTTCTTCTAAATATTAGTTGAGGTGTCCCTGGTGGCGCCCCCAAGGCTCCTCACCCAGTGCAACCGAACCGGCTGCACTTCCCTAAATCTGCCTCTGTTCATGGGAAGGAGACAATGGAGCCCTCGCAGCCAAACTAGTATGAAGCCAACCAAAGATGCTTGCTTCATATTCTAAGGAGGCAGAAAAGAAACCAGCACCCTCAATAACCTGTCTCTCCACTACCTCATCATGAGGAATGCAAAGTCAGATGTGGTTTTGGCAGAAGGCTGAGTTATCACCTTGCTTATACAATTCCTTAGCAGTGCAAATTGATGTGCAGACCTTATCTCCTCAATCGTCACACAACAACAGTGTGTGGGGTGTAACATTTAAGATTCCCAATCAGGAGATGAAGGATTTGTGGTCGGAAGATCGCGACAGATCCGAGGCCACCTAGTCAGTCTGTGGGACTGAGCAGGCACCTGCTGTTCTATATTCCACACTGAGTCCACCAGGCCACATACTGCTGGTAAAATAATGACTCTTGCCTTGATGGATCAGACCAAAGGCTCATCTAGTCCAGAAAGCTTTCTCCTGCCACAGTGGAGGAACTGTGTGTTAAACTGGTAGGGGAGGTCACAGGGTGGACTGAAGAGTGGGCAGCTTCCATTAATGGAGCGAGGGAGCAAAAGCTTTGCTCTTCTCCCAGTTCCATATTTGCCATTGACACCATTTGATACCGCCATTCCTGGGATCCACAGTTTCCTGGGATGGAATGCAGAATCTCTTCTCTGTGACCAAACAGCTTCCCACAGATCGTTTACTCATGTCAGTTAGAAAAGGAACTTTCTCTTTTTAATTTTTCTTTTCTTTTTAAAGCCCTTCCTAATTGCTGCAGACTGCAATGCAAACAAGTCCTTGGCAAATCCTCACCTCTTCTCCACCCTCACAATGCAGTCACTAAACTCTGCAGTGATTAGGAGCCCAAAGAAATAAAGCTTTGGAGTTGCTGCCAAATGTTAGTGCCACTCAGAGCCAACCCATTGAAAATAATGGATGGGACTAACTTAGACTCACCGGGCTGGGTTTAATTAATCCAGTACACTAGCGGAAGCCAGTGCAAGTACTCACACTAGTGCAATATCCCTTTCCCCACCTTTCCTACCGTGTAACCCCACACCTCCCCTAAATCCTTTGCCAGGACTGTACCATTCCAGACTGCTTGTCTGGAATGCTGAAGAAAATTAGCCTGAGAGGGAGCAGGGTTTTAGGCTAGCTTTCTCCCTAATGGGCTCCATTGCTGCATACAGGGAGAATTTTTGCTGTGTTTGCTCAAACATGAGATTTCCTCCACCAACAGTGATATAGCACATGAAAAATAACACTGGTTACACTGGTTTCCACAAGAGGGGCAGCTGCCTCCCCTTTACGGTGGATGAACCATAATCTCCAGACACTTGGCTTTCATTTTGTTTTTAATGAGTTAGACTGAATTCACATAGCAGTTTATTCTGTTTCCCGGATGTTTCAATAATTGTCAGTTTCCACATTATACCGTATTTACTCGAGTCTAATGTGCCATCCAATCTAATGCACAGCTCAATTTTCAGAACCTTGAAACAAAAAAAAGTATTTGCTGGCGAATGTAAATGTGCCATCGAATCTAATGCACACCTTCATTTTCGCAAAAAATAATTTGGCCAAAAAAGGTGAGCACTAGATTCGAGTAAGTACGGTATTTGAGCTTTAGTATAACATAAAACACTTCTCAAAATACAGTGGAACGTAGCACAAGTTTAGCACTAATTTCCATGTTATTTGCAAATAACACGGGGAATGAGTATTAAACTTGCCATATTATGTGGCAGCGCCAGAAGTACCGTATTTTTTGCTCTATAAGACGCACCAGACCACAAGACGCACCTAGTTTTTGGAGGAGGAAAACAAGAAAAAAAATATTCTGAATCTCAGAAGCCAGAACAGCAAGAGGGATCTGGCTTCTGGGATAGCCTCTTGCTGTTCTGGCTTCTGGGATAGCTGTGCAGCCTGCATTTGCTCCATAAGACGCACACACATATCCCCTTACTTTTTAGGAGGGAAAAAGTGAGTCTTATAGAGCAAAAAATATGGTACTTCTTACATTTCATGAAAGCTCAAATACAAGGTGGGGAACTGTTAGGGGAATGTCAGATTAAACTGCCCTGTGAATTCAGCCAAAGTTTCTAGCATTTTCAGAACTTTTACTCTCCCTGTCCACCAAAAATTCCTGCAGATGCCCCCAGCCATGCCCATGGGAAAATAGCATGAGAAAGAGAAAGGGAGAGAGGAGGGGAATTAGCATGTCAGGCTGACCTTGGCATACTCATGTTCTGCAAAAGGGGTATTTTTCATGTAGGGGCAGCAATTAAGCATGAGATTTCCCTCCAAATGCAGTGTGAAGTGGCATGGCTCAAGAAAATCCATATCACGTTATTCTGCTGTGTGTGCAGATGGGCTTCCATTGCATGAGGTGATAAGGGAACCCCAGGTCTCTTTCTCTGAGTGAGCAATTCAGCGTGTACTAATGTGCTTGTGTTGCTGTTTTTTGTGCCTCACAGGGAATGACTCGATTTTCCACGACATCGACAGCGATACCTCTCTAACTAGCTTGAGCGACTGTTTCCTGGCCTCCTCAGAAGTAAACTCCATGCAGGCCAGGGTCGGAAACCCAATTGACAGGCTGTACTCTATGCAGAGTTCTTATTTTGCCTCATGAAATTCAAGGGAAAACAAGGGGGAACCCTGAAAAGAATGCCCATCTTCACAGATGACTCCCCAAACCCTCACGTGCCCCCTGATTTCTCAGCTCAACTCTTACAGCCATATTTTCCTCAGCTCTACCTTCATGCTGACTTCAGGCTCTGTGACAACAGGAGTGTTAAATTAAGAGAGACTTTCATTTTTTTTTTAAAAAAATGAAATTTCAAGGCTGCTGCCAGATCATCCACAGAAATAAATAAATAAATATCATGGCACTAGCATTGAGCTCAGGAGGAACTTGGCGACGCCCAACCACATGGCATCAACAGCCCTCCATTTTGATTCCGCCATCGCAAAGGAAAGCAAGATGAACACCATGAAACCTATTAACCTTTTGGAGCCTCTCTCAGATGCCTGGAGCCACCAACATCACCGCCATTTTGAGGGGGGGTATTGACCCATGCAGCAAAAAAGGTCGGAGAAACATGTTAGTTGTGGACCAACAGCCAACCGGACTGTGAGACCTTTTCCTGTAACAGTGGCTCCCAAGCAAATAGTTCCTCTTTCCTGTGTTCCACGCCCCCCTTTCCTTCCCCGCCCCATAAAAGCCCATAGACTGGTACATTAGTTTATAGCCTTTGTACTGTATGAAACTGGGCGAGAGAAAGGGCAGGGGGGAGATGAGTAGCTGGTGAAAAGTAAGACTGTGGAGTGAGACAAAGAGCGAAGGCTCATGTCATAATGATAGTATTTTAAATAAATGACGAAGTAGATGCATGAGTTAGTGGGGAGGGTTTCATTTAGATTAGTAGTAACATTTTGTTTTTTAACAAAAATGAGCAAAAGGTTCTTACGAGACACACAGTTTCATTTAACTTCATTTACTGATATGAGCACAAAACATTAGGGTGGGTATTCTTTATTTTTAAAAAATGTAATATAACTCATTCTCAAATTCTCCACTTTCCTCCCCCCCCCCACTCATGTGATTGGCAGGCATCTGTTGGGTGTTCCTTATGTTTATATCTACTTGACAGATATATGCAGCGCTCCGTTGTCCCAATCTGGGTTAATTAGGAAGGTCTTTGAGAGAGAGAGAAATCTGTCATGTCCCTTGGGACCCTCCTGAAATGTCAGTCGAGTCACTGTAGAAAAAGCAATGCTGGGGGGGGGTTGTAGTTCAGTGTCAGAGCATCTGCTTTGCATGCAGAAGGTCTCAGGTTCCCTGGCATCTCTAGACAGCTGGGAAAAGCTCCTGTGTGAAATCCTGGAGATCAGTGACCAATCAGACTGGATGGTACTGAGTTAGATGGGCCAACAGCAGCTTCCTATGTCCTCATCTTTGTTCCTATGGCTTTTCCCCAAGCCCTTACTCAGCCTTAATGAACTCCAATCGTTCAGTTACTACAGATTCACATGGACCTATAGATAGCTGAAACTCAGGTTTCAGCATCTGCAATACAAGCTTATGCATGTTCGCTCAGAAATCAGTCCCACTACTATATTTGATTCTACACACTACAGTGTGGTGTAGTGGTTAAGAGTGGGAGTCTCGTAATCTGGGGAACCGGGTTCGCGTCTCCGCTCCTCCACATGCAGCTGCTGGGTGACCTTGGGCTAGTCACACTTCTCTGAAGTCTCTCAGCCCCACTCACCTCACAGAGTGTTTGTTGTGGGGGAGGAAGAGAAAAGGAGATTGTTAGCCGCTTTGAGACTCCTTAGGATAGTGATAAAATGGGATATCAAATCCAAACACTTCTTCTTCTTCTTCTTCTTCATTGGTTAGATCAGGGATGGGGAAACCTATGGCCCTCTGTTTGTTGGACTACAGTGCCCATCATTCCTGAGCACTGACCCTGTGAGCTAGGGGCTGATGAGAGTTGGAGTCCAGCAACATCTGGAGGACCACAGGTCCCCCATCCTTGAATCTATTAAAACTGGTTGGATCAATGAAAAATGCACCCTTGATTAATCAGGTTGCAGGTAACAGGTCTTTAATTTGTTAATTTTTAAAAAAAATTAATTTAACCAAAAAACAACCACCCAGCAGGTAATGTGATATCTTATTGGAAGCATTCCTTCCATGTATATCAGAGAGGAAAGAATACTTCTTCTCAGATGTGGTGTCTGTTTTGCTGGATGTGTGAGTTATGAAAAAAACACACCAAAGGGTGTTTCCTTCTTGAACCAATCAACGTTTTTCCTCATATGCATATTTCTGCATATTTTATTTATTAATTGATTCTTTAGCTGCTACCATTCATTGACTAATGTTTCTCTTACTGGACTACAGCCCTAGTTGAATGCTGCCTACTGAAAGAGGACTTGGTAGAGCCAAAAACAAATGAACCAATTCAAACCCTACACAGAATGGAGGAAGGGTCCCAAATGTTACTGTAGTCTTGACCGATTCCCCTTTAATCATAGCACTTTTAAATGAATCTGAAAACAGCAATGAAAGCTATCATTTAGTTGTTGCTATAATGAGAAAGAACACGAGAATGGGCTCACTGATGAAGACCAGTTAGTGTTTTCCGGCAGTGGTGTGGAAAGTAGGACACCCAACAGGAGGTAGATCTAGAACCAATGGCAAAGAGAATCGCCTCCTGACAGGCTGTAAGTCAGGAATCAGGCCAGTGGGGACTGCCCAAGGGCAGACTCGGGTTAATGGGGCAGCACCCCTTTTGCCCAAATAAACCAGCCTCTACTGGGCCCCAAGCTGTTGGATTATCTGGTGGTGGCAAGACAACCATTTACATTTTTCTGCAATGCCACCGAAGCAATGTTGCATCAGGAATGGGAATTTAAAATGGACGGTGGATGGTGGAACCAGGTTATCCATGGACATACATGCTCAGAGAGTGGCTGTGTTGGTATCTTGCAGCAAAAAAACCTTCCCACACCTTTATTGTATTGTGGCATGAAAATGTCATGAGCATGGGCAGGAGTCGAGGGAGAGGGGAGTTACAGGGACTGCCACACACACCTCTTACTCATCCAATAACCTAACAACATAGGAGCCCTCATGTTAGCTATCCCTACATGAAAACGGACAGAAGGCCTACAAAGGCTGCATTCGCCCCATACATTTAAAACACTATGATACAATTTTAAACAGTCACAGCTTCCCGGAATGAATTCTGTAGAGCTGGCCACTATTCCCCTCCCAAAGCTCCAATTCCCAGTTTTGCCCAAAGAGAGATTGGCTCTTAAACCACTCTGGGCACTGTCATTCTGTGAGGGGAGTGGGGGGGGGGTCTCCTAACTGTCAGCATCCTGGACAAACTAGAGCTCCCAGAATTCTTTAAGTGAAGGCAGAACACATGAACAGCAGTGCCAGAGCCAATAAAAAGGAAGAACCAATGGCAGGCGGAGCCAATTAATTCTAGTTTTGTTGCAACAAAACTCCCTGGTGAGTTCCACAAGGGCAACCTTGAGGCAAAGGAAGAGGAGGAAATTGACAAGTAGTGCCAATGGAGGGCAGGCAGGTGGAGGGGCGGGCTAAGGGCAGACAGAAGTGGGTGTGGCAGTGTCCCATCCCATTCCAGCCTGCACTTCATCCAAACATTGTCCTGCCCTCTGCCCTCCTAAGCTTTCTATGGAAGTCACTGAGAATGAAGAAGCCCTGAGTTCTGTCTCTTGGTAACACAAAAATATCACAGAGAACATGGAATGTAACTGACTTTTCTATGAAGGGAGACACTATCCTTTCAACTAAGTGTCAATGTGGAGCCAAGCCAGTTCTGTATTGCCCTTCCACACCTACAGTATTAATGCGCAAAGATCATTTCCCCTTTTATTTTGTGGCAGGAGTTATCTCCCCCGGGAATGTGATCATTGTGTGGTTTTAATCTGGAGACCTTGTGGTCAAAGGTTCTAAAGTAGACCTTTGACCTCTTCTTGATTTGGGATTTATTATTGTACCATCAAAGCAAAATGCTGATCATCAAATCAAAAGAAAAGAAAAGAAGGAAGCAGGAAGGACAATCTGACAACACACTGAAGTAGATAAAAAGAAAAACATTTTGCATGACCAAGGGAAAGCACAAAAAAATGGTTGTTCACCTTTACATGCTATGCCAAGGGCAGAAGTCTCATGTCAACCGTTTGAGCTCTATTCATACTGGCAATCCCCCACCCCCACTTTGGCTCAAACAAACTAGGTTGAAACCTGGGTTGCTTCTTTGGATGGGTGGGGGGCGTGCTCTGTGCTGCAAGCAGCAGTCACATGCAGGCAATTAAGAAAAATATGGGGTTTCAATGTCCACTTTAAAAAAGAGAGAGGGAAAGGGAGATTTGTTGTTGCTGAGGAAGAGCATTTAAAATGAATCAAAACATGATTTCCCTCAAAAGTCTTGACAAATTGGATGCTGCTTCTTTCTTCGGTGATCACTCATAGCCGAGTAAGATTGCCTTCCATGAACACAGTCTTAACAGTGGGTCCGAAAGTGACTGTGGAGGCCAATTCTGGATCCACACGTCCTTCCACATTGGGGACATTGGTTTCCGGGCGGGAGTTGATCACAGTGAGGGTTTGCCAAGCATTCCTTCCTCTTAGCACGTTTCTCCCTTTCGTCCTGAGTTCAAGCATCTTCGAAGTCCACGGCACCTTTGGTAAAGGCTGTTGTGCAATTGGAGCACTCGCAGGCCAGTGTTTCCCAATTGTCAGTGTTTATACTACCTTTTTTAGATTTGCCTTGAGAGAGTCTTTAAACCTCTTTTGTTGACCACCAGCATTACGCTTTCCATTTTTGAGTTTGGAATAGAGTAGTTGCTTTGGAAGATGATAACCAGGCATCTGCACAACATGACCAGTCCAACGAAGTTGATGTTGAAGAATCATTGCTTCAACACTGTACACTGGCATTACTTCACCTGTCTTCCCAAGTGATATGTAAAAAATTTTGGAGACACCATTGATGGGATCTTTCCAGGATTTGGAGATGGCATTTATAAGTGATCCATGTTTCACAAGCATAGTAAGGTTGGTAGTACAATGGCTTTGTATTCTGGTTTTCCTGCAAATGTCCTGGTCCTCAAACACTTGGCACTCAGAATGAGGAATGGAGGAAAGTTGCTTATTAGCATAAAGTTATATCAACTTCCCCACTACTCATGGATACTTTTCTGTTGAGGGTTGGTATCTACAGGTTCAACAGAAAGTGCTTCATACTGAGTCAGACGACTGGTCCATCTAGCTCAGTATATTCTACACTGATTGGTAGCAGCTCTGCAGGGTTTCAGGCAGGGTTATATGCCCAGCATACCCTGGAGATGCTGGGGATTGAACCTGGGACCTTATGAATGCAGAGCAGATGCTCTGCCACTGACTAGTTTCATAATACACCAAGTAGCTTAATAGTCATTCCATGTCCTGAGAGAACTCTGGAAATTGTATTTTGTCAGAGAGGCCACAGATCCAGAAGACCTACCCCAGGATTTTGTAGGAAGCCATACTTATAAGGCCAGATACAACAGTCACAAATTTGACATGCAGTATTCCCATACGTCAGTGGGGACTAATATGCTGCCCCCTAGGTATTTGTACTCCAATTCCTGACCACTACCCATTCTGACCACTGCCCGTTGTGGCTGCTGGGGCTAACGGGAGTTGGCATCCAACAACATCTGGAGGGCAGCAGGTTCCCCAGTTTTGCCCTATGTAAACAGCATCCGGTCGCTTGATTGGTCCACAACTGAACAGATGTTCTTCCATGTGGACCTCCCTCACTAATTCTATTTGTGGAGAACTTTGAATTTCCTGCATTTGTAAATGGAAGTAATGAGCCACATCCATTGGATTGTATATTTGAGTTTTCCTTTTTAAAAGAACACTCTGTTCCAGAGCACAAGTAATGCAGCAGGGACGCGAAAGCCATTCTTAGTGTCATGTCTAAAAAATGCTCTTCCTCTTGTGTTCATTCTAGACCAGGGATAGGGAACCAGTGGCTTCACAGTTACTGTTGGTCTTCAACTCTCATCACCCCCTAGCCAGCATGGCCAGTGGTCAGGGAGTTGTTCACTAACAACATCTGTAAAGTCGCATTCTCCTCACCTGTGTCTGAGGGTATGTTAGGAGCCATATTCTAGGTGTTTCCCCCCAAACATTTGAGTCTACTATGCCAAAAATGAATTCATTGTTTGCCAAATAAGGGTTATCAGAGGACACCATCTAGCACATAGTAACTTCCTATGGCATGGGCTTGATACACTGACAGTTTTAACAGTATATCAAATGGTGAGGAGGCTTTTTGCGTGTGTGTGCATGTGTGTGAATGCACGCATGCACACACACACCCCAACACATATAATGCAGTTTTCTGATCTGGCACAGAAAAGTCTCATTGCCACTTCTTCTGATGATACAACTAAATTCCCCTCTTTATCCTGAAGCATAGAGAATGTGAGTACCATAACTAAGGTCTAAAGTATATATAATATTAAAGATATCCTTTGTTTTGTATTCAGCAGCCTCTGTGAGTCTGTGGGGGAGTTTAAATCTTTCTCTCCCTGTACCATCTCCCACAAAAACCTGCCCTCTGTAACTGCTAGTTGCTTTACAAGGTGCCAATGGAGACTTGCCTTGAAAGGCAAGCAGCAGCTTCAGAGACATGGTTTTCATCAGGATTGTGGGAAGGATAAAAAGATATTACCCTGAAGTGTCAATGTTTCCCAGGCATTGCAATGGCTGCTACTTACATTAAAAAACACCATGCATGCTAGTTACATTTGCGACACTGACGCCATGTTTAATTTGAGGCTAAGAATCTTGCTTTGCTTACATTTCTGAGATATATATTGTTTCTAAAAACTTGAACTCACTGAAACAGATCCAATTGTACACTTTGCTGAAATGTTTTAAGCAGCTTATATTTAGGATGCTGGAGGCATCCTAAATACTGGAATTGATAACCCCTAGCAAAGTCCTTAAGCTATAAGCAGGCCCGCCAGATGTGGCTGCACTACAGCTCCCATCACCACTGGCCATGCTTGCCGGGGCTGATGGGAGTTGTAGTTCAACAGCATCTGGAAGGCCACAGGTTCCCCATACCAGGCTTATAGTGTTATATCCAATGCTAGTCCTACATAGAGTAGATCCATTGAAGTTGGTGGGTATGACTAATTTAGGTTTATTAATTTCTATAGCTCTACTCTACTTGAGTAGAAATTAGTTTGGTGTACAACCGCTGCTTAGTATACAGATGGAAAACCTGTAAAATGAGGATGCCTCTCCTGTTGCAGGGCACATAAAGTGTCCCTTTATGTATTTCCAAAAAAAGAGGAATCACACACACCTCAAAAGGATAAAAGAGGACACAGATTTGCATAGTATTTGTATATGCATAATTTATATGCATAAACCAAATTTAGAAACAAGGGCTATAATTTAAATGGAAATGTGGTACCTCTCGCCCTAGCAGGGGAAACTGAGACCAGGTGATCTGTGTGCTTGCTTGGTCAGCTGTCTAGGTGTTCATTGTTGATGGGCCCCTGATGCTATCCCATCTGATGGCACTTCATCTCAGATTTAGACAGAGAATCCCTTCAAATAAAGGAAACCTTTAAATATGATAATGATGATTATTAATTAAATCTTTACACTGCTCTTCATCTGAAGTTCTCAGGGTGACTCACAGCATAAAAAGACAAAATATATAATAAAAGCAAGAACAAAAATAAAGCAAACAAACACATCCCACAAACACATTAAAAAAGGCATAGAATATTAATCATCCAAAGATCTGGTTGAAGAGGAGCATTATTGTCTGGCTCCTAAATATGTATAATGAGGGCACCAGGCAAGCCTCCCTGGGGAGAACATTCCACAAACAGGGAGCTACTGCAAATGGATATATGTCCTCTGTGGATTAGGACACCTGACCAGCCTAAAATGTTTTTCTGTGGTGCAGACTTTGCTTGTCATTGTTGCGGCAAAGCAAGGTGTCTTTTTATTTTTGAGCATTGCCATAATAGCAGGGAGCTCTGGTTGGTTGATGGGCTAAGACCAAAAGTGATCCCTCTCCAAGCAGAAAATCTGAGCAGTCAAAGAGGAGGATAATGGCAGGTCAGAAGGCATTCAGGCACTGAAACCACCTCAAGAACCTTCCAAGAGTTCCTAGATGTTGTAATCTCTTGGAGTTCTTTACACCCAACCCTCACGTTTTCAATCCCAACAAACAAATATCTTCCCTTTTTTTTTTTTGCAGGGGTAAGTTCCACCATTTGAAGTTCCCCCTCCGTGAAGCACAAAGAAGCAATGTAAAGAATAGAATAGAGTAGAGTAGAATAGAATAGAATGATGTACTATGTGTCCCTCTGAGACCACCACCCTGACATAGTCTTCAGTCTCCAAGAATTTGTTTAAAGACTAGGTGTGTGGAGCCCCTTATTAGCCTTTGGAGACCTTTATTTCAATATATACATAACTGCTTCCCAAAATGTATCCACCTTCAGAAATAAGAGAGAGAGAGAGCTCTATCCCTCATCTGCAACCCCTGGTTCCTTTATCATTCTGTGGGTTTGTGTTGTCCTTCCTTCAGCCAAATTCTGCCTTAACTCAGAATTCTATATCCTGAATTAGAATGTGCATTCTACTGCTGTGTCCAGTTAATTTACTTCTTTTTCTTCAGTGGGAGAGTTAGGGTAATTTTAACCTCTGGACATAGGTGACACCCACCCCATGAACTACATGCCCCCCAAATGGGAATTGTAGTTTACCCCTCAAAGAACTACAATTCCCAGCACTCTTAACAAACTCATCATTCCCAGGATTCTTAAGGGTAAGCCATGTGCTATAAACATGCTTTAAATGCATGGGGTAGATGCAACCTTAATGGTCTTACGAGGAGCATCCCTCTAGACTGCATTGTGCATGACTTCACACATTTCAAAATGTGGTAAGCCAGCCCTGGGGACCCTCCTGTTCATCCTCCTGAGTGGATCCATAGGATTCTGCCAGAAAGTCCTGCACCACTGTCTCCGCTGCCCATGTAACAATGCACATGTATGCATTGATAAAAATACAAAAAAGCAACCTGGATTTGATTGCATGTTTTATTTGATAAGTGTTGGGTGTTTTGTTTTTGTTTTGCAGTGTTTTATCACTGTGTATATGTAGCCCTCTAATATGGAGCACTGGTAAAACACTACATGAAAAGGATCTGGATATAAGCATACGTACAGTCACATCTCAGTCTCTACTCTTTTTGCAATCTTTTATCAATGCACAGAAGTAAAACTGCGCAAAAATCACCTCGATGCATCCATGTATAGAATCACAAAAAGATTGCGCTTTTTTGCAGTGTTTTATCAGTGTGAATATGTAATTTGGAAGTATGGGAATGGGGAAAGGTGATGAAAGGCCTAGAAAGCTGCAGAAACAGGTTTATGCAAAGTACAAAATTCAGAAACAAAAAGAAAACAGGAATCAGTGGAGGTTTCCTAATGCATCCATTCCATTTTAGAAATAGGACCAGGGAATCCCAGAACTCCAAAAATCCATGGATGAATTTAAACAAGAAGACTGTCAGAGGTATTCCTGTATAGAAGTTGCTTCGTTGAACCACAAATGGTTCAAAGTCAGGCAGTTGCCTAGGTGCTATTAAGGGCATCAGACAACTCTGATCCATGGACATTATTCACTTAAAAGCTTTCTTCTACAGAAGTCCCATTGAAATGAATGGACACGTGTGTGCATGCTCCTGTGCAGCTCCTCTTCATTTCAATGGAGCTTATGTAGAACCCATATGAATTAACAGGATGGGAGAAGCACCAAAACTGTTTAGGCTGGACTCTAGTAGTCTCACCTTTCTGCCGGACTTTGGCTGTGGTTCTCCATTGCATGGGGGCTGGATTAGACAACCTTTGGGGTTTCTTCCATCTCTGCAAGGATTCTATGATTTTTAACAGAATGAAAGCATTTGCTGAGAAACCTTGACAGGCCAAGCTCAGAGATCCAACTGGGTTTCCACCTTTCATCAATAGTTTGAACAGCAAACTTTGAATCATAAATAATAATTTAGAAAAAAGGGGGGTACACACCTCCCCACCATCACCGCACATTTTCTTTAGCTCATATGGCTGCATTACTTGTATATTTATATATTCTGTATTTATGTTACCAAAATGTAGTATTTTGTAGCTGTTCCAGTTTGTTTAACTTGTAAGATAATGATGCTGATGCTAATGATTCTTAATATGGTCTCCCATCCCTAGGCCACTTCCCCTTTCAAACATAGTTCCTAACCCCACCCGCACCCCTTCCAAGCTCTGTTGGTTCTCTCCCACCAACATCAAGGTTGCAGATTGGACATTTTGTTTTTTATTTAATGACTTACCCTTTCTTAAATTATTTATTAGTGTTTTTGTTGGGCTTCATTTTGGTTTTTTGGTCCCCCCCCCTTCCAACTTTCACACTCCGCCCCCATCTCTGCCGCTGTCAACTGGCAGTTAAATGATGTGATTACTAGACCTTGTGTTTGTTTTTCCTACAAAAGAGAAAGAGAACGAAACACTTCAGTATATTTGTAAATAAAAGCTACCTGTAAATGAAATGGGATGTTGCTTTTGGAGTGAATTCCCCTCCACCCACTCACTGCATTTCACAATGAAAAAGACACTTATCACTCACTGGTGTGCAGGAAGTTCTGTGTTCAATTCCTGACATCTCTAGTGACAATGGACCCCAGCTTGGGCTATGGATCTGCACGAGTCCTTACAGAGCAGTAAGCCAGTCAAAGCAGGTAAGTGAGTGTAGGTTGGCTCATCCCCCCCCCCCCACCTCCATGTAGAATTTGAACCATTGGGGCACTAAGTTCTACAAAAATCATTCTTAAATATGATATTTAAGGTTTTCCCTATGAATGAGTAAACTTGTTGATTTCAGATTCTCATTTCCCTTGCCTTTGTTCTCCACACTGCCACATCAGTTTGCGAAAAATAAAAAATTAAAGTCTTCAGGAAATTTCATCAGCATTTCAGTGTGATTTTCTCCTAGTTTGCAGTTTTTTGTATGCAATTTCCCCTAATATGCAAAGCCATTTCCCCTAATATAATGCATTTGGTATATTATTTTCACAAATATATGGATTTATTTACACAAGTATATGCACTTTTTTGGTACACATTATTGCAAAATTTTGGGAAGAGCAAATTTTGAAGGATCTTGGGTTTTTCCCCATCTGAAGTTGTCAGCTCCCCCATAAACCCCTTCCCACCCCAATGCCAGCTCTTATGCCTTTACCACTAGTTTGAGTCAAAGTAGCTAGTAGATCATGAGTAGGCAAACTAAGGCCTGGGGCCCGGATCCAGCCCAATCGCCTTCTCAATCTGGCCTGTGGAGGGTCCAGGAATCAGTGTGTTTTTACATGAGTAGAATGTGTCCTTTTATTTAAAATGCATCTCTGGGTTATTTGTGGGGCATAGGAATTTGTTCTCCCCCCCCAAAAAAAAACATAGTCCAGCCCCCCACAAGGTCTGAGGGACAGTGGACCGGCCCCCTGCTGAAAAAGTTTGCTGACTCCTGTAGTAGATGATCAAATTTACCTACCTGCCATGACCATTTTTACCTGCTGATTTGGACGCATGTTTAAAGCAGCAGGTTGTTTGCCCAGGTACCGTACATGTTCATATGAGTTGAGATGGCTTAGAGGTCTTTTACTTGCTTATGGTAGGCATACTATGTGACCCTGAAGAGCAGCAAACAAGCATATAGCGCACCAAGGTATACAAAAGCAACATTCTTCTGCCTAACAACAGAAAGTCATAATTTTCACTGTAGGAAAGGTGGGGGGAAAACCCCAACCAACTGCAAATTAGGTGAGGAGGGAAAATATCCTTTCTGGTACAGTGGTACCTCGGTTTACAAACACTTCGGGTTACAAACACTTCGGGTTACAGACTCCGCTAACCCGGAAGTAGTACCTCGGGTTAAGAACTTTACCTCAGGATGAGAACAGAAATGGCAGACCAGCGGTGCAACGGCAGCGGGAGGCCCTATTAGCTAAAGTGGTACCTCAGGTTCAGAATGGTTTTAGGTTAAGAACAGACCTCTGGAATGAATTAAGTTCATAACCAGAGGTACCACTGTATTTTTAACCAGTGACCCAAATTTCATGGTAAAAGCTCTAACTTGAGGGTGGGTGAGCAGAAGCTTGTGCGGTCAAATGGCCCCAAACTCGGGGGGGGGGACTTATAAATGCTTGTATTCGCTATGATGTGGGCAGAACTGTACCCTCTATCGCAGCTCATCTAGGCTACACACCCCAGGCAAAGGTGTCCCAAGAGGAGCTGAGCTCAGAACAAGGCTTACAGACAGAATTTATACCTTGCCCTTTGGATGGAGTAGTCTCACAGAGAAACGTACAGAAATCCATGATTCTAGTCCTAAGGCTGAGGATCTAGAAAGGCCTGACATGAGGAATAGGAGGGAGGAGGAAAAAGGCATGCTCAAGCACAAGTTATTCAGCTTAACAGCTCTTCACATTGATAGTCAATGTCAGTGGCAGTTTTGGCTGCCTTGCTCTAGATTTGATTTACAGTAATATTTGCATTCTGCTTTCCCAGCAATAATGCTGAGCTCAAAGCAGCACGCAAGAATAGCAAAAGCATTGCAAATTAGCAAACAATCAGATCAAAAGCCCAACAACCTATAAATAAGGCTTTGAAAAACCTAATTCATCACACAATTAATACAAAGGCACTATGATTCAAAATATCATTAATGGCTGCTGAGCATCAGCCCTGTGCCAGTTAACATACTCTCTCTGGGAAGCACTCCCCACCCCATTCAAACCCAGGAACAAAGCAACTGGAATCCAGGTCAGGAGAACCAGGCAGCTCCTGACACGCAGTCCTCTCCCCAGACTACTGACTTGGTGGAAGGTAGAATCCTCAAATTGTTTGGGCAGATAGTTGGAGAAGCTGAGATGAGGCCAATAGTGCAAAATCTGGGTGGTCAGTTGAGAACCTTGAAGGACTTATGGAACTGTAGAGTTGGAAGGGATCTCAAGTGTCATCTCATCCAAACCTCTGCAATTTACGAATCACAGCCAACAGACCTCTATCATGTGACCATCCAACCTTTTCCTAACTTTTAGTCGGAATCTCCATTCTTGTAATTTGATTCCATTGGTATCTGAAGCAGCAGAAAACAAGCTTGCTTCATCACCTATGTAGCTGCTTCTCAGATATTTGAAGATGGCTGTCATATCACCTCTCAGACTTCTCCAGGCTAAACATACCCAGCTCCATTGATGCCAAGGCTGCCACCTGGATGACAGACCTCTGCTCCTGTGTTTGATCAACAAACATGATATATTTATTGAATTTATCATATTGTGCCATAGGAAGCGATCATAGATCCATTCTCCACATCATGAGAAGCACCACTAGTTTCTGTGAAAGGCACAAGACCAGGCCAGGATGGTTATTTCTTGGGTCAGTTGGCAACCTTAGTGGTATGAAAAAAGGGGAAGGAGAAGACATAAATGAGACTGAGCTCCAACAATGATTAATCAGCAGCATCCTGTTGTTGGTGTTGTGCTTATTTCTTCAGTGTCAACTTACTGGGAATGAAGACTGATTCACACCCTACAGCTGTACTGCACAAACGGACGGGTAGTTTGAAAGCAAAACACATGGGAGAAAATGTCTGGAGATGAGGAAAAATACCCTGGCTAAGGTGGTGCACCTGAGTATTCTATTCCCCTTCCTCACTGGGAGCATCTTGGGAAATCAGATTATCCTTGAATGCAGAGTTGAATCACCCTTTCAGAAGATCTGTCTTAATTGCTAGTGCCTTATCTTAATTCCGAGGATGCCCACTCATTTTCCTCCACCCCTTTTATCAGCCAGGCTGCTGCTCAGAGGGACACCAGCCTGAGGCAAAAAGGGCTGTCACCCCAAATAACGATGAAAAATCAATTCTGTTCATCTGGAAGGTTAAGCAAAAAACAAAACAAAGCTAGACCCACTGAAATGAGGGGGGGTGAGGGAGAGACTTGATCAGTGAGCCTGATTGTCTGTTTAATCCCTATCTTCATGAGTGAGAGGTCTGAAAGGGAGCTAGGTACCCCATCACCCACAAGCTTAATATAAAGGCATGTGAGCCCAGTGTACATTTGCAACTAGGGATGGTGAAATCTGACAATTTCAGTACATTTCCCCAATCTTAAGATCAGTTCACTTTTCCATATCAGTTTACAAAAAGAAACAGTCTTGAAAATTAATCTGCATTTGATTGCAATATTTTCCTAATATATAATCCCCCCCCAGTGCTTTCCCCCAATCTCATGCCTATTATTATTATGGAGATATGAAAGGAACATTTCGTACAAAGATTTCCATAATAAAAGACAAAAGTGGAAAGGACCTAACAGAAGCAGAAGACATCAAGAAGAGGTGGCAAGAATACACAGAGGAACTATACCAGAAAGAAATGGATGTCTCGTATACCCGACTCACGAAGAGTCGGACACGACTAAACGACAACAATTATTATTATTTTAAATTCCTCACCCTAAGGTCCCAGGATAGGTTACTACATTAAAATATAATATTAAAAATAGTTTAAAACAACTTATACACACTTAACCCAAATACAGACGTTTCTGTACACGCCTGTATGTTTTTTTGTACATGATCCTTGCCTTGAGAACTGCATTGCTACATTTGGAGCAAGGCAAATTTTGAAATATGGCTATGCTGCAGTTAGTGTCTCATTCTGGAAAGTGCAAAGAAAGTTGGGTCACCTTTAAATGTGAACTGAACCACATTTCTCCATTGTCCCTGTTTGCAAAACCGCATTCTTCAAGATTTGGCATGGATTGTGCTGAGCAAAAAACACACAAGCCTTACTTGTCCTGGGAACATGTTTGAATGACATATTTACTGCAATTAAGTTGGTCTGGGTCAGCCCAGTGCCTGGACGTATGAGAGACCAGTTGGAAATCTACATGAATTTCACGTAGGGCTGCATGGAAATGTTGATTTCAGTTTTTCTCCATTTTACCATTCTTCAGTTCAGTTCTCCACATTCCCACCTCAACTTGGAATTTTTTTATTTTAAAAAGTAATCATTTTGCTGCAAATAATATCCGAATATATACCATTTTTGCAAGCAATTTAGCCTAATGTACACTATTTTTGCTAAACCATTTTCACTAATGTAATGCATAAGTCTATGTTAAGTGCATCAATCTGCGCATTTTTTATGCACGCTTGACCATAGCATGTACATTTTGGAACACATTACTTGCCTGGAGAACTGCACTGCAAATTTCAGAGAATGCAAATTTCAAAAAAGACAGCCATCTTTTGATTCAAAACTGGTTTCATAAAGCGCATATTAGGTATGCTTTTAAATGTGAATTGAACTGTTTCTATCTCCATCTCAAGCTCCATGACAGATCTAAGGCAGGATATCGTAGTCAGGGATGAGCTGGATGAAAGAGAATTAAAATTAGGTCTGTATAAATTATGCAACTCAAAAGGCATTTATTTTGCATTATTAGCTCTGTTCATTGGGTGGGAGGGTGCAGGGTGAGGTCTCCCCACCTGACTGCTAGAAATCCCTTTCAAACTTCCCCCACTTCTTTGCTCATATCTGATCTCTTCTTGGATTGTTTGCATGCTCCCAAGCCCCTTTTCATGCCTAGAGATCTAGCTGGGGTGCAGGGCAGTTGTAATGAATAACTAAGGTCCTCTGCATATTGAATTCTGTGCCAGGTACCAAACCTGTTTCAGGATGCTCTGTCTTCAGAGGTTTTATCTAGCATAACTCATATACCTTCAGGCCAATCTTCACAGCCTTAAGGACAAAGGGCTCTTCTTTGTAATAAAAAAAAAGCTAAAGCTTTCAGCACATCATGCAATGTTCTGAGACCAATTTTGCACGTGCAGTACTATTTCAGAATGCAGATAGATTTATTTTGACCACGCGTGAGAAAATATCCAGCCTCTGGGCCAAATCTGGCCTGTGAGGGGTTCAAATTGGGCCCATGAGACCATTATCCCCAAATCACACCCCCATCTGCTTCAGCTGCAGGGCAGGTAGAAACATGTTTGCCAATGCACCTTTGTGAGCCTTAAAGTGAGATCCCAATATGCATTGGCAATGGGAAGTCATTGTGGCATCAGGTGGTTGACAGCTAGGCGGTTGTGTCCGCTTGTCAAATTTGGCCTGCCAGACTAGGAGCCAGAAAGGTGTGACATCTTGATTTAGAATGTCCTGCCTTCTGAGCATTTTCCTAGCATGGTTCACATGTTTTTACAGCCTTTTGAAAAAGTAACTTGTTCTTTAATGAAACAATTTGCAGCGTGTGTTGAAGACTACATTCTACACCTGAAAACAGAGATAATTTTACTTAGAATCAGTGCTATTTTTCTAAAAAAAGAGGTGCCAGAACTCACACCTCCCTCATTCTCTTTGAATGGCAATGGCACCCACGTGAGAGGTGCTGGAACTGAGTTCCAGTGAGTTCCAGCTGGGGAAAAGCCCTACTTAGAATGCACTGGCTCCTAAAGCTTCATCTGGTATTCCCTTTGTATTATTATAAAATAGGGTTGCCATATCTTGAAGCGGACAACCTGAGCCACTGCCAGCCCAAGCTAGGAAAAGCGGTGCGTGGGCACGGGTGCTACTGCTGCACCCACATGCCTCTTTCCCCAGCTCAGGCTGGCAGCAGCCATGGTATGCAGAGCAGCCCAAGCCCCAGCTGCAAGCCCAAGCAAAGAAAACCCCAGACATTTTCGTTAAAAATGTAAAAATCCACCCAGATGGGCATGTTGGCCTGCCAAGAGAGGACATGTCTGGGTTTCCCCAGGCGTATCGCAACCCTATTATGAAAACGTCTTTCTTTGATGGTGTCTGACAGGAATTGGGAACCTTTACAGCCCAAGGGCCACATTCCCTTGTGGGCAACCCCATGAGGGACAGGTACCAATAGTGGGTGGGACTAGATACAGATGTAAGTGGAAGAAATGGATGGGACTGTTACAAAGGGACATAGCATGCAAAAGGTCCCAGGTTACACCCCTGGTGTTTCCAGATAGAGCTGAGAAAGACCTCTTCCTAAAACGCCAGTCAGTTAGATTAAGTTACATTGATCCATGAGTCTGCCGCAGTATAAGGCAGGTGCTTACGTTCCAGTTCCAGCCATGCAAAAATCAGAGGTGTTTTGTTTGTGACACACACATCTCCAGGCGACCAGAGGCATCATCACAGTTCAAGGCCATATTGCAGCCAGGCGAAAGCACTCAGTGAGGGTGTTGTCAGGGGGATGGGGTTTGGCCTGGAGAGAGTCCCAAAAGCCAAATAGAGAGCCAGTGTGGCGTAGTGGTTAAGAACGGTAGTCTCATAATCTGGGGAACCGGGTTCGCGTCTCCGCTCCTCCACATGCAGCTGCTGGGTGACCTTGGGCCAGTCACACTTCTCAGAAGTCTCTCAGCCCCACTCACCTCACAGAGTGTTTGTTGTGGGGGAGGAGGGGAAAAGGAGATTGTTAGCCACTTTGAGACTCCTGAAGGGGAGTGAAAGGCGGGATATCAAATCCAAACTCTTCTTCTTCTTCTTCTCATTCATCCTCAAGGTCTGAGGTTCCCCCATCTCTGGCCTGTAAAAATTCCTGGCAAAACTGACCAAAGCTCTTCTAGAGATTTGAATGCATGCACGATTCAGCCTGAAACTTCAGCCTGGTTTCCACACTTTTGCACACTTAATTTGCTCTCTGCCCACTGGCGTGTGCAATCTTGCCAGAATGCCACAGTGCAGCAGCCAGAGCACACTGTTGCCACATGCTTATGCCAATGTACAAACCCCCAACCTGGGTTTGCTTTTTCCTCTAGGGCAAGCAGGATCAACACCTGGGCATCATCCAAGAGCCTTGATTCCCAAAAGAAGAGGTTCCCAGCATTCATGGGTAATTACCATGAGGAACATGATGTGCGCATGCAATACACCCTCCTGTTTGCAATACACCCTCCTCTCCCATTCCTCTAGGTTATGTGTCTTTTTTAAAAAAAATATTTTTTATTAAGGATTTTCTTGTTTTACAGAAGTGTAGTGCCTCGTATTTTTTCTTCTTCTTCCATGTAACATTTTTACAAATCCGTTTCATTTGTTGAGGCATTAGGGGGAGAAGAAAAAAGAAAGAAAAAAGAAAGGGGGGGTGGAGAGAGGGAAGATGGATGGGGGTGGGGTCGGGTGGCGGTGTTTCTATTATGTTTAATGTATGTAGAGTTTGGTGTCAGCGTTGCTTGTGTTGTTCACTTGTGTTCCTTTGGTGGTGAGAGAGGTTGGGGTTGGCCTAGGGTGTGATTGTTTGCTTGTGATTGGCTGTGGTGATCTTTGTTTTCGTGTGTGAGTGAGGTGGGTGGGTGTTTTGGATCAGGTTAGCCATATTGATTTGTATGCTGTTGGTGGATTATTGTCATTGTCCTGTTGGGTTGTGTATGTGATAAAGGGGAGCCATACCGGGGTGAAGGCGTCTTCTTCTGTTTTTCCCCGTGTCAGTTTCAGTTTATTAGTTAATTTTTCTAGTAGGGCTGTTTCCCTTACTATTTGGTACCATTGGTCCATGCTTACTCCTGACAGGTCTCTTCAGTGTCTGGTTATGGTGTTTCTGGCTGCTGAAAGTAGGTGGGTTATGAGTTCTTTGTGGTGTAAATGGGCATTGTTGTATTGGAAGATGTTTAGTAGGGCCAATTCTGGGGTGATGTCTATTACTTGCTTAGTTATTTTACATATTTCTTGTATGGCTGTTGTCCAGAATAGTTGAATTTTGGGACACTCCCAACACATGTGGAGGTATGTGCCTGTGGAGGTGCACCCTCTCCAGCATTTTGGTGAGGTTCCTGGGTGTATTAGCGCTAGTTTCCTTGGTGTTAGGTACCACCTGTAGGTGAGTTTCAGTGTGAGTTCTTTTCTTTTCGTTGATATGGATTTAAAGGGGGGTTAGACCACATTCTGGTCCATTGAGTGGGGTTAATCTCATAGCCTATGTCATTCTCCCATTGTTTTTTGATTGCGTCTAGGGTATTTGCGGGGTTTTGGAGTAGTATTTTGTATATTGCGGATACCGTCCCTTTACCGTTTCCCTTTGTTGTTAGGAGGAGGTTTTCGAAGGTTGTCAGGGGCCTAGTTGCTGCTGATTTTACTGTTGGGTTGTTTAAGAGGGCATGTAGTTGGTGTTGTGTTAACCAGGTCATTTGGGTGTCTTCTAGTTTGTCTTGTATTTCTTGTGTTGACAAGGGTTTGTTATTTTTATAAAAGTCTATTAGGCGATATAAGCCTTTGGTTCGCCAGGTTTTTATCTGGAGGTTTTGTGCTGCATGGTGGAATAATGGGTGGTATGCCAGGGGGATTAGTGGGGATGGGGTTGGGGACAGTTTGCCTATTTGTGTTTTCCATGCTTTGAGCATGGTCTGTGTGTACCTGTTAAGTGTTGTGGGAATTTTCTTTAGTTTGTTTGGGAGGAGTGGGTATGTTGTGGTGCAGGTGTTTTCAATTGTGCCCCTCTCTAGGTGTACCCATTGTTTTGTCTCATCTTCTAGTATATATGGGATTATATGGTGTATTTGGTTGGCATTGTAATATGCTTCTATGTTGGGGATTCCCCATCCTCCTTCTGAGGTGGGGAGGTGCAGGTATTTGGGGCTTATTCTTGGTTTTTTATGTGAGAAGATGAAAGAGTGTAGTTTTCTCTGCCAACTGCGAAGTTGGGTTTAGGGGATCCAGGTTGGGAGGGTTTGGAATAGGTAGGTTAGTTTTGGGAGTGTGATCATTTTGATCATGGCTATTTTGTCTGAGAGAGTGAAATTCATGTTATTCCATCTCTTTAGGTCTTTGTTAATTTGTCGCCACAGGGGCTTGTAGAATCATAGAATCATAGAGTTGGAAGAGAACACAAGGGCCATCGAGTCCAACCCCCTGCCAAGCAGGAAACACCATCAGAGCACTCCTGACAAGCCTTTGGTTGTCAAGCCTTTGCTTAAAGACCTCCAAAGAAGGAGACTCCACCACACTCCTTGGCAAAAAATTCCACTGTCGAACACCTCTTACTGTCAGGAAGTTCTTCCTAATGTTTAGGTGGAATCTTCTTTCTTGTAGTTTGGATCCATTGCTCCGTGTCCGCTTCTCTGGAGCAGCAGAAAACAACCTTTCTCCCTCCTCTATGTGACATCCTTTTATATATTTGAACATGGCTATCATATCACCCCTTAACCTCCTCTTCTCCAGGCTAAACATGCCCAGCTCCCTTAGCCGTTCCTCATAAGGCATCGTTTCCAGGCCTTTGACCATTTTGGTTGCCCTCCTCTGGACACGTTCCAGTTTGTCAGTGTCCTTCTTGAACTGTGGTGCCCAGAACTGGACACAGTACTCCAGGTGAGGTCTGACCAGAGCAGAATACAGTGGCACTATTACTTCCCTTGATCCAGATGCTATACTCCTATTGATGCAGCCCAGAATTGCATTGGCTTTTTTAGCTGCCGCGTCACACTGTTGGCTCATGTCTAGTTTGTGGTCAACCAAGACTCCTAGATCCTTTTCACATGTACTGCTCTCAAGCCAGGTGTCACCCATCTTGTATTTGTGCCTCTCATTTTTTTTTTGCCCAAGTGCAATACTTTACATTTCTCCCTGTTAAAATTCATCTTGTTTGTTTTGGCCCAGTTCTCTAATCTGTCAAGGTCGTTTTGAAGTGTGATCCTGCCCTCTGGGGTGTTAGCCACCCCTCCCAGTTTGGTGTCATCTGCAAATTTGATCAGGATGCCCTTGAGTCCATCATCCAAGTCGTTGATAAAGATGTTGAATAAGACCGGGCCCAAGACAGAACCCTGTGGCACCCCACTAGTCACTCTGTAGTTGTGGAGGTACAATTTATTGAGGTTTCTGGTTATTTGTACCCCTAGGTATCTGAACTTGGTGTGGCAAAGTTTTATTTTGGTGACCTTCGTGAGTTCTTTTTGGGTGTGAGGAGGGGTGTTGAAGCACATAGCTTCTGACTTTGTAAAATTTACCTGTAGGCCCGACACCATTGCAAATGTGTTGAGTTCTCTGATTAGGGAGGTTGCTGTGCTTATGGGGTCTGGTGTTGTGACCATTAGGTCATCTGCAAAGAGCCCTAATTTATAGGTTCTGCCTTTTATTTCCACTCCCTTGATGTCTGTGGCTGCTCGGATGCGGATTGCTAAGGGTTCCACAGCCAGGATAAATAAGAAGGGAGACAGTGGGCATCCTTGTTTCGTGCCTCTTTGGATAGCTATAGTATTAGAATCCATATTGTTAGTTCTGCATTTTGCTGAGGCTTGGGAGTATATTTGTTTGAGGATTTGTAGGAAGTTGGGGCCAAATTTCATGTTAGTTAGTACTGCTAATATGTATTTCCACTCCAAGCAATCAAAGGCTTTGAGGATGTCTAGGGACATAATTGTCAATGGGAGTTTAGTTGCCTTGCTGTGTTCGATCAGGTTCAGTAGTTTCCTGATGGGGTCTGTTATATTGCGGCCAGGGACAAAGCAGGTCTGGTCTGGGGCTATTAACTTGTGTAGGAAGATTTTTAGGCGGTTGGCCAAGATTGATGTGAATATCTTGTAGTCTTGGTTTATTAATGAGATTGGGCGGTATGATTCTACTTTGAGGCTATCTTTTAGTGGTTTTGGGATGGAGACTATTTTGGAGTGGGTCCAGGTTTTGGGGATGGGGCCCCCTTTTATGATGTTGTTGAATAGGCGGGTCATGTAGGGCATCAAGGGTTCTTTGAATTTCCTATAGAATTCTGCTGTGAAGCCGTCTGGGCCTGGGGCTTTGTGTGGTTTCAGGTTTTTGAGGACCACTTCTATTTCCTCTGGGGTGATAGGGCTGTCCATGAATTCCTGTTCCTCATCAGTTAGCGTAGGCATGGTCAGTCCCGCTAGAAATGTTCTGATTTCCTTCTCTGGTGGGTTATGGGAGGTGTATAGGTTGGAGTAGAATTCTGCAAATTCTGAGGTTATTTCTTCGGGGGAGAATGTTATGTTGCCGTCTTTTTTGGTGATGCAGTGTATTCTTGTTTTGAGTGCTTTTTTCCTACATCTATTTGCTAGTAATCTGGAGTTTTTCCCTCCATATTCGTAGAAACGTTGTTTAGAGTATAGAATGTTGATCATTGTTTTGTTAATTTCTAGGGAGTCTAGTTCTCTCCTTTTTTGTTCTATAAGTTTGAGGAGTTTTTTAGATCCTGTTTGTTTGTAGCGTGATGAGAGGGCTGTGATGTCTTGTTCTATTTTGCTAATTTTTGAGGAGGTTTGTTTTTTAAGGAATGTTTTCTCTTTTATGCAAGCTCCTCTGGTGACCGCTTTCATTGCGTCCCATAGGAGGGGGGTTGTTATATTGTCTACATCGTTTTCCTTGAAGTAGTTTTGGAGGGTTTTTGTGAGACTCTCCCTAATTTGTTTGTTTGTAGTTAGGATGGGACTGAAGGACCATGATGGGGTGGTTTGTGTTCCTTCTCCTATTTTAACTATGACTTCTATTGGGGCGTGATCTGTGATTTTAATGTTACCTATGTTTGTTGATTCTACTGAGGGGATCAGACCCTGTGTGAGTAGAATGCTGTCTAGTCTGGACACTGTATCATGGCGTCCCGATTGGAATGTATGGCTGATGTCTCCCGGGTTTTGCTCACCCCAAATGTCGTAGAGACCCCTGTTTTTTAGCATTTTTAGTAACTTGTAAGAGTTCCTAGTTGTTGGGGGTTTCCTTTGGAGGAAGGTTGCCCATGGGGTTGTGGGGTGGATATCTTTCAGGGATAAACCTTTCATATTTAGATTGAGGTCCCCTCCTAGGATTGCTTCCCCTTCAGAGAAGGAGAGGAATTTGTTTAGTGTCTTCTGGAAGAATTCTAATTGTTTCGTGTTTGGGGCATATATGGAGCCGATTGTCAGTTTGATTTTGCCATCTGGTGTCCCTTTAGCAAAAATGAATCTGCCTTTTTTGTCCTTGAGGACTGTTGTGGCAGTGAAGTTCAGGTCTCTACTGAGTATTATGGCTACACCACGAGCTTTCCCTGAGCCTTGTGCGACCCACTGTTGACTGAAGCGGGGGTCGCTCAGGAGTTTGCTGCCTTTGGGTGGGTTGTGTATTTCTTGTAGGAAGGTGATGTGTGGTTTCATGGTGTTTATGTATGAGGTGATGCGTTTTCTTTTGATGGGGTTTCCCAGCCCCCTCACATTTAATGTGATTGCTTTTAGGTTAGCCATCTTGCTTATCTATTATGTGGGGCGATTCCCTGCCAACCCGTTCGGGTTGTCTTGTGTCTCTCTCTTCGTGTTGTTTAAAGAACCAGTGGGGTTGCGCTGACCTAGGGTGTGGTGGGTGGGGGGCTAGTGGGATTAGAGTGAGATTTGGGTTAAAGAGTAGGGGGTAAGTTGTAGGGAGTTTCCTATATGTAGTCATATAGGTGTTTGTTTGGGGTATTTTGGGCCATCTGGCATTTAGCCGGTTGGTCCTAGGTCTCAGCTGGTGTGGAAGGCCATGTTCAAGGACAGGCCATCCCCCCTGTTGTCTGCGATAGGGGGTGATCAGCGAGACAGTGTGAAGTGACTTTGTAACGTCGCTGTCAGGTATAAGGTTCGTAAGCAATGTTGCCAATGTTATGAGCAACATTGTTGGTGTGTTGGGGTGGGGATGTGGGTGCTGGTACGCTCTGGTGCCACCATAGTGCTGGTTGGGTATCAGATTTTAGCCTGATTGTGGGTTGTGTTATTAAGGTTGGAGTTGTTTTTCCTTAGTATGGAGTATGAGGATGTTGAAGGTGTGGGTGATGGGGAATGTGGTTGAGGTCGTCTGGACTGGTGTTGGGGTGGGGATTTCTGTGGGGGTGCAGGGCTGGGGGGGATGTTGATGGTGTTAACTAAATCTATGTTTTGGGGGGGAGAGAGGGGGAAGGGGGGGAAATCACCAGTCCTTCAGTTTGTGGTTTTTCCCTGGTTGCTTCATTCAGCTGGGGTTGTTGTTGTTGTAGGGTTGTCCATCTGCGATGAATTGGTTTGGTTAATCTTGGTCTGGTTTCTTGTGTCGTATGGCCAGCGGGACGGTTCTGAGCATGATGCTTGCCTGTATTGGTTTGCGTTGTTGTGCCGCTTCTGTTGTTTCTTTTTCTTCTGTACCGTCGTCCAGTTGTTTGCTGTTGTTTCCTCGTGGTTGGGGCTGTCACTTGGTGGGTTTGTCGGTTGCCATTCCGGTGGGAGGTCAGGTTCAAGGTTCTATAGTAGTTGCAGGGCCTCAGGTATGTTGGTAGCCATGTGTTGTGTTGTATTGGTTGTTACAATGAGGCGGAAGGGGAAGCCCCATCGGTATTTGATCCCTGCTTGTTGGAGACGCTGGGTGCATGGGCTCAGGCTTTTCCTCCGGTTTAGGGTATCCTGAGATAGGTCCTGTAGGGCCAGAATGGGGGTTTCTCCATATCGAAGGTTGCTTGAGTTTCTGAGGTGGTGCCATATCTCTTCCTTCTTTTTGTAGCGTGTGAAGCATACAATGATGTCTCTTGGGGGGGGGGCGCTGGGTTTTGGCATAGGTTTTAGGGCTCTGTGAGCCCTCTCCAAGTCAGCTGCCTCAAGTTTCAGGCTTGGGATTGTGTTTTTCAGCCAGCGTATAATTAGGTCTGCTGGGCTTTTTTCCTCTGTTTTTTCAGGAAAGTTGTGGAAGCGGATGTTACAGCGTCTATTGTGGTCTTCAAGGTCGGCTTGCTTAATTTTCATCTCTCTGTGTTCTGCTTCCATTTGGTTTACCAGTTCGTCCAGTTTCTTGTTCACACGTGCGTTCTCCTCCCGGTATTGCTCTATTATTCTTTCTTGCATTTGGTTTTTGTTCTCTAGAGCTTCCACTTTGGAGGTTAGATTGTTGATTAGTACCTGCATGGGAGCCATTGTGGCCTTCAGTGTTTCTTCTAATCGTGCTTCTAATCTTGCTTCCATTTCCCTCAGATCTCGTTTCGTTATTGGGTGGTCATCATCTTGAAGGGGAGTTACCATCTTAGCATTGTTTGCCATCTCCCTGGTTGGTGTCATCTCAGTCTCCCTGATAGTTTTGGTTTGAGGTTGGCTTGGCGTCCACTTGGGGTAGGGCGTGTGGTGGTTAGGAGTTGTGGCAGTGGTGATTCCTGAGTATTGTTGGGTTGCTGAGCTGATCAGGCTTTGGCTGGTGGCTTTTACAGAGCGTTTGGATTAGGTGGTCATTTGTGTCACTTCTAGTCTGTGTTTTTAGAACTTCTCTTGGGTTTTCTGTAGTTGCCTCAGCGATGCCGCCGAGGCTGGGGGGGGGGAGGGCAGGTAAGCAGAGATGGGTAGACTAACGGACAGACAGTTCATATAAGGGGAGGGGGGTTAGCAGGTAGAGATGCAAGAGATTAGAGGGGTGGGGCCAGGGGAAATATGTGTTTAGGAGGGGGTTGTATATACCCAAAAGGGGTACTGGGGTCCAGTTAAGGTGGAAATTGGGGTTGGGAGTGCGCTTAGAAACAGAGACAGACAAATAGGCTATATGTAAAGGGTGGAGGGAGAAAAGGGAAGAAGAAGAAGAAGAAAGAAAGAAGAAGGGGGGAGGCGGAGGGGAGAGGGGAGATTGGAGTAAAAGAGAAGAGAGAGAGAGAGAGACAAAAAGAGAGTTGAAAGAGAGAGGGGAGATAGTACAGTAATATCAGCGGTATTAGTTTGCAGCAGTAGTTTTAGCTATAGTATGAGGGGGGCAATTTATGATAGGGTGATATGAATGTGTGTATGTGTTTCCTTTAGGGGAAGGGGGGATGGAGAGAGGGAGGAGGGAGAGAAAAGGAGAGGAGGAGGGGGAAGGGTGGGAGAGGGAAGGAGAAGAAAAGAGGGGGAGAGGGGAGGAGGGAGGGAGGGTGAGCTGCTGCAATGGTATGGGGGAAAGTCTTATTTTAAAAGAGGGGGTGGGGGGAAAGGGCTCCCCTCTCGAAAACAAACTGACGGACAGGCTAAGAAGGGGGGGTTGATTTTAAAAAATAAAGGGGATAGAAAACAAAATTGGGGATGGAAAATGAAAGGTGGGATAAAGGGAAAAAATGAGGAGGGGTGAAGAGAGAGAGCAAAAAGGGAGAGAAAAATAAAAGGGGAGGAGTTGAGGGGGAGAGTATCAATAACAATAGCAGTGATATAGAGGAAATTTTTGTTTTAAAAGAGAGTGGTGGTCGTAGCTGGGGGCGAAAGATTCCCCCTTCAAGAACAAGCCAACAAATAGAAAAGAAAGGGCTTTAAAAAGAGGGGGGGGGAAATGTGTGGGGTTTTTTTAAAAAAAATTAAAATAAAATAAATAATAATATTTCCCCCTAATTATTGTTATTATTTTTTGTTTGTAAAGAAGTAATTAAAAATGTACGGGTAAAAGATAAAAATGAGAATTAAAGGTAAAAAAAAGGGGGGTTGTCTTTAGATAGATAGATAGATAGATAGAGCTTTTTATTTATTTATTTATTTTAAAATGAGTAAAGTATAGGTAAAAGAGGATAGGTAAAAGAGAGTGGAAAGTCTGGGGCGAAGTGGCAGATCCAGGAAATGATGGTTCAGGGCTGTTTTCTGGGTACTGCCATTTTAATTCTTAAGAGGGGAGTTTGAGGTGAAAATAAAATGAGGTTTAAATTGAGGGGGGGGGTGTGTGGAGAAGTGTGTCTTTAAATAGTGTGTAGAAAAGATAGAAATAAAAATAAAGATTCAAATAAAGGGTGGCTGCAGCAGCAGTGGCCCCTCTTTTAAAAAGAAAAATGATAAAAGTAGGTATATGGGGGGGGAATAAAAAAGAATTTCTTTTTTTAAAAAAAGGGGGGAAAGGGAGATGGGTAGGAAGGGGTTAAAAAGGATTTTTTTTAAAAAAAAGGGAGAAAAGAAGGGGGTAGTTTCTTCCTTTCTGCGATCTCCTTTGTCATGCGGCTTTGCATGGAGGGGTAGGCTCCGGGTCGGCTCAGCCACGTGTTTTTTCGGAGCCTCTTTTGCCTTCCCGTGCTCACCTACCTCCCCTCTTCTTTGTCGGCAGAGATGGGGGCAGCAGCGGTAAAAAAGTTAGGGCTCCTTTTTCTTTCTTTTTCTTCTTCTTTCCCCCTTTTCTTTTTCTCCCTCTCTGCGTTAGCTCCACTGTCTTCCTGGATTTGGAGCTCCTCTCGGCTGTTGGGGGGGTGGTGGTCGGGTGCCTTTCCGGCTCAATCAAGGTCGTGGGGGGGTGTTTTGGCTCCTTTGAAAGACGCCCCAGGCACCCCCGATTCCTCTCCGTTGGCAGTGTTGGCAGCAGAAGTCCTGGGAGCCCGGGAATCGGCCAGACAGAGCCTTTTACTCTGGCTGGCTTCAGGAGCTCTTTTCTGCTGTTGCAGCCGCCATGCTGCCTCACCGGAAGTCCCTCTAGGTTATGTGTCTGTACAAGTCAGGTAATGATTATCATTCCCCTACACATATTGAGAAGCCAGACACCAGTGCTCGGCCCTTTGATATCCGCAGTGCTGAACCAATGAGACTCAGTAAGCCTGGGCTAACTTGGCTCCATGGCCACCAGCTGAGCCAGCGGCTGCCTGATTGTCAAGGTATGACTTATGGTTCATCTGATTACTTCGGTGATACGTGCTGGATCTGACACCTTCTTTCACACCTGTGTTGTCAGATCCCTATCAATAAAGGAGAAGATTAGGGCCTCACAACAAGTGCTGCCTTGCACACAAATGCATGTGCCCGTCACCTGGCTTTTATTTATTTGTTTCTTTGTTTCTTTAAAGATTTATCATCTGCACTTTTAATAAAGTATATCAAGGTGGCTTACAACATGCAATATACATGAAGCATAATGATAGAGATCAATAAATAGCATGTTAAAATGCTTTCATAAAGGGTGGATATAAGAAAGGACTTATTCACATAGCGCATTGTTAAACTATGGAACTCACCACCACAGGATGCAGTAATGGACATCAGACGGATGGCTTTTAAAAAGGATTGGGCAAGTTCATGAAGGCAAGGTTATTAATGGCTAGTAGCCACATTGGCTTCGCTCTGCTTCCAAGTTCAGAGGCAGCCATGCTTCTGAATTTCAGTTGCTGGAAACCACAGGAGAGGACAGAGCTCTTGTGCTTAGCTCCCGCTTGCTGCTTTCCAGATGGGAGAACAGGATGCTGGACTGGATGAGCTTTTGGCCTGACCCAGGAGGCTCATTTTATATGTTTGCCTACAGACAAAAGTGTTTAATAGCCTGAGTGACTTATTAGAGCAGGTTGGTGAAATCAGTGTCCCTCCAGATTTTGTTGATCTTCAAAGTCCCTGCTCCCCATGTTCAGAAGAGGAATGTCAAAGATTTGAAATCCATTCTTCATGTCGCAGTTGAAAACATGCCCTGCATCTTGTGTTCATTCCAGACCAGGAATGGGGAAGCTATGGCCTTCTTGATGTTGTTGGACTCCAACTCCTATCAGCCCCAGCAACCACAATTCATGGTCATGGATAATAGGACTTGTAGTCCAGCATCAACTGGAGGGCCACACATTCCCCCCCATACCTGCATTACAGAATTAATAGTGGCTACAGGGAGCACATGACCTGAGCCTTGACCTGAAAGACAACATTGGCCCACAAAGTCATGTATTGTCTTCTCTGATGGACAATGACTTATGGATCAGGCTAGTGGTCCATCTAGTACAGAATCCTGTTCTCACCAGAGGTGCCAAGTTGGCCCCAAGACTGGAGAAGGCCGAATGCTCTGGAGGAGCCAGCCACTGAAGCCATGCACCAGGCCCCTTCAACATTGAGGGGGTCTGGCACCCTTCCAACAAATATTCAGAGGGCTGAAGACACTTTGACCCCCCTAGAGTTGGTGCACCTGGTTCTCACAATGGCCAACCAGATGCCCCAATGGGAAGCCTGCAAGCAAGACCTGAGCACCAATAGCCCTTCCTCTCTACTTGTGACTCCCAGCAGCCGGTATTCAAATAAATACATTCTCCAACAATGGAGGTAAAACCTAGCCATTGTGGCTAGTAGCCATTATTAGCCTTATTGTCCATGAAATTGTCCAATTCTCTTTAAAAACCATCCACATTAGTGGTTATCATCACGACTTCTTGAGGAAGGGAGTTCCACAGGCTTTCCCTGTGTCAGGTTTTAGATTGTAAACTCATCAGGACAAGGGCCTGCTTTCTTGTTCTTACCTTTTCTATACACGCACACAGAGATCTGCTTTATAGGGTTGAGGTTTAAAAGCATAACCAGAATGCCTGCTTGAACACCATGAGATACTGTGTACTGAGAAATGAGGCAATTACAGGATTGCTAGGGGATCCTCAGGCACAGATAGATCAGATGATGAGAAGCCAGCAGAGATGAAGCCCAAATGTCCCACCCCCACCCTCCTCCTCCTAATGACACTAATGAGAGTTTTCACCCAATTATAACCTTTTAATCTCTAGCTTGTGTTTTTGTTTTTTGTTTTTGTTTTTGTTTTAAAAAAAGACCTTGCCAGGCTAATTGGCTTTCTTACAAAGTGAAAAAGCTCAGAGGCATGTGTGTGAGAATTAAGGGGTGGTTCCCATGTCCTCCCAGGGACTCTTTCAATTCACAGAAATGGGGTCAGCGTGCTACTTTCTGGTGGAGAGGGGTGTGTGTGTAGAAATCAGCCTAATGTATGAAGTTAAAATCTACACTCGTTGCTTCGTCCACCTTGCTCCTTGGCCCTACTCTACCCATCACTGGCATGTGGACCCCAAAGGCTTGACTGGCAGGGAATGTGGCCCTTAGGCTGAAAGAAGATTCTCCACCCCTGCTCTAGGACCTGAGCACATGAGCACCCTCTATTCCCATGATTTCCAGCAATGAGTATTCAGAAATATTAATGACTCCAAAGTGTGAAGCCAGAGCGTAGTCATTGTGGCTAGCAGCCTAGGAATTTGTCCAATCATCTTTTAAAGCCATTCAAGTTGGTGGCCATAACTGTTAGTTTCTGTTTCTCACTGAGCAGCTGCGTGGAGTCACAGGACTCTGTTTACATTCCAGAGACCTTGCAGTCTCACGGGAGGGGAGACGGGATGTGACGTTAGTGGTTTCCTGTTTCCCTTGTTCCTTTGTTCAGTTGCTCTCTGCTTTCAGAGAGGATGTCTTTTCTTTTCTGTTCTGCGTAGTTTAGAAATAAAACTCTTTACAATGTAGCCAAACCTCTTGTCTCTTCCCTGTGCTGGGAACCCTGCTGGATAGAATGTGCTTGAGGCCTTATCAAAGGCTCAGGTCATTAAACACGTCGGAAGCAACTTCAAAGGCTCAGCTTGGAGGAAGATGAGGCCTTATCGGCTTGGCCAAGTGGAGTTCTGACAATAACTGCCTCCTGTGGAAGTGAGTTCCAAAGTTTAACTGTGCACTGCACAAAGAAGTTAAACCTGGGATCTTCCCCATGCAAAACAGGTGGTCTACCATTGAGCCATAGCCCTTACACTCTGAGAGAGATTGGAGATTGTATTAATTTAGATCTAAAAGGACCCCATTCTCTCTCTCTCTCTCTCTCTCTCTCTCTCTCTCTCTCTCTCACACACACACACACACACACTTTTAAGATCCTTTCCCCCCAAAGTGCAGACTTTTGAAATCCCATCTCGCCTTCCTCCAAACATGCTTTCCAGTGTACTTTTTTTAATTCCACAGCTCTGGCACCACATAGGAAATTAATTCAGTGACAATATTTTCATTAGATTATGCCCTGCGTTCTCAATCTTAGGCACATTTGTAAGCTTGTTGTACGTTCTAATTAACCGGGAAGAATAAGTCTGTGTTCTGGGTGACTTCTTGAGTGTGCCAAAGGAATGCATAAATAAATTGGTCTCTGTGTGGCAAAGGCCGCCTACACTGTCACACCCCTCCCACCCACCCCCAACACACACAAAAGGGAAATGGTTTATTAGCAAGAATGGTTGTAATTGTAAGAAGCAGTTGTATCGTAAGAAGAGCAATGATGGGAAGTGTTCAATGTTCCTGATCAACATGAAATTCCAGGTTATTAACTTGATCCATGAGGGCTTTTCTTAAGTTAACACACCTTTTGCACCTTCATGAATGCCCATGAGACTAACATAGGTCTATTCATTTCGGTGGGTCTTCTCTGATTAGGACTTACTAGCTACAACCCATTAGTTGATTTAGGAGTTCAACTGGAGTTGGACTGGGGCATTATTAAGAAAAAAAAAGACTTGTGTTTATTGAGTAAGATATGCGTCATAGAATAAGAGAGTTGTATTGGCCATTGTAAGGTAGTCCAACCCCATGGCTTGATGCAGGAAATGTATAACTACAGCATCCTCCAGCAGAAGGTTTGGCTTAAGGTTTCCAGTAAGAAAGAAGCCACCACTACTCTCTGTCATTGGTTCCATTTTTTTAACCGTTCCCACCTGCATGGCATTTCTCCTAATGCTAAACTGAAATCTACCATCCTGTAACTTAGGTCCATTAGGTCTACCCTCTGGGGGCAGCAGAGAACAAATAAAGGTAAAGGTAAAGGTACCCCTGCCCGTACGGGCCAGTCTTGACAGACTCTGGGGTTGTGCACCCATCTCACTCAAGAGGCCAGGAGCCAGCGCTGTCCACAGACACTTCTGGGTCACGTGGCCAGAGTGACAAGCTGCATCTGGCGAGCCAGGGCAGCACATGGAACGCCATTTACCTTCCCGCTAGAAAGCGGTCCCTATTTATCTACTTGCACCCGGAGGTGCTTTCGAACTGCTAGGTTGGCAGGCGCTGGGACCGAGCAGCGGGAGCGCACCCCGCCGCGGGGATTCGAACCGCCGACCTTTCAATCGGCAAGCCCTAGGCGCTGAGGTTTTTACCCACAGCGCCACCCGCGTCCATTAGGTCTACCCTCTGGGGGCAGCAGAGAACAAATATTTGCCCTCTTATATGTCACAGCTCTTCGGGAATTCAAAAAGTGCTATTATGTCCCTGTCCCCACCCCCAATAGTATTCTCTTTTCCAGGCTGAACATACTTATTTCTTTCATCGTTTTTTAAAAAAATATTTTTATTGATTTTCCATTTTTAACAATTTTATAACATCATAACACTTTTTATAAAATCTTTTGCTTTGCCGAGCTCTCGACTTCCCTCCACCCATCTTCTGGTTTTCTTATAACGCATTACAGTGGTACCTCGGGTTAAGTACTTAATTCGTTCCGGAGGTCCGTTCTCAACCTGAAACGGTTCTTAACCTGAAGCACCACTTTAGCTAATGGGGCCTCCTGCTGCTGCTGCGCCACCGGAGCACGATTTCTGTTCTCATCCTGAAGCAAAGTTCTTAACCCGAGGTACTATTTCTGGGTTAGCGGAGTCTGTAACCTGAAGCATCTGTAACCTGAAGTACCACTGTATTATCTCCACACATTTATAACATCTCGATACTATATATATCTTAACTTGTTAACCAACCTTAATCACAAATAGAATATTTCTTCTTTTAAACGTTATGAGTTTTATCTCAGTCCTGCTAGTGTCTCTATATGTGTACAATGATTCTCAATGTATTGTATAAATTTACTCCACTCTTTCTGGAATGCTTGGTCGCTCTGGTTTCGGATTTTTCCAGTCAGTTTTGCCAGTTCTGCATAGTCCATCATCTTCATCTGCCATTCTTCAACCATTGGTAACTCCTGCTGTTTCCATTTTTGACCTATTAAGGTTCTAGCTGCCGTTGTGGCATACATAAACAGTTTTTGATCTACTTTTGATATTTCCACTCCTATCATTCCCAGCAAGAACACTTCTGGGGTTTTTTGGGAAGGTGTACCTAAACATTTTTTAAAATTCATTGTAAATACTTTCCCAAAATACTTTAACTTTATCACAGGTCCACCACATAGGATAAAAAATATCCTTCTTTAACATTACATTTCCAATAATTCTTATTTCTCATTCTACACATTTTCGCTAATTTAGTTGGTGTCAAATACCATCTATACATCATTTTCATTATATTTTTTTCAATGCCATTCATTCCGACATTCCATAATTTTGTTCAGTTTTCAATTTGAATATTGTGCCCAATATATTTTGCCCATTTTATCATTACTTCCTTAACCTCTTCATCTTTTGTAAACCATTCTAAAAGTAAATCATACATTTTCGATAAGATTTTTGTTTTACCTTCCAACAGATTGGTTTCTAGCTTCGATCTAGAAGTCTCAAAGCCATTCTTCCTCTTATCTTCTTTAAATATATCATTTATTTGAAGATATTGCAGACAACCTGTTAACATCACTCGTTTCATCATATGGCTTCATTTTTAACTCATTATCCATTTCTGTTAGCAACTCCCTACATGTGGGCCAATTACCTTTCATGTTTAATCTTTTAAATGATATTGCTTCCACTGGTGATATTCACCATGGTGTTTTCAGCTCTAATAGATCTTTGTATCTTGTCCAAACCTCATAAAGTGGTTTTCTTATAGCATGGTTCAAAAAACCTCTATGAACTTTAACTTTGTCATACCATAGATATGCATGAAGGAGGAAAAGTACCGGTAGGTAGATATCTATATCTATCTATCATCCATCTATGTATCATCTACCTATTATCTATCATCTATCTATCTATCATCTATCTATCTATCTATCTATCTATCTATCATCTATCATCTATCTATATCTATCTATCTATCTATCTATCTATCTATCTATCTATCTATCATCTATCTATCTATCTATCTATCTATCATCTATCTATATCATCTATCTATCATCTATCTATCTATCTATCATCTACCTACCTACCTACTTCCGCCATCATTTCCTCATAGGACTTGCTCTCCATACCATTGATGATCTTCATTGTCCCTCCTCTGAACCTGTTGCAAGTTGTCCACATCCTTCTTTGCTGCAGCACCCAGAACGGGACACAGAAATCCGGATAGAATCTTGATTCTGATCGAACTAAGCTTCCTAGGAGAATCAAGTATACACTTCCAGAGTTAACACTAAATACATTACTTCTGGTAAATATGCCACCATAGAGGGCCGTGAAAATTTGTGTCCCGTGCTTTTTAGACTCATCTTCCCATGTACTTTCTGAAACCAAAGGGTGTATTGGTTGCCAGATGTGAAGTTCTTTTCAGCTCTCCTACCCCACTAAGAGTGTTAGCAATGCTCAGAGCAGGCTTGTTGAAATGCATGCACCTAACTTAGAGCTAATAATTTTAATCGGCCTATTCTGAGTAGAACTCACCAACTGTCAAAAATATTTAATCACACTAGCCTTTTTTGCTACCACTTCACATTGCTGACTCATGAACAGCTCATGACTATGTTCCTGGAACCCCTTTTTCATGTGTATCATTTCTTTTGTGATAAAACCACTTGCACCCAGCTTTTTGTTTTTAGCCCAAACAAGGGCTCCTGAGATAGCTTCTACTGAAAATGGCAATTAACCCAATTAACATCATAAAAATCTGAAAGCATAGAGCAGAGTCATTAAAAACAAGAGGCACCACCTTCAAATAAGCAGGAGCAACAATTCAGCACAGACCAAAAGCCTGAAAGGAATGTCTTAATGCTGTGTATGATGATCATAAGAGAGGGTTCAAACCAAGTCTCTCCTGGGAGGGCATACCACATTCAGGAGTTTCATTTAAAGCTGTGCACCAGATTTGGCCACAGCCATAACTGAATCAGGCTGATTTGGGCGGGTGGGATCTGGGCTTTGGCTGAGCTGGCTGAGGACAACCCTAGATTGTCCCAGATTGGATTGAGTCAACAGCACCTGCAGATGTGAAGGCATAAACCCAGAACAGATTCGCTCTTGCTCCAGAGAGAATCAGTGGGTGAAGAGAGCAGGAAAGCATATTTGGGCTGAACATTTCAAGGCATTGCCTAGTGTGAAGAACTGTGGGATGGCCTATCTCTGAAAACAGGGTCTCTCCATCATTGGGACACAGGAGACAGTGATGGCCACCAACTTGGATGGGTTTAAAAGAGGATTAGACAAATTTATTGAGAATACTGCTATCAGTGACTACTAGCCATGGTGGCTATGGTCTGCATCCATGGTCAAAGGTTGTATGCTTCTGAATGCCTGTTGCTGGAAACCACAAGATGTGAGGGGGCTCTTGTGCTTAGTTGAGCAGGAGGGGGTGGACAAGATGACCACCGAGGTCCAGCTGTATACTTCCATCACTCAAAACTTTGTGATGTTTCTGTAAGGCAGAGTGGAGTTATCCCTCACTGTCACAGGCTCACATCACAGTGTCCCACATAAAGAGGTGTCCACTCCTGTGATATGTATCTGCGGCGGCTCTTTGATTGTCAAAGGCAGAGCAAAAGAAAGAGAGAAATCCTTTGTGGCAACAAGTCAGGTGCTTTCAGCACACCATCCGTCCCTGCGGGAAACACATTTCTGTCATGCTGCCAAGTGAAACCATGGGTGATCAACTGCACTGGTAGCGTTCGGCAAAGCTGCCCCAGGCAACTTTCACTTTTCACACCCAGTTCTTATGTGACTTTGGAGGATGTTGTTTGCTTGGATCCTATCTGGGGCTTTTCCCCCAGCCCCGTCCCCCTCCAGCCCCAGGTTTCTCAACCCCCTAGATCACAGCATTCTATCCTGGCCCTTCCTTCTCTTTCCTTTCAACAGACTTGGCTATGATTTTTGATCCCAAACATATTACTGGGAAGCTATCCATTTGGAAAGAAACAGACAAAACTGTGTGTAGCTGATTAATACTACTAGTAGTAGTAGTTATACTCCGCCCATCTGGCTGAGTTTCCCCAGCCACTCTGGGTTTGAAAGATCATCAGTATCAAAGTGTGTGTGCATGCATGTACGTGTGCATGAGGGGGGGGGATCTTAGGTTTCCATGCATACCTGGGATCCCCCCCCCAAAAAAAATACCATCATGGCTACCCTGCCCTCCAGGCAATTACCTCAGGCAGCAGACCTGATGTTGATCTTTCTCCCCCACCTTGTTCCTGATGTAGATCTTCCCTGGCCCCTTCTTCCCTGACAGGAAGGGGGGCACCATTTTTGGGTCTACCTCAGGTACCAAAATGTCGTGGGCTGGCCCAGATTAACATACACCTTTTGCAAGCTAGTTGCTGGAACAGAGATGGCTTATCAATGCCCCACATTTAAATGGGTTTCACAAGGCATCCCTCTTCTGAGAATTGTAGTTCAAGGGGGGTGGCTAAGGATCTGTTTGTGTAGTCCTGCCTTTTGGGATAGCTGTTTTTACCCTTGTATTGATGTGTTTTTAGTTTTCTATTGTTGTTTTAAATTGATTTCAATGTAATCACTTTGAGTTACTTGGTAAGAAAAGTGACTAACAAACAACAACAACAACCATCAAAGCCTAAATTCCCAGGGTTCAAGTGGAAAGCCATGTCTATTAAAGTGGTAAAAAAATAAAACTGGTACAGGTTTGTTGCACAAAAAGTGTGGGTGAGGTGGGTGGATTTTCTTTGTACAGTGGTACCTCGGGTTAAGTACTTAATTCGTTCTGGAGGTCTGTTCTTAACCTGAAACTGTTCTTAACCTGAAACACCACTTTAGCTAATGGGGCCTCCCACTGCTGATGCCTTGCCGCTGGAGCACAATTTCTGTTCTCATCTTGAAGCAAAGTTCTTAACCCGAGATACTATTTCTGGGTTAGCGGAGTCTGTAACCTGAAGCGTATGTAACCTGAAGCATATGTAACCCCAGGTACCACTGTATCTTCCTTAGAAATACAAGTAAGGAATACACGGCAAGCATGCACAGAATTAGAGTCCACAATTAGGGTCCTAATTAGAGTTTATTGTGATCTCTTAGAATGGTGGGCAACAGAGGCAGGGCTTTTTTCGTGGTGTTCTCTGGAATTCTCTTCTTAAGGAGATAGATATCTCCCCTACTCTGTGCACCTGTTGTAATGATTTTGAACCAGTGGTTATTTACGGTATTTTATTTAAAACATTTAGCTGCAACTGTTCATTAAAAAAACCAAAACACCTCTGGAGGGTGTACAAGAACTTATCTGATCAAAGATGCATTAAAACCCAAAATTACAGTACTTTTAAAAAAGCACTCATTCCCTCTTCTGGATCACTCCCCTTGTCCTCTGCCTCTGCCACACACTCTTCAGAGCCCTGCTAGCCAATGATATGTGCCCACTTAGATGTTGCCTGATCACAACTTCCATCACCCCATGCTTGATCCTTGGCCACGTGGGTCAGAGTTCAGTAGCATCTGGAGGGCCATAGATCTCCCATTCCTGGAGTGAAGCATACAGTCATGGGCAATAATGTGTGAATGTCTGTGTGTTCCTTGGTGAGAGGTTTAGAGTGTTCTCAAAACATGCCCCTATTTTTATTGGCAGAGTGTCATAAGGCACCATGAGGTCACTGCAAGCAGGTTGTGGGACAACCTGAAAGATTCTCTCACTGCTAGAGTTAAAATGGAAGCCAATATTTCAGAGTCAGAAACAGATCCAGGGCTAAATTTGTAAAAAGCCCAGGGTGCAGGTGCCAGCTAAATGAGAAGTTGGCTGCCTGGCAGATTTCAATTCTTGGTAGTTTTTTTAACAACAACAACTCAGTGAGACTGGTTACCTATCATAACCATTTTACTCTGGTTGCACCACTAATTTATTCCAATTTTACTGTTACAGTGATCAGTGTTGAGACCAAGATGATCGAGGGTGTGGAAAAAAAGGCATATGAGGAAAGGCTGAGGGAGTTGAACCTGGAAAAGAGGAGACTGAGAGGAGATATGATAGCCATTTTCAAATATCTAAAGAGCTGTCATTTAGAAGATAGAACACACTATGTTCTCCTGCTCCAGAGGCTAGGACCCAAGCCAATGGATTCAAGTTAGAAGAAAGAAGATTTTGACTGAACATCACAAAGAACTACTAGCAGTAAGAGCTGTTTGATGGTTGAATGGACTCCTATGAGAGCTGGTGGACTCTCCTTCCTTGGAGGTTTTTAAAGCAGAGGTTGGATGGTCATCTGTCATGTATGATTAAAGCAGAAGTTGGATGGTCATCTGTCATGTATGATTAAAGCAGAGGTTGGATGGTCATCTGTCATGTGATTGCCGCATTGCAGGAGGTTGGACCAGAAGACCCTCAGGGTCTCTTCCAACTCTACTGTTCTATGGTATGAGGGAGAGATGATCGTGTGCAGAAGAACTCCATTCAGGTGCCAAAGAGAAATGATGCATACTATTGCATTATATGCCATGCATTATTTGTTATGTTCAGGGACATCACAAGATGAGCTTTCTCTTTCTGAGGTGAGGGACAGAATGGCCCACATAACCCCCTGCCCCCCCCACATCATGTACAGAAGTCAAGTGGATTGGAAGTTGAATCTTTTACTTCAGCATCAGAGACAAGGTAGCACCTTCTTTTTTTAAAAAAAAATATCGTTCCATTTTACAACATTTCAACAACAAATATTAAATCAAATTTTTTTTGACCTACATTTTCTTTGACTTCCCCCCTCTCTGCAGTTAGCTCCTTATTTTATATCATAATCTTGCTTCATAGCCAACTCCAACCTATTTGCAAATTTAACCTTTTTACTCCCTTTAAGTTATTTTTTACTGCTCATGTTAATGTCAATCCTGTTAATGTTTTTAATTGTTTACAATTTGTCTTCATGTATTCAGTAATTTCCCCCCATTCTATTAAACAGAGTCTCTCATCTTGATCTCTTATTCTTCTGGTAAGTTTCGCCATCTCTGCGTATTCCATCAGTTTTAATTGCCAATTGTCTTTCATTGGAACTGCTTCTTTCCATCTTTGGGCATATACAATTCGGGCAGCCATGGTGGTATACATAAATAGGTTTTTTTGATCTTTGGGTACCTCTTCCCCAGTTATACCTAAAAGAAAAGCTTCTGGTTTTATAACAAAAGTTATTTTTAACATTTTTTTCAATCCATTATAAATAATTTCCCAGAATGCTTTTGCTATCTTACATGACCACCACAGACAAGGTGGCATCTTCCAGCACACGTGACAGCATCAGACCATGTTGGATGGCAAAGAGCCCCTTCCACTATGTTTTTGAGCCCTTATTGTTTAAGTCAATATTTGGCTGCTAGCTACCGATAGGCCAGATTTTTCCAGCTTTACAGGAGTTGCTGACCAGGGAGAAAGATATTGTCTTAGTAGCAAAACTGCATTTCTGACCTAGCTATGTGTTTCTCATTTCCTTCTGCTCTTGTTCCTTAACGGTTTCTCCAGAAACATGTGAGACTGATGTAAACATCTTACTCCTTATGGAATTATTTTGGGTTTATGCAATAGGGGGTCCAAATCTCAGTGTTAACATCCAAGACATTGACACCTTTGGATTCCCTAGACTTGTCAGATATTGGATGCTTTGTTTATTGGTCTGGATCTGTTCCCACTCTTTGCTTGACATCTTGTCTTCAGAAAGCCTTCTCCCTACTAAGCCACTGTTTTCAGAGGAATCAAAACAACGAACTATTTCTGAAGGTTCCCCAGCACTATAAATACATTTTTCTTGTACTGATGGTTGTGGGAGCATCATATTAGGTCCTTCAGTTTTAAATAACATGACATATATTTCCCTTTGTTTTATTTGTGTCTCTGATATTTTGTTATTTTCTTATAGGCCACACTTTCATAAAATTACAGCAATAAAACATTTTGTTTGTTTGTTTGTTTGTTTGTTTGTAATATGTTGTGGTTAAAGTAAAGCAGGGAAGAGAGGCTTTTTGTTGCTTTTAAAGCTTTGGGGTTTCATTTAACATAAAAAATTAGGGGGGGACTGCTCTGCTTGGGGGGGGGGGATATCCCGGGCTCTTCAGTAGTTTACAGACAGCATTAAAGACAGTCTACACCCTGCAACACTTATTGGAAAACATTCCCTCTAAACATAAACAAGCATCATCAAAGCTAACTGGCCAGTATGAACCTGTTTATTTTTTATTTTATTTTTAAGTGCAAGCAAGAATGCATGCTACTTGGGCACCTCTTAAGGTAACAAATATCAAGAGACAAACTCCACTCCTCTCATGGAACCGAAAAAACCATGAAGTTTATGTGGATTTCGGAGTTTTAGTTGACTGAATAAAAGTTTTTCCCAAATATGGACTACAGGGAAAAGTGAATCCCTTTTAACAAAAATGCCTGGATTTGCTCTTAGGCAAACCTAACATACTCTGGGAGGGTTCCCTGTGCCTGCAAATTGTGTCCACTTTGGCCAAAAAGAGTAAAAGTTATTGCTGCCCCCATAAGAGTGACTGGGGAACACAAAACTGCATTAGATACAAAGCAGCTGAGAATCCACATCTCAGATCAAAGCATAGCAACTCAGAAACAAGCACAGGTACAAGATGAATTTTGGAGCCTGTGTACACCCCTAGCACTTCCTCCAGATATTAGTTTTATGTAGCACTTATCTGGTGGTGGGGCTACATGCATGGCAGTGCTATTTGCCCCTGGCCTGAACCAAAGCGAGCTGCAACAGAAGCACTACCACCATGCAAATAGATTTGATAAAAGGTTAAGAAATGAGTTCCTAGATGCATGCTTGGATTAGAAGTGGATCCTGGGTATGAAAAGGTTGATGGTACAGACAAGGCACGACCCCCATGACTTGTTTTGCCACTGGATACTCCTGCCATCCACTCCTTTATAAGTGGGTGCTTTAACTCATCACCTGAGTTGGGGTCCGGCACACAATCCACACTGTCATAGATGCTGGCAGGCTCTACAGGGCAAGGTTTTCACAAGGATTAAGCGTTCTTTTAACCATTTACCCTTATGCACCCAGCACAAATATTCTTTTCTTTCCAATTCAGACCTCTCCAGGCTTCTCTCTCAGCCCTTGGCTCTCTTGTACAAACACTGCAGCCAAAGGAAAGAGGCAAACCATTTGCTGCTCTGGTTATATTAACCTTCCCTTCACCTGACCTCTCCCACACTTGTTTTTCCAAAGGGGCGGATGGAGCACAGGTTCACAGCACCAAGCACTGGGATATGCAAGGGCCAATTATTCCAGACACACAAGAGGAGTCTTATGTAAATAAACACATGTGCAGTTTTCACTTTTCAGTCATTCCCTCTGGTTCCAGTGTTCAGGGCTGCAGGTACCATTTGCTCATGTAGCCTCTCATAACGCTAACATTCAGGACCATCCAATCAGTGGAGGCTGACCACTGGTGCCCCTTGGAACTGGCAGGGATTACCGTAATATGGGATAAATGTTCATTGTTGTATAGCCACCCAATAAACAAATCAGAATGAACCTGATAAAGGCTGGATGTAATCTAACTTCTGCATAAGCTTTCTATAAGCAAATAAGGGTGGATTCTCGAGAAACAAGTTACCTAGAGCAGGGATATGATGATGATGATGATGGGGGATGTTCAATTCGATTTATATTTAAAGGCTAACCTATGTAAATTTGCACTTTCTGAAACAATACACACTGAATACCCTTCAAAATTCACACCTACTTTTGCAAGGCTAAAGCGTGTATTTAAAATGCATACATGAGTGAAAACAACATGCAAAAATATTAGGTAAATTTGTGTGCAAATATGTGTGTATCAGGAGAAATTCACACTAAAATGTTGGTGCGTTTTCATGAGGACTTAATTCACAAATTTATGTGGAAATGGGGAGAGTTGAGTTTGAGAGTGCCAAGAACCTGAGAGAAACCAAAGCTGACAGCATTGCCCATCCCTACTCTGGAGGAGTCCTGCGTCAAAGCATTTTAAAAGAAATCTCTAAAATCATTTTGACTGTAATTTTTGTTTACCACTTCCTTTTGGCTGGGAGGACTTATGCACCCTGCCAAAGCTATCCCAAACCTGCCGGTTTCTACAGGGCCCCACAGCGTGATGATTTAGGTACTGTGGGCAGGGCCAAGGCTGGCCTGACATCCTGAGGTGCTTTCAAGAAAGAAAGCAACGCCTACAGAAAAGAAGGGAAAAGAAAAGAAGGCATCAGAAGAAGCAGCTTCCCTTTGTTTCGGTGGTGAGAGCATTTGCCTAATTGCAGAACCGCAAGGTTAAAACCTGATTTTGGGTGTGGAGACTGATCTTACGATCACTGGGGAGGAGTGGATCAGCAAAAGAGCCTTTGAATGGGACGGTGCTCGGGGTGTTCTTGGGAATTTCAGGCCAGGAAAGCTGGAGCTTCTGTAGCGAGTAAATCAGGGGTTATTAAGCACAGAGTCACAAAACCACAAGATGTAGCGATAGGGAAAAAGGGAGCCAGAACGCTTAGTGTCATGGAAAAGCACGTTCAGCCAGGCGGCAAAGTTCTTCTTTCTATTTTTGAGCATTGTCAGCAAAGTTCTAGCTGAGAGGGAGTAACAGGTGGAATTGTGTTTATTTAGGGCTCTCTTTGTCTTGGGCAAAACTGTTCCCAGTATGTTACCTCCAGCTTGGTGTAGCTGAGAGTGGGGAAGTCTTTTGCTTGGAGAGACTTGGGTTCAACTGCACCATTGGTCATGAAGTTAACGAAGTTGAGCCCTGGGCTATGTGCTGCAGCACTCCCTGGTTTGGTTTTTCCCATAGATTAAAAAAAATATAGTTTGAAGATCATCTAGTCCAGCAGGGTTGCCAACTTGAATAACATATTGTGGGGGCCCAGGGAAGCAACACCCTGCATAATCGATCACATGATGCAGTGCACACACACCATTTGAATGGGAACGCCCATCAACTTTGGGGGTGCCAAGCTCCCTCAAATATTTTATTGTGGTGGCCAAAGCCCCCACAGCCCCTAGGAGTTGGCTCCTATGTAGTCCGGTGTTCTTCAAACTTGGGTCCTCAAATGTGTGCACTACAAATCCCATCATCCACAGTCAGTTTAGCTTAGTGGTCAAGGATGATGGGAGTTGTAGCCCATCCACATCTGAAGACCCAAGGTTGAAGAAGACTGATCTAATTTAGTTAATTCACATTACTGGTGACCAAACTACTATTTCCTCTGACACCTGAGATGTCCTCAAAATATGTTCTTATGGTTTTCTTGCAGCAGAATTTCATTTTTTCTTCTGGTATTGTAGTCTTTTGGTTTAATGGTTTGTTATATGTATATTTTATTGGTTATATTTCTATAAGCCACTTAGAGACTGTGGGTTTTCATTTTTTAAAATGTTCATTTAGTTTAACATTTTGTATACTGCTTAATCACAATCATCTCTAAGCAAGGTATGAGAGACCCAATTCAGTAAGGAAAAAAATGAGTTTGAAATATACAATCAAAGTTCAATTAAAAAGCCTGCTGCAGTTTTAAAAAGAGTCTTCATTAAGTGCCAGAAGTTCAAAAGGGAGTGATGACCTCAGCTGGAAGGGAACTCTACAAAGTTGGGCTCACAATACTGAATGAGCAGCTCCTGGTCAACAGACGCCATGCACCCAAGCCACAGGGGACCATGAACAGTAAGTCTCCAAAAGAACCCAGTGACCAAGGGGGATTTAAGAGTTGCAGCCAGGGTTAGTTCTACTCAGAGGAGGGCTGCAATTCCCGGCGACTGGTACTCTAGAGGCAAGTTGCCTCTTCCGGTAGAGGAAGAACATGGCCATTATGGTTAGTTGCTAAGGATGATCGGCAGGAGAGTGCCATTGCCCTTGTGTAGTTCCCAGAAGAGATATCCAGTTGGCCACTGTGAGGACAGAATACTTGGCTAATGGACCTTTGATCTGCTCCTAGAGTATAATATTGCTTTGTTTTGCAAGGCCGTTGTGAGGGCTACATGCATGTAAAGCATCACATCTTCTCTTCCATCATGAAATACAATTTAAAAGATTGGAATGCTTCTGCACAGTCCTTCCAAAAGTAAATAAATGTCAGAAATGTCAGCAATTCTGAAAAGCTAAAAAAGGTTTATAGATTTCTACTTGAAAGCCAGCTCTCTCCTGCTATCACTGAATGTATGTACATATGTATGTGTGCCTGTGTATGTATGCATTTTTGCATATTCCGTTTCCCCCCATTTAACTAAATGTTCATGTTTAAGCGTAGCATGACTTATGTGTAAGTCTCTTTCCCCTCCTTCTTCAATGTATACAATGTAAATCCTCCCTTTCCTACACATAAACGAGTTGCTGACTGATGAGGATTAGGAAGAAACCTCCCGCTGGGTGTATTTATTATCATTATCTCATAAAGGTTTTTTTTATAAAAAAAACAAAACAAAAAACTGGTTTTGCTGCTCCAGGTGTTGTGTTCTGCTGTATGCCAGGTGCTCAAATGAAAGAGATAGACTGGACAGGGCTGATTTTGATAAGGCATATCTTCCTTCACAGCTAAACTCCAAAAGGAAGTCTTAGCTAGCAGGGGCAGGAAATTCCAGAGATTCTGGGTTCTAATCTCCAGCCAGCCACTGCTTCTAAACCAGTTGAAAATAGATCAGGGAGATGCACAAATGTTTTGTTGGTTTCTGGTGCAAAAAGGGCTAGCATGTAACAATTCAGATCAGAGATGGGTGAATATGTCCACATCACTTTTCCTCAGTTTCTCATTTTCCCCAAACTTAAACTCAGTTCTCCACATTTCTACATCCATTTGTCATAACATAAAATTAAAAGTTCACATGTAAATTTGGAACTGTTTTGGTGTGAATTTCTCCCAACAGACACATTTTTGCAAATGTGAATTTGCAAATTAGTCAGCACATTATTACAAATTTCTCCACTTATGTATGCAATGTAATATATACATTCTTGCAAACTATTTCACCCAATATAATGCATTTCTGTTTTCACAAATGCAACCTTTCCCCTAATATATGCATTTTTGCACGCACGGTTTGGATGAAGAAGTGCACTGCAAAATCCAAAGACTTTTGAACTACGAAGAGTAATCGTGTTTCAGTTTTGCATATTGGTTCAAAAAAGTGTGGATGAGGCCCCTTCCAATACAAATGGAAACAAAATCAGTTTTCTCCTTCATCCCTAGCTGCTTGCCACATGGCTAACAAAGAAAGAGACAGGAGTCAAGGCAAAGGAAGAAGGATCATGCCACAGAAATGCCTGCAACCTCAATGTATAATGTTCACTTTAATCAGCCAAAGGAAGCTTTCTCTCAAATGTGGTGCATCATGGAGGTCACCAGGAAACCCAACTCCTGAAATAAATTTTCACTCATGTGGTGAAAATATTTTCCTTTCTTCTAGTATTTCCATGGGCAGGAAAGGTATTTGTTCAGACGCTGGTGAGAGGCGGGGGACCAAAGCGAGTCTCAATGGGAGCCTTTGTTGTTTGCAAAATCACTGGAAGAGGCTGAGGTTGTGCATTTGAGAACAAAGGAGTCCAGGTACCCAGCAGAGGGCTGCAAGATCTCCCCTCCTCAATGCTCGAAATTGCTGGAATTTATTTTATAGGTCCTGAAATGCAGACTGACTCTCAGCAAAGGATACTAACAGAAAATAATCCACTTTAGAAAACTTGGGAAATGAATGCATTGTATTGATTTGGACCAGGTCATTGGGCAGAGCTTAATGACAAGAACTGATCATTAATCAGGATCTTATATACTAATGTTGTATAACTATCAGTTCCCTTTCCCCTTTCAAAGATCAATCTGCTGGACTTCCGGGTTAGCACCATCGGCTAATGGCGGATTCCCTCCAAGCTCCGGAGGGAATCGGCTCCGCAGGATTGGGTCTTGACCGCTGTGGCGACGCGGGGACCCTCAAAAATCACAGGTGGTGAAGCCTGTGAACCTGGTGACTCGGCGGGCACCATTTGCGCCCCCCGACCTGTGAAGGAGCCTTTTTAAAGGCTTCGGAGCGGGGGACGGGGTGAGCGGCGCGGTGCTGAGAGTCGACTGCTTCTCCTGCGGAGTGAAGCCGCATTGCCATGGTCGGAGAGTGCTGATTTCTTTTTGTGAACAATTGTAAAGCAACAACCCGTGAGTAGTACGGAAATTGGAAAGAATTTTTTTTTTTTTTAATTAGGCACGATCGGGGAAGGCGCAAACAGGAAGTCCGTCTCCCCGTCTTGTAAATAATTTAAAGCAAGGACCTGCTAACTAAGGTTGAGAGAACCCTTTCTTTTTTACTTGGTAAAAGACATTAATTTCACGATTTGGCAATATAAGTAATCTTACTGGAGGATAAAGAGCTAATCTTGGGAGCTGAAGTGCCACCCCCCCGGACCCGGGAGTGCTCCGCGAGAGAGCCTGCTGATGAGGTATTGAAGAGTTTGACAGCTGTCAAATTTAGCTGTCAAGATGGGAAAAGAGAACTTTGTTTCTGTTGTTTCTGCTGGCTATATTTGTTACAAATTGGTTACAATTTGTTGAATACAAGGAAGAACTGTTACAAACTAACTTGATTTTTGGATTTGAATTGGAAGGAATATTAAGTTACCAAAATCCCTCTAGAGGGGGATTTGGGACATTACAAGAATGGCTGGAGGAGGGAAAATTCAGGCTGGGTTGGACAAAGTTTTTGTTCTCTTGGGAAAGTTACAAGGCCAAATTGATGTTTTGGCTACAAATGTTGCAACTCTGAACTTAACAGTAAATAACATCACTGAATTTGATAAGGATTTGACTCAGGAAGCGAAGCCCATGCAGCTGGACAAAAAGAGAAACTTGAGAGCTTTGAGAGTGTGGAGAAGGAGATATATGTTGTTCCTGAGGAAAAGGAAGGAGGAGCTGTAACTTTGCAGATGATAAAGGAGAGCCAGAGGCCTGACATGATGGCTACAAAGGGAAATAAGAACTTGATGTCGAAAATCTGGCTTGAATTGGAGATTGAAGAATGGAGAGATCTCCTCATGTGGAGATCTGAAGACCCAAGGATTACAAATTTGCTTAAGGTGGAAGTTGGAGCTTTGGGGACATTTGGACTTGAAAGGAATAAGAAACATGATTCGGGCTCCGCTTTTAAGTATGGAGGTCTGGCTGGACGAAACATGGATCCCGTTGGGCCAGAGCTTCTCCGAGATCTGGTGTTTAATATTAAGGACTATAAAAAAAAACCGGCAGAGAGGAATTGAGAGAGAATTAAGAGCCTCGGACGTGAGATCTCCAGGCTGATAGTAGACTAAGACTGATGGACATTTGTTGGGGATTGAAACCGGGAAAGGGGGGGTGGAGTTTGGGAATCCAAAGGGTGTATAATTACAATCTGTTTTATTTTTATTTTATTTTGTTATTTGTATGAAAATTGGGGAATTCGTGGAAGGGAAATTGGGTCGACGTTAGAAAAATGTTTTAAGAACGAGTATTGATGCATAAGTATTGTGTTTAAGTTTGGATAAGGCAAAATTGGTTTTTTAAAATGAACTAAATAGAAAAAGGTTAAAATTAGGGATAAGAACTTGCTGAACTAACATTTTGAATTGGAATATAAGAAGGGGAGGTGTGGGGAAGTCAGGGAAATATGTTATAGAAAAATAAGGATTGTGAACTTTATGTGTTTTTAAACCTTTTTGTTTTTCCTTTTTTGATTCTTTTTTAATGTATTAAAGTTGAAAATTTCAATAAATATCTTTTTAAAAAAACAAAAACAAAAATCAATCTGCTGTTGATGTTGGAAGATGAGGTGCCGTCTGTAATCTCCTCCTACATTTGGAGGTCCTGCAGTCTTTCATCTGAGGAAGAACCCCCTACCTCAAATTGTCCCTTCCCCCATGGAAGGGTGTTGATGCGGGGGAGGCAGCTCCCCCTGCTTAAGAACATCTTATGACAGCTATAGGCATTAAACCAATCCTCACCTTCTTCTCCTACATAGCTAGTTACCTTCTCACCTCACACAAGGGGAAGAAGACAAAGAGTGGGGAGCTTCCTGGGTCTGGAAATGATATACAGGTGAGGAGCAGCTACTTCAGTTATTCCATTCCATAAAGATAACCACATGTCTATGGATATTCTGCTAGAGAAGGCTACTATTAAGGAGGGGCTCACTTAGTGGGGTGGGGCAACAACATTAGCCTCTTGGAAGTGATGTCACTACCAAAACAGGAAGGGCCAAGTTTGTGTGAAGGCCAAGGTTGTGTGAAGGAACTGGCTGAAGCATCAGGTTGACTCTGCCAGTGTGCGCTGGTGCAGCCCTGACCTCATTGCTACCTCACCAGAACTACCTTCCAGCAGCACTGCTCCTGGAAGGCAATTGCTGTGGCTTTACCCCACTGGGTGAGCCATTCCTGTTACTTCCACTTTTAATCATCATCATCATCTACATCCAGGTAGCCCTCACATTGGCATCTGAAAGTTGATTTCCATTACACCAATTAAGTACAAATGTTCAGAGCCGGCCGACCTGTGAGGAGGGGTGAAGCAGCTGCTTCACATGGCAGAATCACAAGAGGTGGCACCCTTGTAGAAGCCCCACCTGCCCCACTGCTTCTGCCTCCTACAGATAAGCAACCCAAGGAAGGGAGGTGGCGGAGGTGGCACAGTAGCACAGCGTTCTGCTGAGCAGCACTGCTAGCTGGCCTCCGCCACCCCTAACAGCAAAGAGAAACCAGCAGCAAATCCTTGCAGGGTGTCCCTTCTCACCAGGAGTCCTGGTGCACAGGAAGAGTACCTTCTTCCCCACTATGCGCGCACATCCTTCCTTGTGCATCTCCATTGTGACAATCGTGCTCTTACAAGCATCCCCCCCCATTTACGTGTGTTCAATATGCATGCATCACACCGAACCTGGAAGTGAATTTAAAAATCACTAAAATGCCCCAGAAGAGGTGCAAAGCAGTCAGAAAACAGCACCTAGCAATACCACAGACCTTTGCAATTGCAATACAAGAGCTCTCGCACCAACTATTGATTCCTGTGGTGAGTTGAAGTTTGAGGGAGAAGGTTGGGAGAGGGCAATTGTGGCAGAGATTTTTTTGGGGTTTTTTTGAGCCATTCTTGGAGATGGCACCTAATAAACAGCAGCAGCAACATATTCCTTGGGTGATGGCAAACCCAAGAGGTAGCAAGTGGTGCCCATGCTGGAGGAAAAATTGGAAGTGATGGACTGTTAGCGGGATGGCATGAGTGTGTGTGCTATGGCATGCAAGTTTGGCAGGAATGAGTACAGCATACGTGCCATAAAGATACAGGCAAAATAATCTCGGCATTAGGCAGCGGGTACCGGAAGCTGTGTAGCGGGACATGGGTGGCGCTGTGGGTTAAACCACAGAGCCTAGGACATGCCAATCAGAAGGTCAGTGGTTCGAATCCCCATGACGGGGTGAGCTCCCATTGCTCAGTCCCTGCTCCTGACAACCTAGCAGTTCAAAAGCACGTCCAAGTGCAAGTAGATAAATAGGTACTGCTCCGGTGGGAAGGTAAACGGCATTTCCGTGCGCTGCTCTGGTTCGCCAGAAGCGGCTTAGTCATGCTGGCCACATGACCCGGAAGCTGTGCGCAGACTCCCCCGGCCAATAAAGCGAGATGAGAGTCACAACCCCAGAGTCAGCCATGACTGGACCTAATGGTCAGGGGTCCCTTTACCTTTTACCGGAAGCTGTCTGTGGACAAACACTGGCTCCCTTGGCCTATAGAGCGAGATGAGCTCCACAACCCCTGAGTCGTCCATGACTGGACCTAATGGTCAGGGGGTACCTTTACCTTTACCTTTACCTGTACAACTGCCAAGATCCCCTGCCAGGTACGGGACAAGGCCCAGCTGAAGACACATGAGGCACTGAACCTGTGGCTAGAGGACATGAATAGCCAGCATCTCCCCATCAATGGCAGCACCTTGCCCAAGAAGGCTCTCAGGCTGTATGCACAATTCAAGCAACCTGCAAAGGAGTTCTGAGCCAGCTCTAGTTGGCTGACCCGTTTGTAAGAACAGTTTAATTTGAAGAACATAGGCAGCCATATTGAAGCTGCATCCATGGACCAGGAGGCTGCCCAAGCACACTCTGACCAGCTGAAGAGACAAAAGCATCAGCTATCCATCACCACGCTCCTCAGGAAGACACCATCGGCACCACTAAGTGCATGTGACCCACAACCAAGCACTTCAGGGTACCAGTCTACCCCACCTGTTGTTTGCAACTCATCCTCCATAGATGAGGAAGATTGCCACCATTCCTGCCCGTCTGGTAGGGCTGGTTTTTAAAGGTGTTTTCAAGGGTTTCCAGAGGTTTAGAGGGTGTTCACAGGCTTTTCCAATGGGTGCTTCAATTATACACAATTTCACTTATGCTTGCGGTGCCTCAGAACATAACGCCCCTGTAAGTGGGGTGCTGCCTGTACAATTTTACCTGTGCAGGGACACAGCAGTGACCTGAGACAGTACAGTGGTACCTCAGGTTACATACGCTTCAGGCTACATACGCTTCAGGTTACAGACTCCGCTAACCCAGAAATAGTGCTTCAGGTTAAAAACTATGCTTCAGGATGAGAACAGAAATCGTGCGGCGGCGGCGCAGCAGCAGCAGCGGGAGGCCCCATTAGCTAAAGTGGTGTCTCAGGTTAAGAACAGTTTCAGGTTAAGAACGGACCTCCGGAATGAATTAAGTACAGTACTTAACCCAAGGTACCACTGTATTGTAAAGTGCAATGCTAACGGCAGGGGGAAGACCAATTTGTGTTGTGCCTCAGGTGCCAAAATGCATTGTGGTGGCCCTGCACACATTCACTTATTTTATGGAATTATGGAACTCATTCGTACAGGAGGCAGCGATAGCCACCAACGTGAATATCTTTAAAAGAGGGTTGGACAAATTCATAGAGGAGAGGGCTATAAAGGGCTACCAGTTACAATGGCTATGCTCTTTGTCCATGGTCGGAGAAAGTAACACTTCTCAATACTAGTTGCTGGAAGCTGTAGGAGGTGAGAATGTTGCTGTTCTGCTCATGTCCTGTTTGATGGTTTGCCACAGGCATCTGGATGGCTACTGTGAGAACAGGACACCCAACAAGATTGGCACTGGCCTGATCCAGTAAGCTCTTCTTATGTTCTTCTTCTGCATAATGTATCCAGGTCCTGGCAGCCAGGGAGAGGGCACCAATATGCTGACCAATAAAAATACCTGCCACATCTCCAAATTCAGATTCTATGGGAATGCTGGCCAGTTGTCAAAGCCATATGGGCTTTTTTTTAAAGGCTGATGTTCTCTGGCTGCTGAATCCTCAGTCCAATGCCAATTTCAGGGAAGTCTAGGGAAGTTTTTACTGTTTGATATTTTATCACTTATTATTATTATTATTATTATTATTATTATTATTATTATTATTATGTTGGGAGCTGCCCAGAGTGGCTGGGGAAATCCAGCCAGATGGGCGGGGTATAAATTATGATTATGATTTATTATTTCAGACTAGCAGAATTATGTGATGATATGCAGAGCCCTGCCCAAATTGCCAAGTAAGGTAATATGTTGACTATACAAACTTAGATGGGCTTTATTTGAATCCCCGAAGCCCACCTAATTACAATTGGATGTGTGGTATCATTTCAGCTATAACTTTCTAGCTTTCTATCCCCCTTTTCTCCCTACCCTCTACACATGCATAGGAAAAATGACTGGTGAAAACTGGATTTCTCTTCCATTGCTTTAATATTCACCCCTTTTGTAGCCATTTTTTAAAAATATAGAGATTAGATAGATAGATAGATAGACAGACAGACAGACAGACAGACAGACAGACAGACAGATAGCCTAATGATCTACTGGAGTGTAGCCTGGACCTCTAACCGGGCCCATACATCACATGTGCCCTCTCTGTGTTTTATAACACAAAAGACCTGGGGCAGATTCTCCCTCCTTTTCATGCAAAGCAAGAAACAACATCCCGGCCCCAATTGGGGGGGGGGGGACGGGACGTGCTTCGACCAAATCGCGCCCCATTGTAACGAAACCTTGTTCAGCTATTGTTTTGAGTTGCACACACCAGCTGAGCTGAATGGAGCCGGAGGGAGGGGGGGTGCAGAGGAGGCGTGGGAGGAAGGGGGGCCATGGAGCGATCAGCCCCTGGGCCTGATCCCAGCTGTATCTTTTCCAACCGCCTTTTTGAAAAGTCTCAACAAAAGAGCAAAGAAAGAACTTTTGTCTTGCGACACGGCGAGAGCGGGCGACCTGTCTTTGGCTGGGTAACAGCAGGTACAATTAACCGGATGGGGATTCATTGAGGCGTTGGCATTGGGAGATGTCAGGGGTGGGGGCATCACCCGCCTTCCTCAAAGCTCCCCCCACCCTGATCCCAGCATCCCGGGAGCAACCAGCCGCCTCTTGAGCGCTGCGGTGCTAAAAGGATGGGTGGCATCGCGCTTTCATTCTGACTCGGTTCTCTCGGGCTGGCTTTGTCCTTCCGGCAATAGAGACCTTGCGGCCCGGAGGGAGAAGAAAGCCAGCTGCCAGGACGGGATCTTCTGAAGGGAGCACAGCAAAGCAATAAGGAAGATAAAAAACACAAGGGGTGTGCTTGGAAAAGGAAGGTAGCTCGCGTGTGCGCCGCATGACACAATAGGGAGCTGAGTATTTGGCAGGGGGAGGCACTTTTATGAGCCAGGGAAGGGCTGTAACCCAGTGGCACAGTGCATGCTTGGCTTGTAGAAGATCCCCGAGATCTCTAGGCTTGTGTGGAGAGGGGGAAACATGGAAAGTCTCTGCTATACTGTGCTAGAGGGTCCAAAGATCTGACACAAAAAGGCAAAGCTCAAAGGCAGCTTCCAGTTTTCCTGTTTAACTAAGATCTTGTATTCAGAACCATGAGGGCTAGAACCATTTTTTTTTTCATTTTAGCAGTGACAGAGCACATGGTTTGCATGCAAAATGTGCCAGCTTCAATCCCCTGCATCTCCAGGTAGGACCAGTGGGGGGAAAACCCTGGATAAAATCCGGGAGAGCTGCTGCCAGTCAGTGTAAACAATGCAGAGTTGGATGGGCCAAAGATCTAACTAGGTGCAAGGCAGCTTCCAATGTTTCTGTTTAATCCAGCTCCTGTATTCAGAACCCTGGGGTCCAGAATCTTGCTTTCTTTTCATGCAGATGCTTTGCATGCAGAAGGACCCTGGTTCAGTCCTCTACATCAGAAATCCCAGAGAGTTGCTGCCAGCCAGTGTAGAGGCTTGCCGATTGAAAGGTCAGCGGTTCGAATCCCCGCGGCGGGGTGCGCTCCCGTTGCTCGGTCCCAGCGCCTGCCAACCTAGTAGTTCGAAAGCACCCCCGGGTGCAAGTAGATAAATAGGTACCGCTTTCTAGCGGGAAGGTAAACAGCGTTCCGTGTGCGGCTCTGGCTTGCCAGGGTAGCTTCGTCACGCTGGCCACGTGACCCGGAAGTGTCTCCGGACAGCGCTGGCCCCCGGCCTCTTGAGTGAGATGGGCGCACAACCTTAGAGTCTGTCAAGACTGGCCCGTACGGGCAGGGGTACCTTTACCTTTACCTTAACCCCAGATTCAATCCCTTCAGTCTGCAGAGCTTGCCACACAATGGCTATTCTGCATTTGTCAGGAGCCATGCCTTTAGGGTGGTGGTCCCTGAACTTTGAAACTCCCTGCCTCTTGATATTAGACAGGCATTCATTGAATGGGCATGTAAATTTACATGTAACTTGTCAGTGTTACCAGCTTTACAAAAAGATGAACTGTTTGTAAAATTTGTGGATTCTTTAACTGATGACCCAAGACAGGTGCCGTCTGAACTCTGAAAACCTAAAAGTCTCACCCTCTGGGGATGTGCCTCAACCACTGGTAGATATGGACAGATCAGTTCTTTTCTACCCCATGTCAGTTTCACAGGCATCCATTAATAAATCTATCCCATTTGCACATTAATCCGCAAGGCAGAAGAAAGAAGAAAACTAGAAGTCTGGACTGAAGAGCAGTCAAGACTGAAGGATGTTAGAATCCAGAAATCAGTAGCAAAGAGCAAGTCACGTTCCAGTAGGCAGCATTCTAGCCTGCCATAACTCTTCAGGGCAAGAGATGCACCACAAAGGAAGCAGAAGAATGAGCTGGAGACAAGGAGACACAATAGACAAGAGAAACCATGGCTGCCTCGACTTCTGCCAGAATAGGTACATGACTGTCTCCAGAGCATTCTCCTCAATAACTATGCATCTAGCAGCACTTGGTGAGCAAAAAGCATGTTCAGTTCAGCTGTACACACACACACACACACACACACACACACACACACACACACACACACACCCTGCCTGATCTGCAACTGCAGCTGGTCCAGGAATGCCGCATACAAAGGGTAACTCCAGACAAACAAATGGAAAGATAACCTTATGCAGGGTCATCAAAACCATCACATTAATTATGCACTGATTTACATAGTTTGAAAAGAATCACCCTTCTTTTGGGGAAAGGGTGGTTTGCAAAAGAAGCAGGGAGCTACAGGGTGGAAAAGCATAAAGAGAGCACTTTCTCTGTCATTATCCGTGCTCTTATCAGTGTAGCTTGCAAGGCCTGGTAGGCAGAGACAGTCTCCAGCACTATCTGCATCTTCTGACACGATGGGGAGATGAGATTAGGTGGGGCCACTAGGTGTTCCTTCAAGACAAACACAAAATGTGTTGGGGATGTTTGCATTTCTGCTGTTGCTGAATGCAGCAACTCTGCTCTAGGGGATCACAGAAATGTACATCTAGCAAGACCTCTCCGTTGCAAGAAAAAAGCTCAGCAACTTGGTGTTCTTGTCACTTTAATGCCCTTTTGAAAAGCATATGAAAGGGATCTAGGGGTCTTATTAGACCACAAGCTTAACACAAGCAGCAGCAAAAAAAAAAAAGTGAATGCTATTCTACGTTACTTCAACAAGAGTAGTGTGTTCCAATCAAGGGAAGTAATAGTACAGTTCTGTTCTGCCTTGGTCAGAGCATACTTGGAGTTTTGTGTCCAGTTCTGGGTGCCACAATTTAAGAAGGATGTTGACTAACTGGAACGTGTACAGAGGAGAGTGGCCAAGATGAACAAGAGTCTGGAAACTAAGCCTAATGAGGAATGGCTGAGGGAGTTGGGTATAGGTGCTACTGGAAGGAATTTTTAAAATTTTGTTCAGAGTTGGGTATGTTTAGCCTGGAAAAAAGAAGGCTGGGAGGATCTTGGTCCTGTATACCTGAAGGAGCGTCTCCACCCCCATCGTTCAGCCCAGACACTGAGATCCAGCGCTGAGGGCCTTTTGGCGGTTCCCTCATTGCAAGAAGTGAGGTTACTGGGAACCAGACAGAGGGCCTTCTCGGTAGTGGCGCCCATCCTGTGGAACACCCTCCCTTCAGATGTGAAGGAAATAAGCAGCTAACTTCTCTTTAAAAGACATCTGAAGGCAGCCCTGTTTAGGGAAGTTTTTAATATTTAATGCTGTACTGTTTTTAACACTTGATTGGGAGCCGCCCAGAGTGGCTGAGGAAACTCAGCCAGATGGGCGGGGTATAAATAATAAAATGTTGTTGTTGTTGTTGTTGTTGTTGTTGTTGTTGTTGTTGTTGTTGTTGTTGTTATATTATCTTCAAATATCTAAAGGGCTGTCACATGGACGATGGAGCAAGCTTGTTTTCCTCTGCTCTGGAGGGATAGGATTTCTACATACGGTAACTTTCTGATGGTAATCGTCATTCAACAGTGGAATGGACTCCCACAAATAGCGGTGGACTCTCTTTCCTTGGAGGTTTTTACGCAGAGGCTGGGTGGCCATCTGTCATGGATGCTTTTGTTGAGATTCCTGCATTTCAGGGGGTTGGACTAGATGACCCCTGGGATACCTTCCAACTCTACAGTTCTATGATTCTATGAATTCTTTCCTGCTTCAGAGACACTTGTGGCATATTGGCAGGTTCCCATTCAAAGGAGCAACAATGCTCAGGCAGGGGAGGAGGCTTATCTTAGAGAAAGCACATCCATATTATGCCAGGGTCCAGGCAGTGATGCAAACTGGGCAGCATAGTATAGTGGTTTAGCAGTTATTTCTTTCCTCCACTCACAAAAAAATCCTGTAAATTATAGTTTGTTAAGGGTCCTGACCCTCATCATCCTTAATTAACTTTCAAGATGACCTCAACAGATTGGAGAACTGGGCCCTAACTAACAAAATAAATTTCATTAAGGTCAAATGTAAAGTTATACACCAAGGCAGGAATAATCAGATGCACAAATATAGGATGGGGGACACCTGGCTTGGCAGCAGTACATGTGAAAAGGATTGGGGGTGGGTCTTAATGAACCACAAGCTTAACATGAGTCATAGGAGCCAACTCCTAGGGGCTGAGGGGTCTTTGCCCCCCAATAAAATATTTGAGGTGGTCACACACCCCAAGTTGATGGGCATTGCCATTCAAATGGTATGTGTGCACCACATCATGTGATCAATTACGATTTTATTCATGTTGGCACCCCTGACATGAGTCAGCAGTGTGAAGCAGCAGCATAAAAAAAACAAAAAACTAATGCTATTCTAGGTTGCATCAACAAACGTATAGTGTCCAGACCAAAGGAAATAATAGTGCTACCCTATTCTGCCTTGGTCAGACCTCACCCTGAGTACTGTGTCTGGTTCTGGCATGACAGTTTATGAAGGATATTGACAAGCTATAATATGCGCAGAAGAAAAAAACCAAAATGAAAAAGGGTCTGCAAACCAAACTTTATGAGGAACAGTTGAGGGAGCTGGGTATGTTTAGCTTAGAGAAGAGAAGGCTGAGAGGTGATATGGCAGCAGTTTTAAAATATATGAAGGGCTGTTAAATGGAAGATGGGGAAAGCTGGTTTTTGGCTGCTTCAGAGGGTAAGACCCTCAAATTACAACAAAGGGAGATTCCAACTAAACAACAGGAATAATTTTCTGATGGCAATACAGTCATACCTTGGTTTGAATACGCTTCACGTTGAGCGCTTTCGGGTTGTGCTCCTCGGTGACCCGGAAGCAAAGGAGCACGTTACTTCCGGGTTTCGCCACTCGCGCATGTGCAGATGGTCAAAATGACGTCATGCACATGCGCGGAAGCGGCGAATCACGACCCATGCACATGCAGACGCACAGACGCAGGTTGCGTTCTCTTCAGGATGCGAACGGTGCTCTGGAACGCATCCAGGTGGACTCTCCTTCACTGGAGGTTTTCAAGAGAGCTTGGATGGGCGTCTGTCAGGTATTCTTTAGTTGTTATTCCTGCCTTGCAGGAGTTAAACAAGATGACCCTTCCAATTCTCTCTTCCAATTCTATGATCCTATGGACTACAGCTCCAGAATTCTCAAAGACTGTTAGGGTGGTAGAAGAGTGCTTTAAAGATAAGCTGTGGGTGTACCTGTGTAGTGATGCCAACATGTGACTGCTGCAGCCGGTGGGGGGGTGGGGGGGTGGGAGGAAGCAGGAAGAGAAAGAGGTTATCTGTGGGACGGCCAGCTTTGAGAGTTTTGCTCTCTGTGTGAACAATTGTTGCTGAGATAGATTGCAAGGCAAGGATGCTCCAGGGCACATTCTCAGGTGAAGGAGGTAGCTCAGCTCTCCTGAGTCAAAGAAACAAGAAGCAAGGTGCCTAGGTTCTCTCCCAAGATTACCCATGACTCACTGGGACACCTGCGGGGGGAGGGGGAGCTCATTTTTCACCCATCCTGCTCCAGCCAGATAAGATCAGTTCCCCCACGGCACTCGCTGTGAGCATGTGAAGCATTTGGCCAGCCTCCCACCAAAAAAGTGTGATTCCCCCCCCCCTAATGTGCAAGTTATGCAAGCTCCCCTCCCCCGGATCTTCCCCCGCCCTTAAAATTATCCGAAAGCTGCCCCAGCAGTTCTCTTAAAGTAGATTCGTCAGACACCTAGTGCCTCTTTTTTTTTTTTTGGAAACATTTGTCTTTCCCAACCCCCACCCCTTTGTTGTAAATACATTACATGATTATCAGTAGCCCAGGGGAATTCAGGAGTGGGAAATGCAGTTGTGGTTCCTCCAGTGTGTTTTAGATTAGAAAAGGAACTTTTGTGTACTTGGAACACACTTCTGGTTGCACTGGAGATCACTGCAGGAGGACACACACACACACTTTTCCACTGTTACACATTGTCTTCATTCTCATAAGTGGTAAACTTATGGACCCATCTGCACTATACATTTAAAGCAGTATCATAACACACACCCCCTGCAAAAAACCCAATAATTCTGGTGCTGAAATTTGTTAGCAGATACAGGTGCCAACTTTAACAAAATATGGGGGAGTGACCCACCTGCCCATATTTCTCCCTACCTCCCTGCACATCTGCAGAGTGCACCTTCTTCTGCTGCATGCAACTAGTTGCGGGCCTCTCCTTCCTCCCCCGCCCACTTGCCTCCTACCCCTCCCACCCACAAGAAGTTTCTACCCACTTGCCCAACTCTCACCCCAGCCCACCCAGTGTGGTGTAGTGGTTAAGAGTGGTAGACTTGTAATCTGGTGAACCGGGTTCATGTCTCTGCTCCTCCACATGCAGCTGCTGGATGACCTTGGGCCAGTCACACTTCTCTGAAGTCTCTCAGCCTCACTCACCTCACAGAGTGTTTGTTGTGGGGGAGGAAGGGAAAGGAGAATGTTAGCTGCTTTGAGACTCCTTCGGGTAGTGATAAAGCAGGATATCAAATCCAAACTCTTCTTCTTCAACTCACTTGCCTCTCCCACCAGCCTTCCTGCCTGCTTGCCTACCTCTCCACTTGGAAATGGCGCTGAAATTCATGAGGCAAGCCTGGAAAAGAGGGCAGTGTCTGGCTATGGGGGAGGTGGCTACCAGAGGAAGAGAGGGACCAGGGCCCCATAGAGTTGGCACCTATTCCCCTTTTCAGAGCTACAATTCCCAGAGTTCTCTGGGGAGAGAGATTGATTGTTAACCCAACCTGTGTAGACAATACTGAACTAGATGGATCAGTGTCCTGACTCCATATAAGGCAACTTCCTATGTTCCTATGTGGGAAGTGAAGAAGCTTGCTTTGCATGCAGAAGGCCCCAGGTTCAGTCTCTGGTATATCCAGAGGATGTGTAAAAAGAATTCCCGGAGAGCTGCTGCCAGACAGTGTAGACAATACTGAGCTAGATGGACCAGTGGTTTAAGGCAGCTTGCTATGCTCATATGTGAGAAACAGAATTGCACACAGCACTGTGGGCAAGCTTTGATAAAGTGTGTATATTAGGCAAAATTGCATATAAAAATGGATCTATTTGGAGAAATTTGCACTAAAATACTGGTTATTTTTCACCTTTAAAAAGTGAACTGTTGTGGAAAAGTGGAGAACTAAACTTAAGAATAGGAAAATGAGAAATAAGTAGAAACTGGCATATTTGCTCACCCCAGATAACCTTGTTGCATCCTTCATGATTCCATAGTCAGTCTTTGGAATGCCTTTGTTTTCGTTTTAATATTGTATATCTGTTTGCCTTCCTGCACTCCTTGGGGAGGAAAGGTGTGATACAAATTCAGTAAATCAATAAATCAAACTGAAATGAATCAAGACCTCTTCTTTTGCTAGGAATGGAAGGATATACCCATTTTATAAATCTATCCATTTTCTTTCCTTCAGTTTCACATTTTTTGAAATTTAAATTCAGTTCTCCACATTTCTGTAGCGATTTGAATTCTTTTTTTAAATGAAAGTCCTCACAACACCACCATTTTAGTGAAAATTTTCTCCAAATCAATGCTTACATCCATGCAGCTTTGACTAATGCACCCGTTTCTTGCAAGCCCATTTTCCCCTAATGTAAAGCATTTTTTGTGTTATTTCTACAGAGGAATTTATTTTTATGCACACCTTCCCCTAACAGATTCATTTTTGTAAACATTGTTTGGCTGGAGAACTGATTCGCCAATTCAGAAAAGTGGAAATTTCGAAGAACGGCTTTGTTTCTCACGTTGTTTTGGAAAGCGTGGATTTTGACAGTCACCTTTAAATGTGAACTGAATCGAACTTCTCCCCCGCCCTTCTCCCCCCCCCCCCGCGATGTTATGTGAATGAGAAACTGCGCTACCGGCGTCGGATCAGGCCTGGTGCCAGCATTATTTTTACGGGAGGACGGGAATCTGGATGTGTAAAAAGAAACAACATCTGGAGCGGGAAGCCCCTTCAGCAACCTAGGCAAAGCTGCGGCTTGTTTGTGCGTCGTTTGCCCAGCTGTGTCTTCTCTCAGGCATATCACCTGTCGCCTTGCCAAGGGAAGACTCATCACAACGGGTAAGTGGGACGGTGCTTTTTTCCCTGCTAATTATGTGTAAACTTACCACCTCCCGGCTCCGCGGAGCCGGTCGAGGGAGGGAGTTTTGCTGACGAGGGGAAAAAATCATTTTTCATTGTTCACGGATGCAAATCACTTCGAGAGTGGGCTATGGCTGGGGTTGTGTGTGCTGTGTGTGTGTGTGTGTGCGCGCGCGCGCGCGCGTGCGTGCGGTGTGTTTTTTTTAAGCGTCTAGACATGTGTTTCAATTTCACCCGATTACATGGTGCCTCAGCAACTGTGGGTGAGGAGAGATGAGATAAAGGGAGAGGGAAAAGAGCGCCCACCCGTGTTACAAAAAATCAGCCAAGGCTGGAACCTGCCAGTAGTACAGAGGTTCTAATTCCTTATCCTGCAATTGACAATTCTGGGCAACCCATCTGATCCCATCCGCACCCTCACCACCCCCAACACAAACACCTTACTCCTGTCCTGTATTTATTCATCAGTGTGGCGCGAATAAACCTGTCCACCTTCCTCCCAGCGCAGTGACAACCAGCAGTAGCCCATCACTCTGCAGAGCCTGGATCGGATTAGTCATAGCTTTCGGAAGCCTTTTAATTTGGATTTACGCTAATGCGGATTACAGGCAGCATGGCAGACATTGGTTTTGTAGAAATGTAATTCCCCCGCCCTCTCTCTCTCTCTCTCTTTCTCTCTCTCTCTCAGGGAAAAGAAAGAAACTGAGAGAAATGAATTAAGCTTGTCAGTAATGAAACAGATTTCCAGGCATGCTACCCCCATCCCGCCAGCATCAAAGCAAGTGACATGCGAAAAATTCACCATTGGAATCCCTGGCTTCCTGGTTTGATTTGTGAGCCCCAAGCAGAGGAGTTGGGTTCGCTGGAAAATCTGTCTTTGCTTTCAATAGATGCTTCCACATTTTGAATTTCTCTTTGATTTTTGGAATACCAAATTACCTGAGTGGTTTTATGGGAAAGTGTCCGGAAGCTGACCTAAATCAAAAAGTATGCATAAAATTATGTATAGTGTGCAGAACACAGAGAATTCCGGCCCCCTCTCATATAACTCAGGTGCATCTATGGAAGTTGAGTATTGGAAGATTCCGGACAGATAAAAGAAATAATGTATCCATGCAGCACATAGTTAAGTTATGGAAATGACTCCAACAAGAGGCAGTGATGGGCATCAACCAATTCTGGTTTGGTGGAGCTGTAACTGAATGCCAGATGAGTCCATAATACAGCCATCCTTCTCTATTATCAAGACCAAAGGGCTGATCTGGCTCCCATTACCAAGACCTGGCTGAGTGAGGCAGGTGAGCCTGAGTTTACTGCTCCTACCTGGGTACTTGGTACAGCACCAGGCTAGACTGGGTGTCTTGAAAAAGGCAATGTGGTTCTTTTAAAATGAGATTGAGAAGCAATGCAAAATACACAAGTGAGTGAGAAGATTAAAGATTTTATTCTAAAACAGCAAGCAATGTATACATATCAAGCATGCGCTTCAACCTGCCACTTGGAAACCCTCAAGAAGCAGCAAAGTGACTCCCCCAGGTAGCCTCAATTCGCACAGCCTTGTGGCTGATTAGTCTGTGCATGAGCTTCAAAGAAACTCTGCCCAAACGGTCCAATTTTATAGATAGCCTTTGTTGGCTTCCAAGACTACATGCATATCATCCATTAGCCACCCCCTCCCAATGCCTCACTTTCTCAAAACAATGTCCAGCATCAAAGAAGGTACCCAGCAGCTGCGTGTGGGGCTTCACCTCCTCCCAACATTCTCAGGACATTAAAGACGGTCCTCATACCATCAAAAAACTTAACAACAGCAAGGGAGGGAACAGAGGCAGGAAGGGCTCCATGTTAGATCACTAACTCCTTGATAAAATTTTGGCTTCTGGATGCATTTCCCATACACTGGAGTTTTGAAGTCAGGTGTTGTTATTGTTCACAAAAGACCATCTCCTTTACTAGAAAACATCTTTATCTTGTGACAGGTGAGTTTAGCTATGGAAATCATTCCAACAAGAGGCTGTGATGGGCATCAACTTGGATGGCTCTCAATTTGCACAGCCCTGTGGCTGATTAGTTTGTGCACAAGCTTCAAAGAAACTCTGCCCAAACTGTCCAATTTTATAGATAGCCTATGTGGCTTCCAAGACAACATGCATATCATCCATTAGCCACCCCCTCCAAATGCCTCACTTTCTCAAAACAATGTCCAGCATCAAAGAAGGTACCCAGCACTATCCTCCACAACTGATTAAGGCAGCTGCGCGTGGGGCTTCACCTCCTCCCAATGTTCTCAGGACATTAAAGACGGTTCTCACACCATCAAAAAACTTAACAAGAGCAAGGGAGGGGGAAAGAACAGAGGCAGGATGTTAAGGTATCCTTGGATGACTTCAGTAGCCATGCAGAAGCTGTCCAATATATCAGCCAGGACGCACCTTTGATGTAGTCTTTGCCCCAATGATATGAGGGATAGATGGAGGATGGGGACAAATACACTCCCTTGACATGTTCAGACCATTATCTGGTAAATTTTGGAGAGGCAGAAGCAATTCCCTCTGTTTGGGTGGTGGAACCCCTGGAATAGCCCACCCTCAGAGACAGATGGAACCTGATGTGTTCCTGAATGCTCTGGGGATTTTCCAGTGAAGAAAGCTGATGATCCTGTTGAAGCCCTGATCTGGTTATGGAACAGTGAGAACTTCACTGCATCACGTTCTTGAGCTACCTGCCTCTTGTAGTCATCTCAGAGCAGCACAAACTCTTGTACATGCACAGGTGTAGGGCCAGGTAAAGGGGGGGAGTGGTCATCATATTTGACATAGTCAACATTTATTTTAAAAAGAGCCTCATAGCACAAACATGACTACCAGGTTTACAGTGGCAGAAGATTTCAGAGTCCAAGGATGAACTGACCCAACCATGTTATCTCTTAGTTGTTCCCAGTTTCATTCCACAGACCTCTTTGAATCATGTGACACACACAGTAGGGGAGCCTGGTCCATTATGGCTAATGGAAGAAGCCCCTGCCAACCTCATTCTGCCCATAGCCTGCTTTGTTAGTTACAACCAATCTGGAGGTGGCTCCTCCTGTCATTGGCTCTGGTTTCATCTACTGTTAGTCTAAGGTTACCATATTTTTTTTTCAGTGAATCCGGGGACACTTTTCAACTTCAATGGATTTTGTATGGGGACTGATTTGTAAATCCGGGGGCTGTCCCTGGGAAACAGGGATGTCTGCTAACTTTATGTTAATCCCCCTGCCTCCTGTCCCACCAATCCTCATGGACCAGCCACTGCTGCATACCACTAACCAGTGGAGGCTGGTTCATTCAGGAAAATGCCCCACCAACCTCTGTCTGCCCTCAGGCACTGCCCATCTGTCTGCCTTCTTTCTTACAACCAGTCCAGGAACTTGCTCTGACTATCAGCTTCCTCCTTCTCCATCTCAGGGCTACCCTTGTAGAACTTGGTAGGGAGAAAACTGGGGTGAGTTCACATGTTATTACCTCTGGCACCACCTAATGTTGGGCTCCCTGCCTTCCATGCTACTGCCCCCGTGGACACCAACACACCACTGCACACCACTAGCACAGATGATGACTCTACAACAGGTAGTAAACTGGGTCACGGAGAAGAAAGCTCCCCTCTCATCTTGTGAGCTGCCGCCTCCTGCTTCCAGAGGGCTCGGCGTCATGAGTCAGTGTTTTGGGCTTGCCAGCAGTGGGCGTGGGAAGCCTCAAGGGCCCCATCCTATCGGCAGAAGTCATCTAAGTTGCCTACAACAGATTGCTAATGCTTTTTCTTTCTTTCTGAACCTGAAGAGCCTGTCATTTTCCAGGCACCTGTGTGGGATCAAGAGCCACTCCAATCAGCAGGATCAAACCCCCGAATGTCTTCCCTTTGTGTTTGACAGTTAACCATCAACATTTGCATTGGAAACAAAATGTCAGGCCTACTTTTTCCATTCATCTGGGTTGCAGCCAACTGAGTTTGCCTCATGTCAATTGAACTTCTATGGATCTGCTCTGAGGAGATCTAGCATTGGTGACAACCCTTTGGTCCTTCAGGACCTCCCTTGCTTATAATAATAATAATAATAATAATAATAATAATAATAATAATAATTTATTTATACCCCGCCCATCTGGCTGGGTTTCCCCAGCCGCTCTGGGCAGCTTCCAACAAAATATTAAAATACAATAGTGTGTCAAACATTAAAAGCTTCCCTAAACAGGGCTGCCTTCTAATGTTTTCTAAAAGTCTGGTAGTTGTTTTTTCCCCTCTTTGACATCTGGTGGGAGGGCGTTCCACAGGGCGGGTGACACCACCGAGAAGGCCCTCTGCCTGGTTCCCTGTAACTTGGCTTCTCGCAGCGAGGGAACCGCCAGAAGGCCCTCGGCGCTGGACCTCAGTGTCTGAGCTGGATGATAGGGGGTGGAGGTGCTCCTTCAGGTATACTGGACCGAGGCCATTTAAGGCTTTAAAGGTCAGCACCAACACTTTGAATTGTGCTCGGAAACATACTGGGAGCCCTTTTACTTTAAGAAAGAATGGGGAAGCACCAAAATGCTACAGCTGACTGTGCAAAAAGGAGGGCTGCAAAAGTTAGAAGGGAACTCAAAGCTCATCTAGTCCAACCCTGCTGCTTATGCAAGAAATCTGCTGCTACAGGATCTCTGAAAGGCCTCTACTTAAAAGTACCTAGGCAAAGGAGAGCCCACCACCTCCTGAAGCACTCAGTTCCACCTGACAAAAAGCTTGTGTCATCAGGAAGTTCTTCCGAATGTTTCATTGGAGTCCTTTTCCTCATCATTTGAACCCATTGCTTTAGGTTCTTACCCTTCAGAGCAACAGGAAGCAAATTAGCTCCACTGTCTATATAACAATTCTTCAGGTATTTGAAGACGGATATAATATCATCTCTTAATCATCATCTCTCTTGGCTAAACACACAAAACTTCTTTAAAATGTCCTCATAGGATTTGATCTCCAGTCCCTTCAGCTTGTGGTAGAGCTGGGGTAGGGGCATTACTGCATTATTGCAGGGTTTTTTGGCATTTCTTTTTTGCGGGGTGGACTCAACAATTTTGGTGGTCTCCTAAAAAAAACAAAAACTCAAGAACTTTCAGGATGTCTGGCAACCTGAGGATAGGGTACCTTCCTCAGATCAAAACCACTCAGATCAAAGCCACTCATGGGGGGGGGTGTCACATGGCGGTGGCAGACAGGGCTAGAGTCAAGAGTGAACAGAGCAAGGGCAGTCAGTTTTACCTTTGTGCGGTAAGCTAGCTTCCATGCACATCTCTCCCTATCCTCCATCCAGGCCATAGGAGCTAACTCTGAGGGGCTGAGGTCCCTTTGGCCCTCAATGAAGTATATGAGGGGACCGGGGGCCCCCAAAGTTAATAAGCATTGCCATTCAAATGGTGTATGTGTGCTACATCATGTGATTCAATATTTTATTCAAGTTGGAACCCCAATCCAGACAAGCAAAAGCCATTACCAGAGCTCTAATGCATATTCCAGACAGGCAAAAAACATCCAAGGTGCAAAGCAAGATCAGTGAAGGGTGTGGCCTGGGGTGAGGCTGTGTGGTATAGTCTTGGAAGAGTCCTGAGGGCCACATAGACAGACCTGGAGGGCCACATTTGGCCTGCAGGCTTGAGATTCCCCACACTTGTGCTAGAGCAGGGCCTAAAGGCCATTTTGCTGGTACAAGGGAAAATTAGATGTAGAAAAGAAAGTTTCCTGGATGCCAAGATCCAGGTTTGAAGCAAATACTGAACCCCAGCAGAGATTTAAAATCACAAAATATGTTATTAACCCTTTCATGCATTAATTAGACTAACGTGTGTTGGTTATATGAGGCTGGTTATCCCACACATTTTTGGAAAGGGGGTGCCCACTTGTGGGGGTGGAGACTCCAAAGTTCTAGGCAGAGAAGCCTGCGGCCCTCCAGATGTTTCTTGACTACAATTTCCAGCATCCATGACCCTTGGCAATGCTCGCTGGGGCTGATGGGAATTTGAGCCCCAGCAACATCTGAAGGGCCACAGTGCTGCCGTAGCTCAATGGTAGGACATATTATTTGCATACAGTCTACAGAAGGTCTTTGGACCCTGAATTACAAGTGCCAGTTCGTTGCACATCTTTTCATTTCATTTATGAATTGCCTCCCATGAGACATCCAGATGTGATTTAACAATGAAAGTGTGTGTGTGTGTGTGTGTGTGTGTGTGTGTGTGTATACATGCACACAGAGATTGGGATTTTTTTTAAAAAAAACTCCACTTAAAAGCAACCAGCGGGGCCACTAGTGATTGGAGTAAAGTCAAATCGCTGTGTTAGCAGCACCAAAGAGACCTACCTGGGGTGCAAACCTAGGTAGTGTGTATTGAGGTTCAGGGCTGCCTATGCAAAAAGACACATATGCCCCTCAGTCTCATTGATGTGGTCCAAAGGAAAGCAGAGAAATACTTTGGCACCAGCTTGGCTGCAGGAGTTGCCGAGAGGAGGTGTCCAAGTGCCACTCAATCATCTTAGGGACTCTTTAGCCTTTTCTTCTCCTGAAGATATCCTGCACATAGCTGTCAACCTTCCCTTTTTTTGTGGGAAATTCCCTTATTTCAGCACCATTTCCCACTGCTATCCCAGATTGTTAGATATCCCGTATACTGTCTCCGGGATAGGTGAGGCTGCTGATCCCTTATTTTCAAATCTGAAAATTGACAGTTATGGTATGCTGCTGATCCCTTATTTTTGAGGTTGCTGATCCCTTATTTAAATCTGAAAGTTGATAGCTATGATCCTGCAAGGCAGCAGAGATTTAGGAATAGAGTTGTCTTTCTCCAGGATGAGCTGCCTTCCTAGGTTGACGAGCCTCATCTGTCCCTCACTTCCCAATGGACCCATTATTGTTCTCATCCATTCAATGAACCAGAGCCTGTCTTCATATGCAGGGGAAGGATTTCAGACCCACCGGCTACCCTCATCTGGTTTAGCCGACCAATCAAAGCCGTTTCTCAGCATGTGGCTGCTGTTGCATGCTGACAGTTTCTAGGAGCCACAGGTGAGAACTGAGCACAGGGTGGGGACCAAAGGGGAGCAAAGTACCCCAGAAGGAGCACATGTCTCCCACCAAAGGTACTACCCTAAAAATAAAGAGCAAGAACAAAGACACAGGGAAGTGATGGCTTTAAAAGGGGACTTGACAAATTGAGGGAGGGTGAAGCATATATTGTGGTGTTTGCTTGTTGTGGCCACATTTGGACTATTGTGTACAGTTCTGGCTACCTCACATCAAATAGAATATTGCAGAGTTGGAAACGTTCAGCCAAAATGAACAAGGGCTGGAGCAACTACTGTAGCATTTGGGACTTCATAGTTTGGGGGGGGATGAGTAAGAGATGGCATGATAAAAGTCTATACAATTATGCATGGCGTTCCCCACCCCCCAACACTAGAATTTTTGGATATCCAGTTTTGGAAGATTCAGGACAGCTAAAAGAAAGGACTTCTTCATGCAGCAAATAGTTAAACTATGGGACTTGTTTTCAAAGGAGGCAGTCATGGCTACTAATTTGTGATGACTTCAGAAGAGGATTTAGCAAATTCATGGAGGATATCAAAAACACTTTTGCAAATACAAAAATTAACCCAACAGTTGGAGGCAGAAATGCTTCTGAATACCGGTTGCTGGAAGCTTCAGGAAGGGAGAGTTGCTGTTGCATTCAGGTCCTGCTTGAGGGCTCCCTATTGGGGAACCCTAGTGGCTACTGGATGCTGGAGCAGACGAGCCATTGGTCTATAACTTCAACCCTGTCCTCTACTGATTGGAGTCATGGAAGGTTGCTTATATACTAGAATGCACAAAAATGCATGTGTACGAAAAAATAACATACCAAATACATGGTATTATTGTGAAATTGCTATGCAAAAATGTCTGTATTAGGCAACAGTGCATACAAACATCTGTATATTAAAAGAAATCCACACTAAAATGCTGATAAATTTTCATCAGGAATTAAATAATAATAATCACAAACCTATGTGGAAATGTGGAGAACTGAATTTAAGATTGGAAAATATGAGAAGCCTAGAGGTATTAAAATTGACAGCTTTGCCCAGAAATTATAATTGACAGATTCTAACTTGGTTAGAAGCCTCCCAGTGATCAATGGTTTTCAATTGCAGCAGGCTTCTAAGCACGTTCCTGCATTCACCCAAACACCTGATTAGGGCTGAAGTTCTGGCCGCAGAAGGCTTTGTTGAAAGCTTTCCTGTTTCATCACCCCTTAACAGTCTCTTTGGCAAGTATCTCCACTCCCTCCCTCACCCTCCTTCTCCTCTCTCCTTGGTAGCAGTATATTCTCCAGTATATTCCAACCATGTGCTGATTTGGAACGCACATTCCAAAAGCAAAGGATAGGAAAAACAAGCTGTGCAATACACTGCCATTTCCTGCTGCACCTGAGAATCTTGGAGGAGAAAAATAGACAATTGCTGTTGGAAGGCATCCCATTCAAGTGTGAGGTTGTGCAATCTACCCCAAGAACGAAAACAGCAGCTGGGGTGGGGAGAGGGGGGCAGGAAGGAGAGAAAGAGAAGAGAGGGTTTTTTAGGACTGTATGTGTGGGGGGGGGGTAGGGGCGTGGAGGCTGTCCTACCCCTTCATGGGTGGTGAATTGGGAAGGGGCATTTCAGAGAAACACAAGAAGCTGCCTTGGACAAAGACATCATTGATGCAATCATAGGGACTTTGTGCTGGATTCATACTAGACCGCTCACACATCATTTCCACTTTATTGGTTGCTCTGCAGTGCTTCTGCAATGTTAGCACCCTGTTGCCATATGGTGAAGCAACTCTTTGTGCTATAGCACAACAAAAGCATGAGAGAAAAGAAACCGGAACATTTGTGGTAAAGTGGTACCTCTGGATGCGAACGGGATCCGTTGTGGAGCCCCGTTCGCATCATGAGCAGAACACAACTTGCGTCTGCGTGTGTGCGGGTTGTGATTTGCCGCATCTGCGCATGCGTGTGACATCTGCGCATGCGTGATGGGCAAAACCCAGAAGTAACCTGTTCCGTTACTTCTGGGTCGCTGCGGGATGCAACCTGAAGCGTCTTTAACCCGAGGTGTGACTGTATTAAAAAAAACACAACAGGATTTCTTCAGGAAGTTACAGGATGTACACTAACTGGAAATCAAGCAGCATAACCACCCCAAAGCTTTTGTTTGTTTGTTTGTTAGCTAAACAAACAAACTGCTTATATAGTCATACCTCGAGTTGAATGCGCTTCGGGTTGAGCGCGTTCAAGTTGCGCTCCGCGGCAACCCGGAAGTAACGGAGCGCGTTACTTCCGGGTTTCACCGCTCACACATGCACAGATGCTCAAAATGACGCCACATGCATGCGCGGTAGTGGCGAAATGCAACCCGCACACGCGCAGACGCGCCATTGCGTCTTGTGTTCCATTTGGGATGCGAATGGGGCTTCGGAACGGATCCCGTTCGCATCCCGAGGTACCACAGTACACCAAAATGGCTTCTGAAAAAACTGCCCTGATGCCATTGTGAGCACAAATCATCATGAATGCATAATAAAAAGGGATGCCAAGAGAAGCTCATTGGTCTATCTAGCTCAGCATCATCTACACCAGTTGCCTTCAACCTTTTCAAACCCACCATTAGTCCAAATGAGTACCTGGGGACCCTTTTCTCAACACTTTGCTGTATACTTGCATGGTGGTAGGGGATGCTGTTGTGACCTGCCTTACATCAGGCTGTGACCCAGTAGTGGGTCTCAACCCACCTGTTGAAGACCACTGGTTTACATTGATCCAGCAGGCTGCTCTTATGCCCTTACCACAGAGCCCTTCCTCAGTTCGCCTTCTTCTGCTGTCCCTGAGCTCAAGAAGAAGAGACATTCCTTTGTGGCATCTTGGTGTGTTTTCTTGAGAAGTTGGCTCCTCTGGACATGGTGATTCTGTGGTCTATTGAATTGTGATACATTCAGCAGGAACTGGTGCCTATTGGGAATGGTGGGATGGAAGGCCATATGCCCAACAATAGGTGGAGCTACAGCCTATGATGGACCAAGCCATGGCCAATCAGAGGCTGAGCCCATTAATTCTAGTTTTGTCCCCCATCTTCCTCCCTGAAGAATTTTACTAGGGAAACAGTGAAACTGAGGAGAAGAAAACTGACAGGCAGTGCCACCCCCTGGACTGGTTGTAAGTAAGAAGACAAGCAGGTGAGCAGTGTCAGAGTGCAGACTGAGTTTGGTGGGGCAGCATCCCAATTAGACCAGCCTCCACTGGATATATGATAGCACTGCAGTTTGTTGTCCACTGCCTAGGATGCCCAATAATCAGGCAGGGTGGCAAGATGTAAAAAATGTAAATAAATTAGATGCACGAAGGCAGGAGTGAAAATATTTTTAGTAAAGGGCCTTGTCAGATGTACAAGTAATTTAAAGGTTCATGTTGCTCCTCCAGGGCTTTGGAATTTATAAATACTTCTCAATGCTGTTTGTTGGTTGACAGCTGCTAAAAGAAAAAAAGGGGGGGGGAGTGGAACGAGATACTTATCTTTATATTGTTAATGCATTAAACCTGGCAATTTATGACATTGGAGAAGACTTGTATTAAGAACATTAATGTCCTCCATAAAAGAACTCCAAGCAAATTCTGGTAGTAAGGAAAGAGACAGCTGTAATGTATTTATTACTTTGGAAGAGGACGAAAGCAAGAATCCCTTAGGTGGGTAGGGGTGTGTGTATGTGTTCCTCACATTAACCTCATGTCTGCTTCATCTGGAGTTGACACCAACATTTCTTCAAAATCCTAACATTCCAAGGGAGTTCTGGAGAAAGGTGCAAGGAATAACATAGTTTTTACCATCTATTACCAGTGTTGCTCTGTAAAAGACTTCTGTGTGGCAGAATTTGTGCAGGGGGGGAGGGGGAGAAGCCAACCCTCAAATATCAGATGAGAGATTATCCCATGCAGTCTAGTACCAGTGCCTTTAATGACTCATTTCTGCTGATGACTCCCAGCTAAACCACCATGACTTGGTGGCTCTTCTGCTGGCAGCAGCACAAACAGAGATAACCAACCACTAGAAACCAGTTGGATTTTCTATGAAAGGCTGGTTGGACAAAATATGGTATGCAGCATTATCAGAAAGATCTTCTTACCAGAATCAGGTGCTTCAAATAAAAAATACAGATTTGATGCAATAATGGTGGCCTTTCATTTCTTATGTGAATCAGGTTGGATATTTACTTCAACTCCCAATGAGTCAGGTTACATTGTGGAGGGCATATTTTAATAGCCTACATTCCACTTAAGAACTTTTGCTTATATTGGACATACGCTTTAATTTATGACTCATTGCATGCTTCCTCAGATATTCTGTGATATGAACTTTTGTAATACCACTCCAAAGGCGGTTGCAGAAATTACTCTAATGTGTCTACATTGTTCTATGTTTATTGTATGTTTTATAAAACATAATAAAAACCAATTACTAAAAATAAAGATTGGTGTTTGAAGGAAGCTCTCAACAGAGAATTGTCATCTTTGGGGGCAGGGGTGGGGAGAGTTTTGTGAGTGGTAAAAAAGTTCACCACTGCTTGAGCTCCTCCCAGAAGCTGCCATTTTCTCCCCCTCCTAAGGCCCCCTAGAGGGACATGAAATATGGTTGTCCCACCATATGTTGCTACACCCTCCAAGTGTCCATTTTCCATGGACAGTCCTGGAATTACAGAAGCTGCTCTGGTTTCTGATTCGATCCCCAAATGTCCCGGTTTTTCTTTTTCCTTCCCTCCACATTTCAGAGAACAATTAAAAATGCTGTTGGCGGGTCGGTGGGTGCAAAAACAGAGTCATGTTTATCCTGAAAATAAAATTCTTGCACCAAATGAAGGCAATGGTGGTGCTGCCATATGAAGCCCTTCCTATAATTTTGAAGGAAAAGGTCACCAATCCACTTTAAATTCTTAAATTGCAATGCTTCAGCAGCCAGTCATTTCTTAGGGAGCCCAGGGAGTGTTGATTCCTTTATTGTAAATGAACTCTTAGAATGTGTACTCAGAAGTAAGTTCCGTGGAATTCAATGGAGCATTTTCCCAGGTAACTGGGTAAAGACCGGACAGCTTTACACTGCAGTTCTAAGCATTTTTACTCAGAAGTAAGTCCCACTGATTTCAATAGAATTTACTCTCTGGTATGTTCCCAAGCATTCTCTGTTGTTGTTGTTGTTGTTGTTGTTGTTGTTGTTGTTGTTGTTGTTGTTGTTGTTGTTGTTATATCCCACCTTTTCCCCTGACAGGGACTCAAGGAAGCTTACAGCTAAAATTTTATTTCATTCCATTTATTGGTGGAATTTGTTGTACACGATCCCTTCCCTTGCACATTTTTTCCCACAACCATCCTGTGAGGTGGGTTTGCTGGAGAGGTTGTAATTGGTTCAAGGTGACCAATAGGTGACCAATAGGTATATGACACCTATGCACTTGGCAACATCAAACGCAGGAGAAGCTTCCTAATGTAGAATAGAATGTCCCTATTTTCATCAGAGAAATGTTGGAGGGTATGCACCTAACATGCCTGACTATTGCCTCTGCTGACTTGAGGCTGATGAGAGTTGGAATCCCATTGGCTATCCCTGGTGCAGGTCACACTCTCGCCTTGCATTTAAAGCCCTATGATAGCGCTTTAATAATCCTGACTGAGAGCTGCAGTTCATTAAGGGTGCTGGGAATTGTAGCTCTGTAAAATGCATAAATGTATTTTGAAAAAAGAAAGAAAAGCAGATTAACATAGAAACAGATCAGAAAGGAGTTATGGGTAAAAACATGTCAAAGTGGCATGGCTCTCCCTCAGGTAAAATAGCTGAGGAATTCCAAGAACAGAGGGTGATGGGAGTCCTGATAAAACCAATGAAATGCTAAAGATATAATTGCTAAAGCAATAATTCTAACTTTTTTAAAAAAAAAAAAGTTACACTAAAAAAAGGTCCTGAAATGGAGAGAGAAAATAAAATTTATTAGTATTTACCAGCAGATCTCTGGGTGAGTTATGAACATTTTAAATTTACAACAGTTAACAGAGTGAAACTAGGCTTTATTTCACTTGGGTCAAAGATACACACAGGCACACCCATGAACATTTACACACACACACACACACACACACACACAAGCTGGGACCCTTAATGGCGCCCCTCTGGAGGCTTCAGCCAGGGCAAAACCCCAACTGCGCCCCCCCCGCCCCGGTAACTCTGACAGTTAAAACAGGTTAAAATCACAGAAGTGTAGGGTGGACCTAAATTTTGGGAGCCCTGAAGCTTGAACTGTCATGGGAGCCCCTTCACAATCAGCAACAAGGTCTGGGTAACCACTGTTAACCTCTTCAGCAGGGCTGTTCCATGACAGATCACCACACCTTCACAACATCTGTGCTACTGACTCTCAAACTTTCTTGAAATATATACAAAAAAAATAAATCAATTTGAGTCCTGCGACTCAATACTTTTAAGCAATGTGGACTAAATTTGTTTCTGGGGGCCCTCTGGGATCAGGGGCCCTGAAGTTTAAGCAATCATTAGTTTCATAGTAGATCTGCCCCTGGTACTGAACTGTTATCAGAAGCCACTGGGCCTAGAACCAGGAAGGACAGCTTGTCTGTGTGCATGACTGCCCCATGTGGTGAGTCATCAGAACTGAAGTTGGCAGAGCTGATGGAGTTAGCCTTGCTCCCTACCCCTCCCTGATGGCATTACAGTATTTGTGATGTTGTCAACTGCTGAGGCGATATTTTCCAGTCCTTGTGAAGCTTAAAAGAGTTGGAGGACAGGCCCGACCAGGCACTTGATCTCTTTGTTCCTCCAGCTGACTTGCTTATTGAGCATCAACCCTGATCTGCTTGCAAAAAGTTTAAACAGAGGCTAAGTCTGGTCTTTATTAAGCACCGATTCAGATTTTTGGTGGGGTGGGGGGAAGGTTATATAATGAGTATTCATGTTGATTCATGTTGTTAACCACACACTTTCCCTGATAACCTTCCTAACAACAAAAAGTCCATTAAAAGAAAAAGTGGCCACATAAGCAGTTAAGAACAACCCTGCAGGATCAGGCCAACTGGATGCCTATGGGAAGCCCACTAGCAAGACCCGAGGACAAGAGGACTCTCTTCTCTATTTTCTAGAGACTGGTATTCAGAAGCACTCCTGCCTCCAACCGTCGAGGAAAAGCATGGCTAGTAGTCAATGATAGCTTTACCTCCATGAACTTGTCTAGTCTTCTTTTTCAAACCATCTAGGTGGGTGGCTGTTAAGTTGTGGGTGAACATATCAGACGACACAGCGATTCTTCAAGCAGCTCTTGTTTATTCACAGGCCAGGACAGAACTGAACTGAAGGGCTCAGTCAGCCTGCTTATATAGAGCTCCAGTACCACGTTACTGTAACAACTTTCTAAAACTATCCAATCACTGAATGTCACTTTCGATCCTTCATTTGCATAACTATCTACAGTATCCCCCTGCTGGCCCAGGATGAGAACTTCAGTACATAACACCGGCCATCACTGCCTCCTGTGGCAGTGGCATAATTTAACTCTCTGCTGTATGAAGAAGTGCTTTCCTTTATCTGTCCTGAATCCTCCAACATTCTGCTTCCACAAGTTCTAGTATTATGGGAGAGGGAGAAAAACACTTCTCAATCCACTTTCTGCATGCCATGAATAATTTTATACACTTCTGTCACATTGCCCCTTTTCTCTAAACTAAAAGGCTGCAAATGCTGCAATATTTCCTCCTAGAGCAGTTGCTCCATTCCCCTAGATCATTTTGGTTCTTGTTTACTGGTTTTGTTATGCTACGGAGACAGAGCACTTTAATCTGCTTTAATTGCACAAACCTAAATTCCTGGGATGCACTTAAATGCTGCCTGCAAAATACCAGCAAGCTGGAGGCAAACTTTGTTGAGCAGACTAGGCTCAGACAATGTCTGGTCTCAGCTCACCAAGTGAACATCAGGGATGTGAACCCAAGTTTCTCAAGCCAAAATGCTAAACATTGCATCACCCTGTGGTTGGTTCTAATAAAAATCGTACACGGCTTGGATAGTTCATTTTAAAAAGAACCTAGTTCTAGTTCAAGCTCACAAATAGTTTTGTTCACATTCAATTCACAGTTCAATTCAAGTTCATCCAAATTCTTTTTTTCCAAGAATTTGGAATATTAAAAACTGCTGGTCAACCAGTGAGGATTTGAACCTGGGTCTCCATGGTCCTAGTTTAATATTTTTCAATCACTATACTACACTGGCTAAGGCAGAAACTAAGGCTATGTGCACACATCACTTTTTAAAGCACAATGGAAACCCATTCTTTCCCTCAAAGAATTCTGGGCCCTGCAGTTTGCCCATCATGAAGCTACAATTCCCAGCAACCCTTAAAAAACTACAGTGCCCAGAATCATTTGAGGGAAAGAATGTGCTTTGAAAGTTAGAAAACATCAGAACACAGACATAGTGGAATGTATTATTTAATTATTTCGCCTCAACAATTATGGTCTTGAAGAGAATGAAGAGAATGAACTTGAAGATGTACTAGAAATTGTTCCAAGTTGATGATGATGATGATGATGATGATGATGATTTTTTTTTAATATAATATTTTATTAGGTTTAACAATAGAAAAATAGAACAATAAAAACACAGAGAAAATATAAAACACAACAATACAAACTTTCACAATACATAAGATACAAACATTTAACAAGGGGGGAAAAAACAACCGACACACAAAAAATAGAATAAAAAAACACAAATCACTCTTTTCTAATTATTCATCTTCAATTAACTTATTTTCCTGACTTCCTCACCCCTCCCTTTTTTATATCCCTTTTTAACAATTAGTTCAGCAAATTCACATCCTACTACTTTATCCTTATATATTTTACCTCCCAAATTTATAATTTATAATTTTTTCCTCTTATTACTAGAACCCCTTCATTTTATTTCAATGTCCTCAGCGTTCATACATTTTACAATACTTCTGTAAATACATTTTAAATTTCCTCCAATCTTCTTCCACCGACTCTTCTCCCTGGTCTCGGATTCTGCCAGTCATCTCAGCCATTTCCATATAGTCAATTACTTGCATCTGCCATTCTTCCAAGGTGGGTAATTCTTGTGTCTTCCAATACTTTGCGATGAGTATTCTTGCTGCTGCTGTAGCATACATAAAGAAAGTTCTATCCTTCTTTGGCTCCAATTGGCCAACTATGCCCAGGAGAAAGGCCTCTGGTTTTTTCACAAAAGTGTATTTAAGTACCTTTTTTATTTCATTATAAATCATCTCCCAGAAAGCCTTAATCCTCGGGCACGTCCACCAAAGGTGAAAGAATGTACCTTCAATTTCTTTACATTTCCAACATTTATTATCGGGCAAATGGTATGTTTTTGCAAGCTTGACTGGGGTCATGTACCACCTATACATCATTTTCATAATATTCTCTCTTAGGGCATTACATGCCGTAAATTTAATCCCAGTGGTCCACAACTGCTCCCAGTCAGCAAACATGATATTGTGTCCTATATCTTGTGCCCATTTAATCATAGCAGATTTTACCGTTTCTTCCTCAGTACTCCATTTCAACAGCAAATTATACATTCTTGATAATATCTTAGCATTGGGTTCTAACAATTCTGTTTCCAACTTTGATTTTCCCACCTGAAAACCAATTTTTTTATCTTGATTATAAACCTCTCTTATTTGAATATAATGTAACCAGTCTCGCACCTTCCCTTTGAGCTTCTCATAACTCTGCAATTTCAGCTTGTCACCTTCCTGTTCCAAAATTTCACAATACTTTGGCCATTTTGCCTCCATATTAAGTTTTTTCATAGCTTTCGCTTCCATAGGTGATAACCACCACAACAACCCCATGCGGTAGGTGGGGTAGGTTAGGCTGAGAGATGGTGACTGGCCCTGGGTCAAACCTAGTGGGCTTCATGGCCAAGTGGGGATTTGGACCCTGATCTCCCAGGCCCTAATCCGACATTCTAACCACTGCACCAATTCAATTCAATTCACCTGTGAAGAGGGATTGATTGTTAAGCCATTTTTTGAATTGTCATTTTCTGTCTCCTAACAACTCTTAGCATCCTTAACAAACTACAGCTTCCAGAATTTTGGGGGTAAATCCATGATGGTTTAAAATGGTATCAATGTGTGTTAAATGTAAGGTTTGAATGTGGCATTGGTGAAACTCTTAGCTTGAACACTATGGTTCCCCAATCTGACCACTAGGGGTATCCAAGAACATTGGCCATGATCTACACGATCTAAACACGACAGATTTCTTACATCTGAGTAAAAGAAGGAGTCATGAATAGCCAGGGTCTTCTCGCTGCAAAGAAACATGTAGATTCTGCCAGATTTAAAATTAAGAAAAGAGGGGGGAAAGGATGTGGGAGCGCTACCACTTCAGAAAGACAGGAAATCCAAACAAGCTCTTGGAGGTTGGGTTAAGGGTTCTTACAGTAATAATTTTCCATGTTCCCCCACATGGAGAAGAATCGCTCTTTGCTAAATTGCTTCTGCTCAGGAGACCTCCACAGTGCTGTTAAATTCACAATCTTTTGTTTTACTGTGTGTCCCCCACTCCCCACCCCACCTCCTGCACACAGACCTATGAGGGAGTGATAATCTACAAAGGGCAATTTGCAATTCCTACAGAAAAGCTCCATCGCAATGGCTTCGGAAAACAGCAGCCAATAATCTCTGTGGGGCATTTTACACACACACATTTTCCCCCTACCAACATCTGCCTTTATTGTTGTTATTAAAAGGAACAATTATTTCCATCTTCAGGCCCAGAAACATGGGATTTATTCTTGGGTAGAGCTCTTTAAACAAACAAACAAATTCAGGCCAGTTTGGCTTAAAAACGAGGAGAAAGCCTTTCCTGTGGCTTTTATTTCCTAGCACACTCATTGATTTTCTTTTTGGTTCCATTCTGAATGTCTCATCAATCACCCTCATAAATAAGTAAATATTAGCCTTTCCCGTTCTGCACTTTTTACTCCCTGCTGCATCACCTCTCAAGACAGGCTTGGATTCAGCACGTGGCATGCATCAGCAGCTGCCAGACCCCACTGCTGTGGCAGTGTCCCCCACCAGTGCCAGGAAAAGTGCTTCCTGCTGGCTGGGAGTGTCATGTTCAGGTCTGATGACAGAACCTGTGTAGAAAGAGGCAAGGCTGGAGGACCACGGACAGCTCCATGTGAGCAACTTGCTCTAGGAAAGCCTGGGAGCAGACAGAGACATTTAAGCCTCTGGCTCCAGACTCCCTCCTTGAGGCTCCATCGCCCTGTGGAGAATTTCAGAGCTTGAAAGGGCCAACCCTCCAGCATGAAGATGGAAACTCCTCTTTCATTCCATAGTCTTCCTTCTGGTGATTGCAGTGGGAGGCACCTGGTTCTTCAGGACCAGGGGAAGATGTCTGTGAGGGTCCAGGCTCTGGTGGTCTGGAAGGTTCCTCTGGGAATTATTGTCCAACTGCCTCAGGTGCAATTGGCCTTCCTATTTCCTGCACTCAGCTTTGAGCCCTGAACCAGGTTCAGCTCCCCCATCTGGTGCCCCTACAGCCTCCAACTCTGTGCCCAGGTCAGTGCTGCATAAACAGGTCATGACAGGTAGCTGCCATGGGGAATGGTGACATATGAGTGGTGGGCAACTTTTTACAGCTGTGGGGACATTTGGAATTTTGAGGAAGTGTTGTGTATGCCAGTCACAAAATGGCTTCCCCAGGAGCATGACATAACACACAATGACTGCCATGGAGTGTGGCACGATGGCTGCCACATGGAAAAAAGCAGTATGGGAGATGGAACCACAAAATGGAGCAACCAAGTTCCCCATCAGTCACCACCACCCTCACTCAGAAGTTCTCTGCATTTCTTCCCTGTTCAGAACAGACGGGAGGGTGGACATCCAATGAAATGTTTGCATGTTTAAGGGGGCAGGTTCAATGTAGGAGAGGCGGGGCCAGTGGAAACTGGAACTGAGCAGAAAGAGCAAAGAGACTCTATAAGACTGGGGATATTGAGGGGTTTTTACTGGGGGCAGCACAAAAGGTAATGGTAGGCTTGTGAGATACGATGGCCAATGGTGAGATATGTTCAGCCCTGAACCAAGATTTACAGTAACAAAATAGGGCTTAAAAAAAATTTGCCATGCACCTCTATTTTCAAGTCAAAGGTTCTCCAAGAACTTTCATCCAGGCCCTAGTAATACACATTTCTTGAAAGTTGATTGGTTAAGTGCTTGATTCAAAGGGAGATAAATATACTCAACTTAGTCTGAGGCTACGAAGGAAGAAGCTGTCAGGAGTTTGCCACCCCCTGAACTTGTTGTAAGCAAGAAGGCAGGCAGATGGGGTCTGAATGAGGGCAGAGTGAGGTTAAAGGAGGAAAGTGAGGTTGGTAGAGTGCCAAGAGTCCTTAGGAGACCCAGAGCTCCAATTCCCAGAATGCTTTAGCAACCAATCCCTCTTCACAGGGAATTCTGAAAACTGTAGCTCTGTGAAAGAAATAGGGACCCTCCTAACAACTTTGAGAACCTTTAATAAACTACAGCTCCCAGAATTCTTTGAGGGATGCAATGACAGTATAGTGGTGCTTTAGATGTATGGCGTGAATGTGGCCTAATTTCTACTGAAATGAATAGTTCTCAGTTCTATCCATGGAGCTACATAGAAGAGGACTACCATTGACTGCAAGCCATTGTCTCTTTCTCTATCCATGGTTTCAACAGAAGTCATTATTATTATTATCCTTTGCATTTGGGGTGCTTTGCAGGAAGGTTAGCCAGTGGGGTCATCGGCACGCCACCAAAATGCCTCTGGCCTTACAATACCACTCCAGACTTCAAAAGAGCCGCTCACATTCCTGAGCCATGTCCCAATAAGCACTAATAACACTGAAAAATGAAAAGCAAAACAGATGTCTCCAATTGCATTGATCCTTATTAGCCATCCACAGCTATCCTTACACCTCTAGGCAAAGCGCAGCCAAAGCCCTCTCATCTTGTATGTGGAGGTGTGTTTGCTCCCGAGTAATGGCTTTGGAATGTTCACCTTGGATTCTTCCTTCCTCTCCCTCCCTCCTGCCCCACCAGATCTCTCCCCAATTCCTGTTTCATTCCTGACAATCTGTCTCCAGCATAATCTTGAGAGAAAAGCTGTTGAAAGTGTCATTTAAAAATGTGCCCAAATATGTTAAGGGGTGGGGGAAAGAAGGCTGCTTTTACTTAATGAAGGCAGCTGCTGATGAACACTGGCTGAGAGGGAAAAACGCAAGTGATTATGCTTTGAACTTCTTCTGGATTAGATGCTGACTGGATTCTTTCTGCTTTTTGACCACCCTGCAATGATGTTCAAAATATTTATGCTATGTAGAGAAAAAAAATATTTAACAAGATTCATGTACTGCTTCATTTTTTTAAAAAATATGATCCCTAAGTGGTTTTAAATAAAACTTTTTTTAAAAAAAGGATAATAACAAAATAATCATTTTGAAACATTGTTGGATTGGTTCAGAAGCAATGTCAAACCATGGTTTCTATGAAATTCAGCCTCAAAGAAACTTCACATATTGTTGTTGTTGTTGGTGGTGTTTTATTTGTACCCCGCTCAACTGACTGGGCTGCCCCAGCCACTCTGGGTGGCTTCCAACAAAATATTAAAATACAATAGTCTGTTAAACATTAAAAGCTTCTCTAAACAGGGCTGCCTTTAGATGTCTTCTAGAAGTCTGGTAGTTGTTTTTCTCTTTGATATCTGGTGGGAAGGTGTTCCACAGGGTGGGTGCCACTACCAAGAAGGCCCTCTGCCTGGTTCCTTGTAGCTTCACTTCTCACATTAAGGGAACTACCAGAAGGCTCGGTGCTGGATCTTAATGTTTCGGCTGAATGATGTGGGTGGAGATCCTCCTTCAGGTATATAGGGCCAAGGCCATTTAGGGCTTTAAAGATCAGCACCAACACTTTGATTTGTGCTTGGAAATAAATGTACTGGAAGCCAATGTAGGCCTTTCAGGACCGGCGTTATTTGGTCCCAGCGGCCACTTCCAGTCACCAGTTTCTGGTGTGAGTCACCTTCAAAGGTAGTCCCACACAGAGTACATTGCAGTAGTCCAAGCGGGAGATAACCAGCGCATGCACCACTCTGGCGAGACAATCTGTGGGCAGGTAAGGTCTCAGCCGGTGTACCAGATGGAACTGGTAGACAGCTGCCCTGGACACAGAATTAACCTGTGCCTCCATGGACAACTGTGATTTCAAAATGACTCCCAGGATGCACATCTGGTTATTTAGGCGCACAGTTACTCTATTCAGGACTAGGGAGTCCCCCATACCCGAGGATGTATACCTGTCCCCCAGAAACAATACTTCTGTCATCAGGATTTAGTCTCAATCCGTTAGCTGCCATCCACCCTCCAAACACCTCCAGACACTCACACATGACAATCACTGCCTTCACTGTTTCTGATTTAAATGAGAAGTAGAGCTGGGCATCATCCAGGAAACAGCTTTCACCTTTGTCCCTAGCCCACCAGAGATCATCAACCAGCATAACCAATGCGGTTTCAATCCCATGATGGGGCCTGAATCCTGACTGAAAGGGATCCAAATGGTCCACATCCTTCAGTCATGCCTGGAGTTGTTCAGCGACCACCCGCTGAAACACCTTGCGCAAGAATGGAAGGTTTGAGACATGGTGATAATTGGTCATAATGGCTGGGTCTAAATATGTTTTTTTTAAAGAAGCAGTTTAATAACTGCTTTTTAAAGTGGGTCTGGAAAGAATCTCTCAAGAGGGAAGCATTCACCGCCCCTACAAAGTCCATTGCCCAGCCCTTCCCGGCTCGCTTTTATGAGCCAGGATGAGCAAGGATCAGTGTTTTTTTCCTAAAAAAATTTTTTAGGGGTACTCTCATTTTCCTACTCATATTGAAATACTACCCCTCAATGAGGCCAAACTTAGACTCACAACATGTTTCGGGCTATGTGTACCCCTGCATCCCCCCAGAAAAAAAGCACTGGCAAGGATCAAGGAGACAGGTGGTCAGTTTCACTCGTCCAAGCAGCCTATCCACATCCTCAGAAGTAACAGATTGAAATTGATCCCATACAACCCGACTAGACAGAGCTCTGGCACTCTCCCACCCCAGCCCTGCCCCCACAGTGGAATCTACCTCCCTCTGAATCTGAGTGATCTTATCTGCGAAAAACTTTGCAAAGTCATTACAGGAGATCTTGGAGTCCTCACCAGACCCTGGTGTGAAGGTGGATCTGTTAAATTCTGGACTACCTGAAAGAGTATCCTGGTACTGTTTTCTGTGGACGCAACAGAGGCAGTGAAGAAGGTCCTCTTCACTATCACTATCGCCACTTGGAAGGCTTGATGTTGAGCTCTAACCCATGGTAGCATGATCTAGTATTCAAAGGTGTTAAGTTGGCCACCAGTCATTTCAGCGGTGTGGATTTGAATGCCACAGCTGACAGAAGACCCCTAGCATGGAATTTGCCCTTTTACATCCACTGAACATTGGGCAGTTTATAAACATTCCACAAAAACTCTCCACCCTGGCTGATAATGTCTGGTCAAGGTAAGCATCTAAACTAGACCAGTGAGCAGGACAGGGTGTGCTAATGCTAAAGTATTGCAAAGACCAGCTCATTTTCACCAAGCCATTTTAAAGCTGCACCACCCCTAAATGCAGTCTTTTAAACAACAGCCTAGGTCCTCGCTGAGAAACAAATCAGATAACACTACCCTCTGCAAAATGGCATAATTTTCCAACGTTGCAATAAACTGTCACACCCAGAGGCAACATCATCTGTGACAAGGGCGTGCTTTGCCGTCCAGTCATTCCACTGCCCAGATGAAGAATGCCATCGGCCAGCATATCATGCCACCAGATCAATCGCACACAATGCGCTGCTGGAATATTAAGCATGAGCCTTCGATGCTGCGCAGATCTCAGCAGGGACCCTTCCAGTTGCTGCAGGGAAAACGCATTTCGCATTTATTGTCTTCCTTGCCACATCAGCTGCATAATGTGACTTTCCAGAGGAAGGTAACACAGACAGAGAGACATCATTCAGAAACAAAAAAAAAAAAAAAATACACCATGTGGCTTGGACTCTGAATGGCTGCTGGTGGAGAAGGATGGCCAAATGAGTTATATTAAGGGTCTTGCATGGAGTTATGTTAAGCTGAAACCCATGTGTTGCTCAGAAGCTTACCAGCGTTTTTGTGTGATTAGGAACGGTGCAAAAGATCAGTGGAGGATAGTCCATTGGGGCAAATAGGGCACTGCCCCACCAACCACATTTTGCTCCCAGCCAGCACCCACCTGTCTGTCTTCTTACGTACAGCCAGTCTAGGCGTTGCCCCTGCCTTGTCAGCTTCCTCCTCCATAGTCTCAGTGTTGTAGAACTCAGCAGGAAGGAGCATGGCAGGGGACAAAACTAGAATTAGCATGACTGCTATTAGCTGAGCTCCTTGCCTTCCACGCTACCAGTCCCAATGAGCATCAGCCACCATTGCCCATGATTTCTATTTAGTCATCATAGCTAATAGTTTATGATAGACCGCCATTCACATTGTCCCTAGGGCTCCTTTCAACACCATGCTCCATGGATGGACAAGATTTTTTTTAGCCTGAGGGCCACATTATAATCTGGGCAACCTTCCAAAGGCCACGTGACAGTAGTGGGTGGGGCCAGAGGCAGAAGTGGGCAGAGCAACAAGTGTCAATTTTATCTTTATAAAGTAAGCTCTTTTCTATACATAACCAAGCAGACAAAATCACCAGGCAGCTCACTGGGTGTGACTTTGGGCCAGTCACTGCCTCTCATCCAAAGTTATACATGAGGAAGAATAAATGAGGAGAACCATGTATGCTACCTTGAGCTCCTTGGAGAAAAAGGTGGGACATAAATGCAATAAAATATATAAATATATATATAAATAAACACTTCAAGCAGGCAAAAACACTCATTGGGCAGGGTGGAGCCAGTGAGGGCTGTGGTTAAAGGAGAGTAAGGGAATCTTGGAGGAGATTCAGAGGGCCAGAAAAAGAAGCCTAGGGTGTTGAACCGGGTCCTGGTTCCCCACGCACACCATGCAGGAATGGGGATTCACAATGTGGGATCAAGATATGTGGAATTAAGGACCCTCAACCAGGGGGCTGCATCCACCGCTCACTTCTGGACCTTGCCTGAATATGCTGTTTGCCCCCTTTCCTCACAGCCAGGAGCTGTCATATCCAGATATATCCTTAACTCAGCAGTAAAGGGCCTGGGTTTAATTGGCAGTCCCTTTAAGCATGTGTTTAATTCCATCCTGTGGGGAATACAGACGCTTGCCTTAAATAATTGAGTGGCCACAAGATTGGTTAGTTCTGTTTTCATGGCCCATATTGATTTAAGCGTAGTTAATCCTTTCAAGGATCCATGTCACTGTATGGGCTGATGGCTCTCTTTAGAGCCATAACACTCTTCCTGCTAGATTATTTCACATCAAGCATTGTAATGTCACAATAAATCCATCACGTCGTCCTCATCCCCCCACCCCACCGCTTCTCAAAGCAAAGTACCAGATGGGGACCAACTCTCTTCCCATTAAACTCCTCATTTTACCAGGCAGAAGGTGAGCAGCTTAATATGTTTCATTAATTTCTTTTTCTTTTTCTCTCCCCTCTCCCCGCCCTTTCCTTTTGTTCACTCATCCATAAACAAATGCCTTGGCAGCAACACTTAAATACTTGCACACACAATTAAACCAGCACATTAGAAATCAAATCAAAATCAAAGGCAAGAGACTGTCCTGGCTTTGTTGTTTAAATATGGTAGGAAGCATTTGTGCGAGGCCCTGAATTCACCTCTACTAATGTGCTCATCAGAGTGGGAAACTGAATCCAGCCAGACGGATCAGTGCAGGGTGAAAGGAAAAGGCGGCAAATTTCAAAAATGCCAGATTCAAACCGTGTCTCAAATGGAGCACTAAGAAAATCCTCTGATCCCCAATTTAAATGTGAGACATGGCATGTGTAACCCTACTGTAGGGTGGTCAAATCTGTCAATTTAGGATTCTCCCAGTTTCTTGTTTTTCCAGCCTAAAGATCAGTTCTCCATATTTCTACTTCAGTTTGCTCTGTGTGTGTGTGTGTGTGTGTGTGTGTGTGTGTGTCCACTTGAAAATTCACCAGCATTTTAGTGCGAATTTTGCTTTATAATGCATTTAACTGTGCTAATATATTAATTTAAACACACACTTTACCATAGTTTATGGGTGTTTTTTACCACATTACTTGGGTGGATAACTGCATCACAAAATCCAGAGAAGGATGGGCATGCATTGGTTTGCGTACTGAGTAGTGAAAGTTCAAATTGGGTATGCTTGCTTTTCAACATGAATTGAATAGAATTTCCCCACCATCCCTTCCCTACATGAGTAAATTTCCCAGAATCCCTTTTAAATAAGATCCAAAAATGTGAATCAACGAGAGCTGAGATGGCATTTCAGAGACTTAGTCCTGAAAGAAGATCCTAACGTGAACTCATAACAAGGGAAGTGATGAGCTCTTGTTAGGATAAGGGAAGATTTTCCCAAGAGTTTGCCTGAGGCTCTTTGGAGGTGAAATGTAAGTAGACCTCCAGACAATGGTTTTATAAAGGATTTCACTTTGGAATATCCAGCCCCAACAAGTTGCTAAGATTATTTAACACAGCTATAATTTATTTTTTTTAGGGAGGGGAGCTTTTGTTTTGGAAGGAAGGAAGGAAATAAGTAGTAAGAATGAAAAATATATATATATTTATCTCAGCCACTAGTATTTCAAACAGGATGTTTAAATCATGAGAAATTTATCTTTTTTTAATTGTCACTGCTACATCCCACAGTTCCCAGAGTGGTTTAACAACCATTCACTCTTCCTCAGGAACTCGGGGAATGGTAGCTTTGTGAGGGGATGAGGGGTCTCCTATCAACACCCTTAACAGTTCTCAGGATTCTTCGGTGGAAGCCATCAGTGTTAAGGGCGTTGAGTGTTGTTACAGCACCCTGACTCCCCTCCCAGAGCTTCAATTCTCAATAGTGGTTTAACACGTAATCCCTCTTCCCAGGGAACTCTGGGAATTGTAGTGGTCCAGGGAAATACTTATTTCCTAACAGCTCTCAGATGTAATGGACTACAGCTCCCAGGATCCTTTGGAGAGAGTGGTGACTCTTTGAAGAAGCATGATATGGTGCAGATGGGGCCTCGGTTCCAAAACTGTTTGCTTATTGGCACTTTTTAAGAACTTCCTTCTTTCTGATTTCCATCCTTCCCTCCTGTTTTTGTGTTTGCCAGAGAACATTCACATCTGCCTTACCTGTCTTTCTTTCACAGCAGCCAAATTCCACAAATGCTGAGAAGATGCCAGGGGCTGAGACATGGAATCTTTCTGTTTTACCCATTACAGATGCCTCACAGGCTCCGGGCATTGTGTTAAATGTGAAGTCATCATTATTGGGCTTATTTCAAAGGAAGCTAGTACGCAATCCCTTGCTTCCTCCCTCCCTAAAAGTTGCAAAGCAGCCAGGTTATGTTTCCTGGTTAAGAGGTGGGGTCCAAAAGAGATCTTGCAAGTGCAATCCACCACCCACTGAAAGAGGGGTGGATGAATCTCTTTATTTCTCATTTTTTCCAAGTTTCAGTTCCCCAAACATCTGCCTGAGATTGAAAAAGAAGACGAAGGAAAAGTACTCGGAAAATTCATCAGCATTCTAATGCAAATTTCTCCTAATGTACAGATTTTTGCAAAGCATTTCACCTAATACAATGTGTTCTTATGCACATATTACCTGAGTGAACGCATATTTATTACATGTGCATACTTTTCTGCACACATTCCTGTCTGAAGAATTGCACTGCAACATTCAGAGCAGTGCAGATTTTGAAAGATTGCAATGTATCAGTTTGTGTATCATTTTGGAAAGTGCAAATTAAACAGGGTGACCTTGAAATGTAAACTGAATCAAATTTCTTGCCTGCATCACTGTATTCTCCAAGATTTGCTGGAGGTTCAGCATTCCTAATATACACATTTTTCTATGCAATTTTGCCCAATATTCACATTTTTGTATGCATTTCTCTTTAATATAATGTGTTTCTATACAGTATTGTCACATATGTTTGTGTTTGTCTTTATCCACACTTTCCTCCAATGTACAGATTTTTATATAAAGTCTACTCTGACTAGCAGTGGCTCTCTGAGGTTTCAGCCAGAGTTCTTCATGGAGATTCCCTGGACTGCTACATGCAAAGCATGTGCTCTACCACTGCAATCCATTTGAAAATAAAGCAATGTTTTAGTCCCTATAGGTTTGAATACATGGGCTGAATTAAACAAGAACACTGGAAACTGCCTTATACTGAATTAGATATGTATATGGTCCATCTAGCTCACCATCGTCTGCACTCACTGTCATCACATGTCAGGCTTTCAGGCACTAACCCTACCTAGGGATGCTGGGGAATGGAATTGAACCTGGAGCAGTGGGATTGCATCCTTTTTTTAGCACCTGGGCATAGCACACAGGGCCAACAGAACCTACCACATCAATCTAGCCCACGTCACCAATGCTGCTGGGCATTCATGCACAAGGCTTGGTGGATTCACAGAACCTGCACACCAACTCACCCCTGGCCACTGGAGCCAAGTGGGGTTGTGCTGCCCTGCCCAATGAAGAGCCTGGCTGGCCGACGTAGGTCTTGTTGGGCAATCCCCCCCAATGCTGGCCAAGCAGCCATTCAGCGAGTGGACCAGGGATGTGGCAGTGGGGCCAGGCTGGGCTCCAGTAGCAGGCAGGATGGGACGGGGATCCCTGTGGGGGGGGCAACTTGCTCGTGCCCCCTAAAAATCATGTACCCAGGCTCTGCCTCCCTGGTCTCCCCATGCTACGACCCTGACCTGGAGACCTTCTGCTTGCAAACAGATGCTTTATCACAGTGCTATGACACACCCACTCACCCAAAATCAGGGATACTATGCACTTAGGGACATAGGAAGCCAGGCCATTGGTGCATCTAATTCAGTATTGCCTGCACTGACTGGAGATGCTGGTGGATTCAGCCTGGGTGGGAATGAATGGTTCTGGACAGAAAGTAAAGAACTCCAGGTGCTTGCCCCCTGCAAAACCAGGCACCCCACCCTGAAAACCTAAAAGAACGGAAAAGATATAACTCGCCCCCCTCCCCAAAAAAGAACCCAGCCCAGTGTTCTGAATATTTGGCCTAGCCTTAGAATCCCCCAGTCCTGACTCCCAATATGTTACTTAATCAGGCATAAAACTCTGTTGAGACAACGTGTTGTCTGACAGTCAAAGACAGACATGCACACAGTTCAGGGCACTGCTGCCTACAGCTGTAATTAATTGGCATGCCCAAGCAAGCTCCCGTCCCCCGTTCCCAAGCTGGAAACCTGCGCCTGGGCCAGATCTTGAAGGTGCAACATTTTCCAAACTCCCCGCCTTTGGAAAAGTTCTATGGCGCTTCCTGTTGTTTTTAGTGATATGTTACCTTTTTTTGGCAGGGAGGTGAGAGGGAGGACACTGAAATATGTAGGAATCTGTGGGTGACTCTTAATAATTTTTATGATATGGCCCATTGGGAGAGCTAACTAGTGTTAGAAGTGCAGGTGCTGCTGTTTGAATCTGTACCAAGCTGCCATGAATCATTTTTGTTGTTGTTGTAAACAGTCAGAATAACTCACCACCATGTAGAGAGCAGGCTTCCTGGTTGGGAAAGTAAAATATGTTTGAGGGAGCTGGTTGTGGATAGGACTACGTGTGGGAGGTCTAAGCCTGTCATGCCTAGGCCTGACAAGGTACATGGCCCAGTGTTCTCAGAGGATGAACCAGATGTCCCGCAGGTCAAGGTCCTTGAAAAGCAGGCCAGGTCTCCCAGAACCAGCAGTGAGGATCCTCTTGAGGGCCTACTGGAGAGAGACCTACTGCAGAAACTTTGGAGGTATCAGAGGAGGCAAAGTCATCAACACCAGTCCTCAAGAATGCTGGCGCCATAAGGTCTGGGTCCTGAGGAAACTCACAAGCCTCAAAGTCAGTAAGACTGCTAGGGAGAGACCTACAGACAGATTCCCCCCCCCCATCACACCATTTCAAACAGCCCTGGCCTTCCCAAAGTATCCTGGGAACTGTAGTTCGTTAAAGATGCTAATTCTTAGGAGGTCCATATTCAAAGTTACTATTCCCAGTGTTCCCTGAGAAGAGGGATTTATTGTTAAACCACTCTGGGAATTGTAGCTCTGTAAAGGGAATAGGGGGGTCTCCCTGCAACTCGCAGGGAAAATACAGTGGTACCTCGGGTTACAGACACTTCAGGTTACAGACACTTCAGGTTACAGACTCCGCTTACCCGGAAGTAGCACCTTGGGTTAAGAACTTTGCTTCAGGAAGAGAACAGAAATTGTGCTCTGGCGGCGTGGCAGCAGCGGGAGGCCCCATTAGCTAAAGTGGCACCTCAGATTAAGAACAGTTTCAGGTTAAGAATGGACCTCCAGAACAAATTAAGTTCTTAACCAGAGGTACCACTGTACATTCTGTGGTTTCTCGCTAAACACCTAAGCCCTGCCCTTTCCTCCTGTGCGCTCTCTCTCTCTCTGCTTTCTGCTACCCAAGGCAGCCCTGAAACTGCTTCTCACGATGTAGGCTTAGAATCCAAAGCCAACCCTGTGAATAGAAAGTAACTGTATGTAAAAAAACTTTGCCTTCTTTACCAATGGGACTTCTGTATATTTTATCTTAATTTTTTAGTTATGCTACTGATGTGTGAATGAGATAGAAGATAGGTGGTCAGTTAGCAACAAATAAATTCCTACCAAACTGAACAGAAATGTTCAGGGTCCTCCTTTCCCTTGAATGCTTGTAATTTGTGTGTATTTTTCTGCAGTGACCAAATTTCATTCCTCACCACCACCACCACCATAGGAAATGTTCAAGTTCTGGAGTATTTTCCATTGGTGGGCAATAGAAATCCTGGCTGCTGCCAGAATCCTTGTCAGTATTATTATTATTATTATTATTATTCATTTTATTTTATTTTATTACTATACTGCTTTATATTTTCAAGAAAAAAATCTCAAAGTGGTTTACAACACATTAAAATATCAAATGAAACATGCCAGAATTAAACATTACTGAAGAAAGACAAATATAAAGTATACAAATAAAAACAACATAATTAACAGGAAGCTAAAATATTATCTTAAAGGGGGGGAAATTACAAAGGAGGACAACCAGTGGCATAGCGTGGGTTGCCGGCACCTGGGGCAGGCAAGCTGCTGACACCTCTGGAGTTACCCCTCCACCAGAGCCAAGCAGGGCCATACAGTGGTGCCTGCCTGCTTGCGCAGGGGGGAGCCCAGCCAGCCAATGCAGCCCTTAGCAAATGAATACCCCCGACACCCATGGAGAGGAGCACCAGGCCAGGCCGCCCTGGGGTCACCCCTTGCCCACTTCCCTCTATCCTTGCCCACTCACTGTGGGACTGAGCTTCTCCTGACACCATCCAGGGAGCGAGTGCCTCAGTGATTGCTGGTCTCTGCTGGGGTTATGGAGGTGAGGCCAGTCCAGGCTCTGGGGCCCAGATACTCCAAGTGGCAGGAAGGCAGGTGAGAAGGAAGGGTGGGGGGGCAGGGATGGCTTTCATAATTCCGGTACTGTCCCTGGAAATCAGGACACGGGAATGTGTGCAATGATAGTGCATAATGATGCACTTCTATTACATCAGCAACACGTTGTCAGAAAATGGCATGATCAAGGGGATGGAGAAATTCTCTTAGGGGGAAAGGTTGTAGTATTTCGGACTTCTTAGTTAAAGAGAAAAGGCAAGTGAGAGGGAACATAACAGAAGTCTAGAACTTATGGACATCCAATGAAAAGGAATGTTGGAAGATTCAGAACAGATAAAAGAAAGGACTTATTCACACAGGGCATAGCTGAATTACGAAACCCCCTCCTGCAGGAGACAGTGGTTGTCACCAACTTGGATGGCTTCAAAAGAGGATTGAATAAATTAATGCAGGATAAGGCCATCAATGGCTGGCAACCAGAGGCAGTAATGTTCCTGAATACTAACTGCTAAAAGCCATAGGAGGAGAGAGTTGTGTTGCACTTGGGTCCTACTTGCAGTCTTCCCAGAGGTATCTGGTTGGCCCCTTTGAGAACAAGATGCTACCTAGATGGGCCATTGGCCCAGCTCAGAATACTTTTCTTTTATGTTGCAGAATATGTCTGCAGCCGCAACCCCAGTCTGGAGGTGGACTCTGATGCTGATTGACTGGAACTAAAGGTCCCGAGTTGGTTCTTTGGTGTTTTTTACACCAAGACTTATGCCTCTTATGCCTCAGGGCCTCCAAGTATTTTTTTTTTCAAAAAAAGACGCACACCTTGCTGTGTACTCAGACACACAGATATACAAAGCATTCCCTCAAATGCCGTCTCCGATGACACCTCGACATGCCTGCCGTTCTCCGTGTAATTAGCTCTGGCGGTGAGAGAAGACAAGAGGAGAACTTGTTAATGGGATTAAGAGGCTCTTTTCTCGACACCCTTTGAGCGACAGGAGCTGCGTTGGCTCGTCACCCATCAAAGCTCAGAGAAAAGAGCAATGACACCGTCTCCCTCACCTCTCAGAACTGGAAGAGGCGCGCAGCAACTAGCCTCTTTCAAATAGCAGATAAGGGCAATCCAGGCAGATCATGTTCAAGGGCGCTAGTCCAAAGAGAGGGGAAATTCCTATCTTTCTGCCAGAGGAAGGATCTGGCCAAGGCTTGCTTTGTCCAAGGAGGTCTGCTGTTGGCAATCCTGCAGAGTAGAGGGAGAGGAGGGAAACAGGGCTATTCCATCCGCTTTGCTGAGAGACCAAGCTGCCTCTGGCTTTCCCCTCAAATGCCACATTATAAGTAGCAGTCATCATTCCACCACGCTACAAAGTGGAGGGAGAGAAGGGAAGCAGGTCTATTCCATCAGCTTTGCTGAGAAATGAGCTGGCTTTGGTTCCCCGTCAACCTAGCAGCAGCCCAGCAGTGGGCATTACATTTGGCTGCAAAGCCAAGGGAGCAAAGGGAATCAGGGCATTCCATCAGCTCTGCTGAGAAACCCACTGCCTTTGCTTCTCCCTCAACTTTCAACTACCAATAGTCATTTGATCGGGCTCCCTGAATGGTTGCTATCTCAGTTGGTCTTTATAAGAACTGTAACTTTAAGAACCTGCTCCCAAGTTTTATTTCCCCCTTCCTACCTCCCAGTTCTGCTTACTTTTTGTGTCATGTCTTTTAAGTTGTAAGCCTGAGGGCATGACTGTCTTGGGGTGGTAGTTGTTTCATTATTGATTTGTGAGCTGCTCTGGGAGTCTTTTTGGTTTGAAGAGCTGGGTTGCAAAACACTTTCAGTAAATACTATAAAAGTCCTTAACAGGCCTGAAATTTGTTGACATGGGGGAGGAGAGACATATTAGGGACCACTCTGGGCCCCCATTACAACAACCTAAAGACCTGAAAGTGCATTATCCTGCTTTTTGAACTAGAAGGATCCACTATAAGGCAGCACACTAGTTCATTGGCTTTGCCCCCATCAATGCTTTCCTGCCTCTAGGTGTTGAGGCAAAGGTTTGAAGAGAGAAACCTGCTCTACAGTACCATATATTATAATACTGCCTCCACTGACATACTGTAGTATTATAATATGCTGTAATAATATCTTCACTATTGGAGACAGTGTGCGTCTGAATTATTGTTGCTGGAAAGTGCTGGAGAGAAGAGTTGCTGCTGGGCTCAGAGTTCCCTTTCGGGCCTCTGGTTGACCAGTGTGTGAACAGGAAGCTGTACTAGATGGTCAAGGGGCCTCATCCAGCGGGCCTCTTTCTTATGTTCTTACTAGAACCTGAGCCCATCCAGTGAAGGTAATTATTGGGAGATTCAAGATAGACATAAGTAACTACTTCCTCCTGCAGCACTTAGTAAAACTGTAGTATTCGCTCCCACAAGAGGTTATCGTGGCCACCAACTTGGGTGGCTTTAAAGGAGGACTGAACAAATTCATTTAGGACAAGGTTATGGTCTGCCTTCGAACGCCAGTTGCTGGGAATTGCAAGTGGGAAAAGTACTTTTGCTCTCATGTTCCGCTACCCACATTCTGCATATACAAGATTCAACTGATGATTCTAACTATCAATAAAAGCAAACTGAATAATCCCCGTGCATCCATTTTTACCCATGATGCAATGTGACATGTCGGTAGCCTGCTAGGGCCTTGTACAGTTTAGGCCAACAGAGACAAAACAGAAAAAAATCAGCTGTGTCGACAATAAAATGTGTTGTCCGGGAGAAAGAGGAAAGAATGTGAGGTGGCGACGGGCACCTGGGGAGCTGATGCTCATAATCCAGTCTGCAGGAAAGGCAGCCTGTCAAGAAACAATCCCAGGATTCCTGCAGAGAACAATATTCTGAGGCTGCAACTACCTTCTCTCCTTGTCACTTTTTCTTTTTTCTTTTTTGTGTGACCTTGTGAACTTTTGTAGTTCCTGGGAATCTATTGCCCTGACTGACACTGCAACAGAGACATTGGGTCTCAAATTAAATTCCTTCCTTCCACCCATCCACCCTTCAAAAAAAGAAAAGAAAAGAAAAGAAAAACATATCTGAGAAAATCCAGAAAAAGCTGCAAATAAACCTCTGGAATGTGAGACTTCAAAGCGCATGAAAACGTAGGATGCAAAAGCACATGGGCAGCGTCACTGTCACTAGCTCCTTGGTTCCTCTCTCTCCCGATCCCTGGCCAACTTGAAATTATTACCAGTGTCGGTGAGTTTACCATGCTTTCTCAAGCTTTCTCCCCCAGGGCTTAAGGGCTAGAAACTTGCTTATTTAAAGCTTGCTAAATTGCTACCCAGTAGTCGTTGCTAAACCCTGGCTTCCTGCGTGGAAAGCTGCATGCGCACTCTACATGTCCACGATTGCACAGCCCAAGGGTAAGATTTGACATCTGCTTCACATTTTTTGGCCACCTTAAGATTCTCAGCTATCTAGGCGCCAAAGTGTGTAGGGAATGCATTGCCCCCAAAGAGAGAGGATAGAGATTTTCATACAATTTGGGTTCTTTAATGCATTTGTCTAGATCAGAGGTTTTCAACCCTTTTGAGTCCACAGCTCCCTTGACCAACTATCTCCTTTCTGTGGCTCCCCTGTGTGGAAATGAGCTCCAAGCCTCAGAAGCCTAGTTATATCACCCCTTGCCTGCATAACCGGCAGCCCCTCACCCTCCCTTGTGAAGTGATCCCTCAGCTTCCTCTCCCCTCCCTCTCCTTGGGAGTCCTCTGGGCAGCAGCCGCAGCCACCCCTGCTCCCAAGAGAGGTGCCTCCTCACAACATCCCACAGGGGCCCGGGAAGAGGATTCCCCTAGCCTTAGCAGCCCAACAGAGACTGGCCAAAGATGAATGTGACACTAGCATAGTACCTTGGGAGGCAACAGTGGTCGCTGCTGGGCCTGCATGGAGGAAAGCCTCCTCTTTGGTGCCAGACACTCAGCTCCCAGGCAGGCCTTGCACACAGCAAGCAGAAGAAAGGCCAGCACAGTGCCTGCCTGGCTGGCCTCCCACTTGTCTGTCCATTCCCAACAGCAAGGGCTGATGGACTGGCTGGCTGGGCTCCCCCACCCACTTGCTTGCTTCCTCTGAGGCCACCTCAGCTCCTGGCAACCAGCACTCCCTGGCCAGCCCCAGAGGCACTATTCACCTGAGGAGCTTGTAGCCAGGGCCACCAAGGGGGGGGGCAGCTGCCAACCAGATCAAGTAAAACAATAGAAATACTTAACTAACATGTTGGCTCTGACCACCGCAACAAAAGTGCTGTCCCCTCCACTAACAAAAGTCCTGCCCCCCTCCACTAACAAAAATATTGGCTATGCAACAAACAGCCATTCAAGCCTTTGAATTGAATAGCAACTAAAAAAACAAGCTAAGCCCTGTTAAGTTCATGCACACCCATTCCATGCCCTCATGACTTATAATCTTCCAAGCAATTCAGTTCATTAAAATACGCATGAAATACACATAATGCCCTTTGTTAAGCCAGCTCAGCTCAATGCTCCGCCAGCTGGGGTCCTTGGGTGGAGACATTGGGGCGCTCAAGCCTGCCACCAGTGGTAAGGTAGATGTTGACTCCAGTTAACCTGCCAAGGCACCATTGATGAGGAACTTGCCCATGTCAATCTCAATAATCAGGAAATTCCTTCCTACTTGAGGAAGTCCAAGATGACCCTGTCCCTTCAGAGCGGCAAGTTGCAGCTGTGCTCAGTGTAGAAGCTGACTAGGAGGTCCAGCAGTGTCTCCATGCTCAGGACGCTTTCACTGGTTCAGAGAACCTGCTCCAGCTTCTTCAGCCACACCTTCACCGACATGGTGGTGGTGGAGGTGGCTGTTGAGGGAAGTGAGTGGGACCACTTGAGTCCAACAGCCAGGAGGAAGTGGCCTAGATGAGCTCACAGCCAGTGACTCAGAGCTGCACCTCAGTCTCGGCGTCCAGGCCACTGCCCATGGAAGGCATGAAGTGGAGGGCATTGGCCAGTGGGGCTGTAGGATGAGAAGTGGGGGTGGGCCGAGGAATTGTAGATTGTGAAAATGGGGGTGCTTCCATCTCCATGTCCTCAGGCTTCCTCAGCTGTTGCTCCTCAGAATATTCAGAAAATATTCTGAATGAATATTTTCACCTGAATCAGCAGGAAAAGCCTCTTCCTCTGAGCCAGGCCAGTCTGGGTCAGTGCAGCAGCACTTCCAACTACAGCTTGGGCCTCACAGCCAAGCAGGTAAGTGGGGTCCCCCACAAGGAACTGGCATAGGGCATTCAGAGGTTTCTTGGCTCTCACGGAGGGCTGTGTCTACCAATGCTCAACTCAGCTCACTCAGCCCAAAAGAGGCAGCTCAAAAAGGCAGCACAATTAGGTTTTATAAATACATAGAATCATAGAATCATAGAGTTGGAAGAGACCACAAGGGCCATAGAGTCCAACCCCCTGCCAAGCAGGAAACACCATCAGAGCACTCCTGACATATGGTTGTCAAGCCTCTGCTTAAAGACCTCCAAAGAAGGAGACTCCACCACACTCCTTGGCAGCAAATTCCACTGTCGAACAGCTCTTACTGTCAGGAAGTTCTTCCTAATGTTTAGGTGGAATCTTCTTTCTTGTAGTTTGGAACCATTGCTCCGTGTCCGCTTCTCTGGAGCAGCAGAAAACAACCTTTCTCCCTCCTCTATGTGACATCCTTTTATATATTTGAACATGGCTATCATATCACCCCTTAACCTCCTCTTCTCCAGGCTAAACATGCCCAGCTCCCTTAGCCGTTCCTCATAAGGCATCGTTTCCAGGCCTTTGACCATTTTGGTTGCCCTCCTCTGGACACGTTCCAGTTTGTCAGTGTCCTTCTTGAACTGTGGTGCCCAGAACTGGACACAGTACTCCAGGTGAGGTCTGACCAGAGCAGAATACAGTGGCACTATTACTTCCCTTGATCTAGATGCTATACTCCTATTGATGCAGCCCAGAATTGCATTGGCTTTTTTAGCTGCCGCGTCACACTGTTGGCTCATGTCAAGTTTGTGGTCAACCAAGACTCCTAGATCCTTTCCACATGTACTGCTCTCAAGCCAGGTGTCACCCATCTTGTATTTGTGCCTCTCATTTTTTTTTTGCCCAAGTGCAATACTTTACATTTCTCCCTGTTAAAATTCATCTTGTTTGTTTTGGCCCAGTTCTCTAATCTGTCAAGGTCGTTTTGAAGTGTGATCCTGTCCTCTGGGGTGTTAGCCACCCCTCCCAGTTTGGTGTCATCTGCAAATTTGATCAGGATGCCCTTGAGTCCATCATCCAAGTCGTTGATAAAGATGTTGAATAAGACCGGGCCCAATACAGAACCCTGTGGCACCCCACTAGTCACTCTTCTCCAGGATGAAGAGGAACCATTGATGAGCACCCTTTGGGTTCGGTCAGTCAGCCAGTTACAAATCCACTGAGTGGTAGCATAGTCAAGACCGCATTTTACCAGCTTTTTTACAAGAATATCATGGGGCACCTCGTCAAATGCCTTGCTGAAATCATTAACTCAGGAAGAAACATGTTATTCGCTTTGAAATTGGTGGAGGATCAGTGATTGTGAAGTCAACAAATAGCTACTGAGCTGAAGTGGGGGGCAAAGTGTTTAGCAATGCATTAGGAGTATGTGTAACCCATGGGTAGGCAAACTAAGGCCCGGGGGCCGGATCTGGCCCAATCACCTTCTAAATCTGGCCCCCAGACGGTCTGGGAATCAGCATGTTTTTACATGAATAGAATGTGTGCTTTTATTTAAAATGCATCTCTGGGTTATTTGTGGGGCCTGCCTGGTGTTTTTACATGAATAGAATGTGTGCTTTTATTTAAAATGTATCTCTGGGTTATTTGTGGGGCATAGGAGGCCCCCCCACAAGGTCTGAGGGACAGTGGGCCCCCTGCTGAAAAAGTTTGCTGACCCCTGGTGTAAACCTTGGCAGGAAAAATACAACTGTTACAGGTATATCCCCATTTTCGTCTCCACGATGTTGGGTCCAAGATTCAATGCAGTGAAATCTGGGAATCTATTGCCCTGACTGACAACAGATAAATCACAGATAAATAGCATTGCATCGCCTTGCATTACAATGTTTCTAGACTCAGAAAGGTGTGTGGCTCTTAAGACATCAAAAGCTTATTCCTGCCTTGTGTGTTTTCGTTCTTAAAACCACAGGGTCAGATGTAATATTGCACCTTCCCCCGCCCCTTGCACACTCCAATACATGCTCCTGGTCCAATAAAGAAACACTACAGAAGTCATGTTTCTTCCTTCTGTTGCTATAGCAACCTGCGGGAAGGGGAGGGATGTCGGATGACCTGCCTGGTGGAGGCGACTTCCCAAAAGGATGCCTCTCAAGGCCGAGGAAGTGCGATGCAAGGCCACAGACACAAATCGTACATGTGCACAGAATTGCGCTCAAAGCTCTGTTCATTTTGAAACCAGGCACAGACACATCAGTGCAGCTTTGCAACGCATCACTGCTAAGATCTGGAGATTTGAAAGCTGGTTTCTGTATAGTGTAAGTGTGGAAGATACAAATACAGCTGTGGCAGGCTCATCCCTGTTAACTTTTATCAAACAGATTCCCCATTCTCCATTGCCGTTCTTTATTCTTTTTCTTTGTCTGTTTCACTCTAGAGCTGAGCTGAAATTTCTCAGTTGATATTTTTTTCTGATAACATTTCTGGGCTCAATGGTGCAGCAACGTGTATCGTTAGAGTGCTAGACTTTCTGCAAGGAAAACAGAGGCTCCACCACTCAGCGATGCAGCTAGTTGCTCGGGTGCCCGGGGCGGCAGGGGCGTCCTGCCGCCAGGGGCGGGGCGAGCCGACAATGGGGGCGGGGCGTGCTACGTGGAGCCTCTCTGCTGCTTCCCCCTCAGCTGTAGGGTGGCTGAGGGAGAGGCGGTGGGCAGACACAAGTCCCACACTGCCCTTTCAGACAGCATGGAGTCTGCAGGAGCCTGAGCCATCACGTCACTCCCAGGAGAGACGCATGGCTCGGGCACGCTGCAGGCCCCGTGGTAAGTGCCAGTCCCTGCAGTGTGGCGCCCAGTGCCAGCCGTGTTCATTACGTTTGTTGACTGAACTAAAAAGTTTCGTGAGCCCAAATTTTATTTTTATTTTTAAAAAACCCCTCATATTTTTGTCATTTTGTCATCTCAGTGATGATACCCACTTCCTCTGCCACTGCCACCACTGAGCCATGATTGCCTTTACCCAGGAATGGTAAGTGTTTAGGTAGATATAGTTTCCAAAGCAAATTGAGAAATGTGCAGGTTTATTTATATACATATATTTAAAAACAACCAAAAAACACAATTCTTGCCCAATGGGAAGGCATATACATAGCTTCCTCTGAGCTTGGAATTAACTAATTCCAACTAACTAATTCCCCAAATTATTGTTTTTTTAATCTCTGACTTCCACCTAAAAGTAGTTCCTATAATTTCTAGGGGAACTGAACATGAATCAAGTTCTTTTGGTGGTAGAACTTTGGGTGATTTTTTTGTTTTGTTTTTTTACTCAATTCAGTTTTGATTCAATACAGGGGTTTCATCACACTCTGTGCTTGACTGTGGCTGAAAAACTGCTGCTGCTGTTTAAGCTTAAATATAATGATTGTTGGGGACAATAAATAAAACAATTGTTCACATTACACTGTGTGTACTGATATTGTCATAGTCTTCTTAACAGTATTTATGTGGAATTACTGCCTTTTTGGAGAGGACAAATCTGAACTGGAGCAAATTCTGATTGGGAAAGGGCATACTGGAACTGGAACCAATTTCTTTTAAAAAATGAACTTTCCAAACACTGAGCAGGCTACATGCCATCTAACAAGATTTCACTCTCCTAAATGGTGTGATGGTCAGATGACAAATGTTGTAGAGTTTGTCAGTTCTCAATTAACAATGATCTACACTTTCTGTCATGTATAAATCTGTTCCATCCATTTCATAAAGTTACCTCCAAAGTTCATTTCTTGCAATACTCTAAACAAAAATTTGGACTTTTTGCATTAAAAAATTGAACTTGTTATATCTGGGTTTGACAGGTACTGGTTTATAGAAAGTGATATCATAGGGTGTTACCTTGGAGAAGTGGATGTTTTGAATAACTTTCTAATTAAAGTAGACAGATGAAGAATCAGAAGTTCTCAATTTTCTTTCCTTTCCCCCCTCTTTTCTCTTTCTTTCTCCCCTTTTTTTCCTTAGTATTTTTATTTAGTTTCTTTTATTCAAAAAATATATTGATTATTTGAGATTAACTTTTGTGTATCTTTTTTCAAACTCCAATAAAATCTACTGAGGGGAACAAATGTAGAGTTTGTAAAGAAGAGGCATGTGATCAATTGCCGTAAACCATGTCAAATCACAGTGGGAATATCTTAGAATTTTATAAGAATTCCCAAACAGAGGAAGATATCTGGAACATTCTCTTGTTCCCCCAGAAAATATTTGATAAAATGGACACCACAGTCTACTGCAAGCAAAGAGAATTGGGAAGGGAAAGCCAAGTGGAACCCACCAAATATTGTGGTCTAAAGCTTCCATCACCCCTGACCACTGGCTCTGCTGGCTGGGGCTGATGGGAGCTGTACTCCAGAACATCTGGAGGGAATCCACTTTCCTTCCCCTTCATGTTCTGGCACAGTGTACCTTTGATCAGGGTCGCTGAGGCAACCACTCTCTTGAAATGGTCATCGCCAGGATAACTCAGTTGGTTGGACCACGGTGCTGATAACATCAAGGTTGCAGGTTCAATCCCTGTAAGGGAAAACTGCATATTCCTGCAATGTAAGGGGGTTGAACTAGACCATGGGTCCCCAAACTAAGGCCTGCAGGCCGGATAAGGCCCGAGGGACTCGTTTATCTGGCCTGTGGCGACCCCTGCCACCCACTGCCGCTACCTGCTCTTACCAGCACTGTGCTGCGTTGCTGCCCACTTCTGGGTCGGAGGAGCACCAGAAATAGCTTGTGCGCATGCACAAGCATTATTTGCACATGCACAAGCATTATTTCTAGTGCACATCCGGGTCAGAGGAGGCCTGTGCACATGCACACAAGCTATTTCCGGTGCTCCTCCGACCAGGAAGTGCGCCGGAAATAGCGTGTGCGCACACATATGGGCACGCATTCCCCCACCTTCCGGTCCGCCGCACGATCAGCACTGAAGACACCGGCCCGAGGCACAGTAAGTTTGCTGACCCCTGAACTAGACGGTCCTCATGCTCCTGTCCAACTCCACAATTGTATGATTCTGTTATTCTCCCGAGACCCCCCAAGAGGCAGCTGGTTGGGTATTTTTACCAACATAAATGTTCGACTAGGCGGGCCTTTGGGAAATTCTTACATTCTGTGTTTTCACAGTCCAAATAGATATCTCCTGGTTTGATTTTAAAAGGCCATCTCCTCTGAAAAAAAAGCAAAACTTTCTCCTTCAAAAGTTGTCAGAAGAAAAATAGTTATATAATTTAATATTCTTTCCTGGGGACTAAGAAGAAAACATTGGTGCAAATATCAGCTACCTTCCAGGGCAGACTTTTGCCTTTAGAGAAAGGCCACTCTCCCTCCTTCCTTCCTTCCTCTCCCCATATTTCCATTTTATTGTTTCCTTAACATATTCTTGCTCCTGGTGCTGAAGAAATGAATGCCAGCAAAGTGTCAGAATTGCTTGTCAGATTGTGGGAATCCAAATATGTGTATTTGTCTTGCCCAGTAATGAAAATTTCCTCGTACTGGGTTATCCAATATGAATTTAAACAGTCGGACCCTGTTCCAAAGTTCCTTTGTGTCTTCTTAATTATTGACATTCAGTTCAATTGGAAGAATGAAGATCCCTCTAAAGTAGTGGGCACAGTTCCATTGACCTGGGTTTGAAAATAAAGAAGAAAATGTAGAGCACAGAAAAAACCCGGCAAACAAACAAGAATCATAGAGTAGGAAGGGACTCCGAGGGTCCTCTAGTCCAACCCCCTGCAATGCAGAAATCTCAACTAAAGGGTCCATGACAGATGGCTACTCAACCTCTGCTTAAAAACCTGCACTTCAGGAATCTCTTGTCCACTATGGGGCTCAAAGCCACAACCCCAAGTCTCAAATGGTGCAATACTGAGCCTTGAGCCATGATCCTCCAGCACAAGATCACAACCTTTGCCAGGATACCCCATTCCCCTGTTTCTGATTGTTGAGAGAGAGAAATAACAGGGGGGAAATAACAACCAGTGAACATTCATGGAATCACAGAATCATAGAATTCTAGAGCTGGAAGGGATTTCAAGGGTCATCTAGTCCAACCTCCTGCAAACTCAAGCTAAAGCATCCATCACAGATGGACATCCAGCCTCTGCTTAGAAACCTCCAATGAAAGAGAGTCCACCCCAGAATGTCCATTCCACTGTTGAACAGTTCTTACTGTCAAAAAATTATTCCTGATGTTTAGTTAGAATCTCCTTTCCTGTAACTACCCTCTAGAGCAGGAGGAAACAATTTTGTTTCACCTTCCATGGGACAGACTTTTAGATATTTGAAGATGGCTAGCATACCTCCTCTCGATCTCCTCTTTTCCAGGCTAAGCATATTCAACTCCTTCAGCTGTTCCTCATAAGACGGTTTCCAGACCCTTGATCTGTAGGCTGAAAAAGGTTTCACAGCCATCCTTCAGGCAGCACCACACCATCTATGATCTCTGCTGTTGAGTGCTGCTGGTGTCTCTTTTCAATACATTTATTTTTCTCAATCAATGTATTTTGTTGGAGCCACATGGTCCTTCAATAATGTCTTGAGGTCCAATGACAATTAATATCACACATCATCATGTCACCTGATTCCATGTGCTGTGCTGTTATCTCCCTAGTGGCAGCATGGTTTGATTTCCTGAAGCCAGGAGGAGTGTGTGTGTGTGTGTGTGTGTGTGTGTGTGTGTGTGTGTTTGTGTTTGTGTGTGTGTAAAATCAAGTAAAACCAATAAGTTTTCTACATGGTCTTGGAGTGGCTCAATACATCCAAGTGATCTTATTCATGCAGGCATTGTCAGCAATGGAGATGAGGCATCAACCAGCTTTGAAACAAACTCATTTTTTTCCAAACAGGAAACTGAGAGTGAGACGACATAGAGTTGTACTTTTGGAAGGGTTCTTGTTGACCACCTACTCCAGGGCTCGCCAATGCAGCGCTGCCATACCCAGTGCCCACTAGTACCTCCTATGATACCCACAAAAGATCTCAGTAGATGTATAAACACACAAATCCACAGGGTAGGAGATCTTCTGTTCTTCTGGCAGATGGGGTGCACCTGCACTATACATTTAAAGCAGCACCATACCACTTTAAACAGTCATGTCTCCCCTCTCCACCCTGAATACTGATAACTGCAATTTGTTAAGGATGCTGAGAGTGGTTAAGAGATTCCCCTAGTCCACACACACAGCTACAGTTTCCAGAATGGCTTAACAGTCAAGTCAATCCCTCTTCCCAGGGAACTCTGGGAACTGTAGCTCTGTGGGAGGGGGGAATGGGGGTCTCCTAACTACTCTCAACAATCTGCACAAACTTCAGCTTCCAGAATTCTTTGAGGGAAGCCAAGACTGTTTAAAAGTGGCATCGCAGTGCTTTAAATGCATGCTGTGGATATGACTTCAGTCTTTTGAGGCATGTTATGGCTGACAGAGGGATTCCACCCACGCCAAATTCCCAACAGCAAGTAGCCAATGGCGTTGAGAGGAGTTGGAAAAAATGCACGCCATCATTACGTTGCAACATAAATAATCACACAAGTTTGAGGGGAGAACGTGATACCATCATGCTATTTATCTGTGATGTGTAGTTCCAATGCTCATTCATCAAAGGAAAAGGTCTGCATTTTTATTAGCCAGCTAAAAAAAGAGAAAGAAACACCACAACATTTTGGCACGGATCTCCTATTTACTTAAAAAATGCCTGTCAATGGCATTGCCTACCTACTGCAGAGATGGAAAGTGACGGAGAACAAGTTCAGACATTTTGCTACAAACTATTATCTTGAACTGGATATCTTGACCTGGATATTAACACAACTTTGGCAGCCAAGGAACTCAGAGAAGGATAAATATTTCTTACATGCTTATTCAAAGCTACCTGCCACTCATGAGCTCCGATTCAAAGCCCTGAAGTCAATGTGTTGAGTCACTGAACAACCTTGCCACATGCCCATATATTGAGAAGCTGTGCTGTTAAACCAGGGATGAGGAAGATATTCAATTCAGACCATGCTTAAAGGTGAACCTACCTCAATCACAGGGACACGGGTGGCGCTGTGGGTTAAACCACAGAGCCTAGGACTTGCCGATCAGAAGGTCAGCGGTTCGAATCCCCATGACGGGGTGAGCTCCCATTGCTTGGTCCCTGCTCCTGCCCACCTAGCAGTTCGAAAGTACGTCAAAGTGCAAGTAGATAAATAGGTACCGCTCCAGTGGGAAGATAAACGATGTTTCTGTGTGCTGCTCTGGTTTAGTCATGCTGGCCACATGACCCGGAAGCTGTACGCCGGCTCCCTCGGCCAATAAAGCAATATGAGCGCAGCAACCGCAGAGTCGGTCACGACTGGACCTAATGGTCAGGAGTCCCTTTACCTTTACCTCAATCACAACTGCATCCATTGAGATCTATGAGTGCCAACATGGTGCAGTGCTAGGACCTGGAAGATCAGGGTTCAAATCCCCACTCAGTCTTGAAGCTTGCTTGGTGACCTTGGGGTAGCCACCGTCTCCCAGCCAAGCCTAATTCATGAGGCCCTTGAGAGAGTGAGAAACTACTTTTGTCTCCTTCGAGGGATGGTGAGATAGGAAGGCAATGCATGAATAAATCAGTGCCATGTCTCTTTTGGGCTGCCATTCCTATCATCTGCTACTATGTGTGTCTGCTTGCAGTTATGTAGGAGGGGTCTGGGCTGTGGGGTCCTCACCTCCAGCCCCAAACAAAGGGACATTAGAGAAGGGGGAGAAATGCCATCCAGTTTGCAGGGAATCTGACTAATTTGTACTTTCTGAAATGATGGGTAAAACGAAATTCAGCCACCCTTTGGAATTTGTACTTCTCTGAATTTTGCAATGCTGTTATCCAGCTAAGAAAAGCATGTAAACTAGGGTAAAGTGCATCATTAAATGCCTATATGAGTAAAAATAACATACAAAAATGCCATATGGTACGGGAAACAGTTTTGCAAAAAAAGGTGTGCATTAGGCAAAATTGCATACATAAATGTGTTCATTAGGAAATGTGCATACTAAAATGCTTTTGAATTTCCATTACAGTGGTACCTCGGGTTACATACGCTTCAGGTTACATATGCTTCAGGTTACAGACCCAGAAAGAGTGATTCAGGTTAAGCACTTTGCTTCAGGATGAGAACAGGATGAGAACAGAAATCGTGCTCCGGCGGCGTGGCAGCAGCAGGAGGCCCCATTAGCTAAAGTGGTGCTTCAGGTAAAGAACAGTTTCAGGTTAAGTACGTACCTCCAGAACAAATTAAGTACTTAACCTGAGATACCACTGTACTTAAAAAAAATAAATCACAAGTTGATATGGAAATGTGGAGAACTGAATTAAATATTGAAAAAAATAACAACCTGAAACTCAGCTCCTCAAATGTCAAAATTCTTCAAACTTGATATTGGAGGAACACTTCCAAATTTGCTAGTAAATATTCAGGAAATAATGTTAAGTATTAACCTATAGTTTTTCCAAAATCTCTTAACTGGGTGTGGAGAACTTTTGCCCCCTGTCCCACTATTCACAAACTACAGTTCCCAGGATTCTTAAAATTCTTAGGGAAGGTGGGGGATGTGCTTGAAATGTATGCTATCTATATAAATCCTAAGAGAAACCCAAAATGACAAATTCATTCTTCCTTACAATCAGCCCATCAGTCTAAGAAGGGCATCTCTACCTTGATGGAATGATTCACCCAAGCTAGAAGCACTCCAGAAAACTTAAGAAGAATCCAGGATCTATCCCACCCGTCTGCCAGTATCCACAAATCCATTTCATGAAAGCTTGATTTCCATTGGACCTGGCTGTAAATGACAAGGCTAAATGGAAAAACATCGTTTAACTATGAGGGCCCATTTAACCATGTAGCTACTGTGTAATTACACTGTGATAGCATTATAAATCCACAGTAATTGCATGTTCCTGGAGAATGCCTTGTAATTATATTTGATGTCACCAAATAACTCCAAGATTAATTGCCCTCAAGAATGACAGCAGCTTTTTTCTCTCCCCCCCCCCTCCCCTGCCATGATGTGATAACACCTGATAAGTGAGGCGGAAATTACTACAGGTTCAAATCAGATCTGAACATTGCAGGGGGTGGGGGAAGGCAGTTTCCAGCCTAGAAAGTTAACCTTTGTTTTGAATTCACCAGTAGCAAACTTGGCACACAGAACCCTTAAGAGGGATTCTAAACACATTTTCTAGAATTAAAAATTCATTTAAAAAGAAAAACCATGAAAGTCTTCAGTTGCTTCACCGTAATTCTGCTTGTGCAATTCTTATTGTTCATTAAAACCCTTCAGTTTCTCACTTGAGCTTCATGTATGCGCTTAATACTTCCATAAATTAAACTGGGAGCTATACACCCCTTTTACAGAACCGTGATCAGTAAAATTACATTTGCTTTTCACTGTCTTGCAACGTCAGCCTCTACCTGCTTTGGTGCTGATTCTAGCTCACTGGCTCTGAGTCTGTCCACTGTGGGTCACCCCCTTACCACAAACTTATTTACCTCTTGAAATCTGAGGATGAGGAGAGAAGCAATATATTTTTATTTTCTATATTATTTTAATGAATGTTGGATGTTATTTTATTTGTATATTGTATTATGCATACATTGGTACCTCAGGTTAAGAACTTAATTCGTTCCGGAGGTCCGTTCTTCACCTGAAACTGTTCTTAACCTGAAGCACCACTTTAGCTAATGGGGCTTCCTGCTGCTGCTGCGCCACCGGAGCACGATTTCTGTTCTCTTCCTGAAGCAAAGTTCTTAACCTGAAGCACTATTTCTGGGTTAGCAGAGTCTGTAACCTGAAGCGTATGTAACCTGAAGCGTATGTAACCCGAGGTACCACTGTATTGTCTTATTTATATGATGTTAGCCGCTCTGAGCCCTGCTTTGGCAAGGGAAGGGCAGGATACAAATAAATTTATTATTATTATGTTGTTGTTGTTCTTGTTTTATTATGTTTTGATATATGCTGTAAACAGCCCATAATGGCTAGGGAAAACCAGCCAAATGGGCAGGGTATAAATTATTATTATTACAGTGGTACCTTGGGTTACAGACGCTTCAGGTTACAGACTCCGCTAACCCAGAAATAGTACCTTGGATTAAGAACTTTGCTTCAAGATGAGAGCAGAAATAGCGCGGCGGCAGCGGGAGGCCCCATTAGCTAAAGTGGTACCTCAGGTTAAGAACAGTTTCAGGTTAAGAACGGACCTCCAGAACGAATTAAGTTCTTAACCAGAGGTACCACTGTATTATTATTATTATTATTATTATTATTATTATTAACCACCTTCCAGGTGGTATTAATTTTGGCCTGAGGGTTTCCCATTTCACACACTGAAAGCTTTGCTACATGTTACATTCTCCAGGTGAACAGGTGCCAAATTCTGACTGTTCCAGGTGGTAAAAAAGAAAAATGGGTGGAGGCTTGATCTGAAGTCAGATTGAGAAGGGAGGAAATGCTGCTGGCTAGTGGACTTTCCCTTCTGTGACTCTAGTTATTGCAGGGCTGGATTTAGGTTTGATGAGTCCCGAAGCTACTGAAGGTAATGGGGCCCTTTATATGTCCAGCTGTCCTTTGTCAACAACAAATTGCCGCTGTTTTTTTGTGTTGAACATATGCTATATGGTAACTTATGGACCTAATTGGTATGTAAAGCCATTTGCACATAACAAAATATGTATTTTATCAAAGTAATTGTTGAACTGAAATACAATTAAGGAGAAGTATATTAATAGTGAAATACAACCCTATATATAGAAATGAGCAAACCAGTGATATTTTAGGGAGCAAGCTAGCAGGCGAGGCCCATTACTTACATCATAGGAGCCTACACAACAGAAAAACACTGTTGCTGTGTGTAAGTTTTATTTTATTTGTTTTTTATCTTAAATTTTGGAAATGTACATCCAGGTGTTTTTTTACTTTAATTTTTTTGGGGGGGGCCCAAGAGAGTGGGGCCCTAAGCTATAGCTTGTTTAGCTTATACGTAAATCCGGCACTGAGTTATTGCTTTGTTTAACCAATCCCCTCCTTTCTTTCTCCCACCTCAACTGCTGGGGGAGCTTTCAAACTACTCATAGCAGTTTATAACAACCAATCCCTCTACCCAGGGATCTACGGGAACTGTAGCTCTGAAATGTGAATTGGGGTTTCCCAACAACTCTCAGTGCCCTTAACAAACAACACGTTCGAGGGTTCTTTGGGGAAAGCCATTCCTGTTTAAGGTGGCAATCATAGCACTGCAAATGTATGGTATGAATTCAGATGTACTGTAGTCTAACCTCCCCATAAGCTCTGTGCAAGCAGATCGAAACAAACGCAAAATGAATTGGAGGAGCCTCAGTGCAAATGTCTACAAACCAGTTCTGCAGTGCTCAAAATACCATTACAATGCTATTGTTATCATCTGCCCTTCCTCCAATATGTCCCTCACCCCCATGTGAAACAAAGGATATGCAATTCTCAACTTCTTTCCTTAATACAGGCTGTGAATAATCTCCTTACCCCTCCAATGTGTGTGTGTGTGTGTGTGTGTGTGTGCGCGCGCACACACACACACACACACACACACACACACCTCTTCCTTTCTTTTACTTTTTCTCAGACCTATATAATCTTGGGATGGAGACAGAAGCCTGAGATTAAGGCAATGGGAAATTAAGGCCAAGATAGGTCAGCTCATATATTACGCCTACCAGTCTAAATTTCAAGGGACTCTGAGGTATGATACACTTGATGAAAGTCGGTCTGCTTGGGCTGCATACCGCATCTCAGACCCTATCAGCACATAAAGGGATGCTCTTTATGTTAACCTCTTCATGCCAAGCCAAGTTAATAACTTTCCCTGTAACTCGGAGGAGCTGGCATTAAGAATTTGCTGCTTCTCTCTTATTTCCAATAGGGCTGGGTTGCAGTTGGGGGGTATTTGCTTGTCTTCCTTGAATTGTGTCCTTGGGCGATTTGGATGACTTGAACTTCTGAATCTGATTGTATGGAAGATAATTAAAGCTGCAAGAGAAGTCAGGAAAGAAAAGCTGCTAACAGGCTAGACTTGAACATGGACACTTTTTGTACCACGTTACAGTTTCTGTTTTAAAAAAGATCTGTTGCTGTTTATGGTTGGATCCAATGCTGGTCCTCCTCAGAGTAGAACTATTAAAATTAATGGCTAACTTAAGCCCATTCATTTTAATGGGTCTATTCTGAGTAAACTTTAGTTGAATACAAGCCAATGTTTCCCACACTGCTCAAAGAGATGCTTTTGCTTTGAGCCCACAAGCAGAAATCAAAGGCTTTCCAACAGAAACAAAATGGGTTTGTTATCAAATTCATTTGTGTATTTTTATCATGTACACCACTTGGATTTCCTTGTACTTTGAAGTGGTCTATACATTTCTTAAATAAATGAATGGCTAAACCTATGTGCACCTCCCCCAAGTGGCGAGCCATTGAACTGCAGGGGACAGAATCTCTGAAAGTACCTTCAGGGCCCTGGACTGACTCCACCCACACAAATTGGCTATTTGATCCATCTATTGATAGATCTATCATCTATCTATCTATCTATCTATCTATCTATCTATCTATCTATCTATCATCTCTCTATCTATCTATCTATCATCTATCTATCTATCTATCTATCTATCTATCTATCTATCATCATCTATCTATCTATCTATCTATCATCTATCTATCTATCTATCTATCATCTATCTATATCTATCTATCTATCATCTATCTTTCTTTCTTTCTATCTATCTACCTATCTACCTATCTATAGGTTGCATCCAAGTTTGGTATAAAGCAGATTATTTTAAAGCCCTCATGAAAATTCACCAGCATTTTTGTGCAAATTTATCCTTGTATACCCAGTTTTTCATGCACTTTGGCATCTTGGTTTGTTATATCTGCAAATGTGTGCATTTTAAAGCACACTTTACTGTAGTATATGCATTTTTGTGGGGACGCGGGTGGCGCTGTGGGTAAAACCTCAGTGACTAGGACTTCCCGATCGTCAGGTCGGCGGTTCGAATCCCCGCGGTGGGGTGCGTTCCCATTGCTCGGTCCCAGTGCCTGCCAACCTAGCAGTTCGAAAGCACCCCCTGGTGCAAGTAGATAAATAGGGACCGCTTACTAGCGGGAAGGTAAACGGCGTTTCCGTGTGCTGCGCTGGCTCGCCAGATGCAGCTTCGTCACGCTGGCCATGTGACCTGGAAGTGTCTGCAGACAGCGCTGGCCCCTGGCCTCTTAAGTGAGATGGGCGCACAACCCTAGAGTCTGTCAAGACTGGCCCGTACGGGCAGGGGTACCTTTACCTTTTTATGCATTTTTGTAGACTTAGTTGGCTGAAGGGCTGCATTTATTTATTTATTTATTTCATAACATTTGTATAACAGTTGACTGAGGGAGAGCACCTAAGGGGGGGGGCTATGGAACAAAGGAGGCAGGGCTGGCTCACCCATGAGGCAAAGTGAGGTCAGGCGGCAGGATCCACAGGAGCAGCAGATACGGCCTCCAATAAATGCATCAGCCATGGCTGCTGCCACTGCCATCCGGCAGCAATGGCTGTAGCATGCTGCTCTCGGTGAATCGGCTGGTCTCCTCCCACCATTGCTCCTGATGTAGATCTTCATTCACCCCTTCTTCCTTGCCCAGGGGAGGGCCAGCCCTGAGAGGAGGAGTGTCCATCTTCAGGCTAGGGGGTTGGCCCTTTAAGACTCTGAAGTTATCCACAAGGGGCTGGAGTCCTGAGGACGTAGTCTGGGGAGAGAGAGGCTCAAAAGGCCTCAGTCCACTCCCAAGCATTTTCGGAGCAAGTGGCTCACTTGGAGATAGCCATGGCCTGGTAACCTTCAGCCACCCTTGCCTCCAGTCCCTCCTTGCTGCTTTCTCCTTGACCAGAACATGACACCCCTTGTGTGTTTGTATTCTGTCTAGTCATGGGCGTTCTTTCCAGACCACACCCCTCACCGACACTACTTTGCACCTTCCTTGTGTGTTTTCAGGAGGCTGGAATGTGTCCTTCAGCTCTGATAATCCCTTTTGCCTGCCTGGATGCTGATTAAAGTCCTTCAGTTTGTCACTCAAGTTGATTCCATGCTCTTAATACTTCTAAAACAGTCATACCTCGGGTTACAGATGCTTCAAGTTGCATTTTTTTTTTTGGTTACGGACCCGCCAAAACCCAGAAGTACTGGAATGGGCTACTTCCAAGTTTTGGCGGTCGCGCATGCACAGAAGTGCTAAATCATGCTTTGCGCATTTGCAGAAGAGCCGAATCGCAACCTGCGTGTGCGCAGACACGGCGCTGCAGGTTGCGAATGCTGCGGGTTGCGAACGTGCCTCCCACACGGATAACGTTCGCAACCCGAGCATCCACTGTAATTAAACTGGGGGGGCTATATCAATTTTACTGACACCTTTTACAGAACCATGATCAGTAAAGTTACATGTGCTTCTTACTGCCTTACAATGTCTGACCCCATCTGGCAGCCTGCCTTCTTGCTTATAGTTGGTCTGTCCGGCAGTGCCACACCCGTCAGCCTCTCCTGCTTACAATTGAAGTCAATTAAATCCTACTCAAAGTAAACCCACAGAAATTAATGAACTTAAGGTATTCATGTTTGGTCACTTCAAAGGGTCTTCTTTCACACAAGTGTTTGTGTGAAAGAGGATACCCTTGTTCATTTGCACAGCTCAACTAGTTCTGTATCAAGTTCCACTGCCCGTATGTTCATTGGACATAACATGTGAACTACTTTATCAGTCTATAGCTCAACAATTTTTGTAGATAGGTTGTACATTCATTGAAGGGGGGAGCTGAGCGCCTCTAAACAGTGGTGGAGCTTCATGCTCCGGCACCGGAGGGCACAGAGCAGGCAGGGGCATGGCGTGCGTGCGTCGCAGGGGCATGATGCATGTCCCGGGGGCGTGGTGTGCCACCTGCAGGGGCGTGGCGTGTGTCCTGGAAGCATGAGGCATGGCACCCAACGTGGGCAGGGAGGCAGCCACAATGGCACCCCACTTGGATTGCGCAGCTGGGGGCGGTGCGCTCCCCCCCCCTCTTCTTCCTCCGTCAGTGCCTCTAAAGAACCGTGAGAGAAGAGGCACATCCATCAATGGTGAGCATCTGAACATCAGACTAAGCAGGCACATGGGGTCATCTGGACTCTGACTTCCTATGAGATGTGTTGTATATTTCTACTTAAAGTATAATCTTGAACTGGCATCTATGAATATTTGCAGCTATACATGCAAATTAGCATATGCAAATATTATTCAAATTGATGTGCTCTTTCTCTCCTCTCTCTCTTTCCAATGATGCATTTGGTGAAATGTAAGGAAATCAGCCCTGAGTGCTCACTGGAAGAACAGATCCTGAAGCTGAGGCTCCAATACTTTGGCCACCTCATGAGAAGAGAAGACTCCCTGGAAAAGACCCTGATGTTGGGAAAAATTGAGGGCACAAGGAGAAGGGGACGACGGAGGACGAGATGGTTGGACAGTGTTCTCAAAGCTACCAGCAGGAGTTTGACCAAACTGCGGGAGGCAGTGGAAGACAGGAGTGCCGGGCATGCTCTGGTCCATGGGGTCACAAAGAGTCGGACACGACTAAACGCCTAAACAACAACAACAAATCTGAAAAAGGTTCAGAAAAGGGAATCCGGAATGATTGAGGGGATGGAGTAACTCTTCTATGAAGAAAGATTAAAACAGTTGAGGCTTTTTAGTTTAGAAAAAGAGTAAGGAGGATAGGGACGCCTGATGGAGGTGTATAAGATGTGATGTGGACAGAGAAGTTTTTCCTTCCTCTCTCATTGTACTGAAACTTGTGGGCATCCAACGAAACTGAGTGTTGGAAAATTCAGGAAAGACCTTTACACAGTACAGGGTATTATTATAAGGTGTAGTAATAGACATCAACTTGAATGCCAAATTCATAGAAGATGAACTGTGGTTATTAGCCATAATGTCTATGTTTTTTCTTCACTGTCCGAAACAGTATGCCTCTGAATGTCAGTTGCTGGGAATCACAGATGGGGAGAATGCTGTTGGAATTTCGGTTTTCCATAGATATTTGGCGGGTCACTGTGAGAACAGGATTCTGGACTAGATGGGCTTTTGGCCTGACCCGGCAGGGCATTTCCTAAGAGGTGATGCCTCTTCTCACCCTACAGCAGGGGTCAGCAAACTTTTCCAGCAGGGGGCCATCCACTGTTCCTCAGACCTTGTGGGGGGCTGGACTATATTTTTTTTGGGGGGGGGAGGAAAATGAACGAATTCCTATGCCCCACAAATAACCCAGAGATGCATTTTAAATAAAAGCACACATTCTACTCATGTAAAAACACCAGGCAAACCCCACAAATAACCCAGAGGTGCATTTTAAATAAAAGGACATATTCTACTCATGTAAAAACACACAGATTCCCGGACTGTCCGTGGGCCAGATTTAGAAGGCAATTGGGCCGGATCTGGCCCCTGGGCCTTAATTTGCCTACCCATGCTCTACAGACATACCTGCATGCACAAGTCTGGAAGACATCCCCTAACCCTCAAAAAAAAACAACAACAAACAAACAAAAACAAGGCCTCGACGGAAGCAGGGAAAGAGTGGTCCATGTTACAGAAATAAATGGTGTTTGAGCAGTGAATAAAGCAGCCCAGCCATCTGGACTTTGTCTGGGCAAATTAACAGTTCTTTGCTAATCATCATATATATTAAAACCGAACCCATCTGCCGAGTTATGACACTGGCATATGCAGCACAATAATTGTGGACATACAAGGTGGCATTCCATGGGCAGATGTATCCTTAGCTTAATAAACCGATGCTTGCCATGTTTGCTGAAATGGGCATATGTTTAAAGCAAATGTGGGAAACCTTTGGTCTTCAAGATGTTGCTGAACTTCAACTCCCATAACCATCCCTGATCACTGGCCATGTTTCCTTGGGCTGGTGGGAGTGATAATTCAGCAACATTGGAGGGTGCAGGGAAGATTACACATTTCTAGTTTAAAGAGAAGTCAGAGCAAATTCATCACCTCCGGCAAGTTCTGCTGGGTCAACTTTGAGCATATCCTTCTCCTCAAGCTTTTTAAAAGTGCTGCTTGTATGCTTATTCGTTCATGTGTTTTTTTATAATCAAGGGAACCATTTTTAAAGGAGTTGCAACATTACTAGGAAGACTGGCACAGAAGTATTATGGTGAGCTTGTAAGTTCTAGCCAGTCAGCACTGCCCACAGCCGGTTCTGCTGTAAACTTGCAGAACCAGGTGGTGACCTTTTCTTTCTCTCGGAATCTGTCACTGGAGAGGAAAAGGTATGTTTGTGCTAATCATGGTAGAGCAGGGGGCACTTCCAAACACACACGCATCCTCCAAAGCTCTACAGCCACTTGCCACTCTTCACCCTAGGTTTATGTTCTGTTGTGACTCAGCTTCCAAGGAAGTCTTATTAAGATGGCAGCCTCAGTTCTGCATCCGTAAAATGGGGGCAACCTCACAGGAGCATTCTGGAATTCAGTAAAATAAGAGCAGGAAGAGATATACAAAAGTACCTGTGAGGTGATGATATGCGGCGTTAAGCCAAGGCTGGCGCTTCAACAAACCTGGCAGAGCTAACAGAGGTTCCCGAGCTTTCAAACAATATCTGTACATGAGATTTAGAGATTGTGGCTTTTCATTAAAGATGGTTGTTTTGCAAAGACAAAGGCCATGAAAAAGGCTTTTATCCGTTGATTTCTGTCTGCTTATTTGTCAAAGGGCGGGTGGTGTGTGTTTGTGTGTGTGGAATTGGCATAAATAGTGGTGTGAGCAGTGCTGGAGGAACACTTCAGCTGTTTTATGTCTCGACAATAGTTTTAAACAATAACATTCATATCACAGAACGGTGCAGATAATATCGGCTATAAAACCGGGTCTTTTATGTTCAAATTCAGACAAAGCCAAGAGAGGGGTTTGATAAATGAACCATCGCTGTCTCTTTCTCTCCCTCCCTCCCTATCTCTCCGCAGTAATGTTATGAAGGGGCTCCCTCTAGCTTAAGGTGTTGACCTTGTGCATGTCTTTCCCTGAGGTTGAGTGTCCTTTTTTAGGAGGAGAAAGGGGTTTTCAATAATTGCATGCATTTCCCCCCTTTATTTTGTTTTATTAAAAAAAACATGGTTTTTTGAATGGCGCTTCTCAGCTCACTGATCACTAACAAATCTCACAGTGCTTTTTTTAGAGTAACCACAAGTATTGGAGAAAACATCCCTCCACAACACAGAATATAGCTGAGCTTATTCATATCTTTTGGATCACAGATCTTCCATTACAGTAATAGCTATAGAAGTATAATCAGACTTCTTGCATTCATACAGCACGGGAGGCCCAGCAGATACTGTCCTTGAGCTTGTACA